>NW_028248146.1:0-720000 GCF_964263255.1 Lissotriton vulgaris
ATTCCAAATAGAATATATATATATATATATAGGTATATATAGTTAGGATTTTCTTTCCTATGGGATTTTTGAAAATTCTATGTCGAATAACTTTGGCGTTTGTGGACGGAATTGGCTGAAATTTCCAGGAAAATAGCACATTTTGTTTCTGAGCAGCCCCTGAAAATTTGGGGGGGTTTCGTCAAGGGGGGGCCGAGAAAAAAGGGGGTCCCAAAACATGTTTTTAACATTGAGTTTTCCATAGGGCGGTTGGACTCACTTTTAGCTCGAACGGCTGAATGGATTTACACGAAACTTGGCAAAATTGTAGATATGGTTTTCCCGACGTGCCTTTGCTATGTCTCAATATATGTGCTCCAGTGGATTTTGAGAAATTAACGTTTTAAAAAAATAGATATATCTGTGACAGCGCTCCGGTTAGCGCTCCGGTTCGCGTACCTGACGCGTAACGGAACTTCGCGAAGCGAAGCTGATTGGCTCTCCGGTGTCTGTCAACATTCTAAACAGTCCGGACCAGCCGCCATCTTGTCTCTCGGTAGGATCGAGAGACAAAAGGAGGAGAAAATCGAAGGGGGAATTTAATGAAAGGGGGCAAGGTAGACCCCTCTTGACCCCCTAGAAATGATGTTGGGGTTATTAAAGGGTCCCGTGGGGAAAATAAAAAAAAAACGATTTTTCGCGGTAGAAGCGCTTCCCGGTACGTGAACCGGGTCGCTCACCGGTAGCGGAACGGAAGTTCGCCATTTTGTGTTTCGGTGGAATTTAATAACAAGATGGAGGAAAAACAATGTGGGAAATGGGTATAAGGGGGCACAGGAGATGTATCCTGACCCCCTAGGTTTTCTGAGGGTGGCTGAGGAGGCTCATATATGTTGGAATAAAAAAAAAATTGAATTTTTCACGCGGTTAGCTGCCGGTACGCGAACCGGGTAGCGAACCGGGAAGCGAACATAAGTGAAAATTTGTGAAAAAAGGTTCATTTGAAATTTGGAAAGACTAATTATAGTTAAGGTAGCTCTGAAAAGAGCTTTTGTGTTCTGTGTAAGTTCTAGGTACTTATAAGTAGGTACCAATACACAGTCTTAAATTTTGTATGAAAACTCTGTTTCCCTCATCTGAGAAGTGCACACCATCTCCTCTGTAGATAGCTTGCATGTAGTAACGCAAGTTATTGTTGTAGATGGCGCCCATTCCATGGTCTCTCATATAAGCTGAAACAGACTTATTTACATGCTTCCTCGCTTTCTCAATTTGTGGACAAAATTGATTGGACCACCTCCATTTCTGTCTTTGGCATATATTGGAATATACCAAGGCAGTTTGAGGGAAAAGTGCCATTAATTGCTCAAAGGTGTCCTTTAAGAGCATTTCCAGACCCACCCCAGTCAAAGTGCCCAAATCATTTCCTCCACAGTGCACTATTATGAGGTCAGGGTTTGGCAAATGCAAAAAGGTTTTCACCAATGGTATCAATTGGTGACATCTCAATCCTCTTTGCCCAATCCATTTGATATCCACATTTTGAAAATTGAGGTTGTGTAAATTTCTGTTATCAGCATACCTGTGAGCCCAGTGGATATAGCTATGTCCAAGAATCCAGACAGAAAACATGGCGAGAGGAGGTTCTGCTGCAGTCAGATGAAGTGTGGGAATGAAATGGCAGTTGAAAGAGCCGGAGTTTGTAAAGAAAAAAAACTGTGGAGTTTCAGTGCTAATGGTTCATTAGCAGTGATTGGTGGTTTTCCATTGCTGAACACAGAAAGTTAGGGTGCATGGATGTGTTCTTTGAAAGATGTAATTTGAATGGTTAAGAAAAAATGATTTTATGAAAGAGTGCAGTGGATTAGCAGGTGTACTGAGAGTTCAGAGTTCATTTGAAACATTGTTGTGTGAACTTGTAAACATGAGAGGTCTGTCAGGAGGTAGTTGCTATGGAAAAAGGGCAGAGGGGGAAGGGTGTTGATTTGAAAAAAGTGAGGGAAGAGTTTTGATTGGCTGACATGAGAGATATGAGTGATGAATTTCAGCTTTTCAGTGCCTTTGTTGGTTGCAGCCTCTGGAGTGCATACCTTTTGCTCTGCTAAAGAAAAATTGGTGTGTTTCTGAGACTGTTTTTAAATTCAAAAAGCATTTGCTAAGGTGAGATATGGTTCCTTTATTTTAGAAAGAGACTAGTATGCTTTTTGGAGAAAATAAGAAAGCCAGCTGTGTATTTAAAATGATGTTTTGAGTCAAGTGTTTGCATTATGTTTTCCAAGAAGCTTTTGCATTCTTTTACAAATTGTAATTGTAGATAATGTGAAGTATTAGTACTGACAAGGTGTGCTTCTACATAGGAGCTGTGCTGTGTTTTCAAATTATGATCAGAAAATCGTTTTTAAGGAAAAGGAATGCTTTTTAAATTTAAAAGAATTTATTTACTTGCGATGTGAGTCCTGCATTGTGTCGCTTATGTTGAATTGATGCATGATGCATCTGTGCTGTTTTTGCCTCATGGTGCTCCACATTGTAAATGTTAAAAGCGATGCATAAGTGGTGTAAGGGCCTTGTAAATACTCCCCTATGTGTGTGCATGGCCATTTTAAGTCACTTACCCCTGGTGCAAGGGCCTTCTAAATATGCCCTCATGTGTGCTTGGCATTTTTAAATCACTTATCCCTGGTGCAAGTTCCTTGTAAATACGCCGTCATGTGTGCTTGCACATTTCAAATCACTTCCCCCTGGTGCAAGGGCCTTGTAAATACACCCCCATGTGTGCTTGGCCATTTTAAGTCACTTCCCCCTGTTGCAAGGGCCTTGTAAATACGTCCCCGTGTGTGCTTGGCCATTTTAAGTGACTTCCCCCTGGTGGAAGGGCCTTGTAAATACGCCCCCATGTGTGCTTGGCCATTTCAAGTCACTTCCCCCTGGTGCAAGGGCCTTGTAAATATGCCCTCATGTGTGCTTGGCCATTTTAAGTCACTTCCCCCTGGTGCAAGGGCCTTGTAAATACGCCCCCATGTGTGCTTGGCAATTTTATGTGACTTCCCCCTGGTGCTGTGTTTTCAAATTATGATCAGAAAATCGTTTTTAAGGAAAAGGAATGCTTTTTAAATTTATAAGAATGTATTTATTTGCCATGTGACTCCTGCATTGCGTCGCTTTTGTTGAATAGATGCATGATGCATCTGTGCTGTTTATGCCCCATGGTGCTCCACAGTGTCAATGTCAAAAGCGATGCATAAGTGGTGCAAGGGCCTTGTAAATACGCCCTCATGTGTGCTTGGCCATTTTAAGTCACTTCCCCCTGGTGCAAGGGCCTTGTAAATATGCCCCCATGTGTGCTTGGCAATTTTATGTGACTTCCCCCTGGTGCTGTGTTTTAAATTATGATCAGAAAATCGTTTTTAAGGAAAAGGAATGCTTTTTAAATTTATAAGAATTTATTTACTTGCGATGTGACTCCTGCATTGCGTCGCTTTTGTTGAATAGATGCATGATGCATCTGCGCTGTTTATGCCCCATGGTGCTCAACAGTGTCAATGTCAAAAGCGATGCATAAGTGGTGCAAGGGCCTTGTAAATACGCCTCCATGTGTGCTTGGCCATTTCAAGTCACTTCCCCCTGGTGCAAGGGCCTTGTAAATACGTCCTAATGTATGCTTGGCAATTTTAAGTCACTTCCCGCTGGTGCAAGGGCCTTGTAAATACGCCCCCATGTGTGCTTGGCCATTTCAAGTCACTTCCCCCTGGTGCAAGGGCCTTGTAAATACGTCCTCACGTGTGCTTGGCAATTTTAAGTCACTTCCCTCTGGTGCAAGGGCCTTGTAAATACGCCCCCATGTGTGCTTGGCCATTTCAAGTCACTTCTCCCTGGTGCAAGGGCCTTCTAAATATGCCCTCATGTGTGCTTGGCATTTTTAAATCACTTATCCCTGGTGCAAGTTCCTTGTAAATACGCCGTCATGTGTGCTTGCACATTTCAAATCACTTCCCCCTGGTGCAAGGGCCTTGTAAATACGCCCCCATGTGTGCTTGGCCATTTCAAGTCTCTTCCCCCTGGTGCAAGGGCCTTGTAAATACGTCCCCATATGTGCTTGGCTATTTGAAGTCACTTCCCCCTGGTGCAAGGGCCTTGTAAATACGCCCTCATGTGTGCTTGGTAATTTTAAGTCACTTTCCCCTGATGCAAGGGTCTAGTAAATATGCCTTCATGTGTGCTTGGCAATTTTAAGTCAATAACAATAACATCAACAATGTCTGTTCTGGAACAATCTCTAAATAGAAATAGAGTCTCGAAATTAGTTGAGATTAACATATAACAGAGCACAGGTCATATGTAGAAGCATTCCATTCCATTGCTATTTTCTACCATCAAGTATGTTGCAAAATCCTTCCATTTAATTGTTTGCTTACTGTTATTGATTTACTGTTTGGTAATAGTATTTAATAACATTTTTTTAATAAATTTTCCACAGATTCAACTCAAGATATTCTTAAAAATTCAAACATGCCCTCAAGGCAAAGAAAAAAAAAAGAAGCAAAGCGACTTACACCGCACCTTGGTAAAAATGGAGATAATGGACCTTTGCAGCAGTCCTCTAGAATTAAAAGTTGTGAAGTCACCAAAAAAATTCCGGGTAAGACAACAAAATCTTTTTTAAGAAATATTTGCCGACGAAAAAGTATCACTAGAGAACATGTTTTAGTTCAGAAGAAGAGAGCCAATTTAAACGGGAAGGAAAGGTCCCTCAAAAATGTAACTGCTAGAGCAGGAGATAACTCTGTGCATGGTAGTAGAAGGAAAAATCTGTTTAGAGACATTCGTAGACGAATGTTCCGCAACAGGATAATTGGCAATTTGTTAAAAAATTTTAAGAAAGGTCAACAGAAAGTGGCTTTTTATAAGAGAAAGAAAAATGTAGAGAAAATTATTGATCAGGCTTTCGAAATTAAGCGAAAGTTATTTATTTTGGTAATCAATAGAATTAGGAAACTAAACAAGGTAATTTATGATTTCAAATCAAATAGTAGATGGAAGAGAGTAGTTAATCGTACTAATTTTTGTGAAGTTTTCTCAGGAGAATGGATGCATAGTTCAAGTTGTGAGGCATTTTTCAATGAGGAGAGTTACTTCCAGACCAATGATTTGGTGCATGCAGTTGACACCAGTGGTCGAGCATATGAGGTAAAAGATGGTTTCCGGTTGAAAAAGAAAAACTTGTGTCTGCAGATGCAGAAGAGGTGTTAGGTGATGAGGTTTTAGGGAGACGTCCTAAGGGACCAGTGTACACCTGGAAGTGTAGTTCTATTTGCAGTGTGCGACAGGATTCCATCAATTTGCTTTGTGATTTTGTACGGACATTTAATAAGAAAAGTTTAAAACAAAAAATAAAGTTGTTGCAAGAATTAGATCCTTGCAGAGTGAGACAGGTGACAGGTTTGCGTGGTCATTCACTGGCTTGTCTTTCCAGGAGAGTATGCCAGAGTGTTTTTCATAATTTCAGGATGCTAGCAGTGCATCATAATAAAGTGAGAAAATTAGTTAGAATGTTGTATTATGCTAAGAGTCCGGCAATTATGCTTAAACAATTAAGCACTGCTCTTTTGCATGGTTCTGAAGTAGATGTGAAGAATATTTGTGAAGAAATTGAGTTCTGTTACTTTGCTAGTGAAGAGAACAATGTTGAAACTGACCCAGTAGAAGAAGGTAATGTGGAACAGAGTGTACTGATTTCTAATATAGATAAGTTTCACAAGGAATTTTTCAACTTTCAGGTGAAATCAAGTGAGAGGCCTAATTTCACTTGTGTGTGTTGTCGACGGACTTATTATAAGAATCAGACTAAGTTAGTGGATTTATATGCAAAAAGTGAAATGGAAAACAATAGTGAATGGAAGGATTTTGCCACATACTTGATGGTAGAAAATCGTTTTGATTTGGGATCGGACCAACGTATGTGTACTTATTGCTATAACAAATTAAACCAAAACCAGATGCCTGCTAGAGCGGTTTATAATAATCTGGAATTAGTTGACATTCCTTCTGAATTGAAGGATTTAAATACTTATGAATCTATTTTGATTCAAAGTGTCCATCCCTTTCAGGCTATTGTATGAATGGAGCCAAAGACAGGGAAATTGCCTCCATCAGATTTACAGAGAGTATTAAAGGGAAGAGTTGTTTATTTGCCTTTAGATTTGAAGAAAAACATTAATACAATTGGAGTAGAGAAAGTGGAAGAGGAACCTCTAGTTATCCTAGTTAATGGGGTTCCGACAAAGATTAAGAAAATCTGGCAAGATTTAGTGGATGTTAGGAAAGTCAAAAAGGCAACATTGTATTTGATAAAAAATAATGAGTACTACAAGAATGTATGTGCTGCAGAAGAGGAAGTAAGTGAAGAAGAGGACAGCGAATTGTGTGCTGGGCAAATTGAGAAAGTAGAAGCCTCTAAAAATGAAGAAATATATGAACATTATAGTGTTCATCCTTTGCATTCCAAGGAAGTCATGGGGAATGCTATTGAGTTGTTTCAAATGAAACAAGCCAAAGGGAGTCCCATTAGTGTTTGGGAGGAAAGTTTGGAAGCTCGGTGTTTTCCACAGTTATTTCCCACAGGTCGAGGAGGACGATATGATGAGCGACCTGATCAAATTCCTGCTTCAGAATACCGGACTTTACGATTGTATGCAGAAGATCCTAGGTTTCGTCAATGCATTCCCTATTTATTTCATCTACTGTTTGAAAGTGATCTGTCTGGACTGTCTTATGCAGTGAACCACATCTTGAAAAGTGGTGTACAACTGCGAAATATCTCGGCAAGGGACTTTATGGATAAAGTCAATGCGCAAGACAGTATTTTGGATTCTCACCTGATTAATCTCATGGCATGTCAGCGTGGTACTAATGAGTATTGGTATCGTCGTCATGGTGACTTAAAATGTATGCTGAGGAACTTAGGAACTCCTACTTGGTTCCTCACTCTCAGCTGTGCTGAGTATTGCTGGGAAGACTTACTTGAATTTCTACGAGAGGCAAATGGAAACATTGAAAATATTGAATTCAAGACACCTGGAGAACTGTGCTCTTTGGATCCAGTGAATGTATGCAGGTACTTCAATCATAGATTTGAAGCTATGATGTCTTTCATCACGAACAAGAAAAATCCACCTCTTGGAGAGGTGTTGGATTTCTTCTGGAGAAAGGAGTATCAAGCAAGAAGTGCTCCTCATATACATATGCTGCTATGGATCAAAGATGCACCCAAATTTGGAACAGATCCAGATGACTTAGTCATGAGTTTCATAGAACAGTATTCTACATGTGCTGTTCCAAAGGCAAAGGAAGATAAAAGTCTAAGAGAACAAGTTTTACGGTTTCAAAGCCATCGTTGTGGAAAGTATTGTTGTCGTAAATTCAGAAACAAGGACAAGTACTACACCAAATGTTGTTTTGCATTTCCACGATCGGTGATATCTAAAGGAAGAGTGAACAATTTGATGTCTTCGCTGCGACATAATGTGACGAGGAAATCACCCAAAAACACATACAATTTGAAAAGAAACGAAGAGTCTAAGTACATTAACGACTACAACCCAGTGATTTTGTCCATGTGGAATGCTAACATGGATATACAGTTTGTGGCTGACAACTGTATGGCTGTGGCTCGGTATGTGATGTCTTACATCACAAAAAAAGAAAAGACAGAACTGAAGGATATGTGGGAGGATATTTCCCATGAAAAGAGCCTCAGCAAGAAGTTGTACAGTTTCAGTCTGAAGATGTTGTCGCATCGAGAAATCGGAGCTTACGAATGTTCTGACCGGTTATCTTCAGCAAGTCTCTATGCCAAATCTAGGAGTATCATTTGGGCGAGTCTTGGTCTTGCTGCAACACGTAATCGAGTTCTGAAACCTGTACGGGAAATTGAGTATTTGGCGGAGAAGGAGCCAAGCAGTACAGATATTTTGAAGACCAACATGTTGGAGACATATTATCCAAATAGAAGCAGTCACCTGGAGAATGTTTGTCTGTATGAGGTTCTACAAAATTACATTTTCAAGAGGAACATCAAAGAAGATATTGATAAAGGAGTGTATGCTGTAATTGGAAGTGAGGGATGTCTGGTCAAGCAAAGAAAATGTCAATTGGTAAATCATCGAAAATTGAATTGCGAATCTCCAGAAAGAAAAGAGTTTTTCTATTTAGCTCTTTTGCAACTTTTCAAGCCTTGGCGTGCAGAAGAGGAACTGCTTGGAGATTTCCTCTGTTACGAAGACTCTTTCAATGCAGCCAAGGAGTCCATAGAATGTCCTGTTTTTCCAAAATATCTAGAAATGTTGAATGCAGAAATCAAGCAGGAAGCAACAATTGCAGCTGAGATTGCTAGAGACAGTTCTCAGGACAGTCAGAGTTCTGTTTCATTGAGTCAGGATCCACTAGGAGAACCAGTTATCGAAAATGAAGCTGCCACTGCTATGATTGAAGTGGAAAGAGCCATGGCACATTCTCAGGAGGATGCGGTTAACTTAGAAAATTTGGAAAGACAACTCAACGTTGAGCAGAGGAAAATATATGATGAAGTTACCAAGCAAATTGAGCATGGATTAAGTCATGAGAAGAAAGAGTGCTCATGTACGTCATTGAAGCCTGTCAGACTGTACGTGAGTGGAGAAGCAGGAACTGGAAAAAGTTTCCTCATTAAAACAATTTCATGTTATCTGCAGAAAAGGACTGAGTCATCGCTGTCTTGTGTTGTGACCGCTCCAACTGGACTGGCAGCATATAATATTAAAGGTATTACTTTGCATCGGCTACTGATGCTGCCAGTGGAGCATGATAACAAATTACAATACCACAAGTTATCTGGAGATGCTTGTTGTGAAGTATCTAGAGTCCTGAAGAAGATGAAACTTCTTATCATTGACGAAGTAAGCATGGTTTCCAATGTCATGCTTGCCTTTGTGCATTTGAGAATGCAGGAAGTTCTTAAAACAGAGTATGATGTGTTATTTGGTGGCAAACACATCATTGTTTTAGGTGATCTTCTGCAGCTGACACCAGTGAAAGGACAACCGGTGTTTAAACTGCTTACGCATGAAGATACCAGTAAGTGCCTAGGGAGCATTGGCAACGTTAACATATGGTTAAACTTCAATTATGCTGAGCTGTGTGAAAATATGCGTCAGGCGAAGGATGAAGATTACAAGAATATTCTACAAGATGTTAGAATCTGGAAAGTGACTGAGCGTGGGAAAGAAGCTTTACATGCACGATTACTATCAAATTTGTATCCAGAAGAAGACATTCTGCCAGAGGATATTTTTCAGAAAATTACTGAGAAGAAATCTGGAATATGTTTGATGCCAACTCTTGCAGAATGTTCCATCTTCAACAACAAAATGTTGAATTTAGAAAACCAAGAGATTGTGAAACTTGAAGCTATTGACAGAATAGAGCATATGGGAGCAACCATTATTTTGTCTGATAATTTGAAATCTAAATTGAATTCATTAGAGAAGACTATATCTAAAACTGCTGGTTTTGAAAAGACTCTGAATGTGTGCTTAAATTGCCGTATCATTTTAAGAAGGAATTTACATGTTGAAAGAGGTCTGGTAAATGGATCAATGGGTAATGTTCTTGTTTTTGAGAAATACAGAAATAGAGATGGAATAGAATTTTAAAAAATTAAATTTGATGGCATTGAGGAAGTACAGCTAATTGGTTGTTGCACAGCTAGGTTTTTGCTTGTAAAAGACTTATATGTTCGCCGTAAGCAGTTTCCTGTTTGCTTGGCATATGCGGTGACAATCCATGAATCGCAAGGTTTAAGTGTAGACACTGCTTTAGTGAATATTGGCAGTTCTGTGTTCAAAGAGGGTATGGCTTATGTAGCATTGTCACGAGTCAGAACTTTATCGGGATTGTACTTGATTGACTGTGATGTCACAAACATTTGTGCGGATCTAGATTGTGTTAAGGAATACAATAGGTTAAGAAGAGAGTATGCGCCACATTTGCCTCAATATCCTTTGTTTGAGAAACGTGTGGTAGGCCGGAAACGAAGAAATATCAGTAATAGTAGGGAGGTTGTAGCAAAAAGACCAAAAGTCGATGAACCGAAAATTGTAAGCAGAAAGAAAATGAATTCTGTTGAAGATGTTGTTGGTTTTCAATTTGAAAATAGTTCTGGTGTCAACTGCTATGCTAATGTAGTGGTTAATGTTGTCTTTTCACTAGACACTTTAAAAGAACAGATTGTGATCAATTCAGAACAAAGTTTATGCTGTTTGTTGAATTCTGTGTTAGAGAAATGTAGCGCTGATAGAACAAGAGTAGAAAGTGTGTCTGAAATTCGTAATCTGTTAGACAAATGTTCAGGTCAAACGCAATTCTCTCAAAATATTCAGCGGGATTGTCAGGAGTTTTTAAAGTATATGCTTGATGTATTGCAAGATGAAGGTGTAGATGTAGATTATCTGTTTGGCCTTTCTTATCAATGGCAGAATGATTGCGAGAATTGTAGGCTATCAAGTACTACTAGTGTAGACTCAGAAAGATTTATATATTTAACTTTGCCTGACAGTAAATCAGTATCCTTCAATAAGCTAGTAAAAGCAGCCGATCAAAACATGGAGTGTAGCCAATGTAAGTCTGCAATGCTGTCCACGTTAATTATACAAAGTTATGGCCAGTATGTCATTTTAATGTTCCAACGATGTAGGTCTGATGGAACTAAATTGACAACTTTAATTAAAAATGTTGTGGCTTTGCAGTTGTCAATATCAGGAAGGACTTTTGTAACTACAGCAATTATATATCATGACGGTCCTTCAACAACTTCAGGACATTACACAGCTTATTTAAAATCTGGAAACGGCTGGTCATTCTGCAATGATTCTGTTTTAACTTTCAAAAAAAGATTGCCTTTTCACCTTCAAAATTCTTACCTGGTGTTCTTACAACCAAAATTTTAGGGAAGGAATCTCGGGATTTGTTCAGAGGAATTTCAAGAGGTTCTAATAGCTCCTACTCTATATGGCCTTGTGGATAAGTGTAGTACAGAGCGAAAACTCTTTGTGTTTATAAGCTAATTCAAGCAGCAGATCAAAAGAAGGAGTAGAGGTGATGTAAGTCTGTAATGCTGTCTACATTATTTATAGAAACTTATCAGTGAAATGTCATTTTACAATTCGAACTATATAAACCGGATGTAAATAAGTTGTCAAGTCTAATTAAAAATGTTTTGGCTGCACAGTCGTCGATTTCAGGAAGAACATTTGTAACTGCAGCTATTATATGACATGATGGTCCTTTAACAACTTCAAGTTATTACACAGCTTATTCGAAATTTAAAAAAGGCTGGTCTTTCGGCAATTATTAGAATTTGACTATGAAGCAATGTTGCCTTTTGAATTGTTTTCAGAAGTGAGAATTTAGGGTAGGTAACTGGATTATAATGATTCTAGGTGTTGTTGTAATTTAGTGTGCTGTTTTAAATTGCTTTGTATGTCTCATTTTTCTTAAAACGATAGAGCTTATCTTTCAGAAAGTGGGGGGCAGAAAATAATAACAGCACAACAGAGTATAAGCTGTTCATAGGACATCCTTTGATGTCATGGAAAGTAAGTTACTTTTGAGGAGTTCTGATTTCTGATTGATAATATTATATGGGTTTTTTAAACACAATCATTTTGATTGAACAATGGCGATGCATGGTATAATTACCATAACAATATTTCTTCTCTGTTCCTCTGGACAGTTGATTTTTACAAATCAGGCAGGTAACATACCGGGCATTTACCTTTTTTTGATGTGGGGGAAATGAAAAAAATTGCCAAATAAAATTTTCTTTAACATGGGACCTTCTTGGCTCTTCAGGTAAAAACCTCCCTGTCCCTTGCTCCTCTTCCTCTTCTTCCTCTTCTTCCTCCTCTTGTTGTAGGATGACCTGAGGAGGTGGTACTCTCTTCCTAGGAGGTGGTGGTGGTGGTGGGAGTCCACCAGCTGCAGCAACCAATGAAGCCGTTTCTATGATACTCCATAAAGGTCTTTCTCTCATAAAAATGAAAGTCAGAGTGAGGAAAAAAGGTGGGGCTTTCATCATTTGGGAAAAAAAAATGTTCTAAACCAATGAAAAGTGTTATTTTTAGGTCATATGACCAAGCCTTCCATCATTAGGAAACCAAAAGTAAAATGAACCAATGAAAAGTTTTATAAACAAGTCACATGACCTGTTATGCTTACGTTACGCGCTCCGCGCCGCGCCCCGGATCGCTTCCGGGGCGCTGCGCTTCGCGCCTCGGTTCGCGTTCCGGAGCGCTTCCGGGTGCGCTAACGCGGCGCGTCAAAAGACGCATTACGCGGTAACGCGATACGTCGCGCTTACGCGACGCGTCACGATGTTGCTTTCTAACGCGGTAGTTGCGCTAACGGAACATTTACCGGTTCGCGGACCGGGTCGCGGAAAAAAATGAAGCTAACGGGAAGCTGCCCAGTTCACGGACCGGCAGCGAAACAAAAAAAAAAAAATTAAAAAAAATATAAATAAAAAAATTATATTACAAAAATATAAAATATATTTTTGAATTAGAATAAGAATACATTTTACAGCTTTTGATATTTGCTATTAAAAAACCATTGAAATTCACTGAAAAAAACATAGGTTATAGACCATATATAGTTAGGAATTAGCATTTACAAAACCTTAAAAATTCACTGAAAAAACCATAGGTTATAGACCATATATAGTTAGGGATTAGCATTTACAAAACCTTATTTTACTCGCACAAAACCATTGAAATTCGCATATATAGTTAGTTGCACTAACTATATATCACGCACCCGCAATCCACTGCTGATGATGTCACATATTACATCATTCATGACATGGTCAGTGACATCACTGATGACATCACTGATGACATCTCAAATGACATCACTGATGACATCACTGATGACATCTCAAATGACATCATTGATGACATCACTGATGACATCTCATTTGACATTACTGATCACATCACTGATGATATCATTCATGTGATAATACGATGAACCTCTTCAGACTCTAATATAACCTTAGATACAATCAGTGTAAACAGACACTCACAGACTGTCACTCATCCATGGAGTTACTCACACACCTAGTCAGTCATGCAAAGAATCAATCACACCTCCATTTCCTCAACTATACAGTTATACACACCTTACTTATTCAAACATATACTAACACATATTTACTCTCTTATACAATCCCTGATATAAGTTCACAATGATCCATACAGCCACTCACACATTCACTGGCTCTTATGCACAGTTATTTATATATGTCAACTCTCACATGTACTGTGTTTTACATATGTACTTACTTTGACATGTAGCACTGAGATATCCATTTACTCACCAATACACTCATGCACACAGTCAACCGCCCATACAGCTGTTTCCACATGCACTTTTGAACCCATACATCTAGTGAATCAACTGCTCACACATCTATGCACAGAGTCATACACCTCCCAGCCACCCACACACACACTCAGTCTCCCATACAAATACTTGGGCAACCAATCGATAACCCATATAGTTACTCATATAGCTACTGATCAACACATGCAGCAGTTTACAGAACAACAGACATAATGATGCACACATTAAGACAGTTTAGTCACTAACCCATGCACTCAGTGAGACACATTTAATCACTCACTCATACAGTCAGTCATGCACCTACTAAATCCTTCATCCAGACACTTATACATCCACTCATTCTTCAATATGTAAGACATATTTTAACTTTACAGAAACATACAGTCACTGGATGTTGTCATCAGTGATGTCATCAGTGATGTCACTGACCATGTCATGAATGATGTAATATGTGACATCATCAGCAGTGGATTGCGGGTGCGCGATATATAGTTAGTGCAACTAACTATATATGCGAATTTCAATGGTTTGGTGCGAGTAAAATAAGGTTTTGTAAATGCTAATCCCTAACTATATATGGTCTATAACCTATGGTTTTTTCAGTGAATATATATATATATAAATATTTTCTCCCTAAGCAGTCTTCTGTCGACTGGGGCCAAGACGTTGCAGGGCGGCCTAAGCTGACGGGAACAGAAACTCCTGGTATTGAATTCCCCAACAAAAAGGTACTGAGGCCAGTTCACGGAGCTCAAGCAGCGTTTATTTATATGCAAAAAGTGGCTGCAGGTATATAAACCTGATGTGTTTTTGCGTTTTCTAGGTGAAGAGGTAACCAGGCACAGGTCATTTTATGTCCTTGCCCCCACTTGACATAGCTTAGTGCATGCAAGTCCTGCAATACATTATTACTGCCTCGGGAAACTTGCTGTATTGGCAATCCAAATTTATGAAGCAGGAGTCTGATGGGGCCCTCGCAGCCCAGGGGACCACCACCTCCCTGGGGGTTTGGCATAATGTGCAGGGGGCACTCGGCTCCCTGAAGCCCCACGTACACCCCGCCTCCCCGGGGCTCTTTTTGAAAAAATGCATAGGGAGTACCAGGAGGTGCATTTTCAGAGTGGGATAAATAGGGACTTGGCATCAGACCGCCTCTCATCAATCCAGCTGAATTTGTAAAGTAATAGGTATCGCATTTGCAAGAGTTAGAGCTATTGGCATTGTAAATGTAAACATTTTTACTAATGTTTCTTGGAGTGGAGTGGGTATACGTTGTGTGTAGCTGAATTATATGGTGTATTGTGCAGTGAAATTATGTGGATAGAAAGTATGTGGTATTTAGTGTATAGAAATGATGTAGAGTGAGATTATGTGTTATGGAGAGTAAGTGTGTGGTATGGTATTCTGTGTTGTGGAGTGGTAACCTCAGGTTTAGTCTTCCTTGTTTCAATAGATGTTAAATTATGAGCTCAATGAGACAAAAAAATGAAGGAATCACCGAGGAGCACTTCTGGACCTAGTCAGAGGTATGAGCAGGGCCACTAGAATCATGCAACAGCTTTGCGTCACTGACTTTCACACACATGTTAACAAAAATGCAGCAACAAGTGTACAGCATGGTGAAAGGTCCTTTGCAAACCTTGAATGGTCACCTGTTACTCATTTCCAAATGTAGGTGTTAAATTAGTACTGATGGTGTTCCAGCCACTCTTGGTTCTTTCTGCAGATATCTTCCATTTTTCTGCATTTCTGTTGCTTCCTTCTGTACCTTTAGATCTTTTTCTGCACTTCTCTTGCCTCTTTCTATAAATCTCTTCTACTTTCTGCACCTCTTTTGCCTCTTTCTGCAAATCTCTTGCCTAATTCTGCACCTCACTTGCTTCTTTGTGCACTGCTTTACCCACTTCCTGCACCCCTCCTGCCTCTTTCTGCAGCTCGGTTGCCTCTTTCTGCACCTCTGTTCCATCGTTCTGCATTTCTTTTGATTCTTTCTATACCACTTTTGCTTCTTTCTGCACCACTCGTGCCTCTTTCACACCAATCTTCATGCAACCCTCTTGCCTCTTTCTGCACTTCAGTTTGTCCCATTCCTATCAATATAATAAAATTATTGGACACGCCCGCCCTTGAAATTATTGCAGACACTTTAAACTCATCTGTAGAGCTAGCCACAGTACCTACCCTATGGAAACATGCCATAGTGACCCCACTGTTGAAAAAGCCCACAGCAGATCCGGAAACATTTGCCAATTATAGGCCCATCTCACTCCTCCCAGCTTTTTCCAAATGTCTGGAAAGACATGTGCACTCAGCCCTAACTCTTTTCTCAGAAGAAAACGCCCTTCTCCACCCTACCCAGTCAGGATTCCGAGCGGATTTCTCTACGGAAACTGCTCTATCGGGAGTCTCTGAAACCATTAGGAAACTCCTCGATGACGGTCATACGGTTGCGCTTATTTTACTCGACTTAAGCGCAGCCTTTGACACTGTGTCGCATAAAAGGCTACTCACCACGCTTGAAAAAAACTGAATCTGTGGAGCTGCCCTGCAATGGATTAGATCCTTCTTGAGCCAACGGACATGCCAAATAGCATCTGCTGCTGCATGCTCTGGAAATTTCAACTCCCCTCATGGAGTACCACAGGGCTCCATCCTCAGCCCGCTCTTTTTCAATCTCTATCTTAGACCCTTAGCAGACCTAGTGGAAAAAGTGGGACTCACCTTCATGACGTATGCAAACGACTCACAAATTGTCTTTTCACTGTCTGACTCCCAATCGTCATCTTCGTCCCTTCTCAAAGATGGTCTCCTGAACATTTTCAACTGGATGACAACTAACCAGTTGAAATTAAATGGAGACAAGACGGAGATCCTCCTTCTGGGAAAGCAGCCAGATCTCTGGAGTACATCACACTGGCCTGCCCAGATGGGTGATCTTCCAACACCAGTGCCTCATGCAAGAAATTTGGGAGTAATTCTGGACAATTCACTGTCCATGAAGCAACAGGCTAGCAAAGTAGTGGGTCTCTGCTTTACCATCATAAAATGGCTCAAGAAGATCCTGTGGATGCTGCCTATCTCCATGCAAAAAACAGTAGTCAATGCCTTAATTACATCCCGGCTTGATTACGGGAACATCCTGTACCTGGGTGCAAACAAGGCAGTCATAAAGAGATTGCACCTTGTACAAAATGCGGCTGCCCGACTCCTTTGCTATATACCTAAAAACACCAGCGTGTCCTCCTACTTGCGTGAACTGCACTGGTTGAGGGTGGAAAATCGTATTAGATTTAAGGCCCTAAACTACATGTTTAAAATCAAAGCAGGTACCGCTCCCAAATACCTTCAGGCACTAGCCCATCCCTACAAGAAACCTACAGTCTCAATCAGCTGAAAAGTTCTGTGTACCTAGATTCAAGCTCTCCAGGATGGGAGGAAAATCTTTTGCCCATCAGGGTCCCTCTATCTGGAACACACTACCACTTCACATACGAAAGGAGGGAAGTCTTTCCAGGTTCCGTAAAGTGATAAAGACCTGGTTGTTCGATCAGTAATCTAAAAAGACCTCTGCTGTATTATTCCATCCATGATGCTGTGCTCTTAGGCGCCGGGAAACCCTTTTTGGGTAGCTGTTTGCGCCATATAAGTTTAAAAAATAAATAAAATAAATAAATAAATTTGTTCTTTCTGCAATTCTTTTGTTTCTTACTGCACCTCTCTTGGTTCTTTCTCCACCCCTATTCCCCTTTTTTTCATCTCTGCTCCTTCTTTCGGCACTTCTGTTTCTTTCTGCAGCTCTCTTGCATCTTTCTGTCGCCCTTGCCTCTTTGTCCACCCATTCACCCTCATTCTGCACCCCATGGCCTCTTTCTGCACCTCTTTTGTTTCTTTCTGCACATCTCTTTCTTCTTTCTGTTCCCCATGTGCCTCTTTCACACCCGCTTCCCTCTTTTTACACCCCTCTTTCCTCTTCCTGCAACTCTGTTGCTTCCTTCTGTACTTCTTCCCTCTTTTTGCACCCTTCTTGCCTCTTTCTGCACCACTGTTGCTTCTTTCTGCACTACTCTTACTTCTTTCTACACCTCTCTTGATTCTTTCTGTACCACTCGTGTGTCTTTCTGTACCCCTGTTCCCTCTTTCTGCACCCCTCTTGTCTCTTTATGGACCTCTTATCCTTCTTTGTGCACTTCTTTTGTTTCTTTCTACACCTCCCTTACTTCTTTCTGCACCCCTCTTGCCACTTTCTCCACCCCTGTTCCCCCTTTGTGCATCTCTGTTGCTTCTTTCTGCACATCTCTTGACTCATTCTCCAAACCTCATCCCTCTTTCTGCACCTCTGTTGCTTCTTTCTGCACTTTTCTTGCTTCTCTCTACACCTCTGTCCCTTCCCTTTGCAACCCTTGTGCCTCTTTCACACCCCTCTGCCCTATTTATGCACCCTTCTTGCGCCTTTCTGTACCTCTGTTCCTTATTTCTGCACTTCTTGTGTTTCTTTCTGTGCCTCTCTTGTTTCTTTCTTTATCCCTCTTGCTTCTTTCTCCACCCTACTTCCCCCTTTCTACATCTCTCTTACTTCTTTCTACACCCCACGTGCCTCTTTCTGCACCCCTCAACCCTCTTTCTGTACCCGTTGTTCCTCGTTCTGCACCTTTGTTCCTTCTGTCTGTACTTCTTTTAATTCTTTCTAGAGCTCTCATGCGTCTTTCTGCACCCTTTTGCCTCTTTCTCCACTGCTCTTCCTTCTTTCTTCACCCCTTTTGCCTCTTTATGCACCACTCTTGCCTCTTTCTGCACCTCTGTTTCTACTTTCTATGCTTCTCTTCTTTCTTCCAGCAGTTCGCATGCTTCTTTCTGTACCCTCTTGCCTCTCTCTCCACCCCTCTTCCTTCGTTCTGCAACCTGTTGCCCCTTTCTGCACCTATGTTCCTTCTTTTTGCACTTCTTTTATTTCCTTCTGCACATCAATTGCTTCTTTCTATGCCCCTCCTCTCTCTTTTTGCACCTCTGTTGCTTCATTCTACACTCCTCATGCTTCTTTTGACACGTATCTTGTTTCTTTTGGTACCACTTGTGCTTCTTTCTGCACCTCTCATCCCTCTTTCTGTACTACTCTTTCTTCTTTATGCACCTCTGTTCCTTCTTTCTGCCCTTCATTTGTTTATTTCTGTACCTCTTGTTTCTTTATGCATTTCTCTTGCTTCTCTCTGCATATCTCTTGCTTCTTTCTGCACCTATTGTGCCTCTTTCTGCACCCCTCATCATTATTTCTGCGCCCCTCTAGCCTCTTTCTGCAGCTTTGTTCCTTCTTTCTATACTTCTGTTGTTTCTTTCTGCATCTCTTGCATCTTTCAGCACCTCATGTGCCTCTTTCTGTACCCCTCTTGTACCTTCCTGTACCTCTGTTCCTTCTTTATGTACTTTTTTGTTTCTTTCTGCAGCTCTTGTGCTATTTTCTGTGCCCCTTTGCCTCTTTCTCCATACGTCTTCCCTCTTCCTTCACACCTGTTGCCTCTCTTTGCACATCTCTTCAGTCTTTCTGCACATCTCTTGCTTATTTCTGCACCCCTCTTGCCTCTTTCTACTCCCCTGTTGCTTTTTTGGGCACAACTCTTGCTTATATGTGCATCTCTTTGCTTCTTTCCGTGCCACTCATGCTTCTTTATGCAACACTTTCCCCTCTTTTTGTACCCCTCTTGCCTCTTTCTGTACCTCCTTTCCTTCTTTCTGCACCTCTTGTGCCTCATTCTGTCCTCTCTTCCCTCTTTCTGCACACCTCTTGCCTCTTTCTGCATCTCTGTTCCTTTGCTCTGTACTTCTTTTATTTCTTTCTGCACATCTCTTGCATCTTTCTTTATCTTGTGAGCTTCCTTCTACACACTCTTTCCTCTTTTTGTACTCCTCTTGCTGCTTTCTGAAACCCTCTTCCCCCTTTCTGCCTCCCACTTGCCTCTGTCTGTACCTCTGTTCCTTCTTTCTGCACTTCTTTTGTATCTTTCTGCACCATTCTTGCTTCTTTCTGCACCCCTCGTACCACTTTATCCACCCCTGTTTCCACTTTTTGCATCTCCGTTGCTTCTTTCGGCTCTTCCTTTGCCTCTTTCTCTACCCCTCGTCCCTCTTTCTACACCTATGTTTCTTCTTTTTGCACTTATCGTGCTTCTTTCAGGTCCTCTTTGCTTAATTCTACACCACTTGTGTATCTTTCTGCATCCCCCTTCTCAATTTCTGCACCCCTTTTGCCTCTCTGCTCCTTTGTTCCTTCTTTCTGCACTTCTTTTGTTTCTTTTTTGCACCCCTTGTGCCTTTTTCTGTACTCCTTGTGTCTCTTAAGGTACCCCTTCCTGCATTCTTCTATCCTATTTCAGTACAGTTCTTACTTATTTCTGCTCTACTCTTGCTTCTTTCGGTACCTCCACTTCTGCTTTTCTTTTGTTTCTTTCTGCACCTCTCCTGCTTCTTTCTGCACCCCTCTTGCCACTTTCTCCACCTCTCTTCTGCCTTTCTTCGCTCTGTTGCTTCATTCTGTACTCCTCCTACTTATGTCTGCATCTCTTTGCTTCTTTCCGCACACCTCATGCCTTTTTCTATACAATCAATCAGAAAATTTGTATAGCGCGCTACTCACCCGGAGGATCTCAAGGCGCTTGGGGGTGGGTGGTCTGCTACTGCTCAAAAAGCCAGGTCTTGAGTTGCTTCCTGAAGGAGAAGTGGTCTTGGGTCTGACGGAGGTGGATGGGGAGGGAGTTCCACGTCTTGGCTGCCAGGTAGGAGAAGGATCTTCCTCCCATGGTGGCTCTTCGGATGCGTGGAACGGCGGCGAGGGCGTGGCTGGTCGATCGTAGCTGGCGGGTGGGAGTGTAGAATGTCAGGCGGTCGTTGAGTTACCTGGGGCCCAGGTCGTGGAGAGCCTTGTGTGCGTGGGTGAGGAGTCGGAACGTGATTCTCTTGTTGACAGGGAACCAGTGCAGGTCTCTCAGGTGTCCGGAGATGTGGCTGTGACGGGGGATGTCCCGGATGAGTCGTGCGGAGGCGTTCTGGATGCGTTGGAGTCTTTTCAGTAGTTTGGCTGTGGTTCCACCTCTGTCCTCTTCCTGCACCACTCTTGCCTCTTTCTGCACCTCTGTTCCTACTTTCTGCATTTCTTCTGTTTATTCTGTAACCCTTGTGCCTCTTTTTGCACTCCTTGTATCTCTTAATGAACGCCTCTTCCTACACTCCTCTTACCTATTTCAGTAGCTCACTTGCTTCTTTCTGCACTACTCTTGCTTCTTTCTGCACCTCTTTGCTTTGTTCTACACCACATTTGAATCATTCTGCACCATTCCTCCTTCTTTCTGCATCCCTCTTGCATCATTCTGCACTTCTGTTCCTTCTTTCTGCTCTTCTCGTGTTTCTTTATGCACTTCTCCTGCTTCTTTCTGCACCCATCTTGCCACATTCTTCACCCCGTTCCCTCTTTTTTATCCTCTGTTCTTTCTTTCAGCACTTCTTTTGTTTCTTTCTGCATCTCTATTGCTTCTTTCTGCACCCGCCTTTCCACTTTCTCCACCCCTGTTCCCCTTCTTTGCATCTCTGTTGCTTCTTTCTGCACTTCTCTTGCCTCATTCTCCATCCCCACCCTTCTTTCTGCACCTCTGTTGCTTCTCACTGCAATTCTCTTGCTTCTTTTTGCACCTCTTTCCCTTCTGTCTGCAACCCTTCTGCGTCTTTTTGTACCCCTCTTCCTTCTTTCTGACCTACTTCTTTCTGCACCTCTCTTATTTCTATCTGTATCCCTCTTCTCTCTTTCTCCAGCTCACTTCCCCCTTTCTGCATCTCTGTTGCTTCTTTATGTACTTCTCTTGCTTCTTTCTGAACCTCTGTTGCTTCTTTCTTCACTTCTTTTGTTTCTTTCTCTGCCCCCTCTTCCGCCTTTTACATCTCCGTTGCTTCTTTATGAACTTTGCTTGCCTCCTTCTCCAACTCTCATCATTCTTTCTGCACCTCAGTTGCTTCTTTCTGCACTACTCTTGCTTATTTCTGCACCTCTCTGCTTCTTTCTGTACCCCTTGTGCCTCTTTATGCACCCATCTTCCCTCTTTCTGTACCCCTCCTGCCTCTTTCTGCACCTCTGTTTCTTCTATATATACTTCTTTTATTTCTTTTTATACCTCTCATGCTTCTTTCTGCACCATTCTTGCCTGTTTCTTCACATCTGTTCCTTCTTTCTGCACTTAATTTGTTTCTTTCTGAAGCTTGCTTGCTTCTTTTTTGCAGCCCTCCTGCCTCTTTCTGCACCCCTCTTCCCTCTTTCTGCATTCCTCTTTTCTCTTTCTGCACCTCTGTTGCTTCTTTCTGTACTTCTTCATTTCGCTCTCTGACCCTTGTTCCCCTTTTTTCATCTCTCTTGCTACTTTCTGCACTTTGCTTGCCTCTTTCTCCACCCCTCATCTGTCTTTCTGTCTGTTGCTTCTTTCTGCACTTCTCTTGCTTATTTCTGCACCTCTATTGGTTCTTTTGGTACCCCTTGCACCTCTTCATGCACCCCTGTTCGCTCTTTCTGCACCCTTCCTCCCACTTGCTCCACCGCTGTTCCCCCTTTTTGCATCTCTGTCACTTCTTTCAGCACTTTTCTTGTCTCTTTGTCCACCCCTCATCCCTCTTTCTGTACCTCTCTTGCCACTTTCTACACCTGTGTTCCTTCTTTCTGCACTTCTTTTGTTTCTTTCTGCACCTTTCGCTTCTTTTTGCGCCTCTCTTCTCTCTTTCTGCACTCTTCTTTCCTCTTTTTATACCTCTGTTCCTTCTATCTGCATCTCTTGCTCCTTTCTACACTCCTTTTATTTATTTATTTATTTATTTTTTGCACTTATAATGCGCGCAGATACCCACAAAGGGTTTCCCGGCCCCAGGACTGGGAGGCCGAAAACACAGAAAGCAACCTGGTCAAAGACCGCAATTATTTATTAAAGAGCCAAGTTTTAACGCCTTTCTGAAAACTGGCGAGATTTTCCTCCTTACGCAAGGCTAAGGGAAGGGAGTTCCAAAGGACTGGTCCCAGATGGGAAAAGGACTTTCCCCCCACACGGGCCAATTTAAATCTAGGAACCACAAAATTTGCTCCATTTAGGGAACGGAGGTTGCGTGCAGGAACATAGGGCCTAACCAGTTTTTGCAGGTACTTTGGTGCGGTCCCTGCCTTGATCTTAAACATGTAGGTCAACGCTTTGAACCGAACCCGGTTCTCAACTCTAAGCCAGTGCAGGTCCTTAAGGTGCTTCGAGATCCTTGCTGTCCTAGGGATCTTACATAGCAGCCTGGCTGCGGAGTTCTGGACAAGTTGAAGCCGCCTAATCACAGCTAAATTGGAACCCAGATATAAGATGTTACCGTAGTCAAGCCTAGATGTAATCAGTGCATTGACCACGGTCTTCTGGGTATCCACAGGCAGCATCCAGATTATCTTCCGCAGCCATTTGAGGATAGTGAAGCACGTACCCGCTACTTTATTGACCTGCTGTTTCATCGATAAAGAATCATCGATGCATACCCCTAAGTTTCTGACCTGGGTGGCCGGGCTGGGAAAAGCACCCAAGGATGGCGGCCAATGGGTATCCTGCCACAGATCTCTCTTTTTACCTAGGAGGAGAATCTCCGTCATCTCCCCGTTGAGCTTCAGCTGGTTCGTTGACATCCAGCTGAAGACTTCGTGAAGACCTAATTTCAGCGCAGAGGGAGATGAAGGCTTTGAGTTGGTAAGAGAAAAAATAATCTGCGAATCATCCGCGTATGTCATAAGTTCTAGACCTACTCGCTCTGCTAAATCGGCGAGAGGGCGGAGATACAGATTAAAAAATAGCTGACTCAAAATTGAGCCCTGAGGCACGCCATGGGGTGAGAAAAAGGTGTCTGACTGAGCTTGCGAGGACGAGATCTGAAACGTCCGGTTGCTCAAGTAGGACGCGATCCAGTCCAGCGCTTTCCCTCCGACACCATCATCACTCAGCCTAGTAAGCAGTCTGTTGTGTGAGATGGTGTCGAAGGCCGCGCTTAGGTCAAGTAAGACAAGAGCAACCGTTTGCCCCTCGTCCAAGAGTCCCCTGATCTTCTCGGTGACTCCCAAGAGGGCGGACTCGGTGGAATGGCCCGCCCTAAAGCCTGACTGGGAAAAATGGAGTAAGTTATTATTCTCCGTATATGTTGAGAGTACACCGTGAATATGCTTCTCTAAGATCTTTGAGACAGCGGGCAACAGAGATATCGGGCGGTAGTTTGCCAGCACCTCGGGGTCAGCAGCCGGCTTTTTCAATAGAGGGCTGGCCATGGCATGCTTCCAAGCCGCTGGGACGGTTGCCAGATGAATAGAGGCATTTAATGTTTCAGCAATAATCCCCAGGGCTGAGTCATCCAGTTGGCTCAGAATACTAATAGGGAGAGGGTCACAGGGAGAGCCTGATTTAATGGAAGCAGCTAAGGATTTCAGGGTGTCCAAGGAGATGGGTGGCCAAGAGTCAAGCCCTTGTCCTGTTGGATTTACAGAAGATGGAACTTCCCTGTCATCCCTCACCAGGGGATTAATATTGGCAATAATGTTCTCGATCTTTTCCACAAAGTATGTGGCAAGATTTTGACATTTCTGAGGGGTAAGGGGGGGTGCGGCCGCCATAGAATTAGCTCCGGCTAGTTCTTTGACTGTATTAAAAAGAGTCCGTGCTTTATTGGCGGCAGTGTTGATGGTCTCTGTTACATAGCGTGCTTTGGCTCTGGTGCAGGCCATATGGTAGAGGTTTCTGGCCTTACGATATATTTCCTTTTTTAGAGGATCATAATGTTTGCGCCATTTCCGCTCGAGTGCCTTACACTTGGTTTTTTCTAGCTTCAAATCTTCATTGTACCAGGGAGCTGGGGGACGATGAACATTCCCTCTGCACTTGGTAACGGGCAAACAAGTGTCAACTGCTCTCTCCAGCCAGGTGTGGGCTTCCCGCGCAATTGTTTCCATGTCAGCACCCAGAACAGGGGGGGGTGTTTTTAGTGCATTCTGCAACTTTTGCCTCTTGTGCACCCCTATTGCCTCTTTCTACACCTCTGTTTCTTCTTTCTGCATTTCTCTTATTTCTTTCTGCAGCTCTCATGCTTCTTTCTGCACCCCTTGCCTCTTTCTCTAGCTCTCTTCCAACTTTCTGCACTTCTGTTCCTTCTTTCTAAACTTCTTTTGTTTCTTTCTACACGTCTGTTGCTTCTTTCTGTACCTCTTTTCATTTCATTCTGCATATCTCTTGTTTCTTTCTGTTTTTTCTGTACCCCGTGTACCTCTTTCTATATCCCTCTTCCATCTTGTTGCACCCCTCTTGCCTCTGTCTTCAACCCTGTTGCTTCTTTCTGCAGTCATCTTACTTCTTGTTACACTCCACATGCTTCTTTCACCCCCTCTTCCCTTTTTATGTACCCCTCTTGCCTCTTTCCACACCTCTGTTCTTTTGTTCTGCACCTCTAGCTTCTTTCTGCACTCCTCTTGCAAATTTCTCCACCCATGTTCCCCCTTTCTACCCACTCTTGCTTCATTCTGCACTTCTCCTGCTTATTTCGGCACCTCTCTTGCCTTTTTCTACACCACTCTTTTCTCGTTCTGCACCTCTGTTCCTTCTTTCTATACCTCTCTTGCTTCTTTATGGATCCCTCTTCCCTATTTCTGCACCCCTCTTGCCTCTTTCTACACCTCTGTTCTTTCTTTTTGCTCTCCTTTTGTTTCATTCGGCACCTCTCCTGCTTCTTTCTGCACATCTCCTGATTCTTTCTGCACCCCACTTGCCACTTTCCCCACCCCCATTCCACCTTTTTGCATCTCTGTTCCTTCTTTCTGCACTTAATTTGTTTCTTTATGCACCTCTCTTGCTTCTGTCTGCACCCCTCTTGCCACTTTCCCCACCCCTTTTCCCCCCTTTTGCATCTCTGTTCCTTCTTTCTGCACTTCTTTTGTTTCTTTATGGATGTCTCTTGCTTCTTTCTGCACTTCACTTGCCTCTTTCTCCACCCCTCATTTGTCTTTCTGCACTTCTGTTGCTTCTTTGTACGCTTATCTTGCTTATTTCTGCAACTCTATTGCTTCTTTCTGTATCCCTTGTGCCTCTTCATACACCCCTGTTCCCTATTTCTGCACCCTTCCTGCCACTTTCTGCACCACTTTTCTCCCTTTTTGCACCACTCGTTCCACTATTTGCACCTTTGTTCCTTCTTTCTGCACTTTCTTTGTTTCTTTCTGAACCTTTCGCTTCTTTCTGCACCTCTCTTCCCTCTTTATGCACTCCTCTTGCCTCTTTTTATACCTCTGTTCGTTCTTTCTGTACCCCTTTTGCCTATGTGTGCGCCCCTCTTTCCTCTTTGTGCACCTCTGTTTCTTCTTTCTGCGCTTCTTTTGTTTCTTTCTGCAGCTCGTATGCTTCTCTCTGCACCCCCTTGTCTCTTGCCCTCTTCCAATGTTCTACACTCCTGTTCCTTCTTTCTACACTTCTTTTGTTTCTTTCTGCATGTCTTTTGCCTTCTTTCTGCACCCCTTTTGCCTCTTTCTGCACTTCCTTTGTTTCATTCTGCATATCTCTTGCTTCTTTTTTTTCTTTCTGTACCCCCTGTACCTCTTTGTGCATCCCTCCTCCCTCTTTTTGTACCCCTCTTGCCTCTGTCTGTAACTCTGTTCCTTCTTTCTGCACCTCTAGCTTCTTTCTGCCTCCTCTTCCCTCTTTCTGCATCCCACTTGCATTATTCTGCACGTCTGTTGCTTCTTTCTTCTCTTTTGTTTCTTTCTGTACGTCTCCCACATCTTTCTGCAACCCTATTGCTACTTTCTCCACCCGTTCCCCCTTTCTACCATCTCTTGCTTCATTCTGCACTTCTCTTGCTATTTTCTGCACCTCTTGTGCTTCTTTCTGCACCCCATGCCTTTTTCTACACCATCCTTAACTCTTTTTGTATCCCTTTTGCCTCTTTATGCACCTCTGTTCCTTCTTTCTGTACTTCTTGTGTTTCTTTCTGCACCTCTCTTGGTTCTTTCTACACCTCTCTTGCTTCTTTATGCACCCCTCTTCCCTCTCTCTGCACCCCTCTTGCCTCTTTCTGCACCTCTGTTCTTTCTTTATGCTCTCCTTTTGTTTCTTTCTGCAGCTCTCCTGCGTCTTTCTGTACCTCTCCTGATTCTTTCTGCACCCCTCTTGCCACTTTCCCCACCCCTTTTACCTCTTTTTGCATCTCTGTTGCTTCTCTCTGTACTCCTTTTTCCTCTTTCTCCACCCCTCATCATTCTGTCTGAACTTTGCTTGCCTCTTTCTCCACCCATCATCCATCTTTTTGCACCTCTGATGCTACTTTATGTACCCCTTGTGCATCTTTGAGCATCCCTATTCTCTCTTTACGCACCCCTCTTGTCTCTTTCTGCAACTCTGGTCCTTATTTGTGTATTTGTTTTTTTCTTTCTGCACCTCCCTTGCTTCTTTCTGTACCCCTTTTACCTCTTTCCTCACCCCTTCCCTCTTTCTACACACCTCTTGCCTCTTTCTGTACTCTGTTCCTTATTTCTGCACTTCTTGTGTTTCTTTCTGTAGCTCTCTTGCTTCTTTCTGCACCCCTTGCATGTCTTTATGTATCCCTCTTCCTTCTTTCTCTACCCTTGCTGCCTCTTTCTGCACCTTGGTACCCTCTTCCTGTACCCCTCTTGCGTCATTCTGCACTTCTGTTCCTTCTTTCTGCTCTTCTATTGTTTCCTTCTGCACCTCTCCTGCTTTTTTCTGCACCCCTCTTGCTACTTTCCCAACCGCTGTTCCCCCTTTCTACACTCTCTTGCTTCATTGTGCACTTCTATTGCTTCTTTCTGCACTCTGTTCCTTATTTCTGCACTTCTTTTGTTTCTTTCTGTAGCTCTCTTGCTTCTTTCTGCACCCCTTGCATGTCTTTATGTATCCCTCTTCCTTCTTTCTCTACCCTTGCTGCCTCTTTCTGCACCTTGGTACCCTCTTCCTGTACCCCTCTTGCATCATTCTGCACTTCTGTTCCTTCTTTCTGCTCTTCTATTGTTTCCTTCTGCACCTCTCCTGCTTTTTTCTGCACCCCTCTTGCTACTTTCCCAACCGCTGTTCCCCCTTTCTACACTCTCTTGCTTCATTGTGCACTTCTATTGCTTCTTTCTGCACCCCTTACATGTCTTTATGGATCCCTCTTCCTTCTTTCTCTACCCTTGCTGCCTCTTTCTGGACCTCGGTTCCCTGTTTCTGTACCCCTCTTGCATCATTCTGCACTTCTGTTCCTTCTTTCTGCTCTTCTATGGTTTCCTTCTGCACCTCTCCTGCTTTTTTCTGCACCCCTCTTGCTACTTTCCCAACCGCTGTTCCCCCTTTCTACACTCTCTTGCTTCATTGTGCACTTCTCCTGCTTATTTCTGCACCTCTCTTGCCTCTTTCTGCACCTCTGTTCTTTCTTTTCGCTCTCCTTTTGTTTCTTTCTGCACATCTCCTGCTCCTTTCTGCACCTCTCCTGATTCTTTCTGCACCCTGTTTGCCACTTTCCCCACTCCTTTCCCCCTTTTTGCATCTCTATTCCTTTTTTCTGTACTTCTTTTATTTCTTTATGCACCTCTCTTGCTTCTGTCTGCACCCCCTCTTGCCACTTTCCCCACCCCTTTTCCCCCTTTTTGCATCTCTGTTCCTTCTTTATTCACTTATTTTGTTTCTTTCTGCACCTCTCTTGCTTCTGTCTGCACCCCTCTTGCCACTTTCCCCACCCCTTTTCCCCCTTTTTGCATCTCTGTTCCTTCTTTCTGCACTCCTTTTGCTTCTTTATGCACCTCTCTTGCTTCTGTCTGCACTTCACTTGCCTCTTTCTCCACCCTTCATTTGTCTTTCTGCACTTCTGTTGCTTCTTTCTACACTTCTCTTGCTTTTTTGTACACCTCTATTGCTTCTTTCTGTATCCCTGGTGCCTCTTCATGCACCCCTGTTCCCTATTTCTGCACCCTTCCTGCCACTTTCTGCACCCCTGTTCTCCCTTTTTGCACCACTCTTACCACTATCTGCACCCTTGTTCCTTCTTTCTGCACTTTCTTTGTTCCTTTCTGCACTCCTCTTGCCTCTTTCTACACCTCTGTTCATTCTTTCTGTACCCCTTTTGCCTATCTGTGCACCCCTCTTGCCTCTACACCTCTGTTTCTTCTTTCTGCGCATCTCTTGTTTCTTTCTGCAGCTCGTATGCTTCTTGCTGCACCCCCTTGCCTCTTTCTCAAGCCCTCTTCCAACTTTCTGCACTCCGGTTCCTTCTTTCTACACATCTTTTGTTTCGTTCTGCATGTCTTTTCTTTCTATCTGCACCCCTCTTGCCTCTTTCTGTACTTTCATTTGTTTATTCTGCATATCTCTTGCTTCTTTCTTTTTCTTTCTGTACCCCATGTACCTCTTTCTGCATCCCTCTTCCCTCTTTTTGCACCCCTCTTGCCTCTGTCTGTAACTCTGTTCCTTCTTTCTGCATCTCTAGCCTCTTTCTGTACCCCTCTTCCCTCTTTCTGCATCCCTCTTGCATTGTTCTGCACGTCTGTTCCTTATTTCTGCTCTTTTGTCTCTTTCTATACCTCTCCTGCATCTTTCTGCACCCCTCTTGCTACTTTCACCACCCCTGTTCCCCCTTTCTACCATCTCTTGCTTCATTCTGCACTTCTCCTGCTTATTTCTACACCTCTCTTGTTTCTTTCTGCACCCCTCATGCCTTTTTCTACACCACTCTTAACTCTTGTTGTATCCCTCTTGCCTCTTTCTGCACTTCTGTTCCTTCTTTCTGTATTTCTTTTGTTTCTTTCTGCACCTCTCTTGCTTCTTTCTATACCTCTCTTGCTTCTTTATGCCCCCCTCTTCCCTCTTTCTGACCCCCTCTTGCCTCTTTCTGCACCTCTGTTCTTTCTTTCTGCTTTCCTTTTGTTTATTTCTGAAGCTCTCCTGCTTCTTTCTGTACCTCTCCTGATTCTTTCTGCACCCCTCTTGCCACTTTCCCCACCCCTTTGCCCTCTTTCTGCATCTCTGTTGATTCTCGCTGTACTCCTTTTTCCTCTTTCTCCAACCCTCATCCCTCTGTCTGAACTTTGCTTGCCTCTTTCCCCACCCATCATCCATCTTTCTGCACCTCTGTTGCTTCTTTCTGTACCCCTTGTGCATCTTTAAGCATCCTTATTCTCTCTTTCTGCACCCTCTTGCCTCTTTATGTACCTCTGGTTCTTATCTCTGTATTTCTTTTGTTTCTTTCTGCACCTCTCTTGCTTCTTTCTGCACCCCTTTTACCTCTTTCCTCACCCCTCTTTCTACACCCCTATCGCCTCTTTCTGTACCTCTGTTTCTTCTTTTTGCATGTCTTTTGTTTCTTTCTGTAGCCCTCTTGCTTCTTTCTGCACCCGTTGTGCGTCCTTATGTATCCCTCTTTCTCTTCCCTTCCTGCCTCTTTTGCACCTCTGTTCCATCTTTCTGTACTTCTTTTGTTTCTTTCTATACCTCTCTTGCTTCTTTCCGCATCCCTTTTACCTTTTTCTGAACCCATCTTCCCTCTTTCTGCACCCCACTTGCCTCTTTCTGTACCCCTTGTGCCTCCTCATATACCCCTCTTCCCTCTTTCTGCACCCCGTGTGCCTCTTTCTCTACATCTGTTCCTTCAATCTGCGCTACTTTTGTTTCTTTCTGTACCTCTCCTGCTTCTTTCTGCATGCTGTTTACCTCTTTAGCACCCCTCTTCCCTTTTTCACTACCCCTCTTGCATCTTTTTGTACTTCTTTTGTTTCTTTCTATAGATCTTTCACTTCTTTATGCAGGCCCTTGCCTCTTTCTCCACCCCTCTTCCCTCTTTCTGCACCCCTGTTACATCTCTCTCTGCAACTCTGTTACTTCTCTCCGTACTTCTTTTGTTTCTTTCTGCACATCTCTTGCTTCTTTCCGCACTTCTCTTGCCTATTTCTGTTCTCAAATGGGAAGTGCAAGCTGTCAAGTTTCAAGGTCTGTGTGCTCTTGTGACTGAGGTATATGTTACTACCAGCTAATGACTCTGTAGCAGAATGCAACAGGGTAGCAGAATACTTTGCAGGAAAAGTCAGGGACATTTATGCTTCCTTCTCTAACAAGCCTGAAAATGGGCTAGACTTTGTAGAATGGACTGGTGTTAGAAACTCAGAATATTTTACGGTCCCTTGCCCGGAGGTACTATGTAAAATCTGTCGAGGGATTAAGTCAGGCTCCCCTCGTGACCCAGCCCCCCCTAAAGTATTGGGAGAGAGCCTGGCAACTCTAGAACCCTACATCAGGCATGTACTTCAGACATGTTTTGCTTCCCAGACACTTCCTGATGACTGGAAGAAAGCTGTAGTTCTTCCCATAAAAAAGAAACCCAATGTAAGCCATGAAATGCTTGAGAATCTGAGGCCGATCTCCTTACTGCCATATCCAGCCAAAGTGGCTGAGAAAGTGGCTAACTCCCAACTGATGGCCCACTTAGATACAGCTAACATCCTACACTCCTCCCAATCGGGCTTCCAGTCGGGTTACTCGACTGAGACTGCCCTTCAGAGAGCGACTGAGACCCTCAGACGTGGCGCAGATGCCGGACACACCATGGCGCTGGTGATGTTAGACCTCAGCGCAGCGTTTGACACTGTAGCTCATTACATCTTGCTACAGTGTCTAAACCGGGCGGGTGTCACAGGCTCGACCCGTAAATGACTGATTAGCAGCAAGCGTGACTGTAAAGGCAAATGCCTCGCAATGCGCGTGCTGCAAATCAATAGCTTTGACTCGGAGGTTCAACGCAGGTTCAACGAGGCTCCTTCAGATCCTCAGAGTTAGCGCTGGAACAGGGAGTGCCTCAGTGCTCCGCCCTGAGCCCAACCCTATTTAATCTATACTTGGCCCCCTTGGCCAAGGTGGTGCAGGTGTATGGAGTGGAGTTAGTCTCCTACGCCGATGACACCCAACTGCTGATTTCCCTATCTCAAGCACCTACAACAGCAGCATCCAATTTTAAGGCCTGTATGCAGGATCAGGCCACATGGATGAACTCACACTGCCTAAAGTTAAACAGGTCTAAAACCAAGGTACTGGTGGTTGGTGGCACTAGCCTCAACTGGACAGCGTACTGGTGGCCACCTTGTCTGGGTCCTACCCCCACCTCTTGTAAGGAGGCTAAGAACCTGGGGATATGGGTTGACCCCACTCTATCCTATGAGGGCCACATTTGTCGCCTAGTGGGCAAGTGCTGTGGGGTGCTGAAAACACTCAATCAAACCTTGGATCTACTTCCCCTTGAAGCTAGACGCACCTTGACACAGGCACTCGTGACGTCCCGTTTAGACTACGGGAATGTCCTGTTCTTGGGCGCCACAGAAAAAAGTTTGGGACGCTTACAAGTCCTTCAAAACTCGGCAGCTCGCCTAGTACTGAGACTTCCGAAAAGAGCAGTGTTTAAAACTGCTCTGGCGGCCCTACACTGGCTGCCAGTAAAAAAGAGAGTTATGTACAAAGCTCTCCTCATATGTCATCGGATAATATGGCAGAATGCTCCCTCCTATCTCCATGACCTAATACAAAGATACAAGCCTAGAAGAGCCCTACGCTCTGTAGGCACGGGCCAGTTGACGGTTCCCTGTGTAAGAAGCGCCAAACTTGGGGGCAAATCCTTAAGAGTCTCAGCAGCTCAAAATTGGAACAAACTTCCGATTTGACTCAGACTGGAAAAATCTGAAGTCAAGTTCAGAAGTCTTTTAAAAACTCACCTGTACAGCTCATAAAGCTCTGTGGCTGATTGAATTGTTTGCCTCTTATGTGGTTGCCTGCTGTACTTCTCTCCATAGCGCGGGGACATGCCGTGATGGCGTCACCAAGCGCTTTACAAACTACTTTATTATTATTATATGTATTCTCATGTGTTATGCATCTGAAGATGTTAGCTTAAAAAGTGCGGAGCTTCTTCCATAGGTGGTTAAATGTTCTCAGTTCTCCTCTGTCATTCAGTTGCACAGACAGACATGTCTTATGCATACAGGTAATATAGAGCCCCTCAAATATACTATTGAATGCCCATGTGCCCTATGTTATGATCACAAACAAATACATACACCTTTTTGTAGATATATGTACAGAGTATGCTGTATAAAACATAGGTATTCAAGCATGTATTTGTTTATCTTCATGTAACATATCACTCTGTAAAAGCAGAGACACACATGCATAACTTCACAAACTTGGTGAGACTTACAACAGTAATATGCTTAGGACTGCTGTTTTATATCTGGTATGTAGGCTGAACATTCTGAGCAGTCGATACATAGTGAACCTTCAGGAGAAAAGTGAGGTTTAAGAAATCTTGGGGGAAGGATTAGTGGTTAGGCTACTTTGTATGAATGTGTTGTAAGGTATGGTCAAGAAGGCCTCTTTCTTCACTTTTGTTGGTTCTTTCTGTACTTCTCTTGCTTCATTTTGTGCCTTTCTTCATCTTTCTGCACATGTCCTACCTATATAGGCAAATTTAGAAATCAGCATTAAGAAAACCTTAGAAATTCACTGAAAAAAACTGAGTTTTCAGGAACGTCATAGTTGAAATTAGCGTTTAATAAACTTTTGAAATGCACTGAAAAAACATAGGTTTCAGGGACGTTCTAGTTAGAAATTAGAATTTAAAAAACCTTAGGTTTCATTGACGTTATTGTTAGAAATTATCATTTATAAAACCTTAGAAATTCACTGAAAAAAACACAGGTTTCAGGGACGTTATATTTAGTTGGACGTTTCACTTGTACAAAACCAGAGAAATTCAGCCGTTATAGTTAGTTGAGCTAACTATAACTCGCGCCCCCCAATGCACTGCTGATGGCGTCACATATTACATCACATATTACATCACTCATGACAGGGTCAGTGACATTGTAGTGTAGTTCCTATATTCCCAATAGGCTCTGCGGATTGGAATAGTGTATCCTGTAGTTTAGACGTAAGACTGAAGTCAACTAGGTCTCTACCGAATATACTAAACTTAATTGTGTGTGTGCCAGCTAGCTCAGAGGTCACTAGAAACTTTCTCGAATGAACAAGAAGGGATTAGTTTCTGACAACCGCTTAAAACATGACAACTTTGTTCCCCAAGAATAAGAAATATAGCTCTAGAGTCGCGGAAACAATAGATAGTTATTTCACTCAGTCAATCGTGCATACTTCATTTCACCAGACGTGCAGAGAAATAGAGAGACAGGCATTTTCAATAATATGGTTTTTATTGAACAGTCTTCTTTCTCAAGCATAAGAAATGAACTGCTACAATCGCAATACTTAGCATGAAGTAAAGTACGTACAGTAAAAAGAGTATTACAAAATAATATTGTAATAGCATGATATGGTTTCTAAGCCAGAGAAAACCTAAAATGCATAAAATACATAAAGTGATAAATAATGACCAAAAATGATCAACTGGTGCTCCTAAAATATGCCTACCCGGGTGTACCTAACCTAGGTCTAGTACAAGGGAAGAAGTAAGTGAGGTGTAGCTTAAGTTTAGTATTCTTTTGCCAAGAATCTCTTCCAAGAATTCTCTTAGGGTCTAATCAGCTCCGTACCTTGGTTTTAGAATGTAGGAGGTCTGGTATCTCTCTCTCAGGATTCGATTTCCCAACAACCCACAAAGGTAGCCTGGAAACACTGGAGCTGGATTTCTCAGCTTGAGAAAGTACAGCGTCTCTCAGTGCGTCAGCTGGACGGTCGGCTTCCTACAGCACTTGCTGCAGCAGGGCGTGTCGGGCAAGTAGATAGTCAAACTGCTCCAAACCACTGTGTGTTTGTTTGGACAAGTGTGGGTATATTTATACTTTGAAGGTGCCGAGTTTGACGTAAGATTGGACATAATAACATCACCAGAGACTTAATTCTCAGAAAACTCCATGATTTCTTGGATAACTTAATATTCATGCAGGGGGAAGTCCCTGACTGCTGAAGGCGGGTTTTTCCAAGAAATCGTTGTAGATTTTCTGAACTAGTGGAAGTAGCAAAGCCGTATTAGGACTGCTTGAGCTATGTCTTAATATATTTTTGATTTATATGCCTATATTAGGATGCGGTATTTTATACCTATATAAGGGCATGAATCAGGAAAATTACACTAGGGTCCTAAAACACTATACAACACCCATTCCAAGTATTATGTCTAATATTACTAAATCTATAAGCATAAAAAACATAACTAAAGCATGAGTTCATAATCCCACCCAAAATGCACGAAATTCATTAAACATGATCTATACACATACACAAGTATTTGTCTTGCACGCATTTTACAAGCAATAGCTGTTATTAAAAAATGCTATCTAAATGAAACATGAAATGACATTTATGAGATGGCTCTAAATTTACAGAAGAAAAAGGTCGAAACCATTCCATAGCATGATATACAAACTGTTATGGTTTTATGAGATAATGCCAAATATTTGTCTATAGGAAGTGTGAAATGAATTTCTTGTTCTCTAAGAATAGTTCTTCTTTAAGCAGATTACTTTATGCCAAGGAAAAAAATTATATTCTGAGAAAGGAGAAAGAGAAACAAATTCAAATGTAGATTGCCGAAACATATAGTTCCCAAGTTAGAGGGTTTGTTTTGAAAAACCGAAGGCCGAATTTCAGAGTTCATGGAACGCTGTGTACACTTTCAAAAGTTATTCTCGGTGTTGGGAGAAAAAATCAAATCATCTAAGCTGGTAAAGAAGCTGTCTAACACAGTTGGTGAAGGTGGAACTACTTCATCAAGTAGATCAAATGTGCATAGATGTGAAGCATCGCCGTCAGCGTCCTTCGCATTAGCAATGTTCGCAGTAGATGGTACCTGTGTGCCTGTTGTTCCACGTACCTCACCAATAGCTGGATTCGCTGGTGAGATCTCAATGAATGCCGTCATCAGGATTGGAAGCCGTTGGGGGCAACATGATGCATGAGTCGTTACCAGACCTAGCAAGGCGTCAACATCCGTTGGCAGTGCTGAAGGGAGTATAAGACAGATGTGTAACATGCATTCTACTCCGCAAAGCAGGCATCGCAGAACAGGTAAGATGCAATCTTGCCAGATTGGTCTGAATGAAAGGAACCAAGTGGTATTCAGATCTCTTAAACGAGCCAAGCCAAGAATCTGTGTAATTCTTTCATAATACCGCATGGCTAGGAGGGCTTGTTCCATTGTAGTCTGGGAATCGTTGATGACAGTACTTGCCATATCGGAGCAGAAGAAACAAAAATAGAATTCCTGCTATGAGTCCCAAAATGAGAGGCAGGCCGCTGAACACAGAGTGCACGAAATTTGGAAAAATGCCGGGGACTGCTTCAAACGGTGCTAACAGTTCTGAAAAAATCGCCTTAAATACATGTGCGATGCCACTGGTATCAGACATGTTTAAGATTTGACCTAACATTTCTGAAAAATGTACTAGGCAGTTTGTTGATAATAATGCATGTACCTCTGCTGAAGTTCTTGCAACTTGTAGATCATACGATTCTCTAGAGGAGGTCAGTGGCACAGTTTTTTGCAAAAGAATGGCTTTCATTCTGCTTAAAGTATCAATTTGTATAGAAGAGATATTCAGTAAAGGCCATAACTCTGTCTCCCTGTCTGTATTACACTTTAGATACAATACTTGCATACAACAAGTGACCCTGGCCGACACACTAACCAGATAGGCTTTCCCTGGCAACATGCCACAAAAGATGTGATCATTGAGCATCACGTAGCTCCCATTGGAAAGCTGCCTGAAAATAGAGTCTATCACGGCCGCTGGAGTACCGTGCATGTGGCAAGAAAGGTTATGTAAAGAACCTTTGCAGGCTCCATGTAAATTAAGGGTAACCAACCAACCACTAATATCGTAAACGTACTCATATACAGGGGAAATGACAATACCATATCTAACTTTCTGATGTAGGCGAATTATCAACACCATTCACAGAACACAAGGTATGCAGATAAACAGCAAGTCTTAACAACAATAAAATTTTTAAAAAATGTTTAAGAAATTATATTTAAAAATGTTTATGTTTATTCTGCTTCTTGCAAATATATTCATACACAGTTAAAAATACATTCATGTGTCAATTTCAATACATCATTATAGTTATACAAGATATTTAAAAAAATTGACACATCCATGTTTTAAAATTGTTCAAGAGAACAAGTGTCGACGCAGCATTTCGGTGATGATAATAAACACCTTCTTCAGGACTGTTTCTCTGTTTAAAGAGACACATAATTACTATACACAACATATGACAATTACAATTGTTTACAGTGCATACCTAAACTTAGAGGTTTTATCTAGCTAATTGTACATTATTAAAGTCATTTCATTATCCTGTAGTTAGCATAGCATGTAGGTCAACTTTTTTCATTTCTCAGCAGATTTCATATTTTACATTTTTTATTTTACATTTATGCTCCTATAGTATCAGTTCACGCACTGGTTGGTTAAGGTTCCCTAGTGTGCAATTTCCCTGAATCTTCAATTCTATAGCATACCGAGACAAGGTAACAAATTGTTTTTTTTCTGTTACGTCTCTTACCTTAAGCTTTAAGGATCTGGGCTTACTCAGACTCATTACACAGTGTTGCGTCCTCATGTGGAATTAGCGTACTGCTCCAATACCAGCATCAATATTTCTGCCTGATATTGTTTGTTCAGTTTCTATATAAGTGATAATAAAAGTAAACATTAGTGCTACTCCTGACCCTATGTCTTCATTACAGAGTACTCTTCCTTGGTAAGAAAAACGACATCAATACCTGTATTCAGTTGCTTGAATCGTATACCCTGTCTAGGAGGAGCCACGGATCTTAATTCCGGTATTTTGAATCTGTGGAGAACATACATTTGTGGCTCAGTGCTCTGTTGTACTTTCACTTAAGAATTGTTATATCTAATGATGTTGGTTACTCACCACTTATTTTTTTGATAATACTGGAATCGCTGTAGCCGGGCCTGTGGTGCTGTAATCCTCGGCACTATTAAACACAGGGTTGACCTCAGGTTTAAATGCAATCTAGAAAAAGGAAGGTATTTTTGTTCAAAATTAACATTGTGATCTAATTCAATTTCATAAAGTACAGAAAGCTTCCTTTATAGATATCTACTCTTGATGTTGATTTAAAAGGGTGACTTTGGTATGTTGATTTCAAGCTCATATATGATACTGCCATTAAAGCAGTTCAAAAAGATGCTCTGGAGATCCATCTTATAATTTTTATTTGATTCTGTTGCAATGGCAATATTGAATCTATACGCGTTACTATATATGCGTTAATCGAGCATGATAGCTGTTTAAACCATAATATTCCAATTTGGGCAATTCAAAAATCTATAATTTACAATTAGTTTCACGTATGCCGCTATTTTTATTCATTTATTTATGTACGCGCTGCCCCAGTGTTTTCTTTGTTGGCGCACATATACTTTTCATAAAGTGTTTTTGAGCTGCCCTTTGGCGGCATGGGACAATGTCCCCATAGGTTATAATTGAAACAATTCTAGCATTTACAGATTTTTGCAAATAATAGTGACCAAAATGATTATAACAATACAGTTCTTCATAACTTGTTGAACCTTCTAAGTGTTCATGTTTTTGAAATTTTGCTGACATTTATAAGTCTGACTTCATATTATTAACAGTTTCAAAGTCCCACTCATCAGAAAATGTGCTGGGTGAGAAAAAGTCACTCAAAGAAATCTTGAACTGGTGTGTAATCTTTAACAGTTCCACCAGGCCATAAATGTCATAATCAGTTGTGTCTCATGCTATGCCACCAGGTATAGGAACGGCTATAATGTTCACTGATGACAGGTCTCTTCGTTCACGATGAGATGATTTGTAAAGTTGCAGCAGTAAGTTGATGTTCTGACTTGCTGTGTCCATTGTACTATATTTCTATCTATTATTTTACCTAAACTTAACACCAGAATGAGCCAGATCAGGAGACAAAGTACACCTAAAATAATCCAAAATACAACCCATGGTGAAACCAGATAAGTTTTTCCAAGCTGATGAAAGAGTTCTGTTATTTTTTCTTTAAAGCTTTTATTTACTGGCCTAGTTTCAGGTTCACTGGGATCCTCAGAAAAGTTATCTAAGTTGATAAAAGAGCCAGAAGCAGTTCTGTCAATGGTCGGTATTGCATCCACATTTTTCGAGATCACTGGAGTAGCTTCCTCCTTCTACATGTTTGTATAGTCAGATGCAACATCATTGTAGACAGGAGTTTCTTGACAAACTGATATGTGGGTATCAAGAGGGACGAGTTCCATGGCTGTATTGCAAAGTCCTTCTTTTCTCACTGAAGGTTTATCAAAGGTGATAAGTCTTTCAGTTTGAACCTCTTGAATAGTAGCCAGAGTTGGTCGTCTGCTACTTCTTGGGAGTTCACTTTGCCTACTACTTATTATTGGCCACACAATGTGGGTTTACCAGGTCAATTGATACTGTTCTGTTCTCCCTTTTTCCAGCAAGCAGTGGTAGTAACACTGATCTTGTTCCAAGAATTGTTAAGACAGGTACTGCGTTTCCGTAAGAAGGCCCAAATTCCTTCTTTACCGCAATCTTTACCCTGACTAGATCCCCAATCTTTGGAATCCAGACAGGTCTTGCTAGGACAGGTGGTTTTTCTTCAGTGGTCGTCGGCTTTTGTGTCGTGTTACTCAGAATACTTCTTGTTTCATTTAAGTCCTGTAAATCAGCCAAACGATCTTTGATTTCACAGGGTTTCTGTTCCACCTCTGAAGTTTGACAATCAAGGTCCTGGATAAGCATTCTAGTACCAAATAATAGTTCATATGGAGTGATTCCCCCCAGAGATTTTTTTGGCAGGTTGTTAAGACTATGTTGGACACTTTTTAGATGTTTGACCCACCCGTCACCCAAACCTAATACCCTAGCTGTTATAGATTGCTTTATGTCACGTTTTTTTCTTTCCACTACCACATTTCCCTCAGGATGGAAGGGACTCGAAAAACGCAATGCAATGCCCAGGCTGACCATGGCCTCCTTGTAAGCTTGAGAGCTAAATGCAGGACCCTGGTCAGAATGTAGCGTGCCGATTGCGTATGTGCCGATAAAGTCTCACAAATGTTTTATAACAGTTCGGGCATCAGCCGTGCGCTGGGGCCACATCCAAATGAATCTTGTCTTAATATTTATGGGACCGCGTACGTCTATGGTGACGTCTGCGTGTAGATAGTCTGATGCTGTCTAACAGTGATGTCTGACTGGTCTGGCTATACTGTAGTCAGGTACCTGGTGGCTTTCAAAGCTATGATCTCTGTAACAGGTATCACAGTTAATACCGAATTTGTAAACTTTGACGCTCATTCCGGGCCACCAGTACATCTCTTCTAATTCTATTAGAGATTCTAAGATCCCTTGATGTCTCAGACCCTCTCCTATATGTGCTTCGTAAACCAAAGCATCTCTCTGGTTCCTGTTCAGAATTACTCTGTCCCCCACTCCAGGGATTCGAGCAAAAGGAACGGAGTTTGCATCAATTATGTATGTATTACTGAGTGGATAGTTTAGTGGTAATGCTGCATAGTTGCCTTTCTTCGAGGCATTCACTGCTAGCATTGTTTTACCATTTATTTTCGTTTTTGAACGAGTGATTGCCACGACGGAATCCGTTTGCACAGCTGCCTTTGCGGCCTCATCAGCCAATAAATTCCCTGAACACCATCACGCTGATGACTCAGTGTATGAATCACGTGAGTTTTTTGAAGTTCTTTTTCTAAAAGAACTACCTGTCCCCAAACCATTTTATGCCTAATTGTGCCACCTTTTACGTCTTTGAAACCGTTTTGAACCCGGTTCTGCAGATATTCATTGTAAGACTGGACGCAGTAATACGAATCGCACACTAAGAGTGTGGGGAATTCGCGATCGGTATTTTCAAGCACCATCTTGAAAGCCTGCAGTTCAGCTAGCTGAGTTGTACAGTCTCCGAGTGATTGAGTTTTAGTGAATATAGGTCTGAATTTACCTTCGCGCCAGCGACCTTTAACAATCATGCACGCTGCACTATAGTCTTGTTTACCGCCAATTGCGGGCTGCGCTGATCCGTCTGTATAGATTATACAGCCGTAATGTTCAAGTGGCAGAATATCAGTTGGCAGAGAACATTCTAATTCGTATTGCAGAAATTCTTGTGTTTTCAAGTATGGGTCAAAAACATATTCAACGTCTGTTGCAGCAAGAGAGTTAACCCATTGTATCCATCTCGGATGTAAAGCTTTAGCATTGGGAATGCTTGCCTTTGTTACTGCCTCTAAGGCAGGTACAGGTGTAACAATCATTATGCGTTTACCCTGCGTGAGAGCTCTCTCTTTTGCTACTGCAGTTTGAACCGCTGTCAGAATTTTCTCTGTAGAAGTGAATTTCATTTCAGCGTGTGATTTGTAAGTGATTGGTACCTTTTCACCTTCATTAAAGGTCAGGTATGTGAATCCGCATCTTCCTGGGATGATTTGGATCACAAGGTTGCGCACGTTGTCACGTGTTTGCAATTGTATTTTTGCTAATATGTCTGTGTGCACTGAACGCAACATTTCTGTGTGAGTTTGAATCCAATGAGTTCGTTTGAAATCAGGTTTGATTAGTTCGTAGAGAGAACCCTTTCTGCGTAGTTCAAATCATAAGTTCTTCCAAAATTCAGGAAGCTAGAATTGACTGTAAGTTTTTCAGTGTTTTTGGTGGTTGGAGCAGCGCACATTTCTCTAGGAAGTTTTTTGCCTTCACTTGATAAATCATAGCCCAAAAATAGGACATTGAGATGGGCCATTCATGATTTCTTAAAATTGAATTTATACCCTTCAGATGCGAACCCAAGTATTATGGTGTTCACCCTTTTCAAATGCACGTCCAAATCATCATCTGTAAGATAGATGTCATCGACATAGGATAATGCCTCATCGTCATACATTTGTAGTAACTCCGTTACTCTGGCTGTAAATAACCCTGGACTATTCTGAATCCCTGGGGGAGACGGCAAAATTGTTGCTGTGTCCCCACCATTTGAAATGTCTAATGTTGTTTTGTATATTTTACGCATGATGTTATTCATCAGTGCTGCACTGTGTGCATTTTGTACTGCAAATGTTTTGCAACAAGAGTTTAGATGTTTGCAATCCAAAACTAGACAATATGAATTATCTGGTTTGGAGACAGGAAACAAAGGATTGTTCATTGACGAGGTGCATGTTTTAATCACCCCTTGGTATTCAAGTTGATTTAAAATCTCCCTGACCTGTTTTTTAGCTTCCTGTTTTACAGGATATTGCCTTTGCATTGTTGGTTGAGTTTTCAACTGGATTTTATGGTGAGGGGAATCCTCAACATATCCTACATGTTTTTTGTATAGAGCTGGGGCCTGGGCTACAGCCCATTTCCAGCATATGTGTATTTTTTATGAATTGGAATGTGATTTGAGAAGGCTGGCATAATTATCTCTTCACCATGTGGGCACTCCCTGACAAATTCAGGTGGCCAGTCTTGTTCAGCTAGTAGGATGTCATAACCCTTAGAGAGATTCTCCTAAAAGAGTGCTCTGATTTTTCTTGGTTTGTCAGTCTCCATCCGGAGTGTACTTCATATAACTTATGGGATACAATAACCCTGATATCGGCAGTTTCCACTTGAATGCTTTCAGTCAAGTCCACTGCCTCCAGATGATCCATCAAGATCTTGCGAGCTATGGTTACCTCTGCTGCGCTGTCTAGCATTGTTTGGGCCCACTTCCCCTTCTTGAGTTGTGTCCCCAAGATCCTCGGCATGTCTCATCTTTAGACTTGCTACCTTCTTTTTTGGAATTTGGCTTTTCTTATTTTTTGGAACGTGCTGTTTGTCTTTGGACTTCACACATTCTTCTTTCTGTTCTGTTCGTCCTCTTCTTTCGGATTTCTGCGAGGAAGTCTGAAAGGTACGAGAGGAACGTGTATCATTAACTTGATATCTATCAGGTTTTCTCAAAATATCCCTATTTCTAAGGTTGAATCTTTTTTCAGAGGGCTCCTGTTGAGGAGACCTTTTCTGGACTGTGAACGCTTCTCTCTAGGAAGGATCTCTTTGCTGTTTTCCCACTTCCTCTTAGTAGTGGTGAGATTATTTTTAATAAAAACTTTTCCAGGATTTTCAGTTACTTGAGGCTTCACTGGTTTCCCACCCAAACTATCTCTACCTAACTCTTCATAGGATTTTTCAATGATTCTGGCAAGGACCTCAACAACACCAAACCCCAATACCTCAACAACCCCATCTCCTTCCATGCCCCCAAGAGAAACCTCCCCTTAGCTGACCTCTCCCTATCCACCATTTCATACTTCTACAGGACCAGAGCAGGTGGAAGGTCCTTCTCCTACCCCACAGAAAAGACCTTCACCTCTGGTTGAGCCCGACACTGCATCAAATCAGGAAGGACCTCAAGACCTGGCTCTACTAATGACTCCAAAAGAGATGCTCACAACCACCCCCAGAAATTTGAGACCCTCATGGGTGAGTAGTGTGCTTTACAGATCCCTTATTAATTGATTGGATGATTGATTGGTTGACCACACATGCCAGTATATGTCGGTACAAACCAGCATTTCAGAACATGTATATGACATACAATATCATACACTCCATTTCCAGATATGTGGCAATTTGTGCAAAAGCCTGGAATAAAATTACAGCATACTCATGTTTCACCAGTGACAACAGTCGTAGGAGAGGCTGATCCAAGGAGTAGACAGTCCAAATGGTTGAAGCACAAATGGTTCAAGCAAAGTACACGTGATACACAGATGTTTACAGGCTGACTGAGGTCAATTGTAATCACAGCAGGATCATTCTATGACTACCATTCTGTAATTGATATATGTCTGTAATTGCACTAAGCACATTATACCTACAGATGTGGCATGGTGTACACTGTCATGTTGTGAAGTTTGCAGTATAGACTGCTCATTTTTCAATAAGTCTGCACCTGCACACTTTCCAACAAAACACATATATCGCTGCCAGTGTTCAAGTTAATTGCACTGTGTGAGGAGGGTTTAGGGACTTTGAGGGTTCTTGGCCTTTGGCAAGTTGGCATTCTGTACCTCTTCAAGCAGACAGCCCTATCCACCTGAACATCACCCAGATGTAAGATGGAGTGACATAGGCTTTTGCCAATGTCCTCTGGTATATTCCCACTTCTTAATGAACATGGACTGCTTACTGCCTTTGAAAACTAGGTAACAAAACACTATTGGCAGTGCTTTCCTGCTCGTTTAACCTGCCAACGTGTGCTTTAGTCTCCTCTCAAGGTGACCTTGATAAGGGAGTGCTGGTGATTCACTTAGGTGTGCATTTTACACACAATAATGGGAACCCAGAAATGGTGGAGGCCAAACCCATACCAATAGCAAATGCAGTTGTGCTGACTGCAGCCTATTTTAAAAGTCATTGTAGGTGGTTTCAACCTTAGGCAGATATAGCCATTTATTAAAGTGATAGTTGCAGCTTATTGGATGTCTCCACTACAATGAAGACCGATGCAGCAAACTTCACTTCCTAATGGAACAAGCTGCATTAAGTTCCGCCCGCTAATATGAACTTTGCTGGGAGCAGAGTGTCACATGGCATTTACAGCCATTGGATAAAGTGAGAAGATATGACCAATGCCACCCAACCTTTTTAACCACCTACACATAAGACCACCTCTAAAGTCTACATATATGTAACGATTTGCAAAGCAACTCACTTGCCTTCACAAACTTCAGGTTTTTTATACATCCCCCTCTCTCAGCTGCTGATTTCATCCTTCCTCCGGGAGCTGCAATGACACGTTGTGCATGGAGCAGGGCTCCTGCCTACACACCTGAGGAGCTGGAGACCTTGATAGATGAGGTCCTTCCTCTGTATAAACAACTGTATAGCACACCAGAGGAGCGGGTGAGTACTATTTGTCCAGAATGTACGTACCTAGATGTCAGGGTATTTCTCTGCATGTAGATATCACTCGTAGATATTGTTAAATGTGCTAGTCTTTTGTTTAAAGATTTGCTCGTGAAGTCACAGACCTTCAAACTCAAATGTTGATTGTAATCTGTAAGTTGCATGTGTGGATCATATGAGATGTGTACAGTCACAACAATAACTCAACACAGATAAGGACATGTTAACGTGACGTCAGCCATATCACACCTCACATACCAATTCACAGTGATCCAGAATGGTTATGGCAGGGGCTTGGCCAACACCATGGCCGGATGTATGTCACTACCACGCACACTGTTACAACGCGTACCATTACAACGCGGTTGTAACAACGCAAGTCGTTTCAACGACTTGCGTTGGGGGGGGGGCGCAAATTTAAAAAATATTATTTACTATTCCAACACCAGTCCCCACAGATAGTAGGGAAGGTGTTGGGATAGTAAATTAAATTATTTATTATCCTTGAGTGCCACCCAGCGCAATTCTTTGTAACAACTTTCGTTGTTATAACCGCGTGGTAATGGTACTTTGTTGTAACGCGCGCGTTGTAAACGTTGTATACCCCATGGCCAGATAGCTGCATTGCTTGACAGCTCAGCTGGCCCAGAACCATTCCTGGTAAATTATCCTAACCTTCAATGCCATAAAAAACTGAAATAGAGAGCGGAATATCCCCTGAAGTTAAGAAGCTGTAAGCTTGGAGGAAAACAAGATCCTAGGGAAGAGGAGAGCCTCCGGACTGAAGTGGGCAAAATTGAAAGAAGTGATCCAAGATGGCACTGGCCCTGGAGAGCTGAACGCCCGATGGAACAGAGGATACCCCAGTGTGCAACTGCAGACCGGTAAAGTGTCTTTAGTATTTGGGTATAGTCTAACTCTGTATTGTGAATTGTTTTTTTTGTTTAGTTACTTAAGGGCACAGTTGTGTTATGGATTGGTCTAGTCTAAGTTCCTGGTACTTTGTTATTTTCGTATAACCTCCAGTAGTTTGTGTAGGGTGGGTTAACTTCCTCCAATTGTGTACTGGAAGGCATTATGTCATCCTTCTACTGTGTTGTTAGTTTTGGCTTGTAAATAATCATACACATTCCGCCATGTAAAGTAACATTTAGTTAGGTGTCTATGTACTGATATGTGTAGCCTCCCTACTCGGGTATCTTCAAAGTATTATATTAGGGGAGCTTATTTATTTTCATTGATTTGGTAGAAGGAATTTTCAATTAACAAGTTGTAGAGGTTTGTTACTTCAGTGACTGGGACATTGGTTAGAGCTATTAATTGTTTTATTTCATGTGCAAAATGGCTATTTGTTGTATACTCAATACCTAGTGTAGATCTTTGTATGTGCCCTGGTTAAAGTGGTAGTAGTAGCCTTTTATGGCTTTGTGGGGAAAAACAGTGAGAATAGCTTGTATCATTGCTTATGTATAATCAATAGTAATCTTTTGGAGTTAGAAGTTGTTAGGGGCATATTAACAAGGGCATTTTCTCCACTTTTTAGGCTTTAAAAGCCAAGAAATCTATATAATAATCTTTTCGCCCTATTTACAAGTGGGTGCCGACATCCATTAGCGTATGTTAGCAAACTTTTACCTGGCGCCTCCCTTTGCATCTCTAATAAGATGCAAAGTGGGCGTCACTGGGCAGTACAACCTTGCAAATATCACTGATATGCACATCGTGAAATTTACAAGGCTGCCCCAGCATTTAAGCAGACGTTAGTTTTTGGAGAAAACCGATTTCCTATCCCTAACATTGGGGGTGGATTATGCTGATAAGACCACAGGGTCGTATCAGCAAGGTTATCGCCGTTTTGCAGGGAACATCGCTGGAAAATCGCTGCAAAAAGGCGATTTCCCCACTATCACTGAAATTTGTATTGCCCTGGAGAAACGCGTTGGTAATAACGTGCTACTAGGGAGATAAATTCCAGAGCTAGACGGAGATAAATACAAAAGTGCTAAGCGCGCTTTGCGTTATTTATCGCTGTCTCTGGTTAAAATGCTCCAAAGTTTGTTGTTTTATTTGGGTTAGGAGTTCTATATAGGTAAATGTGTGTTTATTTAGTATACTACTGTTGTTAAATTACCCATTGATGGTATAGATTTGTATTTTAAACGTCCCATCCATCATCCATGTTTTGCATTGTTATAGTTTTTATAAATTTGTTGGAGTAGCAAATATAATAAGTCATTTTCATGACTTTTATTGTTATATAAAAGGAATTGTTCCTCTTTGTGTGTTAATGTGAGTTTAGGTGTATTTTTTACCTCTCCAAATGTTTTGCAGCAGGTGGTGTTTATCTGGTGGATTTTTTTGTTCTATTAATTAACTATGGTTTTGCAGGAAACTGACCAGGTAAATGCTCTAGGACATGTGGTAAAATATCTTTTAAGATTTAAGTGGGTGGTTTTGGGGAGCTAGTGCTTGCTTGTTTATTGTAGTGGAGAAGTGTGGCTCAAGTGGTTGGAGCGGCAGACCCTGATGCAGAGGTCTGGCCCGGACCAGGGTTCAATTCCCTGCCTCGGCGGGTCTTGGGCTCAAATTTCCCCGGACCTGACAATTCTCGCCTCGGTGTCTATTCCAATCATGGAGTCCCACTCTGCATCTCTGGGCAATAGCTTGCTTAATCTCCACAACGGCCCCTCACAGGGGGATGCCTGGCTTTCACCTTGGGGATGCCCAGTAATGGGTTATCTCGCAGGGGAATGCCAGGACGGGTTCCCTAAGCAAGCGCTGGGATGCTTTCGTGCAGCCATGCGCTCTACAAATCAAAGTTCATTTCATTGTTTTCCAGGACATCTCTAACTTCAATTTTAGTCACTTTGGTGGGTAGTTATGATATGTCACACTTATACTAGTTGTTTTTCTGGTTGTTGCCTTCAAGTAACAAGAATTTGAGTAATATTTTGCACACGTTCATTTCATGTGGTTAGCAGATCTATTGTTTTGGCTGTTTCTGAAGCCCATATAGGTTTGTCAAAGTCTTTCTGAGGAGAAATGCATACTGCACCTTCTATCAGTTTCTGAATTGTACTGTAATTTAATACATATGTAGAAACAGTTAAATATATGGTAAATACACTTTTGCAATGTTAACATGTTTGCAGTTTTTGCTAACTTACGTAAATGTTAATTTTTCAATTTCTTGGCTTGTTGAGAAAGTTTCAGTTGTATTTTCTGCTTTCAGCTTGCTGCTTTATCCTGTTGAAATAAAAAGATATTTTTGGGAATATTGTTACGAATACTTATTGTGTTTTTGAGGGGGGTTAAGGGTAGTAAAGATTTGGTTGTTTATTTTCTTTTACATGTATTGCCTAATATACTTGCAATATTTAGTTGTTTGTGTTTATTATTTTGTGAAGATCATTTGTTTAAAGCTGAGCTAGTCTACAGAGAAAGGTAAAAATATAGTAACACATTTATTCCAGTCAATCACTCAATTCAACTTTATTCAGTTTCAGAGATATAAAACCACAAAAGTTATCAATACATCAAATTTGCATACAAAATCAACACAATTAATCATTGTTAAAAATACATTCAACCGCGGTCTGTGGAAATCCATAACATAGAATGCAAAGTTCGGGTCCAAATAATCTTAACCCTCGATTCAAAAGCCCACCAGGAAGGTAATCCTGTCCCAAAGCTTTTGCTGAAATAGAAATATCTTAAAAATAACCTTAAAACCCTGACGCTTGTTGGTGTTTAATCAAGACTGGCCCTTGACTTCACCACAGAAAAAAACAAGAACAAAGAAAATACATTCTTCCTTCAGCAATTGCAGATATAGGAGAGCTGGACGAGCCTGCTTAAAATCATTCTCTTTAATATCGGAACACTAAAAGAACTTCTGGAGGGCCTCATAACATTTACAGATTAATACAAAGTGAAGCAAGTCCTGTGGCAGCCATAGGGTGCTAACAACTGACCTTTAGTGCTCACCCTGGGCGTGGCGAGCAGGAGATGAAAAATGTCCATGCGAAGCCTGGTCAATAAAAAACGTTCATAAATAGTTAAAAACCCAAGGAGATAAAGGCTCAGCTGATGGTGTAGTCTTTAGCATTAACTCTTTCCATGCTGATGTGGAACCGCTCCGTCATCAGCTGCGGTTGGGCTGTGCTGATGACGGAGCGGTTCCGTCATGGCCCAGCCGCCGCGCCTGCGCGGCGCGTTCTATTGAGCGGGGCGGGCCATGACGGAACCGCTCCGTCACGAGCACAGCTCACCCGCGGGTGGTGACAGAGCGGTTCTGTCACCAGCATGCGGCCGCCACTCGGCCGCCCCGCCCTGTTAGCGCTGCGGCGGAATAGCCGCCGCAGCGAAAGGGTTAAAAATTTACAGACACTAGATTTATGCAGTTCCACTTCTTCCCTCTCCAATTTCCTTAGGTTGCTAAAGGACTCCCTTGTTATCTCCACATCATTTGTAGTTATTAGTTCAGGGTTAGTGTACAGGTCAAATCATCCTAACGTTTCAAAACTGCTCTTATTATATCTGAGCAAGGGTATACTGAGGGTGTGGTTAAGGGTCATATATTCTTTTAAAATGGACCGGGTCAGCATTAATCCCTTGCTCATTTAAGTTTTTAGCCAGAAAGTTAGAGGACGGAGTGCCAAGGTATCACTTAAATAAGGCACCCCTAGTTCTTCATGTATCACCAAGGTAGACAAGCCACGAGGAAGACCCAAGATGTGTTTCAAGAAAGTGTTCTCTAGTACCTGGAGGTCATCTGTGGTGACTTGTCCTCGTATCTCGCTTCCGTAAAAAGCAGTCACTATGCTCTTGGCATCTTAAATCGTCAACAATGCTGCAATAGGGTTTTCTCCCAGTTTGGAGGCAAAATAAAAAATAGCCGCATTTACCCACACCAGATCCCCCTTCTTTCCTTATTTTAAGAGGGCCCCATTTTATGTGGTCGTCCAATACGATCCCAGATATGAAAAAATTACTGTGCGACTGACCTCGGGTATTCTACATAGAGTGTTGACCTATAAAGCTATAGCTTCAATCCATAGCGACCACAACCCGGTCCTGCTAACTATGCACTGGGGCGCCCACATGGAAGATATGCCCCGCCCTGCGGCTATCGGCTATACCATATGCCCCACGGATCACGGGAGAAGGGTTAAATGGGCAAAAGTGGTCCCCGGAGACTTTATGGATACAATTGAGGGACATATAGCTATCTGCCAGGACCAACAGGCTACTGCCCACCAGGTCATTGGGCCTTCAAATCTATATGTTCCCATGTTGCTGGAGCTTTAACGGTCAAAGCTGTACAGGGGGGGATCATACGGCATCGCTGGTTCAATGCCAAGTGCTCCAAAGCCCATAAGGCGCTAATGACAGCTTTAAAATCCACCCCGAGACACAGGGCAGTGGTGGCCAGTTTAAGAAAAGAGTAGAAGGCCACTGTAAATGGGAGGAGAAATTATATTAAAAAGAAGGCTTGGGAAGATCTACTTTCTTATGAGGTCCTGCATGATGGTTCACAGTTTTGGGGCATAGTTAACCAACCATTTTTCGCAGAGGGGGACAACACAGTTATGGAATGCGTTATCCCAGATGACAAATGGCTAAGGCATTTTGAGGAGGTATATGGTAATTGAGAAACTGATGCCCCTGAGAATATGTGGGTGATGGACGAGTGTGCTCCCTTGTCCTTTTCCCCCGATGAGGTGGAGAGAGCTATTGATGAGACTTCCAAGAAGAAGGCCCCAGGGCCGGATGGAGTCCCCGCTGACTTTTATAGACACTCTCCAAAACACTGGGCGGGGGTTCTAACAAATGTTTTTTTAGCTGCAAACGTAAATTCTTTCCCAAAACTTGGTCTACCTCCATCATCGTGTCTATCTTTAAAAAAGGCCAGCGGGACGACCCAGGGTGTTAAAGGCCAATTTCCCTTTTAGACTCTGCAATTACGATCTTAGGCAGAGTATTATTATACAAACTTAAAGTTAACATCGAAAGGTGCGGGGGCCTGACAAACATTCAATATGGCTTTAGAGAAAAGCGGGGCACATTGGACCAGTGTTCCTATCCTTGTTTCTGGCTTTCATGGACCTCTCCTCGGCTTTCGATCTAGTGAACAGATCAAAATTGTGGGAAGCTCTAGTGCAGTTTGGTGTGGATAAACCGCTTGTGTATTTTTTGGCTTCCTTACATCAGGAACTATTTTCCTCAGTGAGGGTCACGAAGGAGGGAAGATGTACAAGCCACTTCAAATCCTTGAGAGGAGTGCACCAGGGTTGCATCTTGGCCCCCCTCCTCTTCACCATCTATATAAATGGCCTGGGAAAACACCTAGAGGCTGTGGAGGGGGGCATTCCGCATGTAGGAGAAGTAAAGATCCCGGCTCTCCTATACACGGACGATGCTGTCCTGATAGCATGTACAGGGGTGGGCCTCCAGCATCTGCTAGATTCTTTTGGGACCTTTATGGATCAGCTGGACTTAAAGATCAATGCGAACAAGTCCCATACTATGGTGTGGGCCGACATAGAAACAAGAGGAAAATTATGCCCTTTTCCTGTAAGGGAGAGGCAGTGTCTAGGGTGGAAGTCTTTCCCTATTTGGGAGTTACTTTTGATGAGAAGGGCTCGTGGGGTCCACAAATAAAGGCCAAAAGTTTATCATTAGTGAGAGCGTCCTCAGCTTTGCTGGGTTTCTCAAAAAGATTGGGGGTCAGGCCCATGGAGGCTCTTTTAAAGATCTATGATTCTAAATGTATTTCCATAGTCATGTATGGTTCCTTATTATGGGGGTATGTATTACAAGATCTAATTCAAAAAGCAGAAAACAAGTTCTTGAGACTTCTGCTGTCCATCCCCCAGTCCACACCTACATTTTCGATCCATGGGGAGGTGGGCTTAGACTATGTAACAGATAGGATCAGAATGGCCTCTTTATTATTCTGGCTAAAGACATGGCTTAATGCTGAGTTAACACTTAACCACTCCATCCTGACAGATGTTATGTCATTAGACCATGCAATGAAAATACCTTGGCTAGAATATGTAAGATATATCTAGGACATTCAGATTTATATAATGTTCCTTCCAGCATTAAGCAAGAGGATCTAATCTGGACCAAAAATAATTTTAGGGCTAGGGCGAGATTGGCTCGGGAAGAGCAGGAACTGATGAAACCAACTGTCAGACTACATTATTTGTTATTAACTTCGCCCTCAATCGAGCCTTACCTCAGAACTGTAACTCAACCCTTTCATAGATTTCTGTTAATTAAATTTAGATTCAACCTAATCCACTACTCCTTAGGCACTTATCAATCATGGTGTAAGCCGGAAAGCGGCCCCCCGTGTAGCTGTGAGGAATTTTCTACTCGGACTCTATGCTTTTTATTATGTTTTGTAGTTTGTACACGGCCCCCAGGAAGAAATATCTGGCACCTCTACTAAGAGAGGCAGACTTTATCCAGGTTAGGCCTGCCTTAGTTTATCTACAGTCCTTGTGTAGCAATCGGGTTATTTTTTGTGTAGCCAGTTTCTTAGCGGCGGCTTATAGAATTAAATCCAAAAAGGGCCATTGAGGGATTTTGTACAGTTTTAGCGTGCAATAACATCTAAATGCTTGTATAGTGTCCAGGTTTGCATTTGTCTAAAGTACGCACTCACAATGAATTTTCTATGACTGTGTATATGTATGTAATAAGTGATTTTTAATTGTATATAAATGTTTTATTCCTATTATGATTTTAACAAATCGAATAAAGTGTATTTGACTGACTGACTGACTGTGCGAGGTACCTTCTCCGAGCCTACCCTGAATTTTTTTGGGTGTGTTCCCACTTGCATGACGTAAGATTTTGAATAATTTATAGATAGGTCCCGATCTGACATAGAGATGGACAAGGCATTGAGCAGGGTTTGTAACCCCCTAGCAGTCCTTGATATAAGAACTGCATCATCTGCGTAAAGTAGTACGGGGAGCCCACGTTGGCCCATGTGCTGGTAATCTAATCTACCCTTGTTAATGAAAGGGCTTTATCTAAATCATTGATATAAAGTTTGAACAAAAAGGGTGCCAAGATGCACCCTTGGCGTACAACTCTTTTTATATCAAGATTCTGTGATACACGTAGGTCCTGCGAGAATCTGACATTGGACTTAGTACAGCGATGAAGGGCTTCAAAAAAATGGAGTATGTTGCAGTCACAATTTAGCCCTGTTCATGCGGTCGATAAGTCCATAAAAGCCATGTAGATAGTTCTAGAATGTGCAAAACTGTATTTGTTAAGGATCATGGTAAGGTTAAGGCACTGGGCCACAGTGGACCGGCATGGGCGTAAAACATACCGTACATTAGATAGTATGTCATGTTCCTCTGCCCAGCCAGTCAACCTGTTTAAAAGGACCCGGCCCAACACCTTAACCAACAAATCCAACAAAGAAATCGGTCTATAACAATGTGTGCTATCACGGTCGCCCTTTTTTAAAACTGGAACTATGGTTGAAGTAGCCCAGGACTCAGGGCATCCAATCCTTACCGCTGCATTAATTACCATGAAAAGGACTGGGTCCCAAAAGGGGGGGTCAGATTTAAAGAGACCTGGTGGGATATCATCCATACCCAGGGCTTTGTTACTTGTGAGCCCAGCAATACCCCCCTCAACCTCCCCCAACCCAAAAGTCAGTTCAGTGGTGGTTCCCTCTCAACCTGAGTGACAGGTAAACCCTGGCAGACTCTTAAACATGGCTTTAAAGTGGAGCACCTATTCACCCTTGGTGATGTGTGCCCCATATTGCACTACTTTCATCATACTCTAGGAAGGGGCTGTTAATAATGCTCCTAAAGCAGGGGCTATTCCTCAGGGTACTAGCCTAATCAGCTCCCTCCATGTTTCCTCCTTCAGGGCAGACTCACGTTTAGCCAGTTTCAAATTATATTCTTTACAGCATTCTCTAACCTGGGTCTGGTTTGTGGGACTCCTGTTGAGATCTTCCCGCAGCTATCTTGCCACCAGTGAGCAAGAAACAGGCAAACCATCTAGGAGTCAGGATGACTATATTGTGGTTTGGGACACTTAAAAGGTCACTTACTCGAGCAGAGATTGTGTTAAAAGCGCTAATATCCTCCACCGGAGATGTGTGCTTTGTGGTACACAAGCTAGTTCACTGGCTCATGGTTCATATACCAATTTATAAAAAGCATCGTGAGAGACCTGAGTCTACTTAGGCTGCTAAAGCAGCAGATGCCAAGCCACGAGTTTCAGCCATAACTAGCTCTTTAATACTATTAAGTTTCCCCTCTTCGCACCTAACTGCATTCTACTTGAGCTTACGATTGCAGTTTGAGGGGAAAATCTCTTTAGTAATCATCTCTGGAATTCCCCTTTTGCTGATCCCATTTTCCCAATGGATTTCCATACATAAAGGGTTGTGGTCACTGTCTGTTGATTGCCTAACCTTCATATCCACTAGATTAACACATGACTGGATGTCCAAAAGGATGTAATCAATCCGGGATGGGCAGCCTAACCTATTAAAGGTCATTCCTCCATCGCGATCAGAGACAGTTCGCCCATTCAAGGCCCGTAGGTTGTGTTCTAAAAGCAGAGCATTTAACTGAATTGCTCTGGCAGTCCATTTCTTAATGGGGATAAGGGCTAGGGGTGGTATAATCTGTCTCCAATCCTCGGAATTAAAACCCAATGACTCTTCATCGTCCAGGGGCTCAAAGGTACAGTTAAAATCCCCCCCCCCCAGTAATATTTTGGATCTTGGAGGGAGGGATGATAACTTCCTATCCAGCAGCTCTAGTGTGGACGAAATTTGGCCACCCGGTAAACCTCATGCGTATACACAAAAGAGTTCTAGTATAATGCTACCGGATGGGCTTTTTATGGAGATATGCAGAATGTCATTTAAGTTTATATTATGGGTAATGGCAACACAGTTCAAATTTATCTTTACCCAAATATGTAGGCCACCAGAGGGACGTCCTTTCCCAGTCGTAACTGCGGGAATAAAGAAGGTTGAGTACCCATTTTTATATTGTGACAGGGAACACCAAGTTTCTTGGAACATGCATATATGGAAAGTATTTATAAAGTCATTCCAATCGGGATTATCAAGGTTTTTTTTTAAACCTGCTATGTTCCAAGACAGGATATTAATAGAGGTATGGGCTGCAGATAGTTCCTTCGATGTATCTGGTATACTAGATTCCTTTTCTACTCTGCCTGGGCTGGTGGTGGCCATACTGGTTGAGCCATCCCTACTATTATCAACTCGTACCCCCTGGGAAACGGGCACCACTCTCTTTCCAGATTGTCCAGGGGCTGGGTTGGAAGTCAGTCCACCCCTTCCAGTCCACTAACGATTGTAGCAGGGGAATAAAGGATAGTTAAGCTGTGGGCCCAACCAGTCCCCATTGAACTGTTGATCACCCAAAATGGGTCTCCGTGCTCTTCTTCATACTAGGTTCCAAAATTCCTCGTCATTCCCACCCCACGTGGAGGATATCTGATAGTTTGGATGCTCCCGCCTATTCCTCCCTCTCCCCGTAATGGAGGACCTCAACCAGCTCCACCTGTTGTCATGGTGTTCCGTATGCATATAAAAGTGTGACAGGGGTTTAACCATAATTGTGGTGTTGTTGTCACATGGGGGAGCAGAACAAATGTATTCCACCAATCGCGGGTCCTCAAATGTGACAACAACACAATCGCCCTTCAGGCTTTTCTTTTTCTCACCTATCCAGGGGGCTCTCTCCACCATGAGCATTTTAATATTTATTCCGGGAGGTGGAGGATAGTTTCTGTCTAACCAATGACAAATTTTGTTTTTAAGTGCCCAGAATGGTTCAGAGGTGACAGGGGCAAGTTCAGGGACGCCTGTCAAGACTATCACATATGGACAGGCGTCTGGTGGTAAACTGATGTTCCGGCGTGGGTTTAGCTTCTCATGGTGGGGTAAGGAGGATTTGGGGGCTGGGGTAATAGGGTCAGTTGCACTCTGAGAGTTAACGGGATCAACAATAGTTGGCTGATTAGTGCAAACTTTATTACCCATAGGGATTGGTATTTTGGGCGGGCGGGTCTTAGGGGTGAGATTATCCCCTGCAGAAGGCTTCTTGGAGTTGGTCGGAAGGCTACGAACAAGAGGTGGTACAGTGGAGGCCTTATGGGCATGATTAGTTTCCTTGGGTTGTTGTACCAGGAGAAGAGCCTCAAGCTGGCGTTCAATGCCCTGCAGTCTGGTTTCCAGGGGCAAAAGTAGGGACTTGATAAGGTCAGATAAGAAGTTCAAAAAAGAGGCGTTCCTATCCTCTAAATCCACTGAGGATTCGTCACAACTGCTGTCATCAGGGATGCTAACCAAACTACTGTTGGAGATTGTATCATCTGGAATACCCATTGGTAGGGGATGGGATACACATTCAGCCTTATCACTTCCTGCGTTGTCGTTGATACCCAATTGGTCCCTCCCTTCTTCGACGGTGCCACTTGCACCTGCCTTACCGTCGTTATGTCCCAACTTCTCTTGGGAGACTGGGTTGACAGTATTGACCTTGTGAATTGTTTGGTTTGTTTTGGGGATTGCACCTTCCAAACTGCCCTTTTGGGATCGATTGGTCTCATGATGGACCACAACTGGTATCGATAATAGGTTGTTAACCAAAGGGGAAGTCGAGATTGGTGCAGTCACAGGTAGAGGGTCAAGGGGGGATATTTGGGTGCTAGTTGAGATGTGGGGCCTAGCATCTGACTGTATAGGATGGGGGTCAGAGCTATTTAGAGCTTTTGGTCGGGGAGCGCGCTAGAGCTATATTGACTAATGAGGACCTTTTGGCTTGAGCGAGGTCCATCGAAACCCTCCTTTCCATGAGGATTATTCCCTGATCAATTAAAGAATTGGTGCGAAGAATGAAATTATCCAAAGTGCCAGTTCATTTTTTTGTTTTTGCACTTGCCGCAGTCTGACTGCGGGTTTCGCGGGCAGACATGGTTTTTAACAAGTAGGACAGATGATCGCAAAAATTACGATGGAATTGGTATCAAATACAGTTACAATTAACAGTGCCTAGCATTAATAGATATCACTAGATAGACTAAACTTAATGCGCAAAGGGGATAATGGTAGAAAAATTGTACCAGTAGAGATCAATAGCATTAAACTAGCACAACAGCGGGATGAGGAGGCAGATAAAAAAGAACAAGGGTCCGGGGCCAGTCCAGGCTCTACAGGCCTCGGAGGGCCTCAGAGGGCCCGCCCTTTGTCCAGGCTTCGTCCCGGGCTGCGTCCCGCACACGCGTCCCGCTAACGCGCAATGAGCCCAGCTAAAATACAGGAAACGACTGAAGGGGAGGAGACACGGGAAGAGGCGGCAGGGCGGGGGCCGCGAGTCGTGTTTTAAAGGGCAAGCTGACCGGATAAGCAGAGGGGAGGAGACACGGGAAGAGGCGGCAGGTGTGCGAGATGTGGGAAACGCACTGCCTGGTGGGCCTCGCAGTCCCGGTCTCCTGCTGGTCACCAAAGGTCCAACTCCCAGTCACAGTCCCGGCAAAGGCAAAGACAGGTTTCCTCCGACTCGATAGAGATTAGCAAGGCAGCCGAATCCAAAACCGACTGCAAGCGGCATGGTCTTTAGGTCAAAGTTATGTATGAAGTTGTTCAAAATGTCTCCCTGAACAGAATATTCAAGTGGATCCCCCTCATGCAAGGACAGCCTAAGTCTGCCAATCTCGTGATTCTGGGGTCAACGCATGGATATATGTTAAAATCCCCTGTGATCATAAGATTTACACAATCAGCTAAATGGTGTTGCCTTATAAAAAGCGCCACCCAGCTGATATTGCACCCGCCGTTAGAGCTTGATACAGAATTGTAAAAATGAATAAGACCCAGTTTGTTAGACCTCTTTATTATAACCAGGGACTGTACAAAACCTGCATTTGGCAATCCACTGCTACAAAGAAATAAATGGTCTGCCAGCCATAGGGGGGGAGGCCAGAAAAAAATGACTTATAACCGTAAAAAAATGTAATGCAATCTGCCAACCAAGTTTCCTGCAAACAAATCACACAAAATTGTTTCACCAATGTAGGCCATAGCTGATCAGAGAACTTGTTGGCCAAACCAGCAACGTTCCAAGATGCAACATTATTATCATAAATGTGCAAGCACCCATCATTTTGCCCTGGTGAATCCTGTGGGGCTGTAAAATTCTCCGAGTTCAACGGGGGGTGCTACCAAGTCAATTACAGACATCCATGTTAGACAGAGGAGTATACCGATTAAACAACTACACCGGTGGTGGACCAAAGTCTTGTCACCATGTGATCATCTGACTTTAATAGTCCAAAAATGGACACAAAGTCGATTGAACATTCCAAGTAGATGGAAATCTCTGCAGAGGACTATCACGTGGAACCATATTGGTGGTGTTTGATTATGTGCACTCTGGATCTTCTGGTTTATAAAAAAACCAGAGTGGAAGGGCCACGATGGTTGACTTTGGACAACTAGGAGTAAAATGTGGGTCTGAGAATGAGATCCTTTCTGTTATGTGAGGCCTGTTGAAATTTACGATTGCACAATCCCCGTGCTAGATTTTCGAGAACTACCGATCCAGCTAACTCTTCGCACTATGTTAATGTTTTTCTCCACCTTTAGACCCAGGGTTGTTTTGTGCGATAACTAATGTAAAATCTTGTTCTTTAACTGGAAGAAGTCTTTCTTTATACCCTGTGTGAGGGTTGGCACGTTCCCCAATACCACTACAGAGGGGCTAGATTCCGTTGGAAGCTGAATCACTGGTAAGCGCTGCAAATGGGCTTCCCCTCGCCCTTGAGGCCGTCCCCCTGATGAATAGCTCTCTTCCAGGGGCCGAGCCTGCAAGGGCAAACTGCCCCTGTGGGTATGCTTGTCACTCTGGATGGGCACTGGGAGACTTGCAAGTGTATGTCCCCCCAATGGCTGGGGCTGTCCCCTGATGTTTTTGGGCAAGCTGTCTGAGTTGGAGGTGTGGGGGGTCCGGTACGATACTTTGACCTGGTTGGGCAGCCAGCACTCCCATTACTGGTGATGAGACACAACATTTAAGATCCAATAAACTCTTTTCGATTAAGGTCAAGCAATTGATTATCGGTCCCAGCTTGGAATCCAACAAATTCATCATCGTTGCCTGAAAGGATTCATGAGCGTCCGTCAGTTCTAGCTTGGATAGTGTTTGCATAGTTGTTGAGACTCTAGGGATCATATTGGGTTTTGACTTTTTAACTTTACCCCGTTGATTGGGATTTCCTTTTAGTACCTGTCCCTGTCCCTGTGCCTAGCCCTCCAGTCTCAGCCAGCGATAGCCTCCCTTGAGTGGTTACTTTTGATGTAACCGTGTACTGTTGTATAGCATTTTAGGACCCTACTGTAAATCATAGTGTGTGATTCGTATTACTGCGTCCAGTCTTACAATGAATATCTGCAGAACTGGGTTCAAAATGGTTTTAAAGACGCAAAAGGTGGCACAATCAATCATAAAATGCAATGGGAACAAGTAGTTCTTTTACAGGAAGAACTACAAAAGACTCACATGATCCATACACTGAGTCATCAGTGTGATGGCATTCACGTTGAAGGGAATTAATTTGCTGATGAAACCTCGAAGGCAGCTGTGCAAACGGCTTCCGTAGCTGCAATCACTCGTTCAAAAACAAAAATAGACGGTGGAACCATGCTCGCTGTCAATGCCACGAGCAAAGACAGAGGAGCTGCGTTACCTCTAAATTATCCACTCGAATATACATACATAATTGATGCAAACTCTGTTCCCTTCGCTCGAATCCCAGGAGTGGGGGATAGAGTAATCCCAAACAGGAATTGGAGAGATGCTTTGATTCAAGAAGCACATATGGGAGAGGGTCTGATACATCAAGGGATCTCAAAATCTCTACTAGAATTATAAGAGATGTACTGGTGGCCAGGGATGAGCGCTCACATTTACGAATTTGGAATTAATTGCGATGTCTGTTACAGAGATCACAGCTTGGAACGCCACCAGATTCCTTACTACAGTGTAGCCAGCCCAGTACAGACACCATTGTTAGATAGCATTAGACTATCCATGCTCAGACGTCCATATGGACAAAAGTGGTGCCACAATTATTAGGACAAGATTCCTTTGGATGAGGCCTCAGTGCTCAAATGACGCCCGAACTGTTATAAAAGATTTGCGAGTCTTTATCGGCACATATGCAATCGGCACGCTACGTTCTGACCAGGGTCCTGCTTTTAGCTCTAGGGCTTACAAGGAAGCCATGGCCAGCTTGGGCGTTGCATTGCAGTACTCAAGTCCATTCCATCCCGAGGGAAATTCAGTTGTGGAAACAAAAAACTGTGACATAAAGCAATCTAAAACATCCAGGGTATTAGGTTCGGGTGACGGGTAGGTCAAACATCTAATAAATGTCCAACGTAGTCTTAATTACCTGCCAAGAAATTCTCTGGGTGGAATCACTCCATATAAAATCCTTTTTGGTACTAGAATGATGGTTGAAGACCTCGATTGTCATACTTCAGTGGTAGAACAAAAACCCTTTGATATCAAAGAACGTTTGGCTGTTTTGCAGGACTTAAATGAAACAAGAAGGAGTCTAAGCAACACCATACAAAAGCCAACAACCACTGAAGAAAAACCACCTGTCCCAGCAAGACCAGTCTGGATTCCAAAGATTGGGGATCTGGTCAGAGAGAAAATAGCGATAAGAAGGAATGTGGGCCTTCTTGTAGAAAAGCTGTACCTGTACTAGCAATATACGGATCAAGAACAGTGTTACTGCTGCCCCTTGTGGAAGAAAGGAGAACCAGTTTGTGTTCATTGACCTGGTAAAACCACATAATGTGGCCATTAATAAGTAGCAGGCACAGTGGACTCCAAAGATGTAGCAGATGACCAAATCTTGCTACTATCCAAGAGGTTCAAACTGAAAGACTCATCACCTTTGAAGAATCTGCAGTGAGGAAAGAAGGACTATGCAGCAAAGCCATGGAACTTGTGCCTCTTGAAGCCCAAATAACAGTTTGTCAAGAAACTCCCGTTTACAATGATGTAGCATCTGACTATACTAACATGTCAAGGGAACAAGCAGCTCCAGCGATTTCAAATAACCCGGATGCGATACCAACAATTGACAGAACTGCATCCGGCTATTTCATCAACTTTGATACCTTTTTCTGAGGATACTAGTGAACCAGAAACTACACCAACAAACAAAACTTTCAAGAAACAAATAACGGAACTTGGTCATCAGCTTGCAAATACATATCTGGTTTCACCATTGGTTGAATTTTGGATTGGGTTAGGTGTACTTTTTCTTCTACTATGGCTCATTCTTGTTTTAAGTTTGGAAAAATATAGTAAAATGTAAACAGAAAGTAAGAACATCAACTTGCTCCTGAAGCCACATAAAGGATCTCATCCTGAACAATGAGACCTGTCATCAGTGAACATCACAGCCGTTACCCTACCTGGAGGAATAGCATGGGATAGAACTGATTATGACATTCATGGCAAGGTCGAGCTGTTGAAGATTCCACACCAATTTAAGGTTTTATTGAGTGACTTTGTTTCACCGAGTACATTTTCTGATGATTGGGACTGTGAGACTGTTAATAACATAATGGCTGACTCAGAAATGTTAGCAACATTTGGGAAACATGAATACTTAGAAGGTTCATCAAATTATGAAAAAATGTATTGTTTTAATCATTTTAGTCATCATTATTTGCACAAATCTGCAAATCCTAGAAATGTTTTAACTTGTAATCAATGGGAACATTGTCCAATGCCACCAAAAGGTAGCTCTAAAACATTCTATGGAAAATGTCCATACTTTACAGGTTTTAATGTCACATATCCAGAAACCTTTTACTTTAAAAATGTTTATATGACAGGCATGAAAACTATGTTAACAAATAATAATCACATTTATTCTGTGGCCTTTTATGCTCAATTGTCCACATTAGGTTAAGACTTTTGGAAAGACAACATGGAGACAAAAACTGTCTGGGCTGTGCAATGAGTGGCTACAAAAATCCACACTCCCAGAAATAAAACAACACTTAAGTTTACTTAAAAATGACATTGACTTGCGAGAATTCTTTCTTGGACCTCGCAAACCATGTCATAAACGTTTCATATACGCCGGTATTTACGCTGCTTACGCTGCTTATAATAAATCATGGAAAGTCACGCAACTGGAAACTGCAGAACGAATGCGAGAAATTGATTGTATTAATTTAGAGAAAGCACTCTCTGTAGTTGACAATGGATTAACAACTCCGTCGTCCTGAATTTATTCTTTGGACAGCATCGTATTCTCTGCCATAGACATAATGGAACAGGACTTGCTATTGCTACAACATGGCCAGTCTCAATTACGTTCTATAATGCTGTTAGCCTGGACTTTACAAAACCTTTGTTCTGGCTATGTGCTTTGGCGTCTAATCAACACCACATCATTGTTTACTGTATTTAACCTTACAGATAAACAAATCTCTTTGACACAGAGAGGAGCACACTATACGGTGCTAAGCCTAGAAAAACTGGAGAGATTACCATTGACAGTTTCTGAGAAACGATCCGTTGAATGGATAATACATGGCACCAACACGATACCAGTGACGATTTTCCAGTTTCAGTATTGCTTAAAACACATACCAGCAGGGCTGTATGAAAGGTTGGGTAAGGAGTACATAAAGGTGACCTGGGATTTACCATACACACACAAATGTTGGAGTGGGGGAAAGTAGGTATTTCTTAGTGGTAAAAATTGCAAAACCATATTAAGAGGTACACTTCTATATAAAAGCATTAATTTACATGGAGCCTGTGAGGGTTGTTCAAACAACTTACCATGCCACCTGCTGGGTTCCCCGGCAGCAGTGATAGATCCAATTTTTAGGCAGCTTTCCAATGGAAGCTACATAATGCTGAATGATCACAGCTTTTGTTGAATGATGCCAGGGACAGCCTATCTTTATAGTGTGTCAGCCAGTGTCACTTGTTTTATGCAAGTATTGTTTCCAAAAACTAAGACAGACGGGTAGTCGCCTTCACTGAACATCTCTTCTATACAAATTGATACTTTAAGCAGAATGAAAGCCATTCTTTTACAAAAAACTGTGCCACTGACCTCGTCCAGAGAGACGTATGATCTGCAAGTTGCAAGGTCCTCTGCGGAGATACATGCATTATTATCAACAAACTGCCCTACACATTTTGCAGAAATGTTAGGTCTTATCTTAAACATGTCTGATACCGGTGGCATTGTACATGTATTTAAGACAATTTTTTTGGGACTGTTAGCACCCTTTGAAGCAGTCCTGAGCATTTTTCCTAACTTCTTTGCACTCTATGTTCGGCGGCTTGCCTCTCATCTTGGGACTAGAAGCAGGGATACTATTTTTATTCCTCCTGCTTCGTTATGGCAAGTCCAGTCACCAGCGATACCCAAATTACCATGGAGAATGCTCTTCTGGCAATGCAGTATTGTGAACGCAAAACACAGATCCTTGGCTTTGAATGTTTGAGAGATCTGAATACCACATGGCTCCGGTCATTCAGACCAATCTGGCAAGATTGCATCTTACCTGTTCTATGATTCCTGCTTTGTGGAGAGAAATGAGGGTTAGATATCTGTCTAACACTTCCATCGGCAATGCCAACGGATGTTGACGCATTACTGGGTCCAGTAACGGCTCATGTATTGTGTTGCTCCCAAATGATACCAATCCAGATGGTGGCATTCATTGATATCTCACCGGCAATTCCAGCTGTAGGTGTGATACGCGGACCAACAGGCACACTGGTACCATCAACTGCAAACATTGCTAATGCGACTTACGCTGACGGCGATGCTTCTCATCTGTGTAAGATTGATCTACTTAATGAAGTGGTTCAACTTTCATCTACTGTGGTAGACAATTTTTTTGAAAGCCTAGACAAATTAATGTTTTCTCCTGACACCGAGAATAACTTTTGAAGTTAGCACACAGCGTTCTTTCAACTCTGAAATTCGACCTCCACTTTTTTAAAAACAAAAGCTTCTAACTTTGGAACTTTATTTTTTCTATAATTTGATTTGACTTTTTTACAACAATTATCCTTGGCACAGAGCAATCTGCTTAAAGTAGAACTATTCTTAGAGACAAGAATTCTTTGAACACTTCCTAGAAACAATATTGACATAATCAAGAAAACAAAACAGCTTATATATTCTGCCATGGTATGGTCTCAACCTTTTTTCTGTATTTAGATCCATTTCATGAATGTAAATTTTGTAATTCATTCGGTTAGCATTCCCAATATGATATTATGTGCTTACGATGAAATCATTGCTTTTAAATGCGTTCAGTACAAATTCAAATTTTTCGTGTACAACCATTACAAATGCATTTAATATGTATTTTGGGGTGGGATTGTAAACACATGCTATATGTTTTAGTGCTTGAACTTAGTTGAACATGATAACGTGGAGTGGGTTTTGTATAGCATTTTAGGACCCTATTGTAATTTTCAAGATTCCTGCCCTTATATAGGTATAAATCACCATATCCTTATATAGGCATAGAAATCATAACCATATTTAGACATAGCTCATACAGTCCAAATACGGCAGGGATACTTCCACTAGTTCCAAAAATCCACAACAATTTCTTGGAAAACTCAGCTTCAGCAGCTAGGGACTTCCCCTTGCTTGAATACTGACTTGTCCAAGAACTCATGGAGTTTTCAAAGAACTGAGACTCTTTACTGACGTTACTATGTCCACCTTTACGTCAAGGAATAAATATGCCCACACTTCCCTTAGCAAGCACAAGGTGGTTTGGAGCACTTCGACTATCTACCTCCACGACGCACCTTGCTACAGCAAGTGCCGAAGGAAGCCGACCCTTCAGCGGACGCACTGAGAGAGACGCAGTCTTTTCTCTTGCTGAGAAATCCAGCTCCAGTATTTCCAAGCTACCCTTGGGGGTTGTTGGGAAATCGAATCCTGAGCCTGACCTTCTTCATTCTAAACCAAGGTACGGAGCTGATTAGGCCCTTAGAGAAATCTTGAATAGATTCTTGGCAAAGAATACTACATTTATGCTACACCTCACTTACTCCTTCCCTCGTACTAGGCTTAGGTTAGGTACATGGGGGTAGGCGTATTTTAGACACACTAGATGAGTACTTTTTAGCCTCTGTTATTTATGTATGTATTTATCTATCATCTAGGAACCATACAATGCTCTTACAGTATTATTTTATTCTCCTCTTTTTACTGTATGCATTATATTTTGCAACCAGTATTACGATTGTAGCAGTTCATTTCTTATGCTTGAGAAAGAAGACTGTTCAATAAATACCTTTTATTGGAAACGCCCGTCTATCTACTTCTCTGCAACTATGTTGAAACTAAGCATGCACGAGGGCTGAGTAAAATATCTATCTATTGTTTCCACGACCCTGAAGATCAGCTTTATCTTGGGGAAATAAAGTTGTCATGTTTATACGGTTGTCGAAAAACTAAATCCCTTTTTGTGAACTCGAGAACGTTTCTAGTGACCTCTGAGCTAGCTGGCACTCACAATTAAAATTGTAAAAAAAAATTGTAAATTGTAAATTGATACTTGTATAGCGCACTACTCACCCGCAAGGGTCTCAAGGCGCTTGTACGAATACCGCTGTGGAACCCATCCTGGCTTTCCCTGTGAGCCGTCCACTCCTGGGCACCCCCAAGGTGGAGGCCAGGCATCCTTAGCATTGTGGGGGCCGTTGTGGAGATTAAGCAAGCTATTGCCCAGAGTTGCAGAGTGGGACTCCATGATAGGAATAGGCACAGAGGCGAGAATTATCAGGTCCATGGAATATTTGAGCCCAAGACCCGCCGAGGCGGGGTATTGAACCCTGGTCCCGGGCTAGACCTCTGCATCAGGGTCTGCCGCTCTAACTATTGAGCCACACTTCTCCATTAATTAAGTCTAATATATTCAATAGAGACCTAGTAGACATAAGTCCTACATCACATCTATAGGATATATTATTCCAATGCGCAGAGCCTATTGGGAATATAAGAACTGCACTACAGTACTTATTTGGGGTAATTATTGCGCCGCCTATGGTTTGAAGATACTTCGTTGACTCCCTTAATTCAAATGATAATAGCAGGAGAGAGGAGCAATCGTTGGGCTGCAGATTGATAAATTGTCCCGGAACAGTCCTGTGCTACCTCGTTCACCTCGGTGTTGTTTTGATGAATTGAGAGATCACCATCTTCAGTGCTGGCTGACAACACATTTGTGCCAGCATGCATAGGTAGCTGAGACAGAACAGGGGACCTAGAAAGACGTTGGTTAACCAACTCGATCTCCTTATCCAATACAGCTACAGCCTGCTGAAGGAACAAATCCATTGTGGTCACCGATGCAGTAGTATCAACTGCAACCATCCCTGGGGCTAGTATCACCTTACTCTGCCCATGATATAATCAAGGTTCAATGTTGCTCAGTGTTGCTTCCGAGGTTTAATACGTTTGTAATCTGAAGGGTATGTAACTTCATGGTGTTCACAACACAGAAAACTCTGCAAACCAACACGCTCCTTGCCAATCTGAGTGGTTAGTGCAGCTGCAGGTGCAGAAATAAATAATATAGAGTAAGGCCAGGCACCTTCCTACCTTCTCCTTGTCTTCTGGAGATACCACAGAAGTCGGATCTATAATGGAGCCAATCAGTGTTTCCAAGTAAGATGATAATCCAACATCGAAGCTGGCAAAATGACTTAATTGGGGCCAAGAGAGTAGGCCCAGCTGAGCCGCGTCCAGTCTCGGTTGGGCGCAGATGGGCCCTATCTTGGCCAAGGCATTGCCCGGGCATGGCCCGGGCATGTGTCCTTCGCTGCAGGAGCCCTAACTGCTAATTGAGCACCTCCTGGTGTGTGTGGTGATGATAGCGGCGAGCCTGCTGCTTGGCAGCTTGGGGATGGTAGTTCCCCTAGGCTCGCTCCCTTGCTTCCTCCAGGGTCAGTCTGGTGGCAGCATTCAGCAAAACAACCGCAGACAAAAGGAAAAAGAGCTCCCACACATTTATTCGTTTTTTCATTTAGCATATGTGGGTTTTAGATTTAGTTAGCTGAATATTAAAATCAATTAGAGAGTATATTCACTTTGCTTTGTTGCTGTGTAATATATTTTTTCAAAGTTGCTGTGTTGAGGAAAAACAGAGTCTTGTTCTTCTTCAGGGTTGGCTGTTTTTAGGTTGTTTGTTGTAAATTTTCTGGCATCTTATATATTGTTTATTTAATTGGTGGAAGAAGTTTATTGGTTGTTGTTGCCTGTAGTTTGATTTTATTGTCTGTTTTAGCATCTGCTTGCTTGTTATGTCAGTTAAGTCCTTATTTGGAAAACGCTATTTCATTATTTTTTTATCCTCATTTCCGATAACGTTCCCACCCTGGTCTATCCAAAGACTCAATTGCTAGAGAAAGGAACAAGAAGAGGACTCACCCTTGTCACCCTTGGATAGCGATGTCCCACTTCTTTATTTCCAATAAATACTCAATCTCCCAGAGCCTCTCTGCCCAGTGGAGAAGGTGCCAGCTGAAGTGGACAGAAACGTAATCATTGGACTTTTGTTTTTTACTTATTGTTCGTACCAATGTAGAAAAGTTATCCAGAACTCATATCTCTTTTTCCATTTATCTGAATGCCCAACTTGGAAACACTCTTAATAGCATATAACCAGTCTTCCTGACTTAGGGGAACCGAAGACACCCACCATTTGTAAATCTCTTCTTATTGACTATAATTTGTGGTTCCAAAGCACCAAAGATAACTAAAAAGGTGGATACCTTAATTTGTAGGTTAAAAAAATTAGAGAAAACCATACTCACGACCTCCCAAAAAGGTTGGATCATCGGGCAGTCAACAAACATGTGCAGATCGTCCTCCTTCATGCTACCACATTTTTGTCAGTCCACATCACCTCCAGACCCAAACTTGGACAATTTTTGGGGGGTCCAATAGGCCCTATGAATGGTAAAAATATGGTTCCTCCTCAAATATGCAGGTTTGACTATTTTATACATCAAAGACATAGATACTTGCCAATGATCTTCCAAGCTGAGCTCTGGCAATCATCTTCCTCAGAGATCCTCCGGTAAAGCAAAGACCCTGCCTTCTATGTTTATCATCAGCCAATACCAAAGCATGATTTCTTTTTTTTTGGTATGATCCCCAACACCATTTTCTCCTCATACTCATTTGCCCCACTGCCTGTGAACACCAATCCCAAGTAATCAGATGATATTCCTGGAATAATTGTTTCCACCTTAATCAATCAATCAATCAATCATGACACTTATAAAGCGCACTACGTACCCGGAAGGTCGCAAGGCGCTGGGGGGGTGTTGCTAGTGATCGAAGAGCCAGGTCTTGAGCCTGCTGTAGGTTGGTGGGGAGGGTGTTCCAGGTCTTGGCAGCGAGGTGGGAGAAGGATCTGCCGCCGGCGGTCATTCTTTGGATGCAGGGGACTGTGGTGAGGGCGATGCCGGCGGAGTGGAGCTGGCAAGAGGGGGAGTAGAAGTTGAGTTGTCTCTTGAGGTATGCTGGGCCGGTCTTGTGGAGAGCTTTGTGTGCGTGGATGAGGAATTTGAAGGTTATCCTCTTGTTGGGGGAGAGCCAGTGCAGGTCTCTCGGGTGGAATGTGACGTGGCTGCGGCTAGGGATGATGAGGATCAGACATGCCGAGTCGTTCTGGATGTGTTGCAATCGTCTCAGGAGCTTGGCCGACATTCCTGCGTGGAGGGTATTTCCATAGTCCAGCCTGCTGGTGATGAGGGCCTGGGTGACTATTCTTCTCGTCTCGGTGGGGATCCACTTGAAAATCCTGCGGAGCATTCCGGCTGTTCCTCATCCATTCGGCGACGGCCTTCATTCCTTTGTGGAGGTTGGTTTTGGCGGTGTGAGGGTCTTTGGTGAGAGAGATGATCAGCTGGGTGTTGTCAGCATAGGAGATGATGTTGAGGTCGTGCTGTCGGGCGACGTGGGCGAGGGGTGCCATGTAGATGTTGAACAGCATCGGGCTGAGGGAAGAGTCCTGGAGTACACCGCAGATGAGTTTGGTGGCAATGGAGGGGAAGAGGGGAGGTGGACGCTCTGAGTTCTGCCAGAGAGGAAGGATGTGGTCCAGTCCAGAGCCTTCTCTTGGATCCCGTTGTCGTGTAGGCGTGTACGTAGTGTGCAGTGGCAGACCGTGTCGAAGGCGGTCCAGGAGGATGAGGGCTGCTGCTTCTATGTTGTGAAGCAGGGTCCTGATATCATCGGTGGCGGCGATGTGGCCGGTTTCAGTCCTCGGGTTGCTGCGGAACCTGGACTGGGACAGGTCCAGGGTGCTACTCTCCTCTGGGAAGATGGTCAGTTGTTTGTTGACAATTTTCTTGGTGAACTTCCCCAGGATGAGGGAGATGGGTCGGATGTTCTTGAGGTCCTTGGGGTCCGCCTTGGGTTTCTTGAGTAAGGCGTTAATCTCGGCATGCTTCCAGATTTCTGGGAAGGTTGCTGTCTCGAAGGAGAAGTTGATTACTTTAGTGAGGTGGGGTGAGATGGCTGTGCTGGCTTGGTTGAAGATGTGGTAAGGGCATGAGTCTAATGGTGATCCAGAGAGGATGGTGTTCATGATCTCGCTGGTGTCCTCATCAAAAATGCTGATCCAGGAAAACTGGCGGTTGGTGCAGGTGGTGGGAGTGGGGGCGTTGTTTGTCGGGGCGGTTGTGGCATTGAAGCTGTCGTCAGCGCGTCGCACAGGTCTTGAAAAGGTGGGATGTCGTTGGTGTTGGAGCTGGGGTTGGAGAGTTCCTTCATGATGTTGAAGAGCTCTTTGCTGTTGTGTGCGTTGTTATCCAGGCTGCCTTTGAATGATGCCCTCTTTTCGGTTCTGATGAGTTAATATTCTTAATATCCTTAAAATTCAAGCCTCTTTTAGTGTGGCTGCGATCACATCCTTTGACCATTCTGGGGTACCCGGTACCTCCTAAATGGAGGCAAGCTACCTAAAATATAGCAAATTTACAGTCTTCCTAATTTTGTACCAAGTCTCGGCCATACCCATTAAAGTCTTCAACCTAACCTTTTCAAAGTACTATGGATCAGCGCACCTGTACATAAAGCCACAGTCTGCTTCCTTCTCTTTCTGCAACATTGCGTCAAATATTTTGCCAATCTCAGAATTTGTGGGTCTATTCAACACCATTGGCTATTTAATTTTGTTTAAAGGTGAATGTGGTAGTAAATGTGTACTTATGAAATTAAATGTATTTGTTTTATGTAGTAAATATTGTTAAATAGTGTAAAAGATATATTCTAGATCAAAAATTGTTCTTTAGCAAAAACTGTTAGGATTGAAGTTAATTTCCAATGATTCAAAATGTTTAATTTTAAGGAAATGTGTTTATTTATACGTGGGATAGGTTTTTATGTTATTGTTTATTTTGTTATTGTGATATTTAATGATTCATATAGTTTATTTGTATGTGTTACTATATTTATGTAGTCAATATTGTGAGTTCTGATATTTTGGGGATTTACTATGATCATTTAATGATGATGATATGGTTGTTTTTGATATATATGTCTTCGATATTAGTAAAATCGATGTTATTTATAAAGATATTATTCCTCAATTTTTTTGTATTTTTTTAAAATAAGTCTGACAATATGTTTGTTGTTGATGTAAGTTTGATGTTAGGTTTGTAGGTCTATATTAGTAGTAATAATATTATGTCAGTCAACCATTTCAGCATTTCACCTAATTATAATGTCCCTTTAACGTTTGCTTTTTCTGTGAATGTCTAATCTTGTTTTAATGTTTGGTAAAATGTTATCACAATTCCTATCTATGATTTTTTCATTGAGTTTCTACATGTTTTTAATGTAAAGTATTGCCAGGTCAGGACCTATGCCAAAATATCTGTGGGCACCCAACACCCCAAAGGTTGTATGTGCCATGGCGTTGGAGTTCCTGGTTTAAGACCAGCCCTTCACCCAACTCTCTGTAGGTATCCAGCACATGCCAGGCACAGCCTTCCCTAAACTGCAATGTGGGCTTGGGCTTGCATTTCACCCCTCGTAGGTTCGCAACCCCATTTGTTAATTTTTTTTAGTGCCTCTTATCATGAATTCTACATATTTTGCTGTCCATTAACAACGAAGATAAGCATACTCATGAAAGTGTATGACCCACCCTGTCCATAGCCAAAACTATTCCTATTCGGAGCCTGAAGTTTTAATAGACTTTGCCTTACCCAACTCTCACTTGCACCTTAGCACAATAATAACATATGTGTTACACATTTAAAAAGAGTGGTGTGGTGAGTGTAGTTATAAAGTTGTACAAAATATATAGTCAAATACATTATGCAGCATATATTTTATACACCATATTTTTCTACAGAAAAGTAAATGTATATTTGTAGCATCATCATTTTTAAGAACATATTACGTGATTGGAGAAAACTCTTGTCATTTAAATTTTGTATCCATATTAGCAGAAATATTTGTTTTTAATTTGGTTGTTGATTAATTCATTGACGTGCTGCAGTATGTGAATTATGTGTCATAAAAATGCCTTGTGACAAAGAATCACATAAACAAAATTAGAAGTCCAAAGGACACAGCAATGTTGTTTTGCTCAATGGTAGTGTTATCTTCTTCTTCCTCAGGATCAGCGTGTAGATAAAAAGGCCCCCTCCAGATCTATCCAAACCCAGTGTGATATAAAAGCCTTGGGCTAAGGAAGGATCAGATGAAGGCTGCAGGAACAAACGGGAAGGGAAGGAAGGGGACGGCAGGGAGGGAGAGCTGTAAGACAAAGAATAAGAAGGTTAGAAACTTTTCTTGTACGAATAATTAGTACTAACAGGTAAGGTCAGTTTGATACTCTCCCTACCTTTATAACACTGAATGACTGCTATACTCAGGAGATACCCCTCTTCTACTGAGAGCTGGCCTTGGCAGCCTAATGGAATCTTCCCCTCCTGTACTCCTTCCCTTCATGTCTCCAAAATATGGGGGTTCTAAGACAATGCCATAACGGTAGTCAACGAATGGTGGGGGTTACGTCACCCAAATAATGTATAGAAGAAATAAACAAGTACCTTTTCTTAGGAAGACTCTTGCCTGAAACCTCCGAGAGATGAAGGAGGGCGCCTGGTTAGACTCACCAGGACCAATTCCCCAATGAAAACGGACGAAGCAAACCCCCTGCAATAGCCGTGGAAAGAAGGCTCGCCAACAGAGGGTTTGAAAAGCAAAGAATAATAAACAATGAACCACTTCCGCATTAGCCGTGGAAAGAAGGCTCGCCAACGGAAGTGGTAAATGGACAAGGAAATGACAAACCCCGTTTCCGCATGAGCCGAGGAAATAAGGCTCGCCAACGGAAACGGAATGCTCACCTTGAGCACCTTTAAGTAGAATGTTCCCTCCGCATGAGCCGCGGAAAGAGGCTCGCCAACGGGGAACACGGGAATACTGCACTCGATTGAATGCAAAGAGCACAACTCCTCGGAGTAGCGGTTACCTCACCGCCGGTCTTGTTGGCACTCCGAACTCCTCTGTAAATCCTCCAGGGTCTCAGGATAAGGATCACGAACTACGGGACGGCCAGAACCATCAGCAGCAACCAGATCGAAAATGCGACATCCGGGTCAAGATTCAGGATATCCGACACCGGGCCTAGGAGGGTGGCTGCCTATATACCCCGCCTCTCGGCCGCTAAGCATTATGGGCAATGTAGTACTTTCCTCGGCGGCCTCACAGTGAGGCGTGATTTATTCCATAACAGTACATCCCCCTTCAATTAGAGCGCCGAACAGGACCAGGACGCAAAGGATGCAGCCTATGAAAGTCGTTCACCAGACGGGGAGCATGTACTCCGGACGCCGGTTCCCAGGAGTTCTCCTCCGGCCCGTATCCTTTCCACGCCACCAGATAACTCAAACCCCTTCCACGCCATCTAGAATCCAAGATACCACTCACTTCGTACTCCACCCCATCGGGAACAACCAATGGCGGAGGCAGTGGACGTACAACAACAGCTGCTGGCTTCAGTAAAGACACATGGAACACAGGATGAATACGGAGATGTTGGGGTAGCCTTAGTTTCATGGCCACCGGATTGATGCATTGTACTATTGGAAAAGGCCCGATGTAACGTGGATTGAACACACTATATCTTTTGAACCGGAAGTTTCTGGTTGACAACCACACTCTGTCCCCCACCTGATACATTGGCCCTGGACGACGTCTTTTATCCGCCGAAGCTTTATACGCCACCTTGGTCGCCTTTAGATCCGTCCTGACTCTTACCAGTATGTCCTTGAGCTTTGCAATCCTCATAGCTGCCTCAGGCACCGAATCTTCCTGAACCGGCTGTAAGAAAGGTAGAAACCTAGGATGACGGCCATACGTGCAGTAGAAAGGGGATACCTTAGTGGCCGAATGCATGGCGTTGTTGTATGCCACCTCAGCCAGCCACAAATATTCCACCCAATTGTCTTTCCCCTGGGATACAAAGCACCGCAGATACTGCTTCAAAGTTTGGTTGAGCCGCTCGGTCTGTCCATCAGTTTATGGGTGGAAGCTTGTGGACAGAGCAGTCTTAATGTGCGGTGAGGAACACCAAGACTTCCAGAACCTGGCGGTAAATTGAGAGCCTCGGTCCGAGACTATAACTGTTGGCAAACCATGCAGACATACTATGTGAACCATCAACAACTGTGCCAACTGACCTGCTGTGGGAACCTGAGGGCAGGCGATAAAGTGACCCATCTTAGTCAAAAAGTCAATGACCACTAACACTGCAGTACATCCCTGATCTCTGGGCAAGCCCACCACAAAATCCAAAGAGATGCGTTCCCACGGGGCTGAGGGGGTAGGCATGGGACAAAGAAGACCAGCGGGACGCCTATGATCTGCCTTTACGGTGGCACATACAGTACAGAACGATATCCACCTCCCGACATCTGACCCTACAGACGGCCACCAACATTTGCGAGTGATCAGTTCAACTGTTTTTTCCACTCCCATGTGACCAACACTAGGAGAGGTATGACACCACAAGTACATTTGTTTTCGAAGAGGTTCTGTAGGGATCAACAAACATCCTTGTTTGACAGGGAATCCGTCCCTAAGTTGCCATTCCGGATGTACCTGTAACCACTTCCTCCAGTGCTCCGAATCGACGCCCCTGCGTACTCCCCGAAGAAAAGCATCGGGTTGTATGGCGCCTATCACCCTAGCTGGACTCACTATGGAGGTGTCTACTCCCTTTTTGGGTGTTTTTGAGGATGACTGGCGAGTGAGTGCATCCGCCTTTCGATTATCCACTCCTGGACGAAAGGTGATGGTGAAATTGAATTCCGAAAAGAAAAGCATCCACCGTAGCTGCCTTGGGGTCAAATGTCGTGCCGCAGACATAAATTGCAAGTTTCTGTGGTCAGAATAGACTGTCACCTTATGTTTGGCACCCATCAGAAAGTGACGCCATTCGGTGAAGGCGATCTTGATAGCCAAAAGCTCTTTCTCAGCAATACAGTAGTTACGTTCAGCTCCATTAAGTTTCCGGTACATGTATTCCACCGGATGTAAGAGCTTAGTCTGTTCGTTCCGTTGGGACAGAACAGCCCCTATCGCCACCTCGGAAGCGTCTGCCTCAACGATAAACGGCAATTCAGGGTCAGGGTGCATTAACACTGGTGCAGACACAAACGCTTGTTTCAACGTAACGAAGGCATCTTGAGCTTCTTTACCCTACACAAATCCGTGATCCTTGCGCAACAACTTGGTAAGGGGTGCCACAACTCTGGAGAACTGATCTATGAAGCGGCGATAAAAGTTGGCGAAGCCCAGGAAGCACTGAATATCCTTAACGTTCCCGGGTACTGGCCAATCACGCACCGCCTGTACCTTTCCCTCAGACATTTCCTGACCCTGAGGGCTCAGCATGACCCCCAGAAACTCTACGGTAGACACGTGAAAGTCGCATTTTGACAGCTTGCAGTATAGTCCATGTTGACGCAGAATCGTCAAAACGGCTTTCACATGTATTTCATGCAAGGCCTCTGTCTCTGAATAGATGAGAATGTCATCTATGTATACTATGACATATCTGTCCAGAATCTCCAGCAGCACGTAGTTGAGGAAAAATTGAAACGCCGCAGGGGCGTTACAGAGCCCAAAAGGCATGACCAGGTATTCGACTAGCCCATACCTGGTCTTAATTGCCGTCTTCCATTCGTCTCCCGACCTCATCCTCACTAAATGGTACGCCCCTTTTAGGTCCAACTTAGTGTATATCTTAGCTTTCTTTACTTGTTCCAACAACACATTAATCAAGGGCAGCGGGTATCGATTCTTGATTGTTATCTCATTGAGGGCCCTAAAATCCACACACGCCCTCAATTCTTCATCCGCTTTGGGAATAAAGAAAAGAGGGAATGCAGCAGGTGATTTAGAAGGACGTATGAACCCTAATTCCAACAATTTGTCCAGATAATGTCTCAAATGGATGTTCTCTGGTTCGGTTAAGGCGTACAGGCGTCCTGAGGGCACCACGGCCCCTGGCACTAGGTCTATCTGACAGTCGTACTGTCTATGGGGGGGTAGTTCTTCTGCCAACACATCGTCAAACACTTCCTGATAGGCACTACAGACGTCTGGTAATACCACCTCTTTTTCGGCCGCTGTGGCCACGCTATTCCCGTTAGCAAGGGAAAAGAAGGGACTCTGAATATTATCGTAACAGTGATTCCTACAATACTCCGAGTTCATGTGTACAGTGTCTTTACCCCAATCGATCTCAGGGTTATGCCTCTTTAACCATGGTAAGCCAATTATTATTCCATACTGGGGGGCGTTTATGATGCTGAACGAGACCCTTTCACAGTGCCTCCCATATCTCATTTCCGTTTCAGCTGTCCGATAACAAACGGGACCTAAATCCAATTTCCTACCATCTACTGCATATACCTCATCACAACTCTCATTAGGTATTAGAGAAATCCCAATCCTCTCTGCCTCAGCTTTATCCATGAATATACCAGTGGCCCCTGAGTCCACCATAGCACAATTGGAAACTTCCACCATGCTGATCAAAAGTATGATGTTTATGAACAAATTATGTGCTCCCACTGTGTTTTTTACCATTGAAGGGATACAAACGCGACTCCAAGGAACCCCTTCTTTCACCCTAGAGTCTGTCAGTTTTCCGCTGGTTTTTCCAGGACATTCCCTAACAAAATGTCCTTTTTTCCCGCAATACAAGCAAAGACCATGTTTGCGTCTCTGTTCCTTCTCAACGGGTGTAAGAGCGGCACGTACTGCACCTATATCCATCGGTTCTGTGTTGGTGGTGAGGGGGCTATCTGAGGCTCTAGCAGGGCTGGATATTGGAATGGTTCTGGACCTGGCCTTGGAATCCCCCTTTCTGTTCTTGAGTCGGTGATCCAAGCGCAATACTAAACTAATTAAGTCTTCACATGAAACTGGCTGGGGATCGATTTGAGCAATGACGTCTTTCATTTCTTCTGTTAATCCCTGGTGAAACAAAGATGTCTGCTTTGCTTCTGGCCACTTAGTCTCCGTAACCAGCCTCCGAAAGGAATTCAGGTATGTCAAGATGTCCTGATTTCCTTGTCGGAGTTCCAACAACTCTTTTTCTGCCGTATAGACGAACTCATCCCTGAATGCCTCCCAGTCATGTATCAAGGGATCATTCCATTAAATCAGGGGAACCGCCCATTGAGCAGCATCCCCAACTAGGTACGATATTACAAACGCCACCTTGGACTGATTCGTGGGAAATGAGCGCGGTTTGCACGTAAAATGCATCAATACTTGTGTCAAAAACACTTGTACCGTACCAGCATCCCCTTTAAACCGTTCTGGGTTGGCAAGTGGGACGCTGGTCGGTATTTCTATTACCACTGGACTGGGAGGATTAGAACCAGAAGCCCCTGCGCTAAAGGGATTCCTCTGCATGGTGTCTAACCGATTGCGTAACTCAGTGTTTCCTGTCTAGAGGATAGCAGCTCAGCCTGTACTGCTACCAACGCAGCCAATACATCATCAAGAGAGGCCATATCTACACACTGAACGGGAGGATGTATAACCGTGGGTCGGATATTCTGTTATCTTCTTCTTCCTCAGGATCAGCGTGTAGATAAAAAGGCCCCCTCCAGATCTATCCAAACCCAGCGTGCTATAAAAGCCTTGGGCTAAGGAAGGATCAGATGAGGGCTGCAGGAACAAACGAGAAGGGAAGGAAGGGGACGGCGGGGAGGGAGAGCTGTAAGACAAAGAATAAGAAGGTTGGAAACTTTTCTTGTACGAATGATTAGTATTAACAGGTAAGGTCAGTTTGATACTCTCCCTACCTTTATAACACTGAATGACTGCTATACTCAGGAGATACCCCTCTTCTACTGAGAGCTGGCCTTGGCAGCCTAATGGAATCTTCCCCTCCTGTACTCCTTCCCTTCATGTCTCCAAAATATGGGGGTTCTAAGACAATGCCATAATGGTAGTCAACGAATGGTGGGGGTTACGTCACCCAAATAATGTATAGAAGAAATAAACAAGTACCTTTTCTTAGGAAGACTCTTGCCTGAAACCTCCGAGAGATGAAGGAGGGCGCCTGGTTAGACTCACCAGGACCAATTCCCCAATGAAAACGGACGAAGCAAACCCCCTGCAATAGCCGTGGAAAGAAGGCTCGCCAACAGAGGGTTTGAAAAGCAAAGAATAATAAACAATGAACCACTTCCGCATTAGCCGTGGAAAGAAGGCTCGCCAATGGAAGTGGTAAATGGACAAGGAAATGACAAACCCCGTTTCCGCATGAGCCGAGGAAATAAGGCTCGCCAACGGAAACAGAATGCTCACCTCGAGCACCTTTAAGTAGAATGTTCCCTCCGCATGAGCCGAGGAAAGAGGCTCGCCAACGGGGAACACGGGAATACTGCACTCGATTGAATGCAAAGAGCACAACTCCTCGGAGTAGCGGTTACCTCACCGCCGGTCTTGTTGGCACTCCGAACTCCTCTGTAAATCCTTCAAGGTCTCAGGATAAGGATCACGAACTACGGGACGGCCAGAACCATCAGCAGCAACCAGATCGAAAATGCGACATCCGGGTCAAGATTCAGGATATCCGACACCGGGCCTAGGAGGGTGGCTGCCTATATACCCCGCCTCTCGGCCGCTAAGCATTATGGGCAATGTAGTTCTTTCCTCGGCGGCCTCACAGTGAGGCGCGATTTAGTCCATAACAGGTAGGCAGAGATCTTGTAACTCTGCCTCTTTCTCTGCGGCAATAGCTTGTTAGTAAAGCTAATTACAACGTACAAGGAAGAAATGAAGCCTATTTATTGCACTTTCACTTTTCACTTTCAATAGATCTTAACTGATGCGGCAATTTGAGGTGCTATCTCTCTTTATTTGATTGAATTGGGTATTTTGTATCTGATGGCTTGTACCCAAACTAAAATCCAAAGGTCTAATAGTGTAGATAATCAATGTCAATAGTATGTTATGTTATGTTATGTTAATATGTACTTCTACAGCGCACGTACACCCGTAGGTTTCATGGCGCTATCTGCAAGGAACACAAAACACACACTCTAGGCGTAAGCTTGTTGGAATAGCCATGTTTTCAAAGACTTCCTAAATGTTAAAAGGTCATGGCAATGTCGGATGGTTAGGAGGAGGGAGTTCCAGAAGGTTGCAGCCAGGCAGTAAAAGCAGCTGCCTTCTTGCCGCTTTTTCCTGACTAGAGGGACTCTTACTGAACCAAGGTGGGCAGAGCGTAGGTAGCGTCCAGGGGAATAGTTAGTGATCATATTTCTAATGAACTTGGGTCCACTACCATGCAATGCTTTAAAAGTGATGCAATCCTTTGTGCCACTGGAAACCAATGAAGTTTTTCCAGTCCGGCTCTAATTGATAGCCACTTGAGTTGCTTCCAGATAAGTCTGGCTGCCTGATTTTGGACTATCTGCAGCCGTTTCAGCAAGCCTGCTGAAATGCCTAGATAAAGGCTGTTGGAAAAGTCCAGGCGAGAAAGTACAAGAGCAATAACTACTTGGATGCGTGCTGAATGTGTAAGTAGGTGAGCAATTTTTTTGATTTTCTGTAATTGAAAAAAGCTTGAAGATACAACAGCTCCTACCTGTCCTTTAAGTGACAGGTCGGTACTACGCGTTGTGGTACTGAAAATTCTGGACTCTGCTATTGTGTGGTACCGAAGCTCTACACTCGTGTCATAAATATCATCGTATCATGACGATTTTGTTACTAGCAGACCGGAAATGGCTTAAATACTAAACCTAAGCATTTCCGTCATGATCGAGTGACGAAATCACCCTGAAATTGTAGTTTTCGTCTTGAACCCTCAGGTTCCATTTTGTGAGCGGCATCCATTTTGTGATTGCCCTTACATAGCCAAATGACTAAGGCCGAATTCGATCTGAAAGGACACGTACACCTCTGCTGACTCCTCTGTGACCTGGGCGAGCTGACTCCACTGCCTCAAGCCAAACCTGTTCGGGCAGTTCCTCTCCGAGTGGCCGAATGAGATTAGTATCAAGGCACAACATGTCATAAACCATTCATCGCACACAAGCTATGCTTAATCTCACACACACCTGTCCCTGTTTCTTCTTTATGACTTGTTTTACAAGGAGGAGGTACCCGATTTTATTAGGGGTCCTTCGATATCTCATGGAAGTTCTGGGCCTTGCCGGGTAATCTATCATGAACTGTACAAACTGAAATGTGGGCTTGTCATCATGACTCTGCTTTTTCTTTGTAGTAGAAATATTTGTATGGTCAACTGTAAAATAGGGAATGTTTGCCTGAAGCTCATTATTTTGTATAAAAAGAGAAGGCTGGTTCTGTAAATTCGAGCAGTCTCCTGAGAACATACATGCTGTTGTACTTCTAGGATACCTGTTACTGGTTGCAGCCAATAAATACGATCTTTGACTTCACCTAGAAGACTCTGTGTTTCTGTAGTCTGAAACAGGAAGGACTCGAGGTCTTTGGGTGTTCTCCCTGGCACCGCCGGGTCCATAAAAACCCGGTACCTCAGTTGGTGCCCCCATGTGGGGCGGTATCAGCGGTACCGGTCCAAGCCAGAGGTTCGTGAGGAGCTTCGTGTGAAAATTCCGGAGGACGGCCAACCACTTCAACGACCCCTGTATGTCGACGTGGTCCGAAGGTCTTTGCTGTGAGGTTCCCCGCGTCCCGACGGCTACTAAGGACTGCTGCCCTGACTATCGCCCTGTTTTGGACCCTTGATGATTGGTAGAGCGAAACGATAGACGAGTCTTCTAGTGACGTCATCGATACTTCAGTTAAGTATAAGTGGAGCGTCTCCCAGCCCTTAGTTTGGTTCTTAGTTTGGTATCCCTCTGGATCGCTTTGATTTGGAACTTGCAAGTGCCAAAGCCGAAGGACTCGTGTATTCACGAGACTATCGTATTCGATAATCCTTTGAAGTTTGAAGCTAGACTAGAGAGCGAAGATGCCTGTTCTTAGCAGAATTGGGAATTTGTTTTGTCTTGGTTGTAGTAGGGACTCCCGATTGGAGGACTCGTGTCCGGTTCCTCCGATTGGAACTCCAACATATGAGCTCTATGTGAAGCATGGCGTAGGCCCTTTCACATATAACGAAGTATGGATCCTATACACCAGAAAGGATGGTGTTTTAAAATGGCCCCAATATAGTAGCTTTGACGCAGAAATTTTGGATAATCTAGAGGTTAAACTTTTTAAGAAGAAAGCCCGGCCGGCGATGTTTGACTCTTTTCGCCTATGGCGCAAAGAAGCCAAACTGAAAGAAATGAAATTAGCGAAGAAAAATAAACGAGAACGAGGTATGTCAATGGTACAAGCTGCTGTTGCATTTAGGGATAATGAAGAAGAACAAGAAAGTGAACAGATGAAACGAGTAAAGAAGTTAGCGGTAGATAGATGCTACCCAGCCTTGCCAACTAAAGAACAGGAAGCAAGGACCGATCTTGAGAAAGATCCGTTAATGTCACATTTCCTGAGTTCACCACCCCCTTATGCACAGAATGCTACAGCACCACCGCCACCAGTTGTGTCAGTACAACCTCCGATTATTGTGCCTCCTGTGTCCTCCGCAACCAGCTCCTCTTCCGTTGGTTACCATTCCTTTGACGCAGCCTCCTCAGGGGCCGCCAACTTTGCCGGCTACTGCTACTGCTACGTCTGTTCCTAATGTTCTTCCTGCTCCGACTTTGGATTCTTCCCTTATTCTCTCTTCTTCTCCTTCTACCAGACAGCAAATGACTGCTGCCGTTTCTGGTTTCTTTTCTCCTTTGTTGGGACATTTGGGTATGTCCCCTGCTACAGAGCATAGACAGTCACGCAGTCAATTGCCTGACTCTAGAGAGAAAGAGATATTGGATCGTTTGGCGCATAAATGGGTTACAGACGCGATACGATATGATTTGGAATCTATTATGGATGTTTTCCATCAGTGGGAAGCATCGAAGCAGAGATACGTCTTTGAGAAAATGTGTGTTTTCCTTTGTGAGGAATTAGAGGAAGATAATTTGGAACGCAATATGTCTGAGTTGTATTGTGTGCCGTTCGAGTTTGCGAAGGGCACAATTGTGGGTTCTGATGTTGAAAAAGCAGTTGCGACATTGTTGTCGTTTAGGTGTGAGAGTGTTTCTCAGTCGTTGTTTGACTCTGAGGTTAAGAAGAAGGGAAGACAATATCCCATGAGTGAGGTCCCCCCAATTTGGAGGGAAGGGAACGCAAATGTTGTTCCAGCCATTTTGCCACATTTTCAGCGTGTGTGGGTACATGTCCCATGGAAGCGAGCTGAAGTTTTGGCTCTTAAGCAGACATTGCCTGATCCCCGTAATAATCCTGCAGGATATTACAAAGAATTATCACAGACTGCAAGCTCCTGTATCATGAATTTAGCTGATGTAGACATGTTGTTTGGAAATGTTGTTCCACAGCCTTTATGGGGAAAGATTCGTCACGCGGATCATGATCAAGAGTTAGGCGACACATGGGTAAATATTGCCGCTGCTGATGCTAGACAAGTTGGTGGTGCTAAACCCGAGCCGTTAGTAGCAGAACTTCCTGGTAGGATTATTACGTATATGAAGACTCTGATGCCCGAATTGCGTGTTAATTGGGACAAGTTGTCTGCATGCAAGCAAAAGAAAGATGAGACTGTGTCTGACTTCTTCACGAGGTTCGAGGAGACTTTTGTAGATCATAGTGGTCAGGATATGTCTATGGAGGGTGGCCAAAGATTGTTTGTTGACAAATTTGTACATAATTTGCTTCCTGAATTATGTAATAAGTTGAAGGATTCTGAGAGTGCTTGGGCTGTTTCCACGTCAGCGCAGATTTTAGCTACAGCCCAGTACTATGAGAATAGGCGTAAAGATGAGTTAGAGAAAGCGGATAAAAAGACTAAGGAATTGAAAACTAAAGTCCATCTACAGCAAGCTTATCCACCCCGTAATAATAGTCAGCACGATTATCAGCAACCTCAGCAATATTCGAGGAACTCGCAAAGAAACGAGTCTTCTCAGCAACGTTTACCGTATGGTCCCAATCAGTGTGCGTATTGTAAAGAAGAGGGTCATTTCAAGAGTAGTTGTCCGGTTCTGTTGCAGCGTACGAATGGTGCTTCTGGTGCGAGAGGTCGAGGCGTTGAACAAGCTCCTAGAGGTAGGGGACGTGGAAATTTCCCCCAGAACGCACGTCCTTCTCGCCTCAGCATTCTATGAATAGTTTCGACCAGCAGAATAACGCGTTTGCTAGGATGGCTCAGTACTATGCTGATGACTACTATGCAGAAGATGGGTATATGGAAGGTGATGATTGCTAGGACAGCCATGGACAAAGAGAGGGAGTTGTTTCAGTTCCAGTAGATCAGAGTGGGCCTTATGTTGAGGTGATTACATCAGGTATGTCAGAGCCTTTTCTGTTGGATACTGGTGCTACAAAGAGTTCTATTATGCACTCAAAACTCCCTGGCGCACCTTTGTCTGGCGAAATGAATGTTTCAGTAGGTTTTTCGGGCGCCCCGTTTAGGAACCCGATTTCTAGTCCTATGTCTCTTTCTGTTGGACCTTGTGAATTCGAAGCACCCCTCATTCTTACAACAGGTTGTGGTGAAAACTTGTTGGGGTTAGACTTGTTGAAAAGATTATATGCGACTTTGTATTGTTCTCCTTCGGGAGTACAACTTACACTGGGTAAGAAAGTGGTTTCTCCAATGTATTTGTCGAAGGATAAACTTCCGATAGAATTGTCTTCTCTTCCGGATATTCTTTGGGCTACTGGCTCCAATGATGTGGGTCTCTTGGAAATAGCTCCATATGGTGTAACGCTGAAAGCCAATGTTAGAATGCCACACATTCCCCAATACAGGATCTCTAGTGAAGGTGAAAAGGCGTTGTTAGCGATCATTTATGATTTGATTGAGAAAGATGTAATCGAAGAGACAAGAGGCAACATCTGTAATAGTCCTGTTCTGCAGGTTTTGAAGCGTACTGATCCTTCACAGCCACCTGTTTACAGATTTGTGATTGATCTTAGGGAGGTCAATAAGATTGTTGTGCCACAGTTTCCCGTTGTCCCTGATATCACTGCCCTATTGACTATGATTCCAGATTCAGCCACTTGGTTCTCAGTGATTGACTTGAAGAATGCTTTCTTCAGCATCCCGATTGCCGAGGAGAGCAGGGACATTTTTGGCTTCAATTTAGGAGGCCGAAGTTTCCGCATCAAACGCCCTCCTCAGGGCTACTGTGAAAGTCCATCAATATTCAGTCAGGCTCTAAAATCACAGCTTGATACGATTGTTTTACCTGACGGCGCTACTCTTATTCAATACGTCGATGATTTGCTAATAGCTGCAGATACTGAGGATATTTGTAAAGAATCCACATTGTCGTTGTAGCGTCATTTGTACGATCTGCGCCACAAAGTCACTCTTTCAAAATTACAATATTGTTGACAAGAAGTAACCCACTTAGCTCACCTCTTATCGAAGGAGGGAAGGAAACTGACCCCAGAAAGAATTCAGGCAATTGCAAAATTGAGGGTCCCAAGGACGCAGAGAGAAGTGCGTGCTTTCTTGGGCATTACATCATATTGCAGACAATGGATACCGAATTTTTCCTTGTTGGCCAAACCTTTGGTGGCACTAACTTGTAAAGATACATCGAATCCCATTCCGTGGTCTGAAGAGTGTCAGAAAAGTTTTTCCGAATTGCGTGATGCATTGTGTTCGGCTCCTGTGTTGGGTACCCCCGACTACAGTAAGCCTTTTACATTGTATGTCCATGAGAAAGAAGGTTGCGCATTGTCAGTTCTGACACAGTCTTTTGGGGACAAACAGCGTCCATGCGCGTATTTTTTGGCGACTTTCCGGTAGCTAAGGCGTTGCCAAGTTGTTTGAGAGCCACTGCGGCAGCAGCTGTCTCTATTCGACAGTCTGCTGGATTAGTAATGAATAATATGTTCATTGTAATGGTCCCGCATGCAGTGGACATTCTGTTAAATAAAACAAAGACACAGCACTTAACTAGTGCTCGATTGTCAGGGTATGAGCTGACGCTGTTGGCAAGTCATGTGCATATAAAGAGGTGTAATACACTAAACCCAGCCACATTGTTGCCGATTTTAGCTGAGACAGATGATGATAGAGACACTCCTCTTCCAGAGTGTGATGGTACTTTGTGGGTTGATGGTTTGTGTTTTAAGTTGCCGAATGGTGATACGACTGCAGCATATGCTGTGATGACTTTGCATACTATTGTTGAAACTGCACGTATCCCACACAATTCAGCGCAAGCAGCAGAGTTGGTTGCACTTACAAGAGCATGTGTGTTGGCGAAAAGAAAACGAGTGAACGTGTACACGGACAGCCAGTATGCATTTGGTGTGGCTCACAGTTTTGGACGATTGTGAAAAGAACGTGGGTTCCTGACTTCGCATGGTGCTAAGATCCAGCATGGTCAGTTGGTGAATGAGCTTCTCGAGTCACTGACCTTGCCGTTACAGGTTGCAATTGTGAAATGCAGTGCGCACAAAAAGGTTACGGATGATGTTGGTCGTGGAAATGCGTTTGCGGATGAAGTTGCGAAAGAAACTGCTAGGAATGTAATGAGTCAAATGTATGTTGCAGGCCCTGGGAGATGGATTGGTGATGTTGGTATGTGTGAAGATATTATTGAGAGCGTGAAATCCATTCAAGCTGAAGCCACAGAGAAAGAGTTGAATGAATGGAGAGAAAGTAAGGGTAAATTGGATGCGAATGGTTGTTGGATTGAATTGTCAGAGCATCAGAGATGGTTGTTTCCCGATGCGTATGTGCTTGCAGTGGTGACAATGGCTCATGGAATGGCTCATATCAGCGCGAAAGGGATTTGTAAGTTGTTGGCTCCAGTATGGCAAAATGGTGGAATCCCTAAGTGTGCAGAGACTGTGGTGTGCCTGAAATACAATCCTGGTAGGGGAACCCCAACTCCAGCTGGTCGTTTTGCACCTCCAACGTATCCGTTTGAGGTTTTGCAGCTAGACTTCATCCACATGGAAAGGTGCAACAATCTGAAATATGTACTCGTTGTTGTTTGTGCCTTTTCAAGATGGGTTGAGGCATACCCCCTGAAGGACAATACTGCTTTGTCCACAGCCAAAGTCCTTGTCAAAGAATTCTTCCCTAGATTCGGAATGCCTAGAATGGTTTGGAGTGATAATGGGAGTGAATTTGTGGATCAAGTGATGAAGATAGTGTGTGAAGGGCTAGGCATTCAGCAGAAGTTTCATGCTGCAAATCACCCCCAATCAGCTGGACTAGTAGAGTGCTATAATGGCACGTTAAAACTGAAACTGGCCAAAATTCAAGCGAGCACAGGTCTTAAATGGCCTGACGCTCTGCCCTTGGCACTCCTATCAACGAGAATGACTGTTCACTCTAGAGTGGGACTTAGTCCCTATGGCCAACATATGGGGAGTGCCAAGGCCCACCAGGTTTAGCGAAATAGAACACCCTGTACTGCTTGATTATCTGTATGAATTGACGGCTAAATTGCGTGTTTTACACCAACAGGTCCACGACACTCTACCTCAGGCCTCTGAAGCTCCAAGGCATCCTATCGATCCTGGATCCTACGTGCTGGTTAAGAATTTCCAGTGAGCAAAGAATGACCAGCCCCGGTTGACCGGCCCTCATCTAGTTCTTCTCTCGACAAGATCTGCCGTTCGAGTATGACCGGTGGGTCCAGGAGGGAATCGCTAACTCTGAAGCTGAGACTGTGCCTCGTTTTCTACCCTTTCGCGATGCACGTATAAAAGGAACAACTTCTGAAAAGGAGAGCGACAACATTTTGCAAGAAGCTGTGCCTCCGTCAATTCGATTGAACACTACAGAGCCTGAACTTTTATTCCAAGACCAGACAGCACCTGGCAGAAACCGTTATAATTTGAGGCCGAGACCTATGACTATGGACAAATAAATTTCTTTTTACTTTTTATTGTGCAGCTCTCTCCTCCAAGAAACTTGCTCATTTTTGTTTTTTCGAACCGCCATCCGGTTCTGCTGCTAGGGTCTTTGGAGTGCAGCTGGAGACGGTTAGGTTGACAGTTCTGGTTGGTCCAAGGGAGTTACCCTGGACTGACAGAAGCACTCTTCAGCAGAAACACCCTACCACCGCGGGCAGCAAATTAGAGAGGATGGAGTTTTCTGAGATGGAGAGACCTGCCAAACGAATGAACTTTAAAGATAAAATGTGTATATTGATGTCAAAGAAGAGATCGTTAATATGATGTATCTTTATGTTGCTTGGTGTCATGATGTTTTTAATAGGATATGTTTTATACACTTTTCAAGTTTCATTTGCACCCACTACACAGCCCATACCTCCTCCTACTGTTTCCTTGCATTCTTTTCACCCCCTGCCTGAACATGAATCCTCTAGAAGATTAGAGTTTATTAATAACTCTTTCATTCAGCTCTTACACCAACACCAATTAGTAGTGAACACAACTAACTGCTGGGTGTGTGGTCTTATGCCACATACGACAGACAAGGGTAACCCGTACCTGGTCTTACCATTCAGCTACAATGGTTCATTAAGGGCGTTTCAAACAATGTTCATATTCGCCATTGAACCATATTCCCCGCATTCCATGAAAAGTAACTCAAGTAACAAAGCATTGGTAGTAGGAATTGCAAATATGAGCAGAACAATTGACTCGTATAGAACGATTCCTAAAGATGAGTTGCAAGCTTATGCTAGATGGAATATGACGAAATAAGGAATTGCTTTGAGTGAGAACCAACGAGCGAAGAGATCCTCCTCTATTTGGATTGTACCAATCAGGGTCACCTATGTCTGCAAGGTCATGGCAAGAATCCCAGAGCTCAGTTGGGGAAGAGCGTCTGCATGGAAACATATGTGTTTACGTCCCGAAATTCCCCTTTGTTCTTAGCAGCTATGGGTACTTATTTCATCTGCCATGATAGAGCCTATACATGGTTGCCCCCTGACTTCTCGGGCACATGTTTTGTCTCGTTCCTGTTGCCTCCCACCTACACGGCCGAGGCAGATTACCATAGGACAAGGATAGTTAGAGGTGTCATCAGTAAAGAAGACACTGCAGGACAAGAATTTGGAGATTTTGCAAAGGGTTTTCTGCCGTTTTGGGGGCCTATCGTGAACAGCAGGAATATAAGGCAATTAACAAGGGTGGTTGAATCCACTGTAGTTGAAACTGCTGGTGCCCTTAGTAATTTGACTGCTGAGCTCCAGTCGCATCGCCTTATGACTCTTCAGAACAGGGTCCCGTTAGATGTCATACTTGCAGACCGTGGTGGGGTATGTAAAGTGATCCAATCAAGTTGCTGCATTTTCATCCCCGATAACGCTCCGACAGTATACCAGGCCATCTCCAAACTGCATAAGATCTCTGAGTCCATTCACGTGGATGAAGGAGACTGGTCCTTGATGGGGTGGTTCTGGGAACTGATATCTGCCTGGGGATGGAAGATCCTGATAGTCATTGGGATGATCCTAGCCATTCTTTTCCTGTTCTGTTTGTGTGTACAGTGTGCTCCTGCAATATGTGGCCTTTGTGCTACATTATGTGTAAGGAAACCTGTATCAAGAGACGAACTAAGTAATAGGATGATGCTACAGCAGCATCTCAATGACTTTATAAATACAGACCTGGACTCAGATTAGCATGAGTATGGGTTATTGCCTATGTAAGGGCAAAAGGAGGGTCTGTGGTACTGAAAATTCTGGACTCTGCTATTGTGAGGAGTAGCGGGCGAAGATATATGTTAAATATCAGAGGGGATAGAGATGAGCCCTGTGGTACCCCGCAGGTCGATGGAGTCCTAGGGGCTATAAAAGTCCCTAGTTTCACTGCTTGGGTGCGGTTTGTGAGGAAGGAGGCTATCCAATCCTGGGAAGAGCCTCTGAGGCCGGCCTGTCCGACACGGTTCAACAGTATGTTATAGTCAACCGTGTCGAACGCGGCCGACAAATCAAGAAGCACAAGGGCCTGATGGATGCCCTTGTCCGCATTCAATCTAAGGGTATCCTGAACTGCCAGGATCACGGTCTCTGTGGAGTGGGATGGCCTAAAGCCAGCCTGATTAGGCTCCAAGTACTCAGATTTTTCTATAAAATTGGATAGACATCTTGATACATGGGCTTCCAGAAGTTTAGATGGAAATGGAAGAAGGGAGATGGGCATATAATTGGATAGGTCCAGGGGGTCAACTCCGGGTTTTTTCACTAAGGGGATCAAAGTGGCATTCTTGAAATTATTGGGGACTTTATCTTGTGCAGGGGATTCATTTAGTAGTGGGAGAATGCTAGATGGTATAGCTAAGCTGATTTCTTAAAAAATATGAGGGGGGCATATGTCATTGGGTGAGCCAGATTTAACGTGTGAGAGCAGTTCTGTAAATGTTTCTACAGAAATAAGGGGAAGGGCCTCCAATGTAAGTGGATTTTGAAAGATATCGTCTATGGGGTCCAACCCAGGCAGGTTTTGAATGTTCTTTTTAATAGTGGCGATTTTATCTGTAAAGAAACTGTTTAAGGAGTTACACAGTTCTTGCGTCGGAGTCGGGGTGGGAGCTGTCCTTTCACTGTTACATAATTCACTTACTATGTTAAAAACATCTTTAGATTTATTTTGGGAGTTTAAGATTTTTGCTGAAAAATAGTCTGTTTTGTTTTTTAAAATAATCTTTTGATAATTCCTTCGAGCCAAGATAAATACCTCCTTTTCTTGTGGCAAGTATTTTGTTCTCCACTTTCTTTCTTTTTGTCGAAGTTCAAGTTTTTGGTTCTTTAAATCTGTGGTAAATCATTTGTGGGCATCCATCCTACGTGTACGTGAAAATTTCACTAAAGGTGCATGGTTATCTGTGGCTTTTAAAAGCCATTCCGAGATCCTCTCTTCCATAAGATCTACATCCCTACATATTATCGGCGGATTAGCTGCCAAAGTATCAAGGAAGGCTGGGATGTCAATAGCTTTCCATGATCTTATTTGTCCACCAGCTTGAGATGATGATTTGATATAGCCATTTATAGTGATTGTAAACTGTACTATAAAGTGATCAGACCAGATGCAGGGGACAGTGAAAGATTATGAGACCAAATTTGGTCCAGGCTATGACCTTTTTCATGCGTAGGGGATTGAATGTGCTGAGTCAAATTGATGTTTAGTAAAAGGTCTTGAAGTTCCAATGCCTTAGTATCACTAGCAGTGTTATCAAACCAATAATTTAAATCACCTATTAAAAGTATTTTCGAAAAATCCGTCACCAATGCAGCTAACTGTTCTGTCAAAGATATCGGAAATGTACTCATGGTATGAGGAGGACAGTAGAGCAGGACAAATACTAGAGCCCCGCTCTCTGAGTCGGTCTTAATGACTTAGCTCTCAGTGTCAGTTAAGGTCAGTGAGGGAAGTCTCACAAACCTATGATCTTTATGAATGATAGCTGCTACCACCCGCCCATTCTGCCAGTAGGGCGGTTTGCTGCGATGGTATAGTATTCAGAAGGAAGTGCTGCAAGAATAGTAGGCAGAGGTCCTGAAACTCTGCCCCTCTATTTGTGATGACTGGGTGATGGTATATCTGTTAATGAAGTTCATTACTTTCTTACCCTATTTATTGCATTGGCACTTTTCATTCTAAATAGATCGTAACCTATGAGGCAACTTGAGTTGCTAGGTCCCTGTACTGATAGAATTGTGTATTTTGTATCTCACAGTTTTTATCTCTCCATACTTCTGATGTAGTTTCTGTATTCTTCATATTGTTAAATGATTATGTATATTTTTAATTTATGAAGAAAATGTCATGACATGTACAAAAAAAAGTGTTTATTTGCAAAATAATAAAAAATTTAAAAAAACATCGTTGTTTTGCTGTCTGACTATACAAACAAGTATGTGTGATTAATAATAGAATTCATATTATTTTTTACTTTCCTTGGAGCATCCTTTTTCTCCAGCCAAAAGCAAAATAGTGGAATATTGAATGTAGACAGTCTCTTGACTATGCCTTCATAAGATGGAGGCCATTGAGGTGGAGTAACACTAGCTGGTGATCATGGAGGACGAGGAAGCCACCACTACATTAATTCACCAGTTGGAGGTGTCCCAGCCATGCCATTACCACCACCACTGGCAGACAAGGTCCAGAGCATCCAGTCTACCCCAATCACATAGTCTTTCCTGAAAATGTTCTGACAAGATTGGAGGAGGTAAAGGAGGCCTAGGAGAGCTTTGCCAGCACCTAGCAGGACATTTCAAGGAGTTTGGAGGTCACAGAGGGAGAGTTTTTTTTAGAAGCCCTGTGCCTGTTTCTGTTTCAGTTCAGAAAAGTTAAGTTTTTCCATAGGTTACTTTTGTGGAATTTTGAGGCTAGAGAAAGGGGGTGGATCTAATGCTGGAGATGAGGGAATCAATTTAGAGCTATTTGTTAATAAATGGGTTTCTATTTCATCAATACGTATTTATTCATTTTAATTTTTTAAAAGACACCACTGGTTAGTGTAACACCCCTGATAATTAAACAGAAGGATTCTCCAATGTAGTAAAGAAGCTGATCAAAGAGCAATTCTTAACAGTTTCCACCCCTATAGCCCTCTCTTTAATCTCACTCTTCTTGAGTTCCCTTGACAGCTTAAGTAGGTTACCTTACCTTACCTCACTTAATTCACTCCCTGCAATCATTGTTGGAAAACTGACCACGAACTTACCCAACCCTCCCCTTTAATACCTTATTCAGGCTGAGTAGCATTCACTTTCCCATCCATACTAGTTGTATACTTGATGACATTGTGCAACCTCTGTAACTATTGACACTAATGTTGTCTGCGACATCAGAGCCAACATAGCACTCCATCCTTACCATTCCTAGAAATATGTTCTGGTCGCAGTATGGTATGGTCAGTATGATCTTGTGCCCCTGCAGGCAAAAATAAAAAAGCAGAACATCAGGGAGATTTGTGCAGTCAAGTCAATGTAATACACACGATCATCAACTTCATCACAAATGCTTAACAATAGAGTATCCGTGTATAACCCATTTTTTGCTGGACAATGTATAGGAAAAGCTAACTTGATAACTAAGGCTAATGTTACCCATATGGAAGGGAAGAGAAAACAAATAAATTAATAAAATATTAGCTGGTGTCCCTCTAGGGCCATTGGGCCCCTATGGGAAACAAGGAGGAGGCAAAAATTGAAAAGAAATGCAGGTGTTCCCCCAGAATCCTTTGGGCGCTTATGGAAGGAACGTACAATGAAGAAATGAAGCAACATAATGAAACTGCAATGTAGCACTGACTACTACAACCAGCCACATGCACAAATAAATATTTCAGGTGATACATATTAAGAAAAAAAAATGAACACAAATATAATGGGCTTCTTCTTTTATCAATATCGCTAGAATATGGAATAAAATGGTAAATATTCAGAAACACCCAGTTGGTTCAACAAAGTGATCGTCGCTCACTACCTGGTCTGGAACAGCAAGGCAGGAAGAATGTAGAACACAGGCAAAACTTCCCATTCATAACACGCACACTCTCTGCCCCCAAAATATTGGTCACCTCATGGAGGCATAGTAGACAAAGAGAACATGGCTGGCCTGCCATATCATTGAGACCTTTTCTTATCCTCCAGAAACAAACTTTTGCAGGATTGTAGGGAAATGCTTGCACAAATTCACACCCAAAATGGGACTTGGCATAGCTGTAGGTCTGCTACTGCACCAGTAAAGCAGCAACATGCAAACAGTGAGAACGTTTTAAACTAGACTTTAAGAATGTTACAAATACAACCAGCAGAAGGCAACAATTACTACTGATGAAGTAAATTAATAGCTGAAGAAAAGCAAATAATCAAGAATGTGAAAAATACAAAAACAAATACATCTAAGGCCATACAGCACACTTGGCCCCAAAAAAGTTAAATGCACAACATTATGAAGAGAAATCCAGACAAAATTCTAAAAAAAAATGGAAGTAAATAGAGATAAAATATAAGTAACCTAGGCATTCAGCATCCCAAACATATACAGGCATTATCACTTTAGAAAACATATTCTACCATGGGCCTGTACCCGAAAGCTCCTTTTCATCCAGTAACAGAAAAGGAGCAAAAATAGTGAATGCCTTCCCTCAAACAACATATATTTTGTAAATTATGTCTTTGAACTTACTTGATTTTCCCCATAAAGTAAACGTCTTAAAACTCTAAGGGTGTGGATGCAACAGAGATTGCAGACAAAAAGAGAGTGATATTTTCCCTCCAAAGTCTAAATGCAGAATGATCAAGAGCAGCACCTAGCAGATGGAGTCTGAGGAAGAGGACATCTCTACTGCATACACAGCAGCCTTCTCATATCTAAAACTGTAAAATAAAGAACATAAATAAAAATTAATTTTGCACTAAATAAATTACTTGAATGCTTCACTCAGTTAAAAATATACTTAATAATGTATGTTGGAGTTGATTTTCAGACACCCGCTGTGAAATAACTGCCACTCACAAATGGGACAACAGTTTTGACCCTATATTAGTCGCTAAATAGTATGATGAGGTGAACAAATCATCTCAAAATGTAGGGTGACTGCCTGTGTTAGAATTGCCTCTCATTCTTGGAAAATGCTGCTTATGTTAGGATTTCACCCAGAATAGTATTCTCATTACTCAATGGGGTATCATGGCAATATAGCGTAACCTTGGGCATTAAACATGAATTCAGTTATGCCACATCACCAAGATTGCACCAAATTATACTAATGTAATGAAAATTACGGCCAGGCATATTTGAGAAACACTCACCCTAAACCCAAACCTAAACCCAAAATTGTTTTTAGCTGTATTGATTTATATTTTTTTGTGTAAGAGTCACAGCATAGACACTCCTCATATTGTTGCCAAGGGAGATGTCATTGCTTTATTAAATAGCTTAGTTTTGCATTTTAATCAGAATGTAATCTTATACCATGTGTGTAGTGACATAATATGAGAGATAAAGTACCCCTGCTGTACATGATACGTTTATTAAAATTCACTGAGGAGTTCAATAACCATGTAGAGGAATGAGGCCAAAGGCTGAGTTCCTTTATAAGGATATGGAACTCCAAGATGACATGCATTATTCTTATCGTGTATGCCAGGGGATGTTTACCCCATAAAATACATGGTCACTCCATCATCTTTCCCACAAGTCACTTACAACGTTGGTGCTTATCTCTTCCATATGAAAGAGCGAGTATGTTGACAAACATGAATAATAAAAATTCAACCTCTAGAACAAATTGGAACACATCAAAAATATACTAGGTATTTGTTACAAACAGATATTTGAAACAGTCCAATTCAAGCCACTAGCCTGCTAGCACTAGCTTGGAATGAGTGGAAACATGCAGAAACATTCTGGCTTTTCTCTAATTAAAGAGTGAAAAAAATAAATCTGGCCTCTCTGCTTGTCATTGTAAGCTTTAAGGGAATTTGGGATGTATTAAAAAAAACTAGCATTGGAAATGCAATAGTTCTTGCATTTGTTTGATTTTGCCATTTTGGTGTTGTAAATGGCAAAGTTTTGTACCCATGTGTTATGGAGTGTATGTTTGTGGTGTGTAGTGGAATATTTTGAGTTGATTAGAATTGTTATTTGTGGAGCACCATGAAGCATCAGGAAGGAGATTGAGGAGGTGAAGAGCAGCATGAGGCACAAGGACGGAGAGTGAGGAGAAGAGAAGCATGAATCAGAAAGAAGGAGAGTGAGGAGGAGAGCAGCATGAGGCACAAGGAATGAGAAGAGCAGTGTGAGGTACAAGAATGAAGAGTGAGAAGAGCAGCTTGAGGCAAAACAAAAAGGAGAGTGTGGAGGAGAGCAGCATGAGGCACATGGAATGAGAAGAGCAGTGCGAGGTACAAGAATGAAGAGTGAGGAGAGCAGCTTGAAGCAAAAGAAAAGGAGAGTGAGGAGAAGAGAAGCATGAATCAGAAAGAAGGAGAGTGAGGAGGAGAGCAGCATTAGGCACAAGAACGGGAAGTGAGAAGAGCAGCATGAGGCAAAAGAAAAGAAGAGTGAGGAGAAGAGAAGAGAAGCATGAGGTACAAGGACGGAGAGTGAGGAAAAGAGAAGCATGAATCAGAAAGAAGGAGAGTGAGGAGAAGAGAAGCATGAGGCACAAGGACGGAGAGTGAGGAGAAGAGAAGCATGAATCAGAAAGAAGGAGAGTGAGGAGGAGAGCAGCATGAGGCACAAGGACGGAAAGTGAGAAGAGCAGCATGAGGCACAAGGAATGAGAAGAGCAGTGTGAGGTACAAGAATGAAGAGTGAGAAGAGCAGCTTGAGGCAAAAGAAATGGAGAGTGAGGAGAAGAGAAGCATGAGGCACAAGGACGGAGAGGGAGGAGAAGAGAAGCATGAATCAGAAAGAAGGAGAGTGAGGAGGAGAGCAGCATGAGGCACAAGGACGGAAAGTGAGAAGAGCAGCATGAGGCAAAAGAAAAGAAGAGTGAGGAGAAAAGAAGAGAAGCATGGGGCAGAAGGAAGGAGAGTGAGGAGAAGAGCAGCATGAGGTACAAGGACTGAGAGTGAGGAGAAGAGCAGTGTGAGGCACAAGTACGGAGAGTTAGGAGGAGAGCTGTGTGAGGCACAAGGACAGAATGAGCAGACGAGCAGCATGAGGTAGAAGGGCAGAGGGTGAAAATAATCACAGAATGACGTACAAGGAAGGCGAGTGAAGAAAAGAACTGCATGAGGCACATAGGAGGAGTGTGAGAAGAGCACCATGAGGCACAAGGAAAGGAGTGAGAAGAGCAGCGTGGGGGCAGAAGGATGGAGAGTGAGGAGGAGAGCAGTGTGAGGCAGAAAGAAGGAGAGTGTGGAGTAGAAAAGCCGTGCGAGTCATAAAATGGGAAAGTCAGAAGAAGAGCATCATGAGTCAAAAGGAAAGGAGTGAAAAGAGCCACATGAGGCATAAGGATAGAGAGTGAGGAGAAGATCAGCATGAGGCAGAAGGAAAGAGGGTGAGGAGAAGAGAAGCATGAGACACAAGGCTGGACATTGAGGGCAAGAACAGCGTGAGGCATAAGGACAGAATGAGAAAAAGAGCAGAGTGAGACAAAAGGAAGGAGAGTGAGGGTGATCGCAGCATGAAGCACAGAGAAGGAGAGTGAGGAGAAGAGTAGCGTGAGGCACAAGGGTGGAGAGTGATGAGAAGAGCAGCGTGAGGCACAGGGTCAGAATGGGGAGAAGAGCAGCATGAGGCAGAAGGAACGAAAGTGAGGGTGATTGCAGCATGAAGCACAGAGATGGAGAGTGAGGAGAAGAGTAGCATGAGGCACAAGGGTGGAGAGTGAGGAAAAGAGCAGCGTGAGGTACAAGGAGGGAGAGTGAAGAGAAGAGCATTCGAGGCACAAGGATGTAGAGTGAGGAGGAGAGCAGCTTGAGGCAGAAGGATGTAGAATGAGGAGAAAAGCAATGTGAGGCAGAAGGAAGGAGAGTGTGAAGAGAAGTAGGAGATACAAAGAAGGAGAGTGAGAAGAAGAGCAGCATTAGGCAAGAGGATGGAGAGTGAGGTGGAAAGCAGCGTGAGGCAAATGGAAGGAGAGTAAGGGAAAAAGCGAAGCAGTGTATATATACTCCTGCAAAGGACCTCAGGTTCAAAGAAGCTTCACATTGAAATGCATACAAAACACAAAATAGCAAACAATGTATAAGTAAGTAAAGCAACTAGCTGTAGACATATATAATAAGGGAAAAACTCCTTATTTGTTCTCTTTATGAAAGTAGGAAAAAGAAACAATATTCAACAATCACTAAAGAAGGCAGCTCTTCACCTTTCCCTTGTTTTATTTTTTTAATTATGGTACCTTGTCTCTTCAAATGAGAAAGGTAAAACTAGTTTGCTACTGCAAAGTCTAATAGCAACATTAGAAGCAGGTACGGGCAGCTTTGAGTATATCTGGTCAGTGCTCTGAACGGAATTCTTGGTCAAATAGACATCAAGGTATCTCTCCAGTAAAGGCAGCAATAAAGATCCTAAGATCGAGCCAAAATGACAGCTCCGCTTGAGCTTGCAAGCAAAGAGTTTTACATTATGCTAGCTGCATCTGGCACTTGCAACATAAGGATGTCCATGCAAAATGCACATGTGCGGTGTGGCTCCTCTCGGCATCTGAGGCAATAACTCAACTTGCAAAAGCCATAATTGACATTTATGGAGTGGGACACTTTTAGAAAACGCATTTATTGATACTCTAGTGTGTACACTGATATGATTTTGAATGATGCTGTGTCCTTTTTTCCTAGTCTGATGTGTACATCCTAGGGATAATAATATGCAAAACAACACAGTATCGAGAAAAATGTACAAGCAGGAAATGTGGCCAGCCAGCTCCCAGAAATAAAATTGGCCCCCACTAGCTGCATAAACAGCCTACCACCATGCCAGCTCACCAGTAAAACAACAGTCCGGCCTTGTTGGAAACTCATAAACTGTCACCCTTTCATTTCCAGCTGCCTGTTACTTTCTGAGACAGAGCAGAGCTGAAGAGGGCGGGCTGTGGTATCTACTAAAACAAGCATTTGCAATTCAATTGGTCTTGCATTTACGCAGGTTCGAGCTATTGGCATTGTAAATGTCATTGCCTTTTATTTACATAGCTTAAAGGCATTCTCATTTACACTGCTAATAGCTTAAACTCTTGCAAATGCAAGACCTATTGCATTGCATGTGCTGCGTTCGCTAAGCGAGACCTATCAAGCATGTATTGCATCTGCCACTTACATAGACAATAAACATCTCCACTGCCCCCTCGTGGGTCTATTGCTTTTGTACAAACAGCGCTCTCATTAAAAGACGCATCGGAAGGAATGGTTGGGCCAAAATCTTCATGGCCAATTACCCCACATGGCTTATGCTGCTGTAAAGTATGCCTGTCCAGTGTTTAGCTTTGGAGGGTGTTTGTAGCCTGCTCGAAATTGACTATTTATATAAAGCTTTGTTTCTATTAAAAAATAAATACATTTATGATGTATTCCCAATATTTTTAAACTAAATAATATTTATACTTAGCACTTCAATAATAACAAAAAAGTGAGGGGGGGGGGCCCAAGGGAATTTAAAGACCAGGCAAAGACACGTTCCCTTAACTGAAGTATAAAACACAAAAGTGTCAATGGGTCTAGAAATGAAAGTCTATATGTGACACATAAAACCTATGCTGCCTGTGGCATCCTACCTAGAAACAAAGAAAAGCCAGAAAAGCTGGGAGGTACCCTGATCTCAATGTGATCTAAAAGGATACCCATCAGTCACCACACGGAACCGCCCTTCATCATTTGGGATTCCTTATGGACCACCCACTTGGAAACCTACCGGTAAATATGGAAGGACAGATCTTATAACCTCCAAAGAACCTGGTAGTGACCAGTGTGGTCTTAGTATTGATGGTACTAGTTTGTGGATAAATGTGTGACTGATTTGCAGTGCATGTGAAAAAGATAGTGAATAATGGAGAAAATAAAATTGGGTGAGGGAGCAAATATGAATTTTTATTCTGTGCTCTGCTCGCTCCAGCAATATTAAATGAGCAGCAAAGGTAGTCTTAATAAATAACTACCTGGATGGAAAGGGTGGTTGACATGTTTCAGCAACAAAGTTGGACTAGTGTGTCCATTGCCTCCATCAGGACCTAGATATACATTATGCTACTGCAATTAAATAGTGATAAATGAAAAGAATAGTGACTGCATGAGTGTCATGCTGCGACAAGGAAAAAGATCACCTGATTTCCTAGGTGTAGTCTTGACCTGTTGCGGTCATTTTTGCATGCCACCTTGTCATAGGAGTTTGAAGCCTCGTCTCGCCTGGCAACGGCTCAGGGAACGAGGGAAGCACCGCTCTCTCCGTCGGTACTTCTCTGTCGGCTTCCGAGCCAGTTGGGGAAGCCGGCAGAGAAGTACCGACGGAGAGAGCGGTGCTACCCTCGTTGACCGCAACAGGTCAAGACTACACCTAGGAAATCAGTTGATCTTTCTTTAATGGCCCAGTGCTTGTGGAGGACCATAAACTTGGTTTTACTAGCATTCATATCCAGCCCAGGTTCCCTACAAAATCCCTCGAACCTATTCAAGGCCCTCTGCAATCCACTCTCCGTTTTAGAAATAATGAGAGTATCGTCTGCGAACATAGGTATAGGTGTTCTTACACCTGCAAGTGATGGTGCATCGGTCAAGAACATAGAGAAATAAGCTGTAACTCCATTAATAAACAATTAAAATAATGTTGGCACCAAGACACACCCCTGCAGAACCCCTTTAGATAATGGGAATTGGTTGGTCAAATTGCCCTGGGTACTCCAACGTACTTGTGCATACTTCTCTGTGTACAGGTGTATCACAACAGATAGTAATTCTACAGGCATACCTAGATCCTTAAAAACCTTCCAGAGTTTATTTTGAGACACCAAATCAAAAGCGGATTTTAGATCCACAAAGGCGGCATAAATAGTACCACCAGCCAGCACAACAACACTCCATTATATTAAAACGAATCTAAAAACCTGATCTACAGTGCTTACATTTGTGCAAACTCCTGCCTGAAATGGAGACAATATATTCTTATCTTCAATCCAGTAAAATATTCTATTGAGTACCATTCTTCCTATAATTTTTTGTATGGCATCTTTGAGACTGATTGGTTGATAATTGCCTGGGCAGAAACGACCGTCTTTTTTATATATCTGTAAAATGTCCGCAACCTTCCAGAACATGGGAATCTGTGCATCACTAGAAATTGTGTTCGCTAGTATAAGTATATAATCTAGCCAGAATACCCTATCATTTTGAAACAGGTCGGCCAGTACGTCATCAGGGCTAGGAGCTCTATCACTGGCAACCAAACCCAGCGCTATTTCTACTTCTCCCCTTGCAAATTGGAATACAGTGGCACAGGTCAGTGCAGTGTAGACATCCTCATTCTCACCCTCTGCCCCTAGGCCAAATTGTGATGCATAATGACAGACCCATGGCTATGGTCCTACATGGTTGTGGGGCCCAGGTGCTTGTCCCCCTCTCCCCCATTTTACCTGTTGCCAAAAGGACTGTTGGTTCCTGCTTTTGCTTGCCTCATAAAGATCTGCCCAATTTCTGCTCCTCCCAGTCCTTTTTTGCTTGTTGCATTACTGATGTATACTTCTTCCGGGTAAGGGAACTAGACCACAATTGTTTGTTCAATAGCAACTGCCAATTGTGTATGTGCTGCCCTACAATTCTCATTATACGAGTTGGCATCTTTTCTTTTCTGTTTATTCATGCCTCTATCTGGTTTTAGGGAAAAAAGTTCTAATGTTACAAAATAGTTCTTCATGCAGAACCGTAAATCTATTGCTTAGCTCAGGCTTTGTGGTAATAGCTTGTAGCTCTCCCAGTGTTTTTGAAACTGTAGTCCTTATACCCGTGAGTGCTTGCTCATTACTCACTTTCTTGTCCCATTTTAGCCTTCTCATGTTATTGCACAACTGAACCTCTGTAGTAGAACATAGCTGGACCGGGATTGGTGGTTGAGCTATACCCATAGTTTCCATCTTCAGTGAACGGGGATTATGGTCACTTTCAGCTCTCTCTAGATTCTCCATATCATTAATTAAGTACCAATATTCCAGATTGATAAGCATATAGTCGATCCTGCTTGAGCTTACACCATTATTAAATGTGTTGGCTCCCTGTTTGTCAGAGGGGAAGCAACCATTTACAGCTCTAAGCCCCCTCTCCAAACACAATGCTTTCATTTGAAGAGCTGACTCCTTCCATCGTTTTATTTGGGGGCAGCTATAGGATGGGAAGATCCCATAAAATGTCTTCCTCCTCGGTCAATTTAAAATCTTCATTATCAAGGGGTTCAAAGATAGTATTAAAATCCCCTGCAATGATTAGATTTGGGACACTAGTCAATCCCCCCACTAAGATGTCAACTGTGCTAGACAGTCTACCGACACCAGGACCTCAGGCATAAACATTAACAACAATGATGCATGTGTTGGAATTGGACTTTAGACAGATGGCCATAGTATCTGGGCTGTCAATCGAGATCGTACATATACTAAAGGGCAAATTCTGCTTGACCCATATGGTTAGACGCCCTGACGGTCTGCCCTTTTGCCCTTGCATTGCTGGTTTATAAAAGTTTAGGTATCCTAACCGATATATTGGTTTGGTAGACCACGTCTCCTAAAATACACAAATCTCATTCTGCTCAATTAGTTGCTGCCAGTCCCTTGACTCTATCTGAGACTGTAGCCCTGCAATATTCCAGCACATATAGGATAATAGTGCAGGTGTAGTTGGTTTCGTCATTTCTTTAGCACCAGTCTGCTCACAGAGTTGATCATTCCTTTCTTCCTTGTTCGATTTTACAATATGGGGCACCACTATCCCGGTATTACTCTCGGGACTAGGGAGTTCAGGGAGAATTAGTCAATCACACTGGTCTAAGCCACTAAGGGGAGCAAACCTATTCTCTATTGTTACCCCCTTGTATCCAAAATTACCCAATGTGTCATGCTTTACCCCTCGTGTGTGCACCCTTTCCTCCAACTTCGGGATTCAATACATATGGTGGTTTAAAAGAGAATGCATAAGGCAGTGCTCTAATGTGGGTGCCACCCCCTGTAGTCCAGCCCAGATGATCTACAAGAAATCTTTGTATAAAGCGGTTATTAAAGTTTAAGACCACACAATCTCCCGCCAGCGTTTCTGACCTGCTCCCAGACACTCAACTCTTCTAGCCATTTGTAAGTTGGCTAGCGAGCGAGTCCCCCCGAATATGGGGGAGAAGTGGAGAAGTGTGGCTCAGTGGTTAGAGGCGGCAGACCCGGATGCTTGGATCGACCGTGGACCAGGGTCCGATTCCCCGCCTCAGCGGGTCTCGGGCTCAAAATTCCACGGCTTCGACAATTCTCGCTCCGGTGCCTACTCGACTCACGGGGTCTGACTCTGCAACTCTGGGCAATAGCTTGCTTAATCTCCACAACGGCCCCTCGCGGCGGGATGCCTGGCTTTCACCTTGTGGACCCTTCCGGGGCCTCTCACAGGGGAATACCAGGAAGGGTTCCCTAAGCAAGCGCCAGGGTGCCCTTTGGGTGACAGGTTGCGCTATATAAGTACACCTACATTTACATTTACATTTACATTTACATATCTCCTATATTTACTTGATGGGTCAGCCAATGCAAAGACTTATTCAGCAATTGGGCAGTTGATTCTTTCTGAACCTCTCCTAATGGAGGGACATTTCCTAATATCAATACAAGTGGGGATAATGCCTCAAGGAGGATTAACGGATGATACGCATCGTGGGCTAGCCTTAAAACTCCCCCACTATGCATAGCATCGGCCCTCCTCTACCCCACCTGCGGTGGTAGTCCAGTACTTGAACCCTCTCATGTTGTGTTAGCTGTTGGATTTGTCCGTGAATTGGGTTTTGGGTTTACATTCCCACCCTGTTTCCCATTGTTTAATACACCTGCAACAGAATTATATGCACCTGGACTAGAACCCTCTATAATGGGTTGTTCCCTCGAGGGACCACTTATCGCAGATATCACTAGGGTATCAGAATATTCAGCTACTACAGGGTCTACACGTTCACAACAACATTTCCTAGTATTTGGAGGTAATCTATTTAACCTTTCAATTTGTGACAATTTTTCCTCAATTGACAACAATTTGCTTAGTAAGGGGTTTAATAATACTGTAACTAGCGTCTCAAGCTTTTTCCATTGTTCGGAGTCACAATCAGGGACCTGCGGAGTATATATGCACTTGTTAGGCATAGGCTGCAATGTTGGGCCTTGTGCGGCATCCTCAGCCACTAAATCAGAGTTTGCGGTTTGAGGGGCGGATGCTTTGTTTTTGACTTTGGCTTCTGTTTACACTTTTGCAAGGAACCTCCTCTACTCTTTTTTGGCCAACGATTCATCTTTAGCTACTATAGTCGGCCTTGTCAAACCCTCCCATGTGTTTTTTTGGGATCTGGTTGAGACCACATGAACTACCGGATCGGGTATTGTTGATGATGGCGCAATGGGAGCAATAGCTGCTGTGGGATCTAGAGACATAACCATCAGCAGTGGCACTTCTGGTGCAGTTACAGGAGTAGCACTAATAGATTCTCCCATATTAGAAGAGTCACAGCCTGTCAACAATGGTATGTGCTCTCCCATAACCCCAGCCGTGATCGGTCTCCCAGGATCAGTATGCAAATGTTTGTCAGTCACTCCAGGTGGCACAGGGGTTACAGGGGATTTGGCCAAGCTTAAATGACCCATTGAAGAGCGCTTCTGCATAGCAAAGGTATCCTGGGAGAGTCTATTTTTGGTCAGCTTGATTTCATGGTTCAAAATTGGCTCGCCCTAGTTAAAAATGCATCTAGCGTCCCCATGATGCCCATCCCTGACGATGCACATGTCTCCTTCCTTTTAACCATACTTTCCCAGAGTATTAAACAACTGCTGCTACACCAGTGTAATAAACACAATTACAGTTACTATTCAATAGCTATTTGTGTAGATACCGTATTTGTCACGGTACCCTGAGAATAAAATCCAAGAGCCAGGGCCCAGCCTCCTCTGGGCTCAGATGGGCCCGCCATTGGTCCAGGCTTCGTCCGTGAGCAGCCCGCAGGCGTCCCATGCAGCGGGGGTCGAGGCTGCGTTTTGTAGCGCGATGGGCACGTCTTTAATTACACAAGAGAGGTTACAATAGGTCTCGAATACTCAACCTAATAAAAAAGAAACTTTTCTGTATCATTTTTTAATGGCAGGCAGTGGCCCCTGGGACGATTGCCTGCCCTTAAAAAATGTTTTTAGAGTCACTCATAAAAGGGGAAAGGGTCCCCTGGGGACCCCTTTCAGTTTGTAAGTGGTTTACCACGCTTCACAGAAGAGTGGTAAACTGTGACTATTTTGCGTCCCCAGTTTGCCATCGCAAAACAGTCATACATATATTTTGGAGATTGAAATTAGGAAGAGAAGCCCTTTTCGAATAGTGAGTCGCAAAACACTATTTTGCGAGTCGCAAAATAGTGTTAGTGCATTGCGCAAACTGGTCGTACATCTGGCCCTTACTTTCTGCCTTTTCAAGTATTATAGTGAACTCTTGTGATCCAATGTCTTCACTTTCAATCTCCTGTTTTTCTTTAAAAAGAAAAATACAGTCAATATAGTAAACCAAATTTATTCAGAGTTACATGTTCGTTAAAAACTATTGGCTGAGATATTTAGGCACATTTCTTACAAGTAACGCCTTTAATAAGATTTGTCCTGTTAGTGAGTTTCTTTTTCTTTCAAATGTGCAATTTTAAGCTGATGGTTAGTAGCATTTCTAAGGCACATGAGATTGTTTTGTTGCAGAAGAAACTGATGACAGCATGGTGTTTGTAGCCGAATGTGCCCATCAGCGCCAAGGAAGCGCTAGGGGCTAGGGAGGCCAATGCCACTAATCACCTTGACTCAGTAAGTTTTACCTACTCCCTATGTGCAATTCTAGCTTTGAGGCCATCCTGGCAGCCCTGTCATCACAGGCTTTCTCCCTAGAGACTACGGGATGCACTTAAGTGCTGCTGTACTGAGGGGGCTAATAATGGCACCCCGCTCCCATCGTTAGCAGAGAAGGACATAAATAGTTCCCCCCCCTACTAGGGAAACGCGCTTTTTAACCAATGCCCGAACCCTAGTTAAAAACAACATTGCTTTTATAGATTTTGTTTTGGAAAGGAAGCCCTCATGGGTCTTTATTACTAAAACCTGGGCCTCTGAATCCTCCGGACCTGAATTAGTCAATGCTATTCCCGAGGGCTACGCCCTCGTGAGACTGGACAGAGAATGGCGTAGGGGGGGGATTGGCATCTTACATAAAAGCTCTATAAACTGTCGTATCGAGTCCCTCCCTTCCCCTCAGGATTCCTTCCAGGCCCTGCACTTCACGTTAAACTCCACCCCAACGGTCTCTTTTGCGGGCATCCTCATCTATAGACCTCCTGGCCCTAGGGCTGCTTTCAGCCCTGATCTATTGGAAATCTTGGAGCCATTTATTGTTAAACCTAACTTTACCATTCTTGGTGATTTTAATTTCCATCTGGAAAACACTAACTCGTCTGATACTAAACTTCTAGTAGATTCGCTGGCATCCTGTGGTTTCTCGCAAAGAGTGGAAACCCCCACCCACTCTGCGGGCCAAACTCTGGATGGGGTATTCTCCAATGACTTTAGGTTGGAAACAGGCCTTCCCCTCCCGCTGTCCTGGTCAGACCATATGGCTTTCCCATTTGAGCTCATTTTGCGCCCTCCTGTCATGCCCTCTAAGGACACTAACAATCGGGTTCTGAAAAGGAATTTTAGGGGCCTGAATAACGAGTCCTTAGGCCCTTTCATAGCCAATTCTAAGTTCCCTTCAACATTGGACACGGATCTGGCTGCCCTCGAGCTTGACAATACCATCTTGAATGCCTTAAACATCCTAGCCCCGGCTAAATCTTACTATTCTGCCAGGAAACGTCCTTCGGCTCCCTGGTTTTCCTACTCCCTCAGACTGCTTAGGCAGGATTGTAGGAAGCAAGAAAGACTTTGGAGGTCCCATCTCGACCCCAATGAAAGATCTAAACACAAAGGTATGCTTAAAGGATATAAAGCTGCAGTTTTGGCAGAAAAGATGGCATATTTCACCAAACTGACTACCTCCCTTAGCTCGCCTAGAGAGCTATTCAAAATCGTAGACTCCCTATCCCTTGCTCAACTTCCCGATCCTATTATAGCTACCCAAGAACTGTGCGATCAGATCTCCTCTTTTTTTCACACCAAAATCATGGATATCTATACCGTCTTAGAAGTCCTCAATTCCAATCTGTAGGCCACCCCTCCCCCGTCACATATTCCCTTCAGGATCCTGTGACCCTGCCTTGCGGCAACCTGTCCAATTTTCCTCTTCTTACCCCGGAACGTCTCAATCAGCTCCATGACAAGCTTAAATCTGGGTCCCCCTTTGACCCTTGTCCCTTAAAGACCCTGAAGGAGTGCAGAAATGTTCTGCTACCCCCCTTACTGGAGATAATGAACCAAGCCATCTCCAAGGGTGTCTTCCCTGCCCCCTGGAAAATATTCCTGCTTCCTGCCCCGCCAAGATGCTTGAGGCCCATCTTAACTTCCATCTGAGCGCCTTCCTGGATAAATCTTGCCTGCTAGATTCTTCTCAGCATGGCTTCAGGAAGGCGCATAGTACGGAGTCAGCTCTCACAGTGGTGGTTAATAACATCCGCACCAAGGTCGACAGTGGTCAGACTACCCTTCTCATCCTGCTAGACCTTACAGCCGCCTTTGACACCCTGTCCCCCACTATCCTCGTCTCCCGTTTTAGTGAGATGGGAGTGAATGGATCCGCTCTGAGCCTCTTGACGTCGTTTCTCAATCAGCGCAAGCAGAGGGTTAAACTGGGTGACTTCCTCTCCCCCGCAAAGCCTGTGCAGTGTGGGGTCCCTCAGGGCTCATCCTTGAGCCCCACACTCTTTAACATCTATGTGGCCCCACTTGCCAGGCTAGTAAGATCGTTCGGATTGGAAGTCCTGTCTTATGCTGACGACACCTAGATCATGGTTTCCCTCTCTCAATCTGTGGAGACTGTGGCCTCAAATTTTAGGAATTGCAAGGAAGCAGTGGCAGGCTGGATGACCAAAAACTTCCTCAAATTAAATGGGGAAAAGACCGAGGTCCTTATCTTTGGAGGTAAACAGGAGGTCTGGTCAGGTAACTGGTGGCCATCTTCCCTTGAAACCTGTCCTACACCCTCCCCTGCAGTTCGCAATTTGGGTGTAATTCTTGATACCACACTTTCCTTCGACAGGCATTTAAATAGGACCGTTTCCACCTGCTGTGGGGTCCTAAGGATACTGAGAAAACTCTCACATTATCTTTCCCTGGATGCCCGGAAACAACTTGCTGTTGCTCCTATCTCCTCTCACTTGGATTACTGTAATGTTCTCTATTTAGGCATAAATAAGAAGCTGGTCCAACGCCTACAAGTTGTGCAAAATGCGGCAGCTAGGTTCGTTGTTAATGCCCCCAGGCGATCATCAGGCTCTTCTATCAGAAAAAGCCTCCATTGGCTCCCGATGCAAGCCAGAATAAACTTTAAGGTCCTATGTCTTACCCACCGTGCCCTCCATGGATCTGGCACAGAAGACATTAGGTCTCTTGTGTCCCTCTAAACTCCTGGCAGGGATCTGCGCTCCGCCAACAAGAATCTCCTGTCAGTCTCACGAATGGCTAAGGCCAGATGGGGAGGAAAGGCCTTTTTCGCCCTTGCCCCGAAACGCTGGAACATACTTCCTGCTGAACACAAGGGACTTGTGCCCCTCGCTCTTTTCCGCAAAGCCTTAAAGACCTGGCTCTACACAGAAGCCTACCTGTAGATGACAGCCTGTATGATCTTTTTTTCAGCTGTTCCACCTTATGCGCCTTGATGCCTTTGGGCTAAGTTTGCGCAATACAAATCTCACTTCATTCATTCATTCATTTCATTATCACATAATTGGAAGCACCGTCCTAGTATTCCCTGAGTTTTCCTTCTTGTTGTTGGCAGCGCTGTGTTGTCTGTAAAGTTATGGGTAGGCCAGGCATAATTTCAATTACGCCCGAGTAATCATCGTGATTCCTGTAATTCAGCGTTATTCTTTGATGCAAAATTGCCAATAATAACGAGATTATGCACTCTTGCATAATGAAGAGTATTTTTGGGGGGAAATCCTACAACAAGAGCACCTTTAGCAGCACAAGTGGAGGCTTGCACTGCTGATTATCTTTTGTTAGATTTACTGCTACTTCTTAGTGCAAAATGCATTCTCACGTCATTTTTAGATGCAAGGGAGAGTTTTTGCTCAGATAAAACAGCACCAAATACAGAATTACTCTCCTCACATAATTCTGTGGAATCTCACTGACTTGTTTGGTACTTCTGTGTGAATACGCTAAGCACAATTAAGTGAGTTACACCCAGTCCATTCATGAGTTGCATAGCATTCACAAAGACAATGCATCCTACATTTCTATATGTTAATGTCGCTGCTGGGGTTTGATATTTAAAATTTCATATGGAATGCAGGTTGTTGCTTTATTCATTATGTGGTCCATATTTTAGGTCCACAGGGCAGGCCTTGGCCACTGAGCCTCAGTCACAGAGGCTAGGGTTGTCCCCTCTCTGGTCCCATCCTGCTATATCTTTGTAAAATGTACCCAAGTCTAACCCCTCCAGCAGTGGTAGCAACACAGGTAAGACTGGATATATGAATGATATTAAGGCAGGTTCAAGACTGATTTTAATGTGGCTGGGTTCAAACTGAGGTCGTATGGTGGACAAAAAGTTGTGAGTTGGAATGCTGCTACCCTGAGCAATTGCCAGTGATTAGACAATTTGCAAAAATTCCTGAGTTTACCTTTTGAGTGTTTGAAGTACCACCCAAAGTGGCACAGGAATGCCCAGATGTGGGATCCATGCTCACTGTGACCAAACTTCACCTGACTAAAGTGCTTCGATCAGGGTGAAACCAGTCTTGGGTTGGTTGTGCTCTAGTTCAGTGTGGATCTGGCCTGAAAGTTCGGACTGGAATGTTTCTATTGGAGCAGGGTCAAAACTGATTTGCATATGGCTGGATCAAAACAGGGGTGGCATGGTGGTCAAAAGAACGATGGGTTGTAATGCTACCCAAGCAATTACCAGTGATTAGACAGACTGGAAGTATATCCCATCACCTTCTGTGTGTTTGAAGCAATGGTAACGAACCATAGGTGTCTCTGTGTGGTTAGTATGGGCATACATTACACTGTTTCAGTATAAACATGCACTTTATAATCAATATAAAGCAGGAACATAATCTGCTGGTATGAGGCAAAGACATCTATGTTTGCTGATATCCTGTGACTTAACTCTTTGAATTTTGTAGAGTAGATTATGTTATGTTGATGTGTATTGAACACTAATCACTCGAGAGAATATCCAGGTTCTATTAAGCAAGATACACAGTGTAGGTGAAGAACAACATCTTAGGTATTAAATAGACTCTGTAATTGTATTTTTGACACATACTCTCATGATGTCTTTGGGCCGAAGCATGCGACAGAGACCTTTCCCTTTGTAGGGCCTAACTTACATACTGTGCTTTGTAGTACATTTTGTAGTCCTACAAAACACACTGCAAGTTTTACCTATAGCTATGCAAGTGTAATTCTCACAGAAGAGTCTGTGGAAAAAGGGGCACTTACTCCTAAATAGGAAGGGGTTATAGAAGAACAAAAGGGGTTTAGGGACAGTCAGGCTGGACTTTAGGGAGGAACGTTGTTGTATCCTAACTGACATAGCTTAGTTGTATTTTATTAGTTCCTTTATTAAGATCAAGTTGCAGAATGGCATTCAAGTACAATTAGTAGGTATCCATGTACATCTACCCTTCACCTGGGTAGGTAGTCCTTATACTACAGCCCCACCAGGAGCAGCCTGCCTGCTACTCAGCCTATCTTCCAACTGTCACCACTAATCCACACAGGCACCCAAACATTACAAGCATCACAGTCACACCAACATTCCACTCTAAACAATCACACTGGCTGAGAAGCTGGTAAATAGATAAATTGGGATACATATGATTAAATAAGCAGGATATAACTAGGCTGTCCGGAATTCGGTTAAAACCGACTCTACCCTACAGTACCCTACCGGATGAAAATCAGCTGACCCGGTTTAAACCGAGTGTCACTGATTTTCTTAGTTGTTGCAGCACTTGGCCACTTGATGGAGCCAAAGCATTATAAACTGTGGTGCCTGGTGCGGAAGTGTCAGGGGAAAACAGTGCTTCTGGGCCGGTCCGGCACAAGGGGAGCCGTGGTGTCAATGGCCCAAGGGCCAGAGCAACACCAGGTCCCCTGCCTGGCTCACGTGTGGGGAGAGGAGCTGTTGTGCTCTGCTGTTGTAGTGTGGCTGGCTGCACCCAAGTACTTCACAAGTCTTTAAAAAGACCATTTACTTAACAAGGCCTTGATGTTAACAAAAAGAGGAGTGGGCGACGGGGGTGGGCACCGGGTGATGTGTTAGAAGAGGCAGTGGCATGCCCACTGGAGCAATCTCTATGCACCAACGTGAGTAACTGAGTTCAGAGTAGTGCTTTGAAGCTGTATAAACTCCACTTTAACACTTAACTAAATACAAGTTCTGAACGAGTGCGGTCAGGGGTACACCTTGTTACGCTTGGTATCAACTTTCTAATGTTGTTTTTTTCTGGATGTGTGTGGACGCGTCACCCTGGTGTGTACAGCCTACAGCCTTACTTTCGAGATCTCCCTGGTTTTGGGGGGCCAGTCCGTAGGTCTTGGCTGAAACTCCTGACAGTAGCCAATAGGATGAGGATGCCTGCTGGCTGGGAAGGCCCCCTTTCTACTAAAGCAAGTATTTTCTTCCACAGAGCAGTTTTTTATGAGGGAGGCACATTTGTTAGGTCTATTGTAGAGCCCAATGGGCGCTCAACTGAAAAATCACCCATCGAAGCAGGCTAGTATTCAGTTTAAGCCCCCATCAGAGCCCTGTAGGATTGGTTAGGTGGGTGGTTGGGTGAGGTGTACACTGCTTTTAGATAAGACTAGGAGGTTATTTTAAGAGCACACAACTATCACTTATTACCCTTAAATTACTCCTTCCTCAGCTCACCTTTGTGGTACTCCCTTGGGTTGCATTTTAGCGAGCCTGGTCCCCATTTCAAATGTCTGTCCCATTGGGTCTATTCAACATGCTCACCAGGCAAGCAGCCCATCCTGTGGCCTGTGGATTGAACTGATCTCCTACATGCACACTGGACTAGAATGGTGTAAGGATTAGAGTTCTGTACACCATGCACACTAGGCCAGCATTTCACCCTTTGGTGTGAGGATTATAGATCTGTGCAACATGCACACCCGACCACCATTTCACCCTTTGGTGTGGGGAATAAACAGATTTTGCATACTAGGCTAGCATTTCACCCTTTGGGGTGAGGATTAAACAGATGTGTGCAACATGCACACTAGGCCAGCATTTCGTCCTTTGATGTGAGCGTTAAACAGATCTGTGCAACATGCACCCTGGGACATTTTGTCAACCTGTGGCACGCAGGTTACACCGCTCTCCACACCGTGCACACTAGGCCAACATTCACCCTTTGGTGGAAGGGTTAAACAGATTTGTGCAACACGCACAGTAGGCCTGCAATTCATCCTTTGGTGGAGGATTAAAAATATTTGTGCACCATGCACACTAGGCCAGCATTTCACCCTTTCGTGTGAGAGTTAAGCAGATGTGTACAACATGCACAACAGGCCAGCATTTCATCCTTTGGAGTGAGGGTTAAACAGATGTGTGCAACATGGCACCCTGGGACAGTATTTCAACTTGTGGCTCTCAGGTTCCACTGCTCTCCACACCATGCACACACTAGGCCAACATATATCCTGTTTAGTCTGCAGTTTATAGATCTGTGCACCATGCACACACTGCACCAGTATTTTTAACCATCGGCTTTCAGGTTGAAAAATTCTGTGCTATTCGCACACTGGGGAAACTTGCAATGGTTTCGACGAGTTTAAAGTTCAGGAATAATTTTGTAAAGCTGGTATTCCGGGGAAAAAGTATTAGCAAAGCCCATCTTTTGATAGTGCATCACTTACAGGAAAAACGCATGGGCTAAATCCTTCTTTCCAGCAAAGTTTTCCACTCTTTCCGGCCGTCACAAAATGCAAACGATATATTGCAGGTAAAATGTACATTTTGTCCGCTCTTCAACCCATATATTTTCGGAGGGCACACAGCTTTGCTCTCTGATGTACCAGAGGGCCGCACTGATGCCTGCAGGGGGTAGGCTGGGGCAGTGGGTCTGTAAGGTGGGTGTAAGTGAAGCAACGCATGTACATCTAATTGCTGAATTGAATTGCCCAATGTGGAAACATAAAACCTTGGGGCCATTCCTGCTTCCCCCAGTTGACCATGGCCCGAAAACTGCCTTTGGCCCTCTGAACTTTTACATGCGGTACCCTGGTCTACAGCTGCGCTGGGCTGCTTTTTATTAGATTCAGCTCTAACATTAAAAAGATATTGATTAGATAGGTAAGCATTTGTTTGGAGGTTAATTGAAGTTTAAGAAATGAATTAGCACCGCTCAATTTTAGGATTATCCAAATTTTTACAGCCATCTCGAAGCAAAAGTGTAAAAATGGTCTCTTCAAAATAAAGTGTATTTCAGAACCGTTTCACTATAATACATCAGATTATATCAGTGTACCTAAGTCTTGTCAGGCCTCACCTATGCAAAAAAAATCAAGTGCAATAGCAAATCCCCAAATACTTATTATTTGTTTTTGCTAGAGGAAGTCTTTTTCTTAACCCAATTTTTTTAACTTGCATATGCCCCTTCGGCCATACTTCAATTTCATCATAGCATTTTAAAAAATTCTCCATGTATATTTATTGGCAAACGCTCAGTGACAATTTATGCTTTCATTTAAAAAAAGCATTTTCGATGTAATAGGTCTCGCATCTATGCGAGTTTGAGCTGTTGACATTGCAAATAACAATGCCTTTTATTTTAGTTTTTGTTTTTAAAACATAAATAAAAGGTTGTGTCATTTACAATGCCAATAGCTTAAACTCGCATAAATGCGAGCTCTATTGCATTGCAAATGCTTGTTAAATCTGAGCTGCAGAATCATAGGGCAATGGAAAGTATTTCTTGACTGTATTAGGTTCTGAAATGTAGAGCAAAATACAATTTCTGAAGAAAATGGAAAAAGCAATAATAAGAGCAAAGAGTTCTATAAACACTGGTAAAACACTGTTTCAGTTGATTTTTTTTGGCGTGAAAATGAGTAACCACTTAAAAGCACTGTTTTTTTAAGGTATGGAAATCACTGGAAAACACTGAAAAAACACCACCAGAATTTACCAAAAATAGAAACTGAAAACAGGAAAGCCTATACTACAATTCCCATCATCGTTTGGAGAGACTACAATGCGTAATATTAATAACCATAAAAAGTGACTTGGGAATTTTCTCTGATGACTGGACTTGAACAGTTCCTGGCACATCAGCAATGTGGAGAATTGGTTTATCACTAAGCTTAGATGGCTGTGACTAGAATAACTGCTCATCTTGTTTAATGGTGATTCTATATAAAGTCAATTGGGCACAAACACATGTGTTTACCGGATATTGTTGCTCAAAGAGGTTATTGTAGTTGATAATTTGTTGTCTCTTCTTTCAGGATTGTCCAGACCTTGACGCACTGCATCACCAGAAGGGGTACTTCACCACCCCTCTCATATACCCATCAGAACCAGAAGACACTGAGCTGCGGGTTTCTTTCATCTCTCTTTCCATATCACCCTTACCCTCTTGGGACACCTGCCAGGATTCCCTGACCCAGTGGTGGGAGTGCTGAGAGGTGTTTCAGGAGGTATGGGGACCTGACATTGCCCATGCAGAATACCTGACATTCATGTGAGTGGGGTTAACACTTTTAGGAGTCATTTATTACATAATGGTATATATAATACATGGAAGCCATTATTGATTTGAGGAATACAGTCCCAGAAATAATGAAGTTAGCATTAAGATGTTGAGAAAAAAGTGACTTACCTATTTCCCACAAGATGGTTAGTTGAGTTATCTTATTAGTGCACCTATTGCTCATGTAAATGTTTAATTAGAGTAGCAGAGGTGATAATTGGAATTTCATACATTGCATCCATGTTAGGTCAAATGAAAGCAATTGAAAAGTAACATCAACTTTGTTGATAGATAAATGTCTTACCCACCTTTTCCCCAGACTGTTACATGAAGAATGTGCAGTGCCAATGGGGATCTCCTAATTGCCAATAATCAGACTACTCTGTTCCCTCCATGTTTCTTTTTTTGTAAATGATTTCTATTGATTTTGACAAAGTAACATCATTAACATCTGCATAAGGATATGATCCAACACTGACATTGTAAAATGACAATAATTTGACTGGCATAAGCGTGATGCCAGGGAAAACTCACTTATTATGCCAGGAAGTCCACCTTGTTAGCTCTGCTGCACCGTACTGCGGTATAGTACATTTCTGAACAGTAGAATAGGTGAGGAGAACCAATGGGCAATCCACCATTGTTACACAGAGCAATTTCTCCATTAGATTTTATATCAATAACAAAATAGAATAACCTGAACAAGAGGAACTCTTATATTCCATATAGGTACCCTATATGGACGCAGGTAACATTGCAACCTTTCACCTATATCCTTCCCAATATTACATACCTAACGGTTCCTATGGACTGATCTTTTACCTTGATCCAACACTGCATTCAGAACGCTGGTTTTTCCCTTGTTCGAATCTCATACATTATGCATGAGGCTTCTTGGAAGCACAGCAGGACTGACATCTCTGGTATAATATCTCTGTATAAAGTTCAGGCCCAATGTCATCCTTTAGGCCGACACAGTAACACAGCAAGGTAGGACCCCTTGGTAGACCTATTGGTATATATATATATCATGTAGTCTAACATCCCTCGTGGGGTGTCCAACTTGAGACCAGGATGGGGACCCATATTCTCTCATTCCCAGGCATAACCCCTACACAGATGTTTGGTACAATTAGGTACATTTAGTTACATCTAGGGAGGGAGGCATCATAGGAGTACGCAACTTTTATCATGTGTTTTATATACTTTTATGTATCATGATTGTTACAAAATGGTAGAGCTATACCATCCATTTACTTTCTTAGTGCTTCTAATCATATATCTCTCCTACTGTCTAATTGTTGTTGCAGCTCATCTATTTTAGTTGTGCCCTACCATGGGAACGCCCAGGGCCCCCGGACGACCTGGTGGTGGAACGCAGGGAGAGGAGTGGAGCCGGAGGACATTAGGAGCAGTGGTGAGTGGCCTGAGCACACTGCATTGTGGAGACACAGTCTGGGGGCGGCCACCGAACTGGAGGAAGACTCTGGAAGCTGGCGGGCCTGATAGCTATGGTACTGGTGCAATGAGGGGCCCAAGATCTGAAGGTAGAGCAAGAGGGAAGGAGACCCTGAGACGCCCCGCCTGACTCCAAAATGGTGGCCGTCCCTCCCATTTTCAGGTATGACATGGGGGCACCCAGAAACACCCTTAGGGGAGAAAGCATTATTAGCAGGACCCCAGGAAGGGTCTTAGCAATCATTGAAAAGGACCCAGTTGTGGGGACCCACAGGGGTTTTCACTCCTTGCCTGACCTTAAGATGGCAGCTAGGGGAGACTTTTCACCATGAGGAGCTATGAACCTGGAGTCTGTCCCTTCCTCACCTCTCCACTCACCATCTTTGTCCCGGTTGCCAGCTGGAGAATGTCGTGGAAGGCTCTTCCCAGTAACACCAGTACCAATGTCTCTCCTGACCTTACATCCCTCCTCCCCCTCCTCCCTGCCCCCTAACCCTCTTGAGTCTTGACTGTGGATCACCTCCTGTTCCTTTCTCTATTCTGGTGGAACCGGAGACGCATACATGGCCAATTCCCGGTAGAGCTGCACCGACAGCTATAGGGGAGACTGGCTCCAGCACACCACCATGGCTTCACCTACCCAGCTGGATTTCTGACATTTGTCTTGTTTCTTCCCCGCCGCTGCTCATGTCATGTCATCTATAATGCAAATTAGGAGGCAGGATGTAGTTTAATCTTACAAAACTTTTCTAAGGCAGTCTGAATAATTGCCGTATCCGTGAAATATGGTGCATTCATAACACATTGGGTCTTGGGCTCAATGTCCGCGGACTCGATAATTCTCGCCTCGGCGCCGACTCTAATCATGGGTCCCACGCTGCAACTCTGGCCAATAGCTTGCTTAATCTCTACAACGGCCCCAACAACACTGGAATGCCTGGCTTCACCTTGGGGGTGCCCAGGAGGGGCATCTCACAGGGAGAGCCAGGAAGGGTTCCACAGCGTTATACAGCGCCGGGACGCCCTGTTGCGGGGGCAGCTGTGCGCTTTACAAGTATACTACATTTACATTTACATTTACAATAAATTACTTGGTGATGAACACTGTCATATATATTATAAATATGAGGAAATTATTAGTCTCTACTTTGTTTCAAGATGGTGCTGTTGTGATTGAGACACATTTTATTTATATTGTGATGCAGGAGGCGCTATGTTGCCCTACCTGACATGAGGAAATCGCTTGTTCTTATGCCATTCCAAAATGGTGCTGCGTTTAGATCCAGATCGGCATCATCTACAATGTGACGTAGGAGGCGCAATGTTGCCTAGCCGGACCTAGCCTGACTAAGTGTCACTTTGTGAAATAATTTTTTCTTTTTCTTCTATTGGTTATTTTAAGATTGTATCTTAACATTGTAGGACATAGGTAATTTGGAAATGCTGTCCGTCTGTTTGGTGAGAAATATTCATATATACGTGTTAAAACATGAATTTACTGTTAGATCGGGTCTACTCCAAGATGGCGCTGCCTTTGATCTATATCAAAGTCATCTTTTATGCGACGTAGGAATACTATGAATTGGACACTAATTAACAAATTAACCAATTGTCTCAGTATATAAATAAGGGGGCAATTTACGAAACTTTTGCCACCGTCGAACCAGATGACCACATGATTGACGGCACGTGTACTGCTGTGGTTAGCTGGATTATAGTGAGGGGTAGATTGATAAATCTTGTTTGGGAATTGAAATTCCCTCTTTCTGTTTGCAAGCACGTGCATGGTGTACTATCTATTTACAAACTTGTGACTCGTGTTATCATCGTTAAATTAGGATGCAAATGAAGCCTTGCATCGAGGTTTAAAGATGGCCGCTTTTTCAACTCTCCCTTGCGTGATAAGAGTGTGGGGGTTTTGTGCACCCTACAAACTGGGAGAATTAATATTTACTGTAATTCTGTGTTATTATTTTCTTTTTCCTCTTATGACTGTTCTGGCACAATAGACATCATACACAGTGTTTGTTGTAATGTTTTGGAAAAGAAGGGAAATAACAAAAAGTCATACACCCCCCACATTTATGTACAAAAAACGGTGTGCTCACTTTTTTCATAACACTATATATTTTTGGGTTCTGAGGGAAAATTGACATATATGCGTGTTTTCCATATATTTCTAGTGTTTGTGATACCGTTCTTATAGTTCAAAGATGGCACCACAAATTGCTTACTGGGTCTAATATGATTAAGTATGTTTTGTAAAACTGATTCTACCTGGGGAATATTACGTTAGACGATTAGGCTTTGATATTGTCCAAATTATCTTGTACGCTATTTTAGTGTCTCGTGAAATATCATTAGACCAAGATGTTCTTAGCCCCTTATAATATGGCTACATTATTTGGTGAGAATTAAATTGAACAATCTTGCAAAATCACTACAGGGGCTGCATCACGTAACAATATACAATGATGGATATGTGTTGGGCTTTTTAGGCACTTAAATAGGCATTTTTTTATGCATAATTATATTTTGGGTGTTCTTTATTTGTATGGCTAATATAGGTCCAATTTATTTTAGGTTATACTTTTCCTGTATCTACTTAAAACCAAACGCCTTCTCTATATTGCCAAAATAATTGATAGGCAATGTTTAAAGTAAGTGTGAGGTGCTAAATAATAAAATTGATATAAGATAGACAAACTATCTGTATGGCCACAATTGGGGGGAACCAGGTTTTTGAGTTGTGAAATAAAATAAAATCACAATTCTGATGTTCCAATCACATGTGGCGTTTTACACTACATAAATACTGTTTTGCTATATTAATGTTATATTTAATCAAAAAAGTTTATTTGAGATGGGATTATGCAATACACCTTATTTTTATTAGAGGCTATATTATAATGGCATATGAACTTGAATTGTATAGAACATCAAGTCCAGTGTTTTTTGATAGCGAATATGATAAACCCAATGAGCATAAGAGTGTATATTTAACTTTGTTTACAGACTACCTGGGTTCAATTGATTGCCAACAGGTCCACACACCTTGGACTATTATACACTTGCTGTGGTATGTCTGCATATGTAAAATACATGCATCAATGCTTGTCTTCTGTTTTGTTATATACATATCTGGCTTTATATATTCCAGACAGGATTATATAATATCAATATGAATTTGTGTCATACTATGATCTAGAGATCTCCTGAATTGTCCATATCCTGATGTAAAATAATTTCCTGAAGTGAATATATGTGTATTGGAAGTTTAAACAAATGGACGCTGCTTTGCATTATCTGGTTTTTAAATGTTTTTGAATGTTTGTCAACAGATTTGTAAAAATAGTTTGTTTTGTGTATTTTTGTAGCCCTGAAGAAGTCCGTTAACGGACGAAATGCGTTGGCTATTTTATTAAATAAGAAAATTGAATAAAGATCAAGTTTTAAAATTCAAGAGCCTGTGACTGACTTCACTTTTGGAAAATGGATTTGGATTTTAAAATTTGTAAGGAATAATGCATAAGGATTATCATCTAGAAATACATGTAAATTTGATTTATTAGAAGGGTGCGGAGCCATAATTTTGTGCATTTAAAGATAATGGGATCTTTTTCTCCTAATCTTCATGGGACATAGGGGATTGTGTCTCAGGCTATCAGCACCTTCATTTTGTTGCTCAGGAACTGTAGGGGACGTTTAGATTAGTACGGGAATTTGTGCTTTGATCCCCTTCTCTTTGGTTATGAATCTATAGTAATGTAACGCAGTACAAATCATTGTGTTGTGTTACTCAGCCCTTAGAAGGTGTTCCTTAGGTGGAGCTTGTGGTTCCGATGCATCCACCCATGGATAAAGGAGCATTCCCAGATTTCAATAAAAACTAAAGAGAGGGACCCCTTGGTGCTATCAAGGGAAATGAGGTACTATTACCAAGAACAAGAAACAATTCCCTTGACCCAATAGCTTCAAACACAATAGCCAACAAACCATAAAATATTAACTCCGATATTCACTGTATGATCATTACATTTTATTTTTTGTTTTTAAAAAAAATTATTTTTTTTCCTTATCGTACCAGTGTACAAAAACTAAAATCACATAAAGTATTACACTCACAATACATAAAAAGCAATTCTCCCCTGTTTAAAAAACATGCATTACATTTAAATCAAAAGATCATGTTCCAACAATTAACTGTTATGACCAGCATAATAGAGATAAACAAATGTATGACACCACCCTTGTCAAATACCACTACACGTTCAATTGGACTCAGGGACACCACAGTTGGTATGTTGATCCAATCGATATTCAACCAAATTGTGTCGGTCCTTGAATTATGTTATTAACAGCGTCGATGCGTTTTGATGGTTTCCAAATTATAACACCATCTTTGTCAAGACCCAAATTTTCTGTCTCTATTCTCGTTTATCCACAGTTTATCTTTTCTCTACATCAAACAAATATATATAGTCAATAACCACATTACTATTTGCTCATTACATGTTCAGTTGCTCCTACAAAATACAACTGTCTTATGTCTATAGTCATTCTTGAGCATCATTTTCAATAACACTGATATATACAAAGACATTCTTACACATCTTCTTCAAAGACCCTGATTTATACATAGGATTTATAGTGAGACATTTGGGGCATATGTGGTTATTCATAATCATTCCAGTACCATTCCAATAGTCAAAACCCTATCCCCAAACAATATCAGCCCTTGTGCCCTCCTAAAAGGTTTCCTGGTAAAACCCATGTCTTTCGGACTTTGTATCTGTCTGGTTATTCTGTTATTTAATACAAACTCTTTCTCGTATTTCAACTCACTACCACTAAAGTCAGCATTAATTGGGCTGGATTCCCACTGTTGATTCACTATATGAGCATTCTCTGACTTGTAAAGGCTTTTCATAGGATTCTATCCAAGGCTTCTATTTTCATATGACCGATATCTTTATAGTGATGCCCTAAATCTATTTACTGTCCCCCCCCCTGAAAGAATGCCCTTCCCTCACCTCAATTGGAATTGATACCTGGCGTTCTTTAATCTCAAATTACTTTGTTCAACACCAAGTTGCGTATTTCTTCTTTAAAATCGTGTTTGGGGGAGATATTAAATATGACACCATGTCAAGATATAGTATATATAAACTATAGCAAGTTGATACAGAAACACTTGTCTCCTTTCCTATTTGTTGTTGTTTACCTTAGTCAACAAGTCTTGCTAGCATCCCACTATTTTAGAATAAGGGGGGTATGACCTTTCAACTTGCCCCGCTTCCACAGTTGAGAAAGTGATCCCTCCGTGAGCTATTAAAGAAGATTCAACATACAGTCGATATTAGCCCCTGCTTCTGGTTAAATTCCATCTAGTCTGGCTATAAACATGTCCTCTCCCTCTCAAAAAGGCGTAACCCGCTTTACCTTATACTGTCTCCCATGCGCTACACTTAACGTGGGCTTTTGATATTCCAATGTTCGTTCTCTGTGGCTGCGCAGCTAGATCGTTTGTCTCCGTCTGCAGCTGTTATATAAAGGGACACATTGCGGTATTACTGTAAATATATTCAGTACTCTCTCTCATGCCGCTTAGCATTCCATACCTTTCTATGGCCATAATCCTTGCTTCTCTGAGTGTTGGGTAAAGGCCAAGTGTTATCCACCGGAACTCATGAAAGCCCCTTCCTAGATTCCCAGATTTACCATTACCATTACCGCAGACCAGATAAATGCATCAAAATGCTTCGCCTTCCAAGGTGAGGAGTAACAAAGAGAAATATCTTTACTTCACTTTGTTGCTTTTTCTTTCTATGGTTGCTGCATTCTGGGAAAAATGCCTTGAAGGATTGGTCTTGTGCAAGTAGGTGTACCTTCCTGCACAAAAAACTATTTTGCTTGCAAAGCAGGCACCCTTGCACCATTTTGTTAAACAACATTTTTGATGACATCATATAATAATTGTGACACTTTATATGGTTTGTGGGCCTACTGGCAAACAATCTCTGCAAACCACTGTAGGTGCACTCAGGGTTTGCCTTATTTAGCAAGGAGTACCTCTTCAACCGCAAACTTTGTAAACTGTGCTCCATCTAACAGCTAAACTGCACTGGCACACTTGACTTCAAGCAGAGCAATACCCAAGCAAAGTATTGTTATGCCGGAACTGTAGTTGGCTTGAACAAAGTTCAAATATTCATAATGGGTTCTGTGCCTCTCAACTTCTTTTAATTCATACAAAAACAGTAAATAGGAGCTCTAAAAGATGTGAAATGTTAACGTGTCCAAATGTATCTCATTCATTAATGTTATCAAACTCCCACCCACATCAATTTAATTTTATCCTATTTTTAGGTAAATAAATTCCTTCAAAAGATACATTTCAAGACACTGGCAGGAGCTGAGTTTGGTTTGGATGACAATGGGGAGGTGCCAGCTCTCTATGATGTTTTTACTTGGGATATCACTCCTAATGGAACTGTCTCAAGCCTCCAAGTTGGAACTTTTGATTCCTCCGGTCCACCAGGATGTCAGCTTTCCGTCAACGAGAGCACCCTCATCTGGTATTTCGCCGGATCTCCAAATGGACATGTAATTGAAAGTCTGCCTCAGGTATCCCTTCTAAGCTACGCCCTGTGTAAACTTGACTACAGTGAGTTTGCTTGAAATGCTCTATCTTCAGTTGTTGTAATTACAAAGGAAGAATAACTTATGAAGAGTTTCTTTTTGTTACTCAATTATATAAAGTATAAATCTATGCATAATCTCTGAAGTCTGTGATTTCATTTGCATCCACAGACTCTTAGAGCATAGGAATATATGCTAATAATGAATGAGCATGTTTGTGTGTGTGCCTTGCTCACTGATGTACATCACCGCATTATCTCCATAGATGTTACATTGCTGAAGTATTCATGTGAAATTAACAAAACATATTTTTCCCTTGTTTATTTTCTCCTCATGCAAAATGTTTCCCCTTTTCCCTATTGTAGGAAATTGGGTTCTGTTGCAGTAACCCCCCCCCCACACTTTTTGCCAGACTACTGATACACTTTGACTTGATGTGCCCTGGGTCCCTGCCAATCTGGTTTCCAGGGCCTTTGTTCTTTCCCCAAAACTAGCCCAATTGGCATCAATAGCCACAGGTCAGTCCATGGTAAATGGTACCACAGGTACCAAGGGCACTGTGACCAGAGAAGACCTCTAAGGGCTGCGGTACTTATTGTGCCACCCTTAGCAGTCCTATACCTTTACACACAAACACACACACTGCCTTTGCAGGCAGTGTGTTTTAGTGCAGAACCAAAGTGAAGAGTCAACATGGCACACATCTCTGTGTGCCATGCCTACAACTCTCTGCCCTGGCATAGGTCAGTCACCTCTCTCACTGGGTGCACTATACCAGTGGTGAGGGTACAAGTGCATGAGACCTATACCCTTAGAGTGTCTAAGTCCATTCTTAGACATTATAAATGCAGTGCTGCCATTAAGAGTATATGGTGCTGGAAGTCTGACATTACGAAGTCCACATCACCAAAATGGCTACATTGAAAACTGAGAAGTTTGGTATCAAACTTCCCAGCATATTAAACCCACACTGATGCTAGTGACAATTGCACCCATCTTAGAGATGCCCCCTGAAAACAAACCTACCACTAGTGTCCCGGCTGAGTGGCTGCCTTCACTTGCCATTGCAGGACATGTTTCTGGAGCCCTGGGTCAAGAGCCTGCTGCTTTCTGGGGCCTAAAACAATGCACATCCTGGAATGAGGTGCCAAGCCTTCTCCCCAGGATGGGCAGGGTTCACAAAGGGGAAGCTTTAAAGGCTTGCTGCCTTTTTGATCTTCCCAGGCCACTGTTGCTTTCAGCAACTAGCCCTCACTGGTACTGACCCCCAATTTGGGTGGGAATACTGGTGAGAAAAACAAGTGAGGAAGAGAGGTGTGCCCACCTCTGCCAACTTGACCCCTCAGGTGGGGGAGGCGAGGTAAAGCAAAACTCTCAGTCCATGCCATCTTGAAGATAGGGGACTCAGTTAACCAGGGACAGGCTCATGCCTCCCTCCCACTTGAGGGTGGCATAATACGGGGTGTACCCACCCCAGGAAAGGTACCCATTGGTCCCTGCCTTTTAGCCACATGTAACACCCCTAAATCTAGTATTTAGGGGCACAGCTGAACCTTGCTTCCTCAGAGAAAAACCTGCTACAAGAAAAGAAAAGGAGGACCGAACAGCCATGCCGAAGCTAACAAGAGGAAGACGCCCACTGACTTGGCCCCAGCCTGTTTCCACTTCAAACCTACTCCTGCAAAGTCCTGCTGTGTCCTGCAGCCAACAACCTCAAAAACCCCGGAGGACCTGACTGCCTTCAAGCACAAAACATTGTCTCCCGGATTTGTTCACCTGCAACCTCAGGTTCCGATCAGATATTGCAAACCCACCCCACTCTGTACCCGCCATCCACGGCCTGAGCTTGAGTGGGCAACCACCATGAGGCGGTCACTCCAGTGATCTTGCCCTGAGATCCAGTAACCCCTGACCTGCCTCAAGCCTCCAGCCGAAGCCTGCAGTCTAAATCCTGAAGGCACCCCTAACCGCGACCAAGAGCTGGTAAGAAGATCCAACCCAAAAAGGCACCCTGCAACCAACATCCCACACCCTTGTGTGCCCAAACCAATCATGCCTAACCAACTCCTAACTTCCCAACTTACCTCTCAAAGTGATGGTCGCACCTAGAAGACCTTCATCTCCCTGCCTGCAGTGCTTTTTCAAACCGGAGGTTCTCCATTGAAAACAACAGGGCGTTCAACGTTGAAACAGCACCCTGCACCCGGCACCCTAGTGGTGCTGAGGGTACACCTTTGCTGCTTTTTTGTTTCCCCATTTGCCCTGAGCTAAAGTCCAGGAGCTTTGCTCCCACAGCCGAGTGGCCTGCTAGCCAGCAGCCACCAACCGGATGACCCTATCCCCTATTGGATAACATTGGGCCTCAGCACTCTGCACCAGGCGCCCGAGTGCCACTGAGGGTGTAACAAGAGTGCGTCCTCGACCCTGGGGTACACCTGAGTCTATCCCCAGAACCTCAACTCTCACTACCAAATATTTACCTCAGAACCGATAACACTATTTTCCTCCGTAAGATAACATTGTTACTGTGTGAAAAAGTTTTTAAGTGTGGAGTTTGAGAAACTAAAGAAGTTCTTTAAAATTGCATAATCTAACAAAAACGATTTTACTTACCTGTTTTCATGAAATGTCCCAGACTAGTATCTAGGTGTACTACTCTGTGTAAGCCTAGTAATGTCAAAAGTTACTTTCCTGCTATTTTGCTGAAAAACCTACTCAAGTCTATGTACTACATCTACTAAGTATTGCATTTCTCTGCATCCCTACTGTAAATCAAATCACAGTGCATATACCAATACCATTCAAACTGTATTTCAATTGCATTAGTACTGTAAAGTTATTATGTCTTACCTGTGCCAGGCTTGCTTCGTTCTAGAAAATAAAATAACTAAAATAATATTTTTATACAAAAACAATTGGTCTGAAGTTCAGTCTTTGAGTGTGTGAATTCACTTGCTGACTGAGTCTGTACAACAAATGCTTAACACTATCCTCTGATACTGCTTTACTGCTCGGCCACACTACCACAAGTATAGAATAAGGTTCTATTTAACTTTACCACTGCCTACGTTTTGGGGTTTCACTGGCCTCTGTGCACACTATACCTCACTTTGGTATAATATATACATAGTCATCTTCCTACACTGGTGGATCAGCGGTGGGATACACAATTTTGCATTTGTTGGACTACTTGACTACCACCTGATGACATGATAGAACTCTTAAATTGTCTGACTTTTCAAATTGGCATTTTTTGCAAAATTACTAAAGTTTTGTTAGGTCCTTTGTTAACTCCCTTTTGGATTTTAGAAAATAAAAAGTCACTGTAGCTAGGGTAAAGGTTAGAATTTTTTTTACAATGTCTTAAAATGAGTATCCAGCTGTTAGTGAAAATAACCATAATGACATAGAGGACAGGGTTGAGGAGCTTGGCCTCACCCTTTACCTTCACTTGTCTTACAAGGAGGTAAGGTCCCTATGCAAACTTATAAACATAGCCTTGGATCCCCATCCCACCAAACAAAAGCTCCAGGAGCTGTTGGTTGGGTATGAAAGGACCACCCATCTGAAAATGGTGAAGACCAATCCAATGAGGAAGTAGAGGAAGGGGATGACCTGGTAGATCAACCCCTCCACTTCCTGGGGAATAAAGGGTTCAAGAACCCCTGACTCCAAGAATCAACCTCTCAGTACCTAGATCCCACACAGCCGGGTCAGGCACGTCTGTGGACATTGAGGGCAGCCTCAATGAGAAGGACATCCTGCTAGCCCGGCTGACCAAAATATTAGACCTAGAGACCAAACTCCTGGCTCTAGAAAAAGAAGGAGAGGAGATTGGCCTAGGACTCATCAATGGGGGCAGCAATTTACTAAACAAAGATAAAGAGCAATCTTATGATCCTAAAATCCCCAAAGGGATTGTGCCTAAATATGAAGAGAGGGATGATATCACAAAATGGTTTACAGCCTTTATTGTAAGATAGAATTGGAACCAAGTACCAATCTCCCTTGTTGCAGAATTTAGGCCTTAACTAAACGAGAAGACGCACATCTGAAGGATTATCTGCAAAGGTACCTTGAAAATGGATTTATTAGACCGTCACAATCCCCTGTCTCTTAATCACTTTATTCATTCCGAAGAAAAATGGAGAGTTGAGGAATTGCATAGACTATAGGGCAATCAATCGAATCACCATCAAGAACAGATATCCTTTGCCCTTGATTTCAGTCGTATTAGATCGAGTAAAAGGTGCACAAATCTACACCAAATTGAATCTGAGGGGAGCATATCCTCTTGTTAGAATTCGAGAAGGTGATAAATAGAAAACAGCCTTAAGAACTAAGCATGGGCTCTTTGAATACCAAGTGATGCCTTATGGCCTATGTAATGCTCATGCAGTATTCCAGCATTTCATTAATGATGTATTGAAGGAGTTCATTGGCCGGAATGCAATAGTATATATTGACAATATACTAATTTATTCAGACACAGTGGAGGAACATCAAGAACATGTTAAGTAGGTGCTACGAAGATTACAGGAAAACAGTCTGTTTGGAAAGTTGGAGAAATATGCATTTAATGTCTCTACAGTAGAATTTCTAGGGTTTGTGCTCTCCCCTGGAGGAATCACCATGGATGAAAATAAAATCAAGGCAGTGATTGATTGGGAATCTCCTAAATCAGTGAAAGAAATTCAAAGTTTCATTGGTTTTGCAAATTTCTACAGGAGATGTATTCAAGATTTTTCAAACAAGTTGATTCCTTCAACCAGATTACTGAAAAAAGGTGTGAGCTTTGAATGGTCGAAGGAAGCAGAGGAAGCTTTCACCCAGTTAAAGAAGGATTTCACCACGGCACCAATTTTACTTCACCCTGATCCATCTGAGCCATTCTTTGTGGAAACAGACGCCTCTAACTTAGCGTTAGGGGGAGTGTTGTTTCAAAGACATAAAACTGCAAGGCAATTGCATCCAGTGGCCTTTGGTTCAAGGAAATTGACCTCGGGTGAAGTCAATTATACTATAACTGAAAAGGAGCTATTGGCCATTAAGGATGCATTTCAGGCATGGAGACATTACTTGATAGGCGCTAGACATGTGGTCACTTTCTATACTGATAATCGAAATCTGACATTTTTAAAATCAGCCAAATCATTAACACCCAGACAATTGCGTTGGTCTTTATATTTCGCCGACTATGATTTCCTCATCACTTATCGGCCGGAATCATAGAATGGTAAGTCTGACGCTTTGTCCAGATTGGGTACTGAAAGGTTTGTCGGAAGAAATCAAGGAACAGAAAATTGTACAAGCAGAAAGAGTGATCAGCACCATTTTAAAAGAGTATTTAAAGTAAATGATCAGAATTCAATGACCCAGGAAGAAATAAGGACTTGGTTGGAGGAAGATCCCAGACAAGAAATTTGAGGAGGCTTACTGTATCAAGATGGAGCTCTCTATCAACCCACACCAGAAATGCAACAAAAGGCCTTAAGGAAATGTCATGATAACATATTAGCAGGCCACAAAAGAATCTCGTAGACTGAAGACTTGATCAAGCAACGTTTTTGATGGCCAAATATGATTAAGGATATACGTCAATATGTAGCCACATGTGAGACCTGCGCAAGGAGAAAACCAGTGAGTCAAGCTCCCAAGGGTCTATTACAGCCTTTGCCCACCCCAGATATAACAGTGGGTACCCACCGGCAGAACATTAGCACATATTTTTCGCCAAAACATAGTTTGAGCTCATGGTATACCTAAAGTTTATATATCTAACAGGGGCTCCCAATTTCTCTCCGATGTTTGGAAGGCCTTCACTGAGAGGTTGAATATAGAAACAAGATACACTACTAGTTATCATCCAGAGACAGACGGCCAAACTGAGAAAAAAAAATCAGGAGTTGGAACAATACCTTAGATTGTATTTGTTGGATCTAGAGGGTGACTGGTCAGACTATCTGTGGGCAGCTGAGTTTGTGCATAATAATGCAAAAAATGTGTCCACAGGTTATTCCCCTTTTATTTGAACACAGGAAGGCATCCCAACCAATCATTAAATTTTCAAGAATCAGACGTGCATAGTTTAGCCACTAAAAATGTAACCAAAGCTAAAAAAGATTACACACATTATGCAGATAAGAAGAGAAGAAAGGAACCAGAATTACAAGTAGGAGATAAGGTTTGGTTAAACACTTAAAATCTTAGACTCAAAGGAAACAGGAAGTTTCCTTTGAGTCTTGTAGGCCCCTATTTGATTGAGAAAAAATTAAGTGCATTAACTTATCGGCTGAAACTACCTAAAGGGTTGTCAATTCATCTGGATTTTCATGTCTCTTTATCAAAAAAAGCATCAAATGATGTACGTATAAGCAAACCTCCTAGACCAATTCAAACAGAGAAAGGAGAGGAATTTGACGTGAAACAAGTTTTAGATGCAAAGATACAGAAGGGGCATTTATACTAAATGCTGGATTGGAAAGGTTATGACCTGATGAAAGATCCTGGGAGCTGTTCTCTGATGTGCATGCGCCTAGATTGATTAAGGATTTTCACAATATGTTCCCAGACAAGCCCAGGCCAGGAAATTCTACTTTGAGGGAGGATACTGTCAGGATCACTAGTCTTTCACAGAGGAAAAGACTTTCAGTGAGCGTCATTACTCTTAGGTCCAGAGTTAAAAGAAGAGAAAGTCAAATGCTGTTTAAGTTGCGAGTGGTTGTCATCCAAAAATGGCATCTGGTAGGCAACTTCTAGAGCCACATGTACGCATGCTAGTGCATGACTGCAATCTGGATTGTCCAGGAGCTGTGCCCGCGCTGTTGCGCACTTCACCTGACTCTGGAGGAAAGTTAGACGTCTGAGAAGATATCGCGGAGAAAATTTTGCGGAGTATACTTTTGTCATGTTTCTACCTTATACTTGGGAAGAATTGCTTCTTGAAGACATTTTGAAGAAGCCAGCAGTAAGACTGTTCCGTATCCGAGTCTATCGTAGAAGTGGAAGCATTATCGTTTTCTATAAAATGTAATAATGTAGAAATATTCCCAGGTCTATTAATTTATAGACCCCCTGGACCTAGAGCGTGTTTTCTGAATTCCATCCATAGTTTCTTGGAATCCTGTCTAGATTCTTAGCACTTCACTATACTAGGTGACTTTAACTTCCATCTGGAAGATAAAAATAACTCTGATAGGGCATGCTTACTAGACAAATTAGCTAGCTTTGAACTCAATCAGATTATCGCTGAACCCACACACATAGCAGGACACACGTTAGATATTACAATTCCTGTATAGAGATTAAGAGGGTATGCCCTGTGCCATGGACCGATCATTATGTAGTGCATTTTGACACCATGCCTGTAACATCAATTAGAGGAAGGAGGATCGGGCATGGAAATCAGTAAGCAAATCAGATTTTGTGTCGGCACTTAGTAAAAGGCCTGTAACATCCAATGACATAAATCAAGCCGTCACTGATTTCTATAACTGGCTAAACACAGTGGCTGATAAGGTTGCACCTGAGGTGGCTAAGAAACCTCGACTTAAAAAGATCTTGTCCCCCTGGTATTTGTCCAATCTCAATCTAATAAAGATCAAGTGCAGACAAAAGGAACGAGTTTGGAGATCCCAATATGATGATGCACATAAGAAAGAATATTGCGCAGCCTTGGAAGAATACAAAGCTGCAATTATACAGGCTAAAGATACCTATTACACTACCAAAATCCAAGATACTGCTAACTCCTCAAAATAATTATTTCAAACTATCACTGCCCTGCTGAAATGCCCGCGTGATGTAATGTTTACACCTGATAAAAAATTTAAAGACAAATTAGTGGCTTTTTTCCAAAGCAAGGTGCAATCCATGTACGACAGTTTGGAAAAATCAACAAACAACATAGGAACAGAAGCCCTAGTTCAATCTGAAAGTAGGGTAGGCCATGAAGGTCTGTTATCATTTCCATTAACCACAGAAGAAAAGGTAGCAGAATTGGTGGTAAACATTAAGGCTGGCTCCCCACTGGACCCTTGTTTACCATATATACTGCATTTGGCCCCATAGGAGATCAGTATATCCTTATCCCCAGTAATAAATATAATTTTGTCCGTAGGAGTCTTTCCCAAAGCATGGAAAAAAGCTTGTATTCCTCCCCTGTAAAAAAAGCCAAAGCTGGATCCACTTGACGAAAAGAACTATCGTCCCATCTCCTGTTTACCTTTTGCTGCCAAAGTGTTGGAGAAAGTAATAAACCTAGAACTAACATCATCCTTGGAGACTAATAACATCTTAGATACCTCGCAACACAGTTTCCGTTCAAAACACTCTACGGAGACAGCTTTGATCATGGCAACTGAGGAGATCCGTAAGGTGATGGATGAATGGGGAAGGGCGGTGCTGGTCCTGCTCGACCTAACAGAGCCTTTGATACTGTAAATCATATGGTATTAATTCAAAGGTTACAGGATGCAGGTATCAGCGGCACAGCTCTCTCCCTCCTATCATCCTTTTTATCATCTAGAAAACAAATGATCTCTTGGGATGGATATCGATCTGAGGAATTCTCCCTGCCGGGGGGGAGTCCCGCAAGGTTCGGCCTTATCACCAACACTCTTTAATATTTACATAGCCCCTCTGGCCAGACTGGTAAAGAACTATGGCTTTTCATTGGTGTCTTACACCGATGATACTCAACTTATAGTCTCTGTAACTGAGTCTGCAGATGTTAGGGCAGCTGATTTCTGTAAATGTACCTCAGCTTTAATGACCTGTATGAATTTGAACTTCCTGAAGCTGAACGCAGAGAAAACGGAAGTCTTGGAGTTTGGCACGAAAGACCCAATCTGGAATCAGCTGTAGTGACCTAGTACAGCTGGCACTTGCCCAGTGCCAGTCACAAAGGCCAGGAACTTGGGAGTTATGTTTGATAAAAATCTCACCTGGGCGTCGCAGATTAATCAGGTCACGTCGGCATGTTTCTTTACTTTAAGGGGCTTGAGAAAGATTCTCCCTTATATTCCTTTCTCCCTGAGGAAAACGGTGGATGTAGCCACCATTTTGTCTAGAATCCATTATTGTACCACCCTCTATCTAGGAATGGGTGCTGCTCAATTGGACAAGCTTCAATCTATCCAGAATGCGGCAGCCAGAGTTTTGCTCGGACTGCCCAAGCATCAGCCAACATCGAAAGCGATAAAGAATCTCCACTGGCTTCCGGTACGAAAACGTGTTGAATTCAAATCACTCTGCCTGGTGCACAAAGCTATGTTTGGAGCTGGGGCCAAGGGTGTGCAAGCTCTGTTCTCACATTACTCTCCTCCCCGGACTCTAAGGTCATCCACTCTTGGCCTTGTACAAATCCCGAAGATAAAAAGAGCTTGTTGTGGAGGAAAACGGTTTTCCTTTCTAGCCTCCAGACTTTGGAACACACTACCAGTACATTTGAGAAGATTACCTAACAGATTGGCATTCAGGGAAGAAATTAAAACATGGCTCTTTTGCCAACACTAACGTATGTGTTTTATGTCTTAGCTAATCTCTACCACAGCGCCAAGACACATCGGCAGTAGTGTGCTCTACAAATACCATCAGTCAGTCAGTATTAATTTGAACTTCACAAGAGTCAATAGTATTTCGTTCATGAGTTATTTTGGGTGACAGTGAATAAAAAGTTATTAAGAGAAGAAATAGAATTACAGAAGAAACACTTACCTAATTAAGGGCTAGATGTAGGTAAATTGGATTTACCGATTCTAAAATACCAAATTTTACCGATTCAGTATTTTAGAATCGGTAAATCCTATGTAGGTAAAAAATCGGTAAAAAATACTGAATCAGTAAGATTTGGTATTTACTGAATCGGTATTTACCCATGCGGTATTTGTCATTGATTCCTATGGGCCTGGAGGCCTATAGGAATGAATGTCAATTACCAAATCGGTAATTACCGATTCGGTAAAATTGGGAAAAAGTCAAGAGTGGCAGGGTGTCACTTTAAGACCCTGTTGCACCCCTGATTAGTGCTGGTGTGCACATGTGGCGTACATACATGCCCTAAGGGCATGTATGTCTGTCACATGGCACAGGTGTAAATGCACATTTATGCATTTACATAGGAATTCCTTATTTACCACCAACTAATTGTTGGTGGTAAATAACAAATTCTTAAAGCCCAGAAGCACTCTTTTAGGTGCTTCCTACATCTCATTTACCGAATCGGTAAAAAAGCCTTCTACTTAGGAAAAGGTCGGTAACAGCCAATTTCGGCCGTTACCGACCAGTAAAAGTCTACCTACATCTGGCCCTAAGAATCCAAATTAAGACAAATGTGGAGATTACTTGAGGTAGGAACCTGCAATAAGAGAGAAATAGAAAGATTAGATAAACTACACTAGAAATATAAGTACTAACAATCTTAAATATTTAATTTACAGAATACAACAGCCAAGTATCACCCAATAAGAAGAGGAGCATAGGTCACACCAAAAATACATGCAGGCCTATGACAAAAGCAAGAACACTAGCTACCACTACAACAAAATGGCACCAGCCACATTGTCACTCACAAGTGACAAAAACAAGCAGGAGGCCTGGAAAACAATGAACTCAAGCAGGCCTATTATGGACACAGAGTTTACAAAATGGCCTCTGGCCTCACGGAATCGCACAGCCAAGGCAAACGCTGGCCCACTATTACAAACAAACACACTCATATGCTGACCAGACAAAGGAGGCATGCTAAACAACACAGCTTTAATACAAAAATGCCAACAATTAAAATCCACAGGGCTAAAAAAGGTTTGCAAGTTACACAACAACCAAACACATCCAACAAAGATATGTATTTAACACACATGAAAAAAGTGAAACAGCCCAAAAAACACACTTTGCCTTTCAAGTAAGCCTGGGCGTAGTTCGCGTAGCCGCACTCCGCGAGCTACGCGAAGATGCACTTGCACTCCGCGAACTACGCATAGCTCCGCAAGCATGCGTAGTAGCTTGCTTGACCCGTTCGAGAGCCATTTTTCGTCTTCGGGAGCGCCGTGGAACTCTGGAACCTGCTCGACACCACATCTCCAGACGTCGCCTTCCTCACGGAAACATAGATGAACGCCTCCTCAGCGCCCGACATCGCCGTCGCCATCCCGGACGGATACAAGATCACCCAGAGAGACCGCGTCAACGAGACAGGAAGAGGCATCGCCATCGTCCACAAGAACACCATCCGCATCACGACCAACTCAGACGACACCCTCACAGCCGCTTAACATCTTCACTTCCAGATACACACCGACCCCAAGACCACACTCAGAGGCACCCTTATCTACAGACCCCCAGGACCTCGCACACAATTCAGCGAAGACATCGCAGACTTCATCAGCCCGCACGCCCATGCCTCCGCTGGCTACATCCTCCTAGGGGACATCAACTTCCACCTGGAGAACAACAACGACAACACCACCACCACCACCACCCTGCTGGACAACCTCGCCAACCTGGGACTCATGCAACTGGTGAATACCCCCACCCACTACGCCGGACACACGCTTGACCCAGTCTTCTCCTCCAGCAAGTACATCTCCTTCAGCCACTCCACCGGACTCCACTGGACAGACCACAGCTGCGTCCACTTCAGCTTCAGAAAGACCCCGACTCACCACCACCCGCAACAGGTTCCCCGCAGGAACTGGAACAAGATCACCACCGACCAGCTCACCACTTCACTGAGCCAGAACCCTCCCGCCAGCTCAACGGACCCCAACCAAGCAGCCAACAACCTCACACAGTGGATCACCAATTGCGCTTGCCCAACCAGCCTCGACCACTCGCAGTCCGGCTTCCGCGCCAACCACAGCACCGAGACCGCCCTCATCACAGCCAATGACGACATCTGAGCCCTGCTCGACAACTGGGAAACAGCGGCCCTCATTCTCCTGGACCTCTCTGCAGCATTCGATACGGTCTGCCACCGCACCCTAGTGCAGCGCCTCAGCAACATCGGAATCCAAGAGAAGGCACTGGAGTGGATCATCTCGTTCCTCACCGGAAGAACCCAGAGAGTCCTCCTCCCCCCATACAGATCCAAGGCCACCGAAGTCATATGCGGCATACCACAAGGATCATCACTCAGCCCCACCCTCTTCAACGTCTACATGAGCCCCCTTGCAGCCATCGTACGCCAACACAACCTCAACATCATCTCCTACGCCGACGACACCCAGCTGATCCTCTCCCTCACCAACGACCCAGGAACCGCCAGAACCAACCTACACATAGGGATGAAAGACGTAGTCGAGTGGATGAGGAACAGCCGCCTGAAACTGAACTCAGACAAGATGGAAGTCCTCATCCTTGGATCATCACCCTCCGCCTGGGACGACTCCTGGTGGCCCCCTGCCCTGGGCAGCGCACCCAAACCAACGGACCACGCACGCAACCTGGGCTTCATCCTGGACTCCTCCCTCTCGATGACCAGACAAGTCAACGCCGTCTCATCATCATGCTTCAACATCCTACGCATGCTCCGAAAGATCTTCCGATGGCTCGCCACCGAAACCAGGAAGACGGTCACACAGGCACTCGTCACCAGCCGACTGGACTACGGAAACACCCTCTATACCGGAACCACAGCCAAACTCCAGAAAAGACTCTAACACATCCAGAACGCCTCCGCACGACTCATCTCGGACATCCCCCGACACAGCCACATCTCCGGACACCTGAGAGACCTTCACTGGCAGCAAGAGAATCACGTTCCAACTCCTCACCCACGCACACAAGGCCCTCCACGACCTGGGCCCCAGGTACCTCAACAACCGCCTGACCTTCTACACTCCGTGCCACGCATCCAAAGATCCACCATGGGAGGAAGATCCTTCTCCTACCTGGCAGCCAAGACTTGGAACTCCCTCCCCATCCACCTCCGCCTGACCCAAGACCACCTCTGCTTCAGGAAGCAACTCAAGGCATGGCTGTTCGAGCAGTAGCGGTCCCCCTCCCCCAAGCGCCTTGAGACCCTCAGGGTGAGTAGCGCGCTATACAAATATCCTGATTGATTGATTGATTGATTGCCTGCATGCTCGGGATGTGTAGTGCGCAAAGTTACCCATGAGGTTTGTCCCGCCCGCTCGCGTCCCCTTATTTCCGGTCACTACTAACGTGTTCGCGAGTTATTCTGTGCCAAATTGCAGTTTCTGCGTGTTCGGCAACTCGATCTTACCGACAAGCATCCTCGCGCACGCGAACATGCTATTGAGCGCGTGAGAACTACGCTACGCAGCAGTTTGCGGAGTATTCGACAACTTCGCGTTCTCCGCGGAGCGCGGAGTTGCCGAAACTCCGCAAACTCCGCGAACGGAGCGTAGTTCTTCGCCCAGGGTTACTTTCAAGTAGCTCTGGTCCTATTGGTCAAAAAAACCATTGGCAGACTAGACCACACAGTGAATCAATTCAAATCAACAATATAGCAAATATATTAGAAAATGTAGTGAACTGTGCTTTATTTTTTGCTGGATAAAAGAAGAAAAAATTGCATGCAAAACAATAACCAGCTACAGGGCATGGCCAACACAAAGAGGGCTTGCAGGCATAATGCAGAAGGACACTGGCTGCCCCTTCACAAAATGGCCTCCAGCCAAATGGCCAGGCCACAACAACAAGAAAGGGAAGACAGACAATCCAGGCCTATGGCAAAAGCACACTGGCTCCCTTAACAGCATGGCCACCAGCCACATGATCAGGCAGGCCACATCAACAAGTAAGAGAAGACAGACAATCCAGTCCTATGCAAAAGCACACTGGTGTCTTCCCAAAATCAAAGTCAGACACATGGCCAGGCAACAACATCAAGAAAGTGAAGACAGGCAATGCAGTCCTATAGCAAAAGCACACTGTTTGCCGTCACAAAATAACCGCCAGCCACATGGTCAGGCAGGCCACAAAAAGAAGCAATAAGCCAAAAGGAACAAAGGAAATAAGACATGCAGGTCTATGGCTAAAGCACTACCACCACAACAAAATGCCCACCAGCTGCATGGTCACACACAACAACAACAACAAGCAGGAGGCCTGGAGAACAATGAACTCAAGCAGACCTATATGGACACAGACTTTACAAAATGGCCCCTGGCCACACAGGGAGGCTCAGCCAAGGCAAATCCTGGCCCACTATTACAAACACACTCACACACTGGCCAGACTAAGGAGGCCTGCTAAACAACACAGCTTTAATGTACAAATATCAAAAATGAAAACCCACAGGGCGAAAATAGTTTTGAAAGTTACAACACACACATCCAGCAAAGCATTTATTTAGCACACATAAAATAGTGAAATACTAAACAAAACACATTTTGCATTGCAATCCAATGCGATCCATACCCTAAATGATGTTTGAATTCAACAGACACTACAGAAACAGCTGTTTCATGCGCCAGTGAGTAGCTCTGGGCCTACTGGCAGAAAGGCCTATTGGCAGACTACTGGGCTAGTGAATTAAGTAAATTTGCAAATTGATACCAAACGTTGGAGAAAATGTAGTGAACTTGATTTGATTTGATTTGATTATCAGATTTATAGAGCGCACGAATGCCCGAAGGCGTCTTGGCGCTACAAATAACTGAATAATGCTCGCAGAGGGAGAAGAGAGGTATATCAATGTCAAATGTCATTCTGAGGAGTTTTTTTTCTCCAAATCATAATTTTGAGAAAGTTTTAATGCTGATTGAGAGAGATTCTTCTCCAGATTGCAAATTCTGCGTGTTCGGGATAGCGATCTTGACAAAACTTCTGCCGGAACTCAGATGGCACGCCCAAATGACGTGTTCATGATTGCACGCTCTCGCGGGACCGTGCGACTGCCTACCAAATCTAATGGCGCTCAAGAATCGATGGGGAATCTCATTGGCGATCGCAGGCATCCTGGTAAGTCACTCATGCGCACACAAAAACTTATTTTGAGCACACAAACAAAAAAACTCCGCTCCTCTGCGGAGCGCAGAGTTTTTGGTAACTCCATGTTCAAAACAGAATGCAGAGTTGCTAAAAATCTGCAAACTCTGTGATCAGAGCGGAGTTTTACGCCCAGGGTTAATACCAATAAAGTCAGCCCCAATAGATGCAACCTAGATACGGAGCCAGTGGGGCAGGTGGAGTTTGGCCTTCCCTCCTCAGCCCCAGATAATATCTTGAGGTGTAGGGGCTTGGCCAGCTCCAGGACATTCCAAGCCATTCACAAAATATTCAAAACAAAAACAAACAAAAAATTAGCACAAAGCTGCACAGAATGAAGAAAAGTGACTTTGCCACTCAATATATGCACTGCACCAGAGAGGAGCGCTCCTTAACAGCCTGTGAGGCCTTTGTCTAGACATATTTTTTCCTTCGTGGTGCCCCAAGGAGTGGCAAGGGCTCCAACAATGATTCATTTATGTGTTGTGGAGGGATGCAGGGAGCACAGGGCTCTGGGAGAGCTTTCTATCATCTCATCTTCACAGAAAACCAAGCTAGAGATGTATGTTTTTCTGCCAATACAGCCTACTGTTAGTTCTAAGGCTGCATTATGTGGTCAGAAGAGTGTTAAAGAAAGACTCAAACATGTGTATATGGACTTTTTGATTAGGAATGTTTTTTTAAATGCCTGGGTGCTATGTTCATGCTGGACACGCACTTCGCACATTTATTTCGGTTTTAAGGATATGTCTTCCATATCCAGGTATCCACTCACAGAAAAGTAGTTGTGCTATTCCTGCAAATGCCCCAGCAATATACTGCTACTTAGGATGGTGATACGTTTTAGGAGATTAATATGAGGTTTAAAGAAGAAGTTTATTAAAGTCCCCGCTCTCCACCTTTCTCACAGAAATAACTGACATTGCTAACATTATGAATCAAGCTCTGTGGAACAAAGAAAGAGGGGTAAAAGGAGGGATGGAGTGGGAAAGGGAAGCAGAAGAAAGTACCAGACAGCACAACACACAGGGTAACATTTAAGACTTAAAAAGAATATAATTATAACATTTCTGCCTACCCCCAGTAACCTACAAACGATAAGGGGCAGATTTACAAGCGCCTTGTGCCACCGGTGCATTACTTTTTGTGACGTACTAGTGGAGCATTTTACTGCTCCATATTTACATGGACAGAAAAGCCACCCTGTGTGACTTTTCCAGTCCATGTAAATATGGCCCCTTGCAGGCAGCACTTTGCGTGAAAGGGGTGTTCCATGGCAGTTGCTGTGGGTGTTTCCATGCAACACCATTGGAAACAGGCACATTATGAGATTTAAATACACAAAAACCAAGGAGTATCACATATTCAAATACATATTTTCAAAAAAGCCAGATGTAGGCACAGTTTACGTTCAAAAGAAAAACTCTTTAGAGCAGGCTTTGCTTCTTCTTTTCGATTTTTATTCGTACTTATTTGCTCCAATCCAATACAGTCACTTCAAATGTTGATCATTATCTTACAGCATTACAGCCTACGCGTTTCGTCCTCACAGGGACATCATCAGGGCTAGTTATAAGTAAGAGTTGTTTGTCATGAAAAATCTTCCTATGTGGTCAAGCTGTTTTAGCACGGATGCAGCTGCAGAAGTATCCAGTATTAATGACTTGCGTCCACTAATCAATCAAAATTCTTCCAACGAAGTACATTCCATCCCTTGCCCTTGGAAATATCCCGGTAATGGGTAATTTTTCTCCGTCTGTATATATCCGCTGTATCAGCTTCACTCGCATCCGCTCTCCACGCCGACCCGCCTGGTAAAGAGTCGACCACATTATGAGATTTACAAGAATTGGTAAATCTGGAAATGCTTGTGAATGCTACACCTCTCCACGGGAGGCGTAGGGAGGTGCAACGAGGAGAAATGAATTCATCTCTCCTTGTTTTCTTTTCTTCTTTCTATGTGTGCTGCATTGTGCAGCACACATACAAAGAGGGAGTCGCCTCTAATGATTGTTTTTGTTCAGGAAGCGTTTCCTTCCTGCACATAAACAATCATTGAAACAATCATGATTTTCAACTTCTGTGTGAACTAATGCAGCACACATAGAAGTTGAAAAACTGCATTTCAGATTGTTTTCGCGCAGGAAGGAAACCATGGTGCCAGGGTGCCTGCGCTGGTGCATCCCAGCAGTTTGTTTGCCAGTGCAAGGGAAAGCACAGAGATGCAAAATATTTTTGTAAATATGTTGCATCCCTGTGCTTTGAAAGTGACTCATTGCTGCACAGCCAAATGGCTTGCGGAATGCACTGAGTCACTTTCTTGTAAATCTGCCCCTAAATCTTGAGAACCAGTTAAAACTGAAAACAACAATAGTAATTTATGAGATTCACATGGCAATTAAATGTTCATACTATCATTGCCATAAAAGGAAACAATATCAATTTTATGAGATTTACATGGCAAGTGAATGGCCATAATATCATTGGCATAAAAGAAAAATGACAACAATTTAGGAGATTCACATGGTAAGTGCGTGATTGTACTGCTATTGCTGTAAACAATTACCCATTCATGTTGTAGTCTCAATGATATATGGGAGCCCTGCGGAAACTTTGATTTTCAGAGTATCTGGATGAAGGGTTAGAGTGTGAAAAGGAAGAGGAAGGGTTCCCTTTGTTTCTTCTATTGGTAGCAGGATGAGATTGGGACAACCTATCCATGCTCCATGTGTGGCCATTGTCCATGATAGCTATATTGTGCTTGACAGTCACAATCTGCATGGATCTGGAGAAGTTGGAGTCACTACTTCCTATCCTAGGATCCATGACACATACTAAGTCCCCAACCCTCAACTGTGGAAGTTTAGTGTCAAGTTTGATATCATAATATGACTTGTATTTGGCATGATATGCAGCAATCTTGAATCTGGTGTTCCTGGTTTTCTTATGTATGCCTACACCCCCTCCCAACCAGTTGGGAAAGAATTTTGTGCAGAGTTTCCTTCACTTAAGGGCAGGGAAGGGTGATATACCTGTGACATAGTTGGAAGTGGTATGGTACGGCCATAGCATTTCTTGGATGGCTTGTTTCACTGGAATAATGTTGGTGCAGGCCAACTGTATACATCCCTTGATCATTCTATTTATTCTCTTTACTAGGTCGTTTGCCTTAGGACAGTAAAGGGAAGTTTTAAGATGAGCAATGACCATTTTCTCAAGAAATTCCGTCATGATGGAAGAGGCAAATTGCACCCTGGTTTCAGTGAAAATAGCAAGTGGGATACCTTCCATTAGGAACTGTATAAAAAGATACGTGATAATTTGATTGACCACCATCATAATAGTCGAGTGGGACTGGTATTCTATCAAAATAAATGCAAAACTCTTCAATACACTTTTCCTGTTTATAGAACCAATAATGTCTAAAGCCAGCTTCTCCCATGATTTGTCTAGAACTGAGACTAGTGAAAGAGGAACATTTCAAGTTATTTTAGATTTGTCACTGTTTGCACAAATACAGCAATCTTTGACTTTGTTTTCTACCATGGAATCCATGTTAGGGAACCATTGACGTTCCCTGAGCCTGGCTTTGGTCATGCTTCTAACTAAGTGACCTTTGTGTACTAGATGTACATTCTTTTTTTATATATTTTTCTTTTTAATTTTATCCTTGTTTGCCTCAGACCCCAGTAGACAAAATAAGCCAACTGTACGGTTACTAAATATAGAAGAGACGGAGGCTACTGGATGGGAACCAGGAGGTACCACCCCACCTGATACACAACAGTCTAAAAAGGACACTGGCCCTAAGAAGGCAAGGGATGGTCACACTTCCCTCCAGTTCAAATAGACCCGGTGACTATTAATGGTGACCTGTAAAGAGAAAGACTTAAAGGCCCAACACAGTCAAGGGGGTTGCAAAGAGGCATAATCATATGATCTAGATTTCTTTACAGGTGAAGACGTGAGTCATTATTAACACTATATTTTGAATTCCCAAAACTAGGCATTGGACCAAGGTAAAAAAAATCCCATAGTGCTTTCTTTTTACTACTCTGCGTTCTACACAAAACTATCCTGGATGATGTAAATAAAGAAGAAAGCCACTCTGAATGTAAAGGAGGTGCAACTTCTATCCATCTTTTATAAATTTCCCTCCTAGCCAACAGTATTGCGTACAAAAAGAACATCCTAGCAGGGCGGATAATTGGAAGTCCCAAAAATCAGAGATAAATAAGCATTATGAACCGTAAACAAGTGGTTCCTCTCCAGCCAAGTTGGTTTTCCAGCAGCAAACAAGATGTTAAAGGATGTTTGCCACAGATTTTCCCACTGTTTGTTTGGCAAGGAAACACCCCATAGTTCTTCAGCCATATTAAAATCTCCATCAGTAGCCTCTTCAATGGTCTGATAAAGGAAAGAAACCTCCTTCCTCCCTGACAGTCTTATCACTAGCTGTTCCTCAAGGGTGTTTCCTATGCCTATAGGTTTTTTTAGCTTTTGGGACCAACTCTGCAACTGAAGTGGTAATGCTAGCCTGTCTTAGAGGCAGTCTGGTACGCCTGGGGAGACCCACAGGGGGGCCAGATTTGAAAAATAGTTGAGACCAGTGCACTTTTTAATACTAGCCTATGTGTGAGCCACCCCCAGCAGGACTTTTAGCTTAATCTTTTTGAAGAACTTCTGTTCTCCAAACTTGAACAGAAAACCCTCCTGAGATAGACCTGCACCCTTTAACATTGCGGAAAAAAAGGCCCCCACTCCTGTGTAGTCTGGAGTTTTTAACACCATTCTCGAGTACGACAGCTGGAAGGCCCATGCATAATATTGCAGATCAAGAAGTGCAAGGTCACCCTTCTCTCTCCTACACCTCAGCTTCTCCCAGGCAATCGTCATAGCCCTATAAGCCCAAACAAACAAATTGATTGCCTGCTGCCTGCTGCCTGCTGCCTGCTGAAGTTTAGCTATGGCTGTTTTTTTTAAATGTAGAGGGACGGTATTTAAAGGTAAAGTGATTTTCGGTAGCACTACCATATTAACCAAGTTAATCCTCCCCAGGATGGTCAAGGGGAGATGGGACCACGATTTCATTCGTTTCTGACACTCCCTACAGACATTTGCCAGGTTGGTCCCTGCGATCTTATCAATGTCCTGCACTTATCTCACCCCCATGTCATGCTTGGTCTGATGTTGACACTCCTCTAGGTTCCAAGTAATAATTTCGGTTTTCTCTGCGTTGACCTCATAACCGGATACCTGCCCGAAGTCCTGTGCCAGGCCTATGACATGGGGCAGAGTCATTACGAGATCAGCAGAAAGAATTAAAACATCATCGGGAGTGCAGGGCTACCTTCCTCTCCCAAGCCCCAATTTTTGAATGGCAGAATTCTAGTCTCCTCTCTTAAATGCTGAGCAAAGGGCTCAATATATATATTTAAAAGAAGAGGGGAAAGGGGGCAGCCCTGCCTTGTACCCCTGGTGATCATAAAAGGTTTAGTCAATTTACAATTTGCAAGGAGTCTCACTGAAGGGCCCTGGTAAATAAGCTGAATGGCTCATCAAAACTTCTCACCCAAGTAAACTTTTGCCATAACTGCCAAGAGATATAACTAGTTGACCCTGTTGAAGGCCTTAGGGGCATCTAAAGTCATTGCTGCGAGGGGTAGCGAGAAGGTGGTGGCCAAATCTATTGCACCCACAAGGTCATAAGAGGGGTCAGCTAAATTCCTTCCCTTAACAAAACCTTTTTGATCGGGTGAAGCATGCCCCCGCTACTGAACCCTACCTCACCATCCTGGAAAAGATCTTATAATCTATGTTCACCAGTGAGATAGGTCTTTACGACCCACAACTCGCTGCTTTCAAGATCAGATTTATAGTAGCTTTCCCCATGAACCTGGGAGCCTTGTACCAACAGATAAAATCTCATTAAAGAGCAGTGTCAGAGTTGGTATTATCACCTCCCTCAAAGATCTATAAAGTTCTGCTGGGAGCTCATCGGGCCCTGCTGCTTTCCCTCCTATATAAGCAGGGATGACCTTCCTCACCTCCTCCTAAGATATGTCCAGCACTAGTTCTTCCTGCTGAGACATATACAGGGGGGCGAGCGTGGTGCCCCGCAATCACTCCATAGCCGTGGTTTTAGCTACGGCACTATCCTCTGGATACAACTCCTAAAAGAAAGTGAAAAAAGCACTCACAATCCCTTTGTCTGTAGACAGAGCAATAGCCCTATTTGCACTGTCATTTTGTTTTATCAGATTAAGTGTCCTATCAGACTTGGACTTCCATGCGAGAAGCTTACCTGCACCTTCTCCGTACTCAAAATGAGCAAGCTTACTTTTACTCCCACCTGCTAGTGACCCTCATCCAAATGATAGTATCTAATTGATCCTTTAATTTGCTTAATTTAGCAAGATTTTCCTAGTGCTTTTCAGAGTCAGCTTTCAAGTTGAAACTGAGCTCTACTATCTTCATCTCTGCCTCCTTATTTGCCATCTCCTCCCAGTATTATCTGTTCTTATGACATACCCTGCTCATAATGACACCCCTTAAATAAGCCTTTAAGGAGTCTCAAACCACCTGAGTCCTAGCCAATGCCCGATTTGTGTTAAAAACACTCAGTCTCCTGAGATGAATACTGCATCTCAGCTTCATCAAGAAGTAAAGTTCGATCAAGCGTGCCCCTGCACGTTTTTTACTTTTCCTTGTGCCTTTACTTAGAAACACTGTGCTTGTATGCACCCCCGCTGCCTGGCCCCTCAAAATGTTGCCGCGGTTGCAGAGGAGATGGCAAAGGCTCGTTGTGTCCAGAGACCGGGTGCAAGCCGATCACCTCTGCGAAGGCAGTTCTCTCCAGAGTGAAAGAAAATCGCCCAGTGCTGCCGCTGCCGGAGTCGACCTGGAGGAGACCACGAGCTGCTGCTCTGCGGCACCTCCTCAGCTCCAGGGCGGCGACAACCCAACCCGGTGAAAGGATGGGATGAACTGTTGTATAGTGTTTTAGGACTCTAGTGTAATTTTCCCAATTCATGCCCTTATATGGGTATAATTCACATTACCCTTATATAGGCATAGAAATCATACTCATATTTAGACATTACCCACCCAGTCCAAATACGGCATGGCTACTTCCACTAGTTCCAAAAAGCCACAACGATTTCTTCGAAAACTCGGCTTCAGCAGTCAGGGACATCCCCTTTCTTGAATGTTGATTTGTCCTAGAAATCATGGCATTTTCAAAGAACTACCATTCCCTCTGGGTTCTTTGGTGACGTTATTATGTCCGACTTTACGTCAAACCAGGCACCTTCAAGGTATAAATATGCCCACACTTGCCCTGGCAAACACAAGGTGGTTTGGAGCAGTTCAACTATCTACTTGCCCAACTCAGCTCGCTACAGCAAGTGCTGAAGGAAGCCGACCCTCCAGCTGACGCAATGACAGAGAGGCTGCCTTTCTCTCGCTGAGAATCCAGCTCCAGTGCTACCAAGCTCCCCTTGTGGGGTGTTGGGAAATCGAGTCCCGAGACAGAGATACCAGACATCCTTCATTCTAAACCAAGGTACGGAGCTGATTAGACCCTAAGAGAAATCTTGGATAGATTATTGGCCATACCATGCTTTTACAGTATTATTTTATAATACTCTACAATCTTGTTGCACAAGAGTTCAGGTGGTATAACTTTGTCAATTTTTAGTAAGAGATACTGGTTTGGATTAAGTTCAGGATGAACTTCCCATTTTTTTTATATTCTCACTAATATAGCCAATAGATTTAGGCCGCACTTGAATGTTGTAAGCTTTGAGCTAACTCATGGTCTTATCGTTGCTCGTGCATTCCATCCACTCTTTTGACAAGATGGTTGTGTAATTGACTAGTAGAATGATGTACTCCATAGTATCAAATTGCTCCTCCTAGTTTAAGTGCGATTTAGAAAGGAAATCAGCCGCAGAATTTAAGTTACCTGTAATGTTTTCTACCTTGAAACAGAAACTTGCCAAACCCAATACCCATCTGCCACTTCAGGGAGTACTGCAAGAAGTGGCTTTATGGTTGAACATGAATGTAAGAGGATTATGATCAGTACGTATGCAGAATTGTATCCCCCAAAAGAAAAACATGAAGTGTTTGACAGCCCAAAAACTTGTGACGGCTTCTCTTTTGACTACAGAGTAGTTATTTTTCAGATAATAATGCAACAACCTCAAAGGGCGCTAAACAATATGCGAGAATATTAAATTCAAAGCCATCACGGGATTCGACTCTCACCAGATGTTAATTCAGGTCTGATATTTCATCTCCAGATTGGCACACACGTGGAAACGCCGAGACGAGTGACTGTGTAACCGTTATGGGTAAACTATGACGTATATAACATCTACAAGATATACAATGTGCTCTGTGATAATCAAAATAGAACTAGAGGAGTGGTGTTTGTGTGATCGGAGGAAGTTTAATAAAGTAAAAAAGTTGCGGAGCAAAGTTCAACTCGCCATAAAAGGGACTCTATAAACTAAATATGCTCGAATGGGTGCCACACAAAAACAAACCTGTGATTCTAAGTAATAAAAAAGGAACTCAATAAATTAGAAAACGAAGTTAACATACTTCTGTGAAAGTAAACAAAATTAATACAAATGTACCAAAGTGAGAATAAAAGGAAAAGGAAAGAGTGAACGTGGTGTGGTAACCAAAACTCAATAGGCATGTATAATCATCCAAATAAGAATGACAATGAGTATGAGTAACCGGGCCACAACATACCAACAAAATTAGTTGTACAGATGAAGGATATACAAATGAAGGATGTAGAAGGAAATCAGTCAATGCCATGGTGTAACCCCCAGTGACTACCTGTACTAATATTACGAAATGCTCTGCTATGTAAAATAGCGGTGAGTACCCACATACTCTTGAAAATTACATGCAATATTCATAGTCACAAAATGGTTTCCTATGCTAATACAATGCAATCCTCTCTCTGAGATCCCAAATTGATACAAGACACATGTGAATTCTGAAAAACACTAGCTCATTGAACACTCAAATCATTACAAAAAACAAGCTAGTTCAAATTTATCGTTGAGCCCTTTTTGGGACATCGTGTCAAGAAACCAATTTGAGTGAGACTTTCGCTGAGATAAACATTTTGACATATCTCTATCTGAAGCAATATTCACCATTTCACATACACTGAATCTCAATTAAGCTATTGTGTGAGGATGTAGTAACCAATGTTAAGCCAATGGAGAACTCACAGTTTTTGTTCGAATCCTGTTCTTATGTTCTGTTATACAAGTTCTCAATGATCTTTACATTTTACCCACATAATACAATCCACAAGGACACTTAATGGCATATATAACATGTTGACTGTTACAGTTAGCTGTGAAATTCAGTATGATATTTTTGCCAGAACGTGGGTGTGTGAAACTCTTTCCTGTGATTACATTATTGCAATGAGAACAATTAAAGCACTCAGGGCCATATGTATCAAAATGTTGTTTTGCGATTCTCAAATAGCGATTTTTTGAGAATCAATATTTTAGAATCACAAAATGCGTTGTATGTAGGATTTGAAAAAAGTTTTGTGAATCCTACATATTCCTTAATTGCGAATTGCAAATGGGATTCGCAATAAAGCAATACCTCCCTATTCATTCCTATGGGCATAGAGGCCCATAGGAATGAATGGGGACACATTCGCAATTTGCAAGTATTCATTAGGTACTCACAAATTGCAAATGTACTTTCAAGGATGCAAGGGTGTCAAATAAACACCCTGTTGCACCCCTGAAATAAGCATGGGTACAGATGTGGCACACATACATTCCCTAAGGGCATGTATGTTTGCCACATGGCACTTTGAAAAATGCAATAAACGTGCATTACCACCGACCTGAAGTTGGTGGTAATTTGCGATTCCTTATGCCGAAATTGCACAACTTGAGTGCTTCCTACATTGCATTTAAGGAATCACAATTTGCGATTCCTTAAATGCAATCGCAAAACAGGGAATCACAAATTACGCAATTCCTTATTTTGCAAGTGGGATTTTGTGTGATACATTGCACACTGCTAAATTGCGATCACAAACGTTGAAATTCTGCTAATTTCAGCATTTGCGATTGCAATTTGGCATTATACATATGGCCCTTAGTCATGCCTTTATGATGAGTTAAGGTAGATGTTACAGATTTATTCAATATATCCTTAAGATTGTTCAATAGTTTGTAGGCAAATAAAAGTGGAGTAGAAAATATGCCTCTAAAGGACGATTCTCCTGGTAATAAATCCCAACGGTTAAGGATTATTTTTTTGATCATCCAAGAGTGTGTAGAATATGTAGAGATAAACACCTTGCGGGGAGTCATTTCCCTTTTTTGGGTATTCTTTAACAGGTCTTTCCTGTCAAAAGCTTGAACATGAGTTTCTGTTTCATCAAGGAGCTCTTTAGGATAACCTCTATCCCAAAATTTTTGTTTCAACTTTTGAAGTGTGTCATGGCATACATTCATATCCGAAGGGATATGCTTAATCCTCATGAATTGCGAAAATGGATGGTGACGCTTTAACGGCCAAGGATGAAAACTGTTACACAATAGAGAGTTATTCCGGTCAGTGGGTTTACTAAATACGCTGGTGGCGATTGAATTACCTGAGCAATTGATGCTTACATCTAGGAATGCAATCTTCTCTAAATCCATATTAGAAGGGAATTGGATTCTGGGGTTCCTATTATTCAATTGCTCAGTCTGACGTTGAAAATCATTGCATGAGCCATGCTAAAAAATTTAAATGTCATTGATGAAGCGTTGATATAATATATGTTCCTCCTCAACTTTCATCAGGAAAATATTTGCGTAGCTAGGGGCCCATGGAAACCCCATTGTTGTCTCATTAGTTAGGAAATAAAATCTATCGTTCCATTGAGAGTAACTGTGGAAGAGGCAGAAGTGTAAGAGTTCAAGGATGAAAACCTTTTCAGCTTATAAATTATCATGCCTTAAAAGTGCCCATTTAATGGATTCAATTCCTTCAATGTGGGTAATGGAGGTGTATAAAGACACAACATCTACTGTACATAACCAAACCTGTCCAGTTTCCGGAAAGTGTTTTTCATCAAAAATGTATATTAAAAGAGTAATGTCATGCAAATACGATGGACCTGCTTGAACAATGGGTTGTAAAAAAGTATCAAGGTACAAACCCAAAGGCTCATGTATGGATCCACATCTGGTCTGAGAGGAGGGGTTGAGAAAGTCTTTATGAATCTTAGGAAGCATGTATAGCTTCGGACTCCGTGGATAGCTTGGTGACAAGAATTCTTAGTTTTTTTCAGTAATCCATTTCATCTTGACAGCTTCAGTTAATATAGAGGTGACAAGAACTTGAAAAGAAAAGATGCTGTAGGAGCTTCATTGAGTGGTAAATAGGTGGAGTCATCCCACAAAATATCCTCAATTTTATCTTCATAAAATCTCTGGTCCATTATCATCATAGCACCACCATTGTCAGCGTTCGTGAAATATAAAGATTCATTCATCCTAAGTGACTTTAGAGCAGCATTTTCCCTTTTAGACAAATTTAAAAGAATAGATGATTTTGTAGGCAGTTTTGAGCAATCATGTTTTACCAGAGCCTCAAACGTATCAATGATCTAATGTGAAATGGGAGAAGTGAAACTGCTCTTCGACTTGAATTCATGGTATTCATAATCCAGTGTTAGTGTAGGTTGGGTACTGATGGTGGAAAAGAAATAACGAAAATGCAGTTTCCTGGTAAATTTATGTAATGCTACCTCAGTGTCTAGAGGTCTAGAATTGAATGTAGGTATAAATGAGCTTCCTTTGTTTAAGATTGAGATCTGATTATCAGTGAGTTGTTGAGATGAAACATTAATCACTAGTGATTCTTTTGATGTCCAGATCTGCCTGGTTTTGCCGAATGGGGGTTTGTTTGTTTCCACATTTGATGGTTGTGGAGGGTTGTTTGCTGCAGGACTGGTTTCTAAAACATAAACCTTAGGAACACTAGATACTGATGTTGCAGTTGTGCAGGCACTAGTAGAAATGGTAGACAGGACAGGCAGACGGGTCAGCTGTGTGTCACTTATCGAAGACAAACTTTCTTCTGATGAGGTCGCGCCTGGTTTACTGAAATTCAGGTTTTTGAGCATATACCACAGCCCAATAGTATACCTCGTTGAGCTTATAAACCATGGTATCTCGAAGGAACTTACAAATCTTTCACTCATGGATTTCCTTTAGATCTTTTGATTAATTTCAATCAGTGTAGATTGCCATGCTACCTGTTAGTGACATGTTGTAGTGCGCTCAGGGCTCTTGGATACTTATTAGAGGCATGAACTTTCCAAAATTGGCATTTGAATGAAAAATCTAACTTTACCAATGAAGAGGGTTTATCATTACAATTTCATAGGTAACAAACATGTAATATCTACCTGCTCCAAATCAGGAATTACAGCTTATTAAATTAAATAAGGCATTTTCAATCGTATCATGTGGAAGAGGTGAGTTACAAAGTAGTAAAAAATGAATTTGGGAGGTTTTCACTATTAGGAGATATGAAACTTAAAAGTGGATGTCCAACCTTTTAATTGCACAGCACACTGCCCTATGGGCTACTTTGGGCCTACCTTAGAGGTGCTGTATATGTCATACAAGAGTTGTTTAAGGCTTGGTAAGGGATTTCAATAGCAAGTCAACATTATGTTATAGTTATATGTTATGTTATAGCAGTTTTATATCGCGCACAATTACTCGTGAGTATTCTGGCGTGTAAAGTTACCCTGACCTGAGGAGCAGGAGATTAGACCAGCTGGTGAAAGAGGAAAGTTTTAAGTTGTTTTTTAAACAACCTGGAGTCCTGGATAAATTTTAGATCCAAGGAGAGAGAGTTCCATGCTGTGGCTGTTCTCACAGAGAGGGACTGGCCTCCAAGCCGAATCCTACAGAATCTGGAAATCATCATCGGCTTTGGGTGGCTGATCGCAGAGATCTAGTGGGGCATAGAAAGCAAAGCGCTTCCTAAGGTACATTGGCCCAAGACCATGCAGACCATGCAGAGCTCTGTGGGCCAGAGTAAGAGCTTTAAATTGCACTCTGAGGGCCACCGGAAGCCAGTGTAGATCGCGAAGATACTGTCTTACGCTTGTTCTTCTGGAGATGTTAAACAGAAGTGTAGCTGTAGCATTCTGAATGGTCTGCAATATTTGTACCAGATAACCCGGAATGCCAATGTAGAGAAGTGTGGCTCAATGGTTAGAGCGACAGACCCTGATGCAGTAGTCTGGACAGGACTAGGGTTCAATTTCCGCCTCGGCGGGTCTCGGGCTCAATTTCCTCGGACCTGATAATTCTCGCCTCAGTGCCTATTCTAATCATGAGTCCCACTCTGCACCTCTGGGCAATAGCTTGCTTTTTCTCTACAACAGCCCCAACAACGCTGAGGATGCCTGACTTCACCTTGGGGGTGCCCAGGAGTGGGCTCCTCACAGGGAAAGGCCAGCAAGGGTTCCTCGGCGGTATTCGTACAAGCGCCGTGATGCCTACGGGTCGTGGTGCGCTATACAAGTGCGTAATCATTTCATTTCATTTCCAATGTACAGAGCATTGGCATAGTCAATGCGAGAAAGAATAAGAGACCAGGCGACCGTTTCCTTAGCTGGCCTAGGAAGAAGGGGGAAAAATCTACTTATAGATTTAAGAACGCCGAAGCACAGCCCGGTGAGTTTCTTGATTTGCATTGAAAACCAAAGTTCTTCTCCAAACCATATGCTCCTACGTGGTGGATCTCTTTCGAGACTCATTGCCTGAACTTACCGGATGGAATTGGGCTGTTGAAATTCCAAGGGCTCACCGTGTTCCTCTTACTTTGAAACATCCACAGAAGCCTGGAGGGTAACCCCGTGCCATATTGGTCTATTTCGGCAACTTCTTGCTACGACAGGCGGTCTTGGAGAAGGCCAGACCTGAGGCAAAAAGAATTAGAAATGAAGTTTCGTACTTTTTCCGCCCCGACATCTGTCACACTACCGTCGAGAGGCGATGGAGGTTGCGCCAACTAATTAAGCTGTTCCAGGATAAAAGTGCGCAAGCTTACCTCAACAATGCTGCTCGACTTAAGGTGATCTGGGAAGGGCAGACAACATTTTTTGTCTCAGAAATTAAAGCCAAAGAATATTTGGATGAAATATCAGCTTAGGCTAAGATAGCACAGCACCAGCAATATCGATAGCTTTGGTAGGGAAAATGTTTCCTTTTTTTTGTTTTTCTGTCCCAGAAATGACTTAGGCGCTACATGGAAACACGTTTTTTTGTATGCTTGTGTTTGGGTTGCGGGGGGCAGGTGGAAATCATGATATAGCATCATATAGGTTTTTTTTTTGGAGCTCTGTATGTGTAATATTAGAAACAAAACAATGAGCTCTAGTCATATGTTGCACGTCCATCACTTCGTACTCTTATAGAGTCTATTTGTCTCAATTTTGGTGGGAGGTGTGCGGGATGTGGGGGTGGGGTAGCTGGGGGGGAGGTGGGAGGCTGGGGGGTGGGTTGAAAACTAGAAAAAGAAGCAGCTCCAAATTTAATATCATAGCAACACAACAGAAAGTGATAATAGCAGCAACATTTTGTTTATCAAAAGAATACAATTTGACTTGTTTGAAAAGATTTCTTGAAGCAGCAGAGGGTTTTGTGAAACATTATATTAAACTGTAATGGGGAGGTTAACATGCTGCTCCTGGAATGTGGCTGGCCTAAATGATAAAATCAAGAGGGCTCGTTTTTGTGAATTAATTAGACAAGGCTCTTTTGATATTGTCTGTGTGCAAGAAACTCACCTTCCCTGGGAAAAAAGAGAACTTCTCAAAATTGCTGACTATAATATACTTGCCTCCACAACTCAAACCTCGAACACCCGTGGGGTTGCGATTATGGCCAAAATATGTTTGGGGGTACCTAATCGCAAACTAGTTGACTCCCAGAGGAGGTGGGCTATCGTAACACTGATATCAGGCATTGCCATCTGCTCAGTTTATGGTTCAAATAAAGATGAACCACAAATATTTGAAAATCTTAAACTTGAGCTTGCCTCTTGTCCAAAGTCAATAATATTCTGTGGGGATTTAAATATTTCACTAGGACTGACATTTAGCTAACATACTCAAGATAAATATACAGGCCGAAAGCCCAAAGTGTTTAATGCTATTAGTCAACTGTGATCTAGCCAGGATCCAAAAGATATCTGGGATTTAAAGAATTGTCATGATTCCGGATATACCTATTACTCATATCCGCATAATAGATATGTTAGGATGGGATCATTTTCTTATATCACGCAACCTAGTCACCAAAGCAGAAATAAAGAAATTCGCTAAAATTATCTCACACCACAACTCTCTACTTCAGATATTAGATATAACTAAATGTACCAGGCCACATACTAAATGGACGTTTGATAGAAAGCTCCTAGCTGATGAAGACTATGTGAATTTTATTAAAAAATGGGCAGAGGGATTTTTTTATATGAATCGATATAGTGCCTCTAGGGGGTTGTATGGGATTGATTTAAGGTGGCCCTCAGAGGAGACACGATCAGCTACGTGGCTAGGGCAAAGAAACAATGTGAAGCCAGGAACTCGCAATTAATATATGATTTGATAAAAGCTGAAGAGGAACATTTTCTAGCAGTCACGCAAGATAAGGATGGAGTCCATATTCTTCACCGAATATTAATTCTAAAAACTGAATTAAACAGCTGGCTAACTAAACGCTCAGCGGAGATATTTCAGATGTATCGTAACAGCTTATACAAGAATGGTGAGAGAGTTGGTAAACAGTTGGCGCTACGCACCCGGCAAAAGGCCTCATATAACTCAATAGCATGCATCAATTTAAATGGCACTGATTATACTGATCCCAATGAAATAATTGAAGGGTTTCGGCAATATTATTAGGGACTGAATACGGACCATATCCCTCAGAGCGCCACAGAAGTTAGGAATGTGGTGACTGAATTTATAGGAAATACCCCACAAGCTAGAACATTAGATGATATAACCAAGGAGGATTTGGAGAAACATCAGCATTGCCGAGATACAACTAGCCATCTCTGGCTTGGCTTCAGGGAAGGCTGCTGGCCCTGATAAAATTCCTCTTGAAATGTATAAAATATTAGGCACTTTGATATTACCCTTTTAATTTGATCTATTTACCGGTATACAACGAACCGGTAAATCTGGAGACTCTTGGGGCAAAACAGATCTAATTATTTTCCCCAAAAAGAATAAACCTGTCGAGAAACCATCATCATACCGACCTATCCCTCTGATTAACTCAGACTCTAAACTCTACGCTAAGATCTTAGCCAATCGGCTCGGGAGGGTTGTTGAACATCTGGTCTCCCCCTGGCAACATGATTTCATTCCGGGTAAGGGCACTAAGGATCATATCTGTAGAGCCATTGCACTGTTTGATTTCATGTCCAGTGTGGGGGGCCATATGTCTTAAATAATAGACTTTTTTTTATCCTTTATGTGGTAATATGGGAAAATTAGGAGATCACTTAAATTTCTGACGCTACCGCAGCATAGAGGAGGCCTAACACTCCCCAATATTGCGCTATATCATTGGGCTGCCTTTCTCAAACAAATGTCTCCCTTATTTAGTATTTTTGCTCCCAGTACAGAAATTCCACTACCAGAAATACCCTCGATATATGAACTACTATTGGAAAAAAAATATCAAGATTTTCTTTTAAAGATATTAGATCCCAGTTATTTAAAAAAAAACTAAATTTAAGATAGTCAAGAGTGCGTGGAGAGTTTGGTGCAAGATTTCAAGGTTTTTGAAAATCCCAAAATATAATAGATATACCCCTTTATGGGGCCCTCGCTACTGCCCCTGTTAGTAAATGATGATGTGGCAAAGAAATGGGAAATGCTAGGCATAAGAACAGTCTGGGATTTCTGTGGAAACGAAGCAGATTGTAAAACAGCCGAAGCAAGGAGAGCAATGATGGGGGAGGTGGTGCTATGGCCAATGTAAGAGGATCAATGGATGGGGATGTGGGGGAACAGCCAATCAAGGGTAGCAATGACAAGGGAGATGGGGGAACAGCCAATGCAAGGGGATCAATGAAGGGGGAGGTGGAGGGACAGCCAATGCAAGAGAGCAATGAAGGGGGAGGTTGCGGAACAGCCAATGCAAGTAGATCAATGAATGGGAGGTGGAGGAATGGCCAATGCAAAGGGAGCAATGAAGGGGGAGGTAGAGGAACATCCAATCAAAAGGAGCAATGAAGAGGAAGGTGGAGAACCAGGCAATGCAAGTGGAGCAATGATTGGGAGGTTGGGGGAACAACCAATGCAAGGGGAGCAATGAAGGGGAGGTGGGGGAACAGTCAATGCAAGAGGAGCAATGAAAGGAGAGGTGGAGGAATAGCCAATGCAAGGGGAGCAATGAAGGGGGAGGTGGGGGAACAGCCACTGCAAGGAGAGTAATGAAGGGGGAGGTGGGGAACAGCCACTGCAAGGCGAGCAATGAAGGGGGAGGTGGGGGATCAGTCAATGCAAGAGGAGCAATGAAGAGGGAGGTGGGAGGTGGGGGAACAGCCAATGAAAGGGAGCAATGAAGGGGGAGGTGGAGGAACAGCCAATCAAAGGGAGCAATGATAGGGGAGGTGGAGGAACGGCCAATGCAAGGGGAGCAATGAAGGTGGAGGTGGAGGAACAGGCAATGCAAGGGGAGCAATGAAAGGGGAGGTGGGGGAACAGTCACTGCAAGGGGAGCAATGATGAAGAGATGGTGGAACAGTCAATGAGAGGGGAGCAATAAAGGGGGAGGTGGGGGAACAGCCAATGCAAAGGGAGCAATGAAAGGGGAGGTTGAGGAACAGCCAATGCAAGGAGAGCAATGAAGGGGGAGGTGGAGGAACAGCCAATCAAGGGGACCAATTAAGGGGGATGCCTTAAGGGGGATGCGGTGGAACAGGTAATGTTTTAATTTATATAGATCTGGCTAGACCCAGAGGTATCAGAGCGCTTTACATGATCATGATAGAATAAGGCCACAAGTGGTATAAAAAGCATAATAACAAAGTCAAAAACAACCATATTACAAAATCAAGAAGGAATGAAGCAAGGGATGAAGCAGTTTAATACTGGTAATATAGGTACATTTGATTACAGTAAGAAGGCCACTATATTACAGGGACAGATATGGTATAGTGAGATGAGATCAGGAGTCAGGCACAAGATTAGGAACCCCTGTAGTAGTTAAGGAGGTGGGTTTTGAGGTCTTTTTTGAAGCTGGCTTACGAGGGGTTACAGCGAAGGTTTTTTGGGAGGGAGTTCCAGATAGTAGGGGCATTTCCAGAGAAGGAGCGAGATTGTGTTGCTTTCTTTTTGTGCAGAGGAGGGATTAGGAGGAGGGCGTTGGAGCTTCTCAGAGGACGAGTGGTACCAGCGATAAGGAGTTTCTTGGATAGGTACTGCTGAGTGTTTTGGTGGAGAGCTTTATGAGTAATGCAGGCCGTTTTGTAAGTTGATCTCCCTTCAATAGGGAGCCATTTAAGCGATTTGAGAGCTGGGGAGATATGGTCGAAGCATTTGGAGTCTGTGATGAGCCTGTCTGCAAGGTTGAGCACAGCTTTAATAAGAGCAAGGTGGGCCTTGGGGATTCCGTTGAGGATGGCGTTGCCACAGTCAATAAGTGAGAGAACCAGTGATTGATCTGCAAGTTTAAAATCATCAATGGGTAAGAATGGTTTGATTTTCTTGAGGTGACCAAAAGTGAAGAGGGCTCCTTTGGCAGATTTTTTGATGTGAATGTTTATGGTGAGGGTGTTGTCGATAGTAATGCCAAGCGATTTGACGGAGTTGGACAGTGTGAGTGGGCAGTTGAGTGCATTAAGGTCTGAGATCCACGATTGAATGGGAAGACGGTTCTTTTTAGGGGCGAAGAGGATGATTTCAGTTTTATTTGGGTTTAGTTTGAGATGATTTGACAGGGAACAGGATTGAATCTTGTGAAGGGAGTTGTTAAGGTGTAAGATGTCAGCATGAGTTTTAATCCTGTAATAGATTTGGGTGTCATCAGCGTATAGGTGGTAGTTGATGCCTGCTTGTTTAAGAATGAGAGTGAGAGCTTCCATAAAGAGGTTAAAGAGGGAAGGGGAGAGGATAGAATCTTGGGGGACTCCAAGGGAGACAGGAGAGGGGTTAGAGAGACAATTTTGAATTTTTATTTGCTGAGTTTGGTTTCAAAGGTATAAGGTGAACCATTTGAGGACAGTTTCTTTAAGACTGAAACGGGCCATAAGAACATTGAGTAAGGCTGAATGGCTGACTGTATCAATCAAGGAGAGAAATGAAGAGGGAGATGGGGAAACAGCCAATGCAAGGGGATCAATGAAGAGAGAGGTGGAGGAAAGGCCAATGCAGGCGAGCAATGAAGGGGGAGGTTAGGGAACAGCTAATGCAAGTGGATCAACGAAGGGGGAGGTGGAGGAATGGCCAGTGCAAGGGGAGCAATGAAGGGGGAGGTAGAGGAACAGCAAATCAAAAGGAGCAATGAAGAGGGAGGTGGAGAAATAGGAAATGCAAGGGGAGCAAAGACGGGGGAGGTTGGGGGGAACAGCCAATGCAAGGGGAGCAATGAAGGGAGAGGTAGGGGAACAGCCACTGCAAGGGGAGCAATGAAGGGGGGAACAACCAATGCAAGGGGAGCAATGAAGGGGGAGTTGGGGAACAGCCAATCAAGGGAAGCAGTGAAGGGAGAGGTGAAGGGAGAGGTGGAGGAATGGCTAATGGAAGGGGATCAATGAAGGGGGAGGTGGAAGAACAGCCAATCAAGGGGAGCAATGAAGAAGGAGATGGGGAAACATCTAATGCAAGGGGATCAATGAAGAGGGAGGTGGAGGAATGGCCAATAAAAGGAGAGCAATGAAGGGGAAGGTGGAGGAATAGCCAATGCAAGGGGAGCAATGAAGGAGGAGGAGTGGGAACGGCCAAGGCAATCGGATCAATGAAGAGATAGGTGGAAGAACGGAAAATGCAAAGGGATCAATGAAGGGATAGATAGAAGAATGGCCAATGCAAGGGGATCAAGGAAGAGGGTGGTGGGGGAACAGCCAATCAAGGTGAGCAATGAAGGGGGAGGTGCTGGAATAGCCACTGCAAGGGGAGCACTAAAGGGGGATATGGAGAAAAAGGCAATGCAAGGGGAGCAATGACAGGGGGAGGTGGGGGAACAGTCTATGCAAGAGGAGCAATGCAGGGGGGGTGGGGAACAGTCAATGCAAGTGAAGCAATTAACGGAAGGGTGGGGGAACAGCAAATGCAAGGGGAGCAATGAAAGGGAGGTGGGGGAACAGCTAATGCAAGGAGATCAATAAAGGAAGATTTGGGGGAACAACCAATGCAAGGGGAGCAATGAAGGGGAGTTGGAGGAACATCCAATCAAAGGGAGCAATGAAGGGGGTGATGGAGGAACAGTCAATCAAGGGGAGCAATGACGGGGAGGTGGAGGAATGGCCAATGCAAGTGTGCAATGAATGGAGAGGTGGGGGAACAGCCAATGCAAGGGGAGCAATGAAGGAAGAGTTGGAGGAACAGCCAATCAAAGTGAGCAATGAAGGGGGAGGTGGGGGAACAGCCGATGCAAGGGGAGCAATGAAGGGGAAGGAGTGGGAACAGATATTGCAAGCTGAGCAATGAAGGTGGAGGTGGGGCAACAGCCAATGCAATCGGATCAATGAAGGGAGAGGTAGGGGAACAGCCTTTGCAAGGGGATCAAGGAAGGGGGTGGTGGGGGAACACCGAATCAAGGGGATCAATGAAAGGGAAGGTGCTGGAACAGCCACTGCAAGGGGAGCAATGAAGGGAGAGGTGGGGGAACAGGCAATGCTAGGGGAGCAATGAAGGGGAGGTGGAGGAACAGCCAATGCAAGGGGATCAATGAAGATGGAGGTGGGGGAACAGCAAATGGAAGGGGATCAATGAAGGGGGAGTTGGGGAACAGCCAAGCAAGGGGATCAATAAAGGGGGAGGTGGAGAAACGGACAATGAAAGGGGAGCAATGAAGGGGAAGGTGAGGGAATAGCCGATGCAAGGGGTGCAATGAAGGAGGATTTGGAGGAACAGCCAATCAAAGGGAGCAATGAAGGGGAGGTGGAGGAACAACCAATGCAAGGGGAGCAATGAAGGGGCAGGAGTGGGAACAGCCGATGTAAGGGGAGCTATGATGGAGAGGTGGAGGAACAGCCAATGCAAGCGGAGCAATGAAGGTGGAGGTGGTGGAACAGCCAATGCAATCGGATCAATGAAGGGATAGGCAGGAAACCGGCCAATGCAAGGGGATCAATGAAGGGAGAGGTGGAAGAATGCCCAATGCAAGGGGATCAAGGAAGAGTGTGGTTGGGAAGAGCCAATCAAGGGGAGCAATGAAGGGGGAGGTGCTGGAATAGCCACTGCAAGGGGAGCAATGACGGGAGAGATTGGGGGAACAGTCAATGCAAGAGGAGCAATGAAGGGTAATATGGGGGAACAGCCAATGCGAGGGGAGCAATGAAGGAGGAGGTGGTGGAACAGCCACTGCAAGGGGGGCAATGAAGGGGGAGGTTGAGGTACAGCCAATGCAAGGGGAGAAATGAAAGGGAGGTTGGGGAACAGCCAATGCAAGGAGAGCAATGTAGGGGAATGTGGGGGAACAGTCAATGCAAGTGGAGCAATGAAGGGGGAGGGGGGACATGAAATGGAAGGGGATCAATGAAGGGGGAGTTGGGGAACAGCCAATCAAGGGAGCAATGAAGGGAAAGGTGGAGGAATGGCCAATGCTAGGGAATCAATGAAGGGAGAGGTGGAGGAACAGCCAATCAAGGGGAGCAATGAAGAGGGAGATGGGGAACAGCCAATGCAAGGGGATCAATGAAGTGGGAGGTGGAGGAACAGCCAATGCAAAGGGAGCAATGAAGTGGGAGGTGAGGGAACAGCCATTGGAAGGGGATCAATGAAGGGGGAGGTGGAGAACAGCTAATCAAACGGAGTAATGAAGCGGGATTTGGAGGAACAGTCAATCAAAGGGAGCAATGATGGGGAGGTAAAGAAACAGCCAATGCAAGCTGAGCAATGAAGGTGGAGGTGGGGGAACAGCCAATCAAGAGGAGCAATGAAGGGGGAGGTGGGGGAACAGCCAAAGCAAGGGGATCAATGAGGGGGGAGGTGGGGGAACAGGCAATGCAAGAGGAGCAATGAAGAGGGAGGTGGGGAACAGCCACTGCAAGGGGAGCAATGTTGGGGGAGGTGGGGGAACAGTCAAGCAAGTGGAGCAATGAAGGGAGAGGTGGGTTAACAGCAAATGCAAGGGGAGCAATGAAAGGGAGGTGGGGGAAAAACCAATGCAAGGAGAGCAATGAAGGGGGAGTTGGGAGAAAAACCAATGCAAGGGAAGCAATGAAGGGGAGGTGGGGGAACAGCCAATGCAAGGGGAGCAATGAAGGGGGAGTTGGAGGAACAGCCAATCAAAGGAAGCAATGAAGGGGGAGGTGGGTGAACAGCTGATGCATGGGGAGAAATGTAGCGGAAGGACCTAGCTTGGGATTATACGGAAAATCTGCTCACTACACCTCTGGAAACCCTGTCTAATGATCAGCTGGGGCAATTAGGGCACGCCGACTCAGCAACCCCCTCACCCATAGACACTATCTTACAGGCCATCTACATACACCACGTGGATACTCATTAGGACGCCCGCAAGAACCAAGCTGCGATGCACAAGATGCAGGGAGTTGTGCGTAAACTCACTAAGACATGTAGTTTATTTGGGGACCGGCTTACGGAGGTGGAGACCAGGATGGTCTCCAATGAGGCAGAAATGGTTATTCATCAAGAACACACAGACTCACACGAATCCCAGCTAACAAATATTAAATGGAAGCTGGAGGAGTTTGAGAACCGCCAGCGAAGAGGTAATCTGCGAGTTCTTGGAGTACCTGAAGGGACAGACAGGGGGATGCTCGCTCCTATGTGGTGGATCTTTTTCGAGATTCATTGCCTGAACTTACCGGATGGAATTGGGCTGTTGAAGTTCAAAGGGCTCACCTTGTTCCTCTTACTTTGAAACATCCACAGAAGCCTGGAGGGTACCCCCGTGCCATATTGGTCTATGTCAGCAACTTCTTGCTACGACAGGCGGTCTTTGAGAATTCCAGACCTGAGGCAAAAAGAATTAGAAATGAAGTTTCGTACTTTGTCCGCCCCGACTTCTGTCACACTACCATCGAGAGGCGATGGAGTTTGCAACAACTAATTAAGCCGTTCCAGGATAAAAGTGCTCAAGCTTACCTCAACAAGCCTGCTCGACTTAAGGTGACCTGGGAAGGGCAGACTAATTTTTTTGTCTCAGAAATTAAAGCCAAAGAACATTTGGATGAAATATCAGCTTAGGCTAGGATAGCACAGCACCAGTAATATCGTTAGCTTTGGTAGGGAAATTTTTTCCTTTTTTCTTGTTTTTCTGACCCAGAAATGATTTAGGCGCTACATAGAAACACTTTAATGAAGGGGGAGGTGGAGAACAGCTAATGTAAGGGGACCAATGAAGGGGGTTGTAGGGAAATAGACAATGCAAGGGGACCAATGAAGTGGGAGGTGAAGGAACAGCCAATCAAAGGGAGCAATGAAGGGGGGGTGGAGGAACAGTAAATCAAAGGTAGCAATGACGGGGAAGGTGGAGGAATGGCCAATACCAGGGGAGCAATGAATGAGGAGGTGGGGGAACAGCCAATGCAAGGGGAGCAATGAAGGGGGAGTTGGAACAACAGATAATCAAAGGGAGCAATGAAGGGGGAGGCGGGGTAACAGCCGATGCAAGGGAATTAATGATGGGATAGGTGGGGGAACGGCCAATTCAAGCGGATCAAGGAAGGGGAGGGGGGAACAGCCAATCAAGGAGAGCAATGAAGGGGGAGGTGGAGGAACAGCCAATCAAAGGAAGCAATGATGGGGGAGGTGGAGGATCAGTCAATTAAAGGGAGCAATGATGGGGAGGTGGAGGAATGGCCAATGCAAGGGGAGCAATGAATGAGGAGGTGGGGGAACAGTCAATGCAAGGGGGGCAAAGAAGGGGGAGTTGGAGGAGCAGCTAATCAAACGGAGTAATGAAGCGGGAGTTGGAGGAACAGCCAATCAAAGGGAGCAATGATGGGGAGGTAAAGAAACAGCCAATGCAAGCTGAGCAATGAAGGTGGAGGTGGGGGAACAGCCAATCAAGAGGAGCAATGAAGGGGTAGGTGGGGGAACAGCAGATGCAAGGGGAGCAATGTAGGCGGAGGTGGGGGAAAGTCAATGCAAGGGGATCAATGGAGGGGGAGGTGGGGGAACATCCAATGCAAGGGAGAAATGAAGAGGGAGGTGGGGGAACAGCCAATGCAAGGAGAGCAATGAAGGGGGAGGTGGGGGAACATCCAATCCAAGGGAGCAATGAAGGGGGAGGCGAGGGAACAGCAGATGCAAGAGGAGCAATGAAAGAGAGTTGGGGGAACGGCCAATGCAAGGGGAGCAATGAAGGGGGAGGTGGGGAAACATCCATTGCAAGGGGAGCAATGAAGGGTAAGGTGGGGGAACAGCCAATGCAAGGGGAGCAATGAAGGGTATGTGGGGGAACAACTGATGCAAGCCTAGCAAAGTCTGGGAGGTGGAGGAACAGCCAATGCAAGGGGAGCAATGAAGGGGAAGGTAGGGGAAAAGCCAATGCAAGGGGAGAAATGAATGGGAGGTGGGGTAACAGCCAATGCAAGGAAAGCAATGAAGGGGGAGGTGGGGGAACAGTCAATGCAAGTTTAGCAATGAAGTGAGAGGTGGGGGGACAGCAAATGGAAGGGGATCTATGAAGGGAGATTTGGGGAACAGTCAATGAAGGGGAGCAATGAAGGGAGAGGTGGAGGAATGTCCAATGCAAGGGGATCAATGAGAGGGGAGGTGGGGGAACAGTCAATCAAAAGAAGCAATGAAGGGGGAGGTGGAGGAACAGCCAATCAACGGGAGCAACGATGGGGGAGGTGGAGGAACATCCAATGCAAGAGGAGCAATGAAGGTGGAGGTGGGGGAACAGCAGATGCAAGGGGAGCAATGAAGGGGAGGTGAGGGGACAGCCACTGCAAGGGGAGCAATGATGGAGAGGTGGCAGAACAGTCAGTGCAATGGGAGCAATGAAGGGGGAGGTGGGGGAACAGACAATGCAAGGGGAGCAATGAAAGGGAGGTGGGGGAACAGCCAATGCAAGGAGAGCAATGAAGGGAGAGGTGGGGGAACAGCCAATGCAAGGGGAGCAATGAAAGGGAGGTGGGGGAACAGCCAATGCAAGGAGAGCAATGAAGGGGGGGTGGGGGAACAGTCAATGCAAGTGGGGCAATGAAGGGAGAGGTGGGGGAAAAGCAAATGAAGGGGATCAATGAAGGGGGAGTTGGGGAAGAACCAATCAAGGGGAGCAATAAAGGGAGAGGTGGAGGAATGGCCAATGCAAGGGGATCAATGAAGGGGGAGGAGTTGGAATGGCCGATGTATGGGGAGCAATGATGGGGAGGTGGAGGAACAGTCAATTCAAGCAGAGCAATGAAGGTGGAGGTGGGGAACAGCCAATGCAATTGGATCAATGAAGGTATAGATGGAAGAGTGGTCAATGCAAGAGGGTCAAGGAAGAGGGTGGTGGGGGAACAGCCAATCAAGGGGAGCAACGCAGGGGGAGGTGCTGGAACAGGCAATGCAAGGGGAACAATGACGGAGGAGGTGGGGAACAGCCAATGCGAGGGGAGCAATGAAGGGGAGGTGGGGGAACAGCCAATGCAAGGGGAGCAATGATGGGGAGGTGGCGGAGCAGTTAATGCAAGGGGAGCTAGGAAGGGAGAGATGGGGAACAGCCACTACAAGGAGAGCAATGAAGGGGGAAGTTGGGGAACAGCCAATGAAAGAGGAGGTGGGGGAACAGCCAATCAAAAGGGAGCAATGAAGGGGGAGGTGGTGGAACAGCCAATGCAAGGGGAGAAATAAAGGGGAGGTGGGGGAACAGTCACTGCAGGGGAAACAATGATGAAGAGATGGTGGAACAGTCAATGAGAGGGGAGCAATGAAGGAGAGGTGGGGGAACAGCCAATTCAAGGGGAACAATGAAGGGGGAGGTGGGGGAACAGCCGAAGCAAGGGGATCAATGAAGGGGGAGGTGGGGGAACAGGCAATGCAAGGGGAGCAATGAAGGAGAGGTGGGGAACAGACAATGCAAGGGGAACAATGAAGGGGGAGGTGGGGGAACAGCCGAAGCAAGGGGAACAATGAAGGGGGAGGTGGGGGAACAGCCAATGCAAGGGGAAAAATGAAGGGGGAGGTGGGGGGACAGCCAAAGCAAGGGGATCAATGAAGGGGGAGGTGGGGGAACAGGCAATGCAAGAGGAGCAATGAAGGGGGAGGTGGGGAACAGCCACTGCAAGGGGAGCAATGTTGGGGGAGGTGGGGGAACAGTCAAGCAAGTGGAGCAATGAAGGGAGAGGTGGGTTAACAGCAAATGCAAGGGGAGCAATGAAAGGGAGGTGGGGGAAAAACCAATGCAAGGAGAGCAATGAAGGGGGAGTTGGGAGAACAACCAATGCAAGGGAAGCAATGAAGGGGAGGTGGGGGAACAGCCAATGCAAGGGGAGCAATGAAGGGGGAGTTGGAGGAACAGCCAATGAAAGGAAGCAATGAAGGAGGAGGTGGGTGAACAGCTGATGCATGGGGAGAAATGTAGCGGAAGGACCTAGCTTGGGATTATACGGAAAATCTGCTCACTACACCTCTGGAAACCCTGTCTAATGATCAGCTGGGGCAATTAGGGCATGCCGACTCAGCAACCCCTTCACCCATAGACACTATCTTACAGGCCATCTACATACACCACGTGGAGACTCATTAGGACGCCCGCAAGAACCAAGCTGCGATGCACAAGATGCAGGGAGTTGTGCATAAACTCGCTAAGACATGTAGTTTATTTGGGGACCGGCTTACGGAGGTGGAGACCAGGATGGTCTCCAATGAGGCAGAAATGATTATTTATCAAGAACACACAGACTCACACGAATCCCAGCTAACAAATTTTAAATGGAAGCTGGAGGAGTTTGAGAACCGCCAGTGAAGAGGTAATCTGCGAGTTCTTGGAGTACCTGAAGGGACAGACAGGGGGATGCTCGCTCCTATGTGGTGGATCTTTTTCGAGATTCATTGCCTGAACTTACCGGATGGAATTGGGCTGTTGAAGTTCAAAGGGCTCACCTTGTTCCTCTTACTTTGAAACATCCACAGAAGCCTGGAGGGTACCCCCGTGCCATATTGGTCTATGTCAGCAACTTCTTGCTACGACAGGCGGTCTTTGAGAATTCCAGACCTGAGGCAAAAAGAATTAGAAATGAAGTTTCGTACTTTGTCCGCCCCGACTTCTGTCACACTACCATCGAGAGGGGATGGAGTTTGCAACAACTAATTAAGCCGTTCCAGGATAAAAGTGCGCAAGCTTACCTCAACAAGCCTGCTCGACTTAAGGTGACCTGGGAAGGGCAGACTAATTTTTTTGTCTCAGAAATTAAAGCCAAAGAATATTTGGATGAAATATCAGCTTAGGCTAGGATAGCACAGCACCAGTAATATCATTAGCTTTGGTAGGGAAATTTTTTCCTTTTTTCTTGTTTTTCTGACCCAGAAATGATTTAGGCGCTACATAGAAACACTTTTAAAAAAATAATTCTAAAATGTTATAACAAAGTTTTTTATGTATGCTTGTTTTTGGGGTGTGGGGGCGGCAGGTGGAAATCATGATATAGCATCATATAGGTTTTTTATTTGGAGCTCAGTATGTGTAATATTAGAAACAAAAGAATGAGCTCTAGTCATATGTTGCACGTCCATCACTACGTACTCTTATGGAGTCTGTTTGTCTCAATTTTGGTGGGAGGTGTGCGGGTGTGGGGGTGGGGTAGCTGGGGGGGAGGTGGGAGGCTGGGGGGTGGGAGGCTGGGGGGTGGGTTGAAAACTTGAAAAAGAAGCAGCTCCAAAATTTATTTCATAGCATACAACAAAAATTGATAATAGCAGCAACATTTTGTTTTTCAGAATATTATGATTTGACTTGTTTGAAAAGATTTCTTGAAGAAGTAGAGGGTTTTGTGAAACCTTATATTAAACTGTAATGGGGAGGTTAACATGCTGCTCCTGGAATGTGGCTGGCCTAAATCATAAAATCAAGAGGGCTCGTTTTTGTGAATTATTTAGACAAGGCTCTTTTGATATTGCCTGTGTGCAAGAAACCCACCTTCCCTGGGAAAAAAGAGAACTTCTAAAAATTGCTGGCTATAATATACTTGCCTCCACAACTCAAACCTCGAACACCCGTGGGGTTGCGATTATGGCCAAAATATGTTTGGGGGTACCTAATCGCAAACTAGTTGACTCCCAGGGGAGGTGGGCTATCGTAACACTGACATCAGGCATTGCCATCTGCTCAGTTTATGGTTCAAATAAAGATGAACCACAAATATTTGAAAATCTTGAACTTGAGCTTGCCTCTTGGCCAAAGTCAATAATATTCTGTGGGAATTTAAATATTTCACTAGGAACGACATTTAGCAAACATACTCAAGATAAATATACAGGCTGAAAGCCCAAAGTGTTTAATGCTATTAGTCAACTACGATCTAGCCAGGATCTAATAGATATCTGGGATTTAAAGAATTGTCATGATCCCGGATATACCTATTACTCATATTCGCATAATAGACATGTTAGGGTAGATCATTTTCTTATATCACGCGACCTGGTCACCAAAGCAGAAATAAAGAAACTCCCTAAAATTATCTCAGACCACAACCCTCTACTTCTGTAAATGTACCAGGCCATATACTAAATGGACGTTTGATAGAAAGCTCCTAGCTGATGAAGACTATGTGAATTTTATTAAAAAATGGGAAGAGGAATTTTTTTATATGAATCGATATTGTGCCTCTAGGGGGGTGTATGGGATTGTTTTAAGGCGGCCCTCAGCGGAAAAACGATCAGCTACGTGGCTAGGGCACAGAAGCAACGTGAAGCCAGTGAGGTTCTGTAAATTACGAATTCGTTCGTACTCAGCCTCCATTTTGTGATCGCCGCCATTTTATGTTGCCCTCACTCAGGCAGCTCGGCGAATGCGATGTTTTTGTCGTTTCTGCTTTGCGTGTCAGGTGGCATCCTCGCCTATGTTTACTAACGAGTGTCAGGGTCTGGACGAGTACACTAATTCCTGTCTGAGCTGATTAATCCCCGTCCGGACTACATGTCGTTTCACACCATTGTTTCCTCTAAGTTATCTTATCTGCTGTCCTTCGCTACATGTCTCATGCATTCTCCTGTTTCACTAACTGTCCTTCTACAACAAGCAGCTGTGTTTTCTCTGCTTGAGTTGCTTTAGCCTTAAAACATTGTCTATAACGTTTGCCTTTCGCTCATGCTCGTGTGTGATTGCATTTTGCATTGTATTGCATCATATATAAGCCTGTGCGCTACAGAGTTAAGTGGCAGTCTCTTTTGAACCTCGTTGCACTGACGACTTCTAAGACAACTGTACTAGCCGCAGCTAATAAATATCATCTTCTACGCCAGACGAAGAGTCCGTGTCTCTGTTTTTGACAAGGCAGGTGAACTCCGGGGATTTAGGCGTACCCTGCGCCACCGGGCCTTAAGGCTGCGGTTCTCCAACTGGCACCCAACGTGGGGCGACTTCAGCGGTTGCGGTTGAGCCCGAGGGTCATGAGGATCCCCGCAAGAAAATTCCGGAGGAAGCGCACCACGTGATCGACCCCTGTATGTCGAAAGTGGACCGAAGGTCTTTTACAGCGCGGCTACTCCTTTCCGACGACTGCTGACGACTGCTGCCCTGACTGTCGCCCTGCCTTGGACCCTTCTGAAGAGTTTGGTAGAGCGAGATGATAGACGGACCTTCGCTGGTGTAGAACGATTCTTAGTTAAGTATTTGGTGGGTCGCTCCCACAGACCTTTGTTTTGCTTTGTTTTTGTTTCTATTCAGATATTGCAATAGCTGAAGCCAAGGGGTGAGTACGATTGTTCTGTCTCACTGATTTATACCCCTTGTTGTTTGTGATCAGTCTAGAGAAGTGACGATGCCTGGGCTGAGTAAGTTTAAAAGATTTTGTTGTTTGGGTTGCCCAAGGGATTCCCAGTTGGAGGAATCATGTCCGATCCCTCCAGTTGGAACTCCCACTTATGAGCTCTATTTGAAACATGGTATTGGTCCCATTACCTTTAACGAGACATGGGTCCGATACACGAAAAATAGTGGTGTTTTGAGATGGCCCCAGAATGGTAGCTTTGATCCTGCTATATTAGATAATTTGAAAACGATTTTGTTTAGTAGAAAATCCTGACAGCTATGTTTGACTCCTTTCGCCTTTGGCATAAAGAAGGCAAAAAGAAAGAAATAAAAAAAGGGGAAAAGGATAAGAAAGCACAAGATATGTCAATTCTACAGGCTGCCCAGCAGTTTAAAGATAACGAAATAGATGATGCAAAGGAGGTATTAGAGAGACAACATCGTATTGCGATAGATAGATGCTATCCGATGTTGCCTACTTCCTCTTCAGATAAAAGTAAGGAATTAGAAGTAGATCCCTTAATGTCTTGTTTATTGAATTCTCCTCCGCCCTATGTTCAGAATGTTAATGCACCTCCGTTACCCCTTCCTGTCCCACAACCACTGGTTGCTCAATTACCGATTGCCCAGCAACCGGCTCAGCCCCTTAATGTTTCTTTGCTTGCTTCTGCTCCGCCTTCGCAGCTTGTACTTCAGCACCCATCTTCTCCTGCTCCTACTCTTCAGCCTACTACGTTTCAGTCTTTGTTGCCTTCTACATCTGTGACATCTCCTACACTCTCGGATGCTGTGTCAAATTTCTTTTCTCCTCTTGTTAGGTCTATACAAATATCTCCAGCTTTCTCTAGACGACAATCTTGTGGTCAACTTCCCCTTGCGAACAAGAAAATAGTTTTAGGTTCTCTCGCTCATAAATGGATTGAGCATGGACCAGAATATAGTACTGAAGATATCATGAGTTGTTTTCGCCAATGGGGAGAGCCCACACAGAGATATGTTTTCAACATTATGTGTCAAAACCTTATTAGAGGTTGGGAAGATATGGAGTTAGATACAGTTCCTTTGGAACTACTAAAATTACAAGCTGATTTTGATAAAGGTTTTATTGTAGGAAATATAGTTGAGGAGGCAGTGAGTGGACTCATTGAGTTTCGAACAATGTTTTTAACTATGTCTTCTTCCAAGGCTGATCCCGCTAATAAGCAAGGTAGCCAGAATTATCCGATGCGTGAAGTTCCTCGCGTATGGAGAGAAGCGGTGGTTGGTCCACCTGCTGTCCCTGCTCATTTCCAGCGTATATGGGTTCACGAACCCTGGAAGAGGTCCGAAGTATTATCGCTTAAACAAACTCTTCCCGACCCCCGTAAAAATCCTGCTGGATATTACAAAGAATTGTCTCGAAAAGTTGATGCTTGTATTATGAATTTGGCCGACATTGATATGCTATTTGGAAATGTTGTTCCGCAAGGTATATGGGCACGGATTTGTAGGGAAAACAATTTAGCTGAATTGAGTGGTGATTGGGCTGCTATTAGAGCTGCGGAAGCGAATCAGGTGTGTGGTGCAAAACAAGAGGATTTGATTACGGCTCTTCCAGGTAGAATAATTGAATTGATGAAGACAATGATGCCTGCAGTGCGAGTAAATTGGGATAAGCTAGCCGCATGTAAGCAAAAGAAAGATGAAAGTGTTTCGGATTTCTTCACTTGCTTTGAAGAAACGTTTATAGACCACAGTGGTCAGGATTTGAGTGTAGAGGGTGGTCAGTGATTGTTTGTGGATAAGTTTGTATATAATCTGCTTCCCGAGTTATCGAATAAACTAAAGAGTTCTGAAAGTGCATGGGCTGTCTCTTCTCCTACTAAGGTACTGGCTACTGCACAGTATTACAAGAATAGGAATAAGGAGGAGAAGGAGAAGCAAGAGAAGAAAAATAAAGATTTGAAAACAAAAGTGCTTTTGCAGCAGGCGTATCCGCCTCGCTCGAATCAGCATCAGCAGAACTCTCAGTTTCATCAGCCTCCACAGTTTCAGAGACTGTTACAAAAGCCTGAGTATTTTACGCCACGACCTTCATTAGGTCCTAATCAATGTGCATACTGTAGGGAAGAAGGACATTTCAAGAATAGTTGTCCGGTCTTATTACAGCGTAATAATGGGATGTCTGCTCCCCGAGGTCGTGGTAATTTTCAGACAGGACCTATAGGTAGAGGACGAGGTGCGTCCTCCCAGGAGCAGCGTTCTCTTACACCATCTACTTCGAATTACTTTGATCGGCAGACAGTTCCGTCTACGCAATATTACAGTGATGATTATTGCACTGAGGAAGGGACTGATAATTTTCAGACTGAATAGGACGGCCATGGACGAAGTGAGGGAGTTGTGTCGATTCCAGTAGATCAAAATGGGCCGTATGTCACTGTCAATACCATGGGTGTTTCAGAACCGTTTCTTTTGGATACTGGTGCGATGAGAAGTTCTATCATTTCTTCTAAACTCCCTGGGGCACCTTTGTCTGGCTTAATAAATACATCTGTGGGATTTTCTGGCGCTTCAGTCCGTAATCCAGTTTCTTGCCCCTTGCCTGTTTCAATTGGTCCTTATGACTTGGAAGCTCCACTTATCTTGACAACGGGTTGTGGTGAGAATTTACTGGGTTTGGATCTATTGAAAAGACTGCATGCGACTGATGTCCCCCATGTATTTGTCACAGGACCAGTTTCCACCTGAGTTACTTTCTCTCCCAGAAAGCCTTTGGGCCATGGGCCCGAATGTCGTGGGTCGTCTTGCGATCCCACAGTATGTTGTCACAGTTAAGGATAATGTTAGAATGCCACACATTCCCCAATATCATATTTCTAGTGATGGAGAGAGAGCACTGTTGGCTATTGTTGATGATTTTATTCAGAAAGGTGTGGTCAAAGAGACTAGAGGCAATGTTTGTAACAGTCCTGTTCTTCCTATCCTTAAGAGGACAGATCCTTCACAGCCTCCTGTCTATAGATTTGTCATTGACCTGAGGGAAGTCAATAAAATAGTGGTACCACAGTTCCCTGTTGTTCCGGACATTACAGACTTAGTGACAATGATTCCTGCTTCGGCGGCTTGGTTCTCAGTGATAGACATTAAGAACGCTTTCTTTAGCATTCCCATTGCTGAAGAAAGTAGGGATATTTTTGGTTTCTCTTTGGGTGGCCGAAGTTTCCGATCTAAGAGAGCTCCTCAAGGCTATTGTGAAAGTCCCTCTATCTATAGCAAAGCTGTTAAATGTCAACTCGATACTTTCTCTTTGCCTCCAGGCCCTACGCTTGTTCAGTATGTGCCGCAATTTCTATTAGACAATCTACTGATTAGTGTTGGATAACACACTCATTGTTATGGTTCCACATGCAGTTGATACTTTGTTAAATAGAACCAAGACACAGCATCTCACGAGTGCTCGTTTGTCTGGTTACGAGCTGACACTTCTAGCGAGCCATATAGATATCAAAAGATGTAACACGTTGAATCCAGCTACACTGTTGCCACTCCCAGATGAGAAAGACGATCAGGAAAAGCATGATTGTTTTCTTCGAACTGAAGAAGAAACAAAGGGGAGGATTGATTTGAAGGACACTCCGCTCAAGAACCCGGACGGGATCCTGTGGGTGGACGGTTCTTGTTTTAAGCTTCCGAATGGAGAAACCACTTCTGCCTATGCTGTTACCACCTTATGCACTATTGTTGAGACGGCACATATTGGACATAATTCAGCCCAAGCAGCTGAATTGATAGCCCTGACTAGAGCGTGTGTGCTGTCGAAGGGAAAGAGAGTGAATGAGCATATGGATAGTCAGTACGCATTCGGCGTTGCACATAGTTTTGGAAAGCTATGGAGTGAGAGAGGATTCTTTACCTCCCACGGGACAAAGATTCAACATGGTCAGTTAGTGACTGATCTTCTTGAGTCACTTACTTTACCTGCACAGATCGCGATCATAAAATGCAGTGCACATAAGAAAATCACAGACGATGTAGGTCGTTGAAATGCGTTTGCAGATGAGGTAGCGAAAGCTACAGCTAGAAACATCACTAGTCGAATGTATGTGGCAGGTCCTGCGAATTGGGTGAGGGAAATTGGAATGTGTGAAGACACGATCGAGAGTGTGAAAACGATTCAGGGAGAAGCTACTGAGAGAGAATTGAGTATGTGGAAAGAAAGGACAGTAATGTTAGACTCAACGGGTTGTTGGACAGAATTGTCGGAACATCAGCGTTGGTTGTTACCGGACGCTTATGTGTTGCCAGTCGTGACTATGGCTCATGGCCCAGCTCACATTAGTGCAAAAGGCATATGTAAGCTTTTGGCTCTGGTATGGCAGAATGAAGGAATCCCAAAATGTGCAGAAAATGTGGTTAAACATTGCATTGTTTGTTTAATGCATAACCCCGGAACAGTTACCCCAACCCCAGCAGGTCATTTTGCTCCCCCCCTCTTATCCTTTCGAGGTGTTGCAGACTGATTACATTCATATGGATCGCTGCAACAACCTCAAGTATGTTCTGATGGTGCTATGTGCCTTTTCCCGTTGGATAGAGGCCTAACCTTTGAAAGATAACACTGCTTTGTCAACTGCTAAAATACTAATTAAGGAATTTTTCCCAAGATTTGGTTTACCGCGATTTGTCTGGAGTGACAATGGAAGTGAATTTGTGGGCCAGATTATGCAGAAAGTATGTTCTGGTCTTGGAATTAGACAAAAATTCCACGCGGCAAACCATCCACAGTCAGCGGGTTTGGTTGAGTGTTACAATGGTACACTCAAGCTTAAGCTGGCGAAGATTCAAGCCAGTACAGGTTTTGCTTGGCCTGATGCGCTGCCCCTAGCTCTTTTGTCAACCAGAACTACTGTGCACTCTCGTATGGGACTTAGCCCATATGAAGTAGTATTCGGACGCCCAGCTAATGTTTGGGGCGTCCCCCGTCCCAAAAGATATTCAGACATACCATATCCTCTGTTAATTGACTATTTACATGATCTGACTACTAAATTAAGTGTTATTTGTCAACAGGTGCAAAGTGTTCTGCCGGAGGCCTCCACAGACCCAGGTCACACCATCTTGTCCGGTGACTGGGTCAGTGTGAAGAATTTTCAACGAACTAAGAATTTGGAGCCTCGTTGGTCTACGCCTACGCAAGTTCTGCTCATCACTCACACGGCTGTCAAGGTAGCTGGAAACGAAGATGGGTACATGGAGTGCGCTGTAAAAAGGTGACACTTCCGTTACCCTTTGATCAGTGGATTCGCAGTGGTGTAAGAGAATCGGATACTGCAGCGGTCCCCTGTTTTGTTCCATTCAGTGACGCTCAGATTTATGGAACTCAGTCTGAAAAAGCCGATGACGATATTCTTCAAGCGGTTGTGCCTGTACATCATCGAATAGACACTACGAATCCAGAAACACGGTTTAAGGAGCAGACTGTGCCGGTTAAAACACACTACAACTTACGTCTAAGGGCCAACAAATAAGAACTGAATATTTTTTTAACACTTCTTTTATTGATTAAAGGACAATTTTTGATTTGGTTCTTTTTGCTTTGTTTTAGTGTGACTCTAGTATTAGATGTGCCATCTGTCTCCGTCGCAGGGTCACGGTAGGAGACTCAGACTGTAACCTGATTTTGTTCTTTTAGTAAGTGGCTAGTGCCTCAGGATATACAAAAGTAACTAGCTGAGTGATTGAGGAAGAGTGCTGTGAGCGACATTTTTTTAGAGAAAGATGGATGGTACAACAATTGTAGGTAGGGAAAATAGGAAGCAGGAAATGAGATCAAAATATAGTAAATTATTACGTAGTCATTCATTTCATAAGGCTTTATTTGGAGCAAAAGACAAGTCCATAAAAGCACAGCATAAAAAGACAACAGTATAAAACAACAGTCAAAAGCAGGAGATACAGCAGTTTAAAAAGGTTAAAAAAGCATACTTTTCCTTATGTTAATTGATTTAAGGAGAAAGGTAGCCGTATAAAAACAAACGGCAGGGTGATGTAAGTTAAAAAGCAGGCTCATGCAGTCACGTATTGTCCTGACTCCAAACTTAGCAAACAGGGGTTTCAAATGAGCAATCCACAGGTATTTGTGCAACTGACAGAGCAAAAGAAAGTGCACAGTGCTTTGAGGGGTGGTATTGTCTCACGGACAAGGGCCAGCGGGATGTGAATGCTGAGAGGGGAAAGCAACAAGGTTGTGGACTACTCCGGTTCTCAGTCTAGTCAACACAAACCGATGTGCCTTCCAGGTCACTTGTGACAAATATGGTTGGAAACCCACAAATTCATTTAAATCATAATAAAGAACACATGATGAGAGTTCAGAGCTATTTTGATGCCTCCTGGTGGAAAGCTGTTGTAAAAAACAGTGCTTAAGTTCGATTTTAGACAGCTCAGTAGCCCCACATCGATCTGCAATGATTGTAATGTTAAAGATCTCGTGAAAATTATCCACAATATACTTTAACTATGGGATCTTTAAGTGATGGTCCAAAGAGAGGCAATCAGAAATAATGGCTCTGCACAATGAGGTCTCTTCTTTTATCCAAATAGAACGCCATAGCATCAGTGGCCTAAGGAGGATCAAGTCGGCAAGATGGTGAATACCGAGTTCATTGTGCACTAAAGCATTAGAAACAGAGCTTGGCAGGCACAAAAGTCTCTTCAAGAATGCATTCTCCTCAACCTGAAGAGACCCTGCCGGGGCATGGCCCCAAATGCCCGCTCCGTACAGGGCAATCGAGACACAACGGGACTGAAAAATTTTAAGCATGTCATGGACCCGCCTGTCTCCCAGTTTCGTAGCCATTGTGAATATTTCATGAGCACGCCTCGCCATCTTAGCCCGGACATTCTTATGTTCATTGGCCCAAATGTTATTATTTGAGAAGGTGACCCCCAAGTACAAAAAATTGTCAACAGCCTGGACCTTCTGTCCCTCTATAAAAAATAAAAACTGTTTCTTTCTGTTCCTTCGCCCGCATTCCATAACATAGGTTTTAGATTTATTTAGCACTAACTTTCTGCTTTTAATGAATTGCAAAAAGCCGTCCATCAGCCGTTGAAGGCCGATGGGGGTGCGTGAGATTAGGACCGCGTCATCCGCGTAAAGTAACACAGGGACGCTGTCCTCATTGATTTTGGGAGCATCCACTGCCAGAGATTTGAGAAAAGAATCAATCTCATTGATGAAAAGAGTAAAAAGCAGTGGGGCCAACACACATCCCTGTCTAATTCCACGCCCGATTTTGAACTTAGTAGTACATTCCCCGTTAGAACCGTAACGGACACAAGCACGTAGTTTGGCATAAAGACGTGCTAGGAAGAACACAATGCCCTTGGGTGCCCCTATTTCAATTAGCTTTGCCCAGAGAATGCCATGGTCCACCAGGCCGAAGGCACTGCTCAAATCCGCAAAACAGAGATAAATAGTGCCGGTCTTTGCCAGGGTATATTTACCAATGAGCAGGTCTAAATTTAGACACTGCTCAATCGTACCACGACCCTTCCTGAACCCAAACTGGCTCTCTGCTAGAATGCCATTATCCTCCACCCATTCTTCCAACCTTACTAGAAGCACTCTACTCATTACTTTTACGGAAGAATCCAACAAGGATTACGTAGTCGATTTGGCGTAACTTTGTGTGTTCTTATGTCTTTGTGTATTTTATTAGCTTGCACAGGTTGGGTTGTTCATTTCTTTCAATCAAGAAATGTTGTTAATTCTACGACTCCTTTACCTTCTCTTCTTTCTGTCTTTTCACACAAAATGCATACTCTACCCCCTCATGAACAGATAAGGAGAGGTGAGTATATGAATAATACGTTTGTTCAGTTGTTACACCAACATCAGTTGGCCATTAATATGACTGATTGTTGGGTGTGCGGACTCATGCCACACAATACACAAAAGGGAATGCCATATTTGGTTCTTCCTTTCTCATACGAAGGTTCAGCTTGGGCCTATTTGACAATGTTTTCAGCCGCATACCACAACAGACTTAGAAGCCCTGTGAGAACTTCTGGAAACGGATTAGATTTAAGCCATAGTTCCTTGATCAAAGGTATAGTGGTAATGGCCAAGATTATAGAGAAGAGTAAGATTCCATTAGATGAGAAGAAGGCCTATGATGGATGGAATGTTACCCACTATGTCTCTATCATTGGTGACAAAACTAAAAAGGGCGAGTCTTCCCCAGTATGGACTGTGCCCCATAAAGGTAATTTTTGTCTCCAAATCAATAGCAAGAAAGCCGACGACAATCAGAAATGTACATACACATATATTTTCTCGTCTCTTGATTTCCCTCCGTTAGTTCCGTCTCAAGGAACATATTTTGTTTGTAACGATCAAGCTCATACTTGGCTACCTTCCAACTTTTCTGGAATGTGCTATATAGCTTTCCTTCTTCCCCCTACATATACGGCTTCGTCAGACCATCAAAGAGTTAGACATAGCAGAGGGGTAATAGATGCCAAAGACAACGCAGAAAAAGAGGGAGGAGACTTTCTTAAAGGATTCCTTCCCTTTTGGGGCCCGATGGTTAATAGTGGACACATCAGGCAACTGGTTCGAGTGGTTGAGACCACTATCAATGTTACTGCAGGTGCGATAGGTAACATTACAGCAGAACTTCAAGCTGACCGTCTTATGACGCTTCAAAATTGAATTGCGTTAGACGTGATCTTAGCAAACCGAGGTGGTGTCTGTAGATTGATCGGATCTAGTTGCTGCATTTATATTCCAGATGACGCTCCAGCAGTATACCAAGCTATTTCCAAATTGCGCACTGTCTCCGAGTCGATTCATCAGGACGAAGAGTATTGGTCTTTTATGGGATGGTTTTGGGGAATATTGTCAACTTGGGGATGGAAGATCTTAACGTTCCTTGGAGCAATTTTAGCCGTCATATTCTCTTGTTGCCTGTGCGTTCAGTGTGGTCCTGCAGTCTGTGGCCTGTTGGCTACTTTATGTGTTCCACGATCTGCTGCTCAGAAGACAGAGAATATTAGAATGATGTTGCAGCAACAGCTTGAAGATCTTATGAACATCAGTGTTGATTCTGACTCAGATTAGAATGAGTTGATCTGTTTTTTGCCTGAGTAATGGCAAAAGGAGGGTCTGAGGTTCTGTAAATTACGAATTCGTTCGTACTCAGCCTCCATTTTGTGATCGCCGCCATTTTATGTTGCCCTCACTCGCCTATGTTTACTGGCCGAGTACACTAATCCTGTCTGAACTGATTAATCCCCGTCCGGACTACATGTTGTGTCACACCATTGTTTCCTCTAAGTTATCTTATCTGCTGTCCTTCGCTACATGTCTCATGCATTCTCCTGTTTCACGAACTGTCCTTCTACATCACACAGCTGTGTTTTCTCTGCTTGTAAATCGAATTGTGTGGATTCATTTGTGATTTACTTAAGGGGTCGAATGACAAACAAGAACCGGGAACTTGAGTTGCCTTAGCCTTAAAACATTGTCTATAACGTTTGCCTATAGCTCATGCTCGTGTGTGATTGCATTTTGCATTGTATTGTATCATATATAAGCCTGTGCGCCACAGAGTTAAGTGGCAATCTCTTTTGAACCTCATTGCACTGATGACTTCTAAGACAACTTTACTAGCTGCAGCTAATAAATACCATCTTCTACGCCAGATGAAGAGTCTGTGTCTCTGTTTCAGGGAATTTAGGCGTACCCTGCGCCACCGGGCCTTAAGGCTGCGGTTCTCCAACAGGAAGTCACAATTAATATATGATTTGATAAAAGCTGAAGAGGAACATGTTCTAGCAGTCACGCAAGATAAGGATGGAGTCCATATTCTTAACCGAATATTGATCCTAAAAACTGAATTAAATAGCTGGCTAACTAAAAGCTCAGCGGAGATATTTCAGATTTATCGTAACAGCTTATACGAGAATGGTGAGAGAGTTGGTAAACAGTTGGCGATATGCACCCGGCAAAAGGCCTCATATAACTCAATAGCATGCATCAATTTAAATGGCACCGATTATACTGATTCCGATGAAATAATTGAAGGGTTTCGGCAATATTATCAGGGACTGTATACGGACGATATCCCTCAGAGCACCACAGAAGTTAGGAATGTGGTGACTGAATTTATAGGAAATACCCCACAAGCTAGAACATTAGATGCTCTAACCAAGGAGGATTTGTAGAAAGAGATCAGCATTGCCAAGATACAACTATCCCTCTCTGGCTTGGCTTCAATGAAGGCCGCTGGCCCTGATAAAATTCCTCTTGAAATGTATAAAATATTAGGCACTTAGGGTCAAACAGATCTAATTATTTTCCCTAAAAAGAATAAACCTGTTGAGAAACCATCATCATACCGACCAATCTCTGTGAATAATTCAGACTCTAAACTCTACGCCAAGATCTTAGCCAAACGGCTCAGGAGGGTTGTTGAACATCTGGTCTCCCCCTGGCAACATGGTTTCATTCTGGGTAAGGGCACGACGGATCATATCCGTAGTAAGCATGGGAGAATTTTGCGGATCTCGCGTTCGCGGATTTTGCGGATTTGCGAACTCGCAATCCGCAAAATCCGCGAATTCTCGCGAATTTGCGGATTTTTTTTTTTTTATGTTCGCACAGGTTTCTGCAAGTTCGCGAGGGTTTTGTACAATTTCGCAAATTGCGAAATTGTACAAAACGCGTGCGAACTTGCAGCAACCCGTGCGAACACAATAATATGAAGAGAAAGAAGCTCCTGGTCACAGGAACAGCACGGGGATTGCGCTCATGAAAGTCAAGGATGCAAAGGCCTCTACCCAGCATCACAGCTGACTTTCCACGGTAGATTTGGGAAGAGGCACACCTGTCCAGCCTCGAAGACGCTCATGATTGTTTTTGGGCTAATGAATGAGTCACTGAATTTGAGCATCAACTAGTTCGAGCGACCATGTGTGTGTTACTATGCAATCGCCCCGAAGGGCGCAGGGGTCCCTTGAGTGAGCTGTCCATCATAGTGGGTGAATGGCGGGAAGATGGTGCAAACCGCGAGTGTGTGTGCTGGGCCAAACGTGCGGGGCTTCCATGCGAGTTCACATGCCTCTTGTGTGCATAAAAGGTCAGAGAAAGATCAGTTCAGCAGATGAAGAGAAAAAGCTCCACAGGAAGGGTCACAGGAAGGGCATTTGTAAATATTTTAGGATGGCGCCGGCAAGCTGCCAGCGCCATCCTAAAATACTTACTAAATTAGCTTCAACAGGAAGCTCTAATAGATAAAATAAAGCAGCTGCGAGCACCTGCTTTATTTTATCTATTAGAGCTTCCTGTTGAAGCTAACTTAGTAACTATTTTAGGATGGCGCTGGCAGCTTGCCGGCGGCATCCTAAAATAGTTACAAGCAACAGGGCAGCCTTGAACTTTTGCCCCCGGAAAAATCCGCCGCTCGCGGATTTGCGGATTTTCGGTAAATTCGCGGGAGTTCGCGGATTGCGAATTTACCGAAAATCCGCAAAATCCGCGAGCGGAACGGATTTTCCGCCCATGCTTAATCCGTAGAGCCATTGCACTTTTTGATTTCATGTACAGTGTGGGGGCCATATGTCAATGATCCTTCTCGATGCCGAAAAGGCTTTTGGTCGTATGTCCTGGGAGTTTTTGTGGAGGGTACTTTCTTTAAACAATTTTAGGTCCAACTTCATCAATTCTATCAAAGCCATGTATCATCATCCAAAGGCAAAACTACAGATACTGGGTAAAGAATCTAGTTTCATTAATATATCTAGGGGAACAAGACAAGGCTGTCCTTGTTCTCCGATTCTTTTTGCCCTTTATATCAATCCTTTAATTACTAGATTATTACAGGAACAAAAAATGAAACCCATAAGCAAAGGCAACTATGAGGCGAAGGTCTTAGCATATGCCGATGATGTGGCTATATTAACACCAAACCCCACGGAGGCAATTGCAGAAATTGACATAATTACTCATCAATTAGGCTTATTTTCTGGATACTCACTTAACAAGGAAAAAACAATTATTATATGCCTTGATAATACAGTATATATTGATCCTCGGAGAGTAGAGCAGACTGCTTATCTCGGGATATGTTTAACATCAAAGGTAAAAGCGATCAATAGATTAAATTACTACCCCCTAATTAAAAACATCGAGAAGGACCTTAAGAGAGTTAACAGTTTACACTTATCTATTATGGAGAGGGGGAATATTTTTAAATGAATGTACTCCCAAAGTTTCTTAATTAATTTTGTGCAATACCATTAGCAGTGGAAGATAGTACTCTTAAAATGATAGACTCTTTTTTTATCCTTTATGTGGTAATATGGTAAAATTAGGAGATCACTTACATTTCTGACGCTACCGCAGCATAGAGGCGGCCTAACACTCCCCAATATTGCACTATATCATTGGGCTGCCTTTCTCCAACACACGGCTCCCTTATTTAGTATTTTCGCTCCCGGTACAGAAATTCTACTACCAGAAATACCCTCGATATATGAACTACTATTGGGAAAAAAATATCAATATTTTTTTTAAAGATATTAGATCCCAGTTATTTTTAAAAAAAACTAAATTTAAGATAGTCAAGAGTGCGTGGAGAGTTTGGTGCAAGATTTCAAGGTTTTTGAAAATCCCAAAATATAATAGATATACCCCTTTATGGGGCTCCTCGCTACTGCCCCTGTTAGTAGATGATGATATGGCAAAGAAATGGGAAATGCTAGGCATAAGAACAGACTGTGATTTCTGTGGAAACGAAGCAGATTGTAAAACAGCCGAAGCAAGGAGAGCAATGATGGGGGAGGTGGTGCTATGGCCAATGTAAGAGGATCAATGGATGGGGATGTGGGGGAACAGCCAATCAAGGGTAGCAATGAAGGAGGAGGTGGAGGAACAGCCAATGCAAGAGAGCAATGAAGGGGGAGGTTGTGGAACAGCCAATGCAAGTAGATCAATGAAGGGGGAGGTGGAGGAATGGCCAATGCAAAGGGAGCAATGAAGGGGGAGGTAGAGGAACAGCCAATCAAAAGGAGCAATGAAGAGTGAGGTGGAGAAACAGGCAATGCAAGGGTAGCAATGATTGGCAGGTTGGGGGAACAACCAATGCAATGGGAGCAATGAAGGGGGAGATGGGGGAACAGTCAATGCAAGAAGAGCAATGATGGGAGAGGTGGAGGAACAGCCAAAGCAAGGGGAGCAATGAAGGGGAGGTGGGGAAACAGCCAGTGCAAGGGGAGCAATGAAGGGGGAGGTGGGGAACAGCCACTGCAAGGCGAGCAATGAAGGGGGAGGTGGGGGATCAGTGAATGCAAGAGGTGCAATGAAGAGGGAGGTGGGGGAACAGCCAATCAAAGGGGAGCAGTGATGGGGGAGCTGGTGGGACAGTCAATGCAAGGGGAGCAATGAAGGGGGAGGTGGTGGAACAGCCAATGCAGGGGAACAATGAATGGGAGGTGGGGGATCAGCCAATCAAGGGGAGCAATTATGGGGAATTTCAGGGGAACAGTTAATGTAAGAGGATCCATATATGAGGAGGTGGGGGAACTGTCAATCAAGGGGAGCAATGAACAAGGAGATGGGGGAACACCCAATGCAAGGGGGTCAATGAAGGGGGAGATGGAGGAACAGCCAATGCAAGAGAGAAATGAAGGGGGAGGTTGGGGAACAGCTAATGTAAGTGGATCAATTAAAGGGGAGGTGGAAGAACAGCCACTCAAAAGGAGAAAAGAAGAGGGAGGTGGAGAAACAGGCATTGCACAGGAAGCAAAGACGGGGGAGGTTGGAGGAACAGCCAATACAAGGTGACCAATGAAAGGAGAGGCAGGAGAACAGCCTCTGCAAGGGGAGCAATGAAGGGGGAGGTGGGGGGACAACCAATGCAAGGGGGGCAATGAAGGGGGAGGTGGGGAACAGCCAATGAAAGAGGAGTAATAAAGGGGGAAGTGGAGTTACTGCCAATCAAAAGGAGCAATGAAGAGGGAGGTAGAGGAACAGCCAATCAAAAGGAGCAATTAAGGGGGGAGATGGAGGTATCGCCAATCAAAAAGGGCAATGAAGCGTTGGGGCGGAACAGCCACTGCAAGGTGAGCAATAAGGGGGAGGTGGGGGAAAAGCCAATGCAAGGGGAGCAATGAAAGAGAGGTAGGGAAATAGTCAATGTAAGGAGATCAATGAAGGGGGAGGTGGCGGAACAGTCAATGCAAGTGAAGCAATGAAGGGAGAGGTGGGGGAACAGCAAATGGAAGGGGATCAATGAAGGGGGATTTGGGGAGGAGCCAATGAAGGGGAGCAATGAAGGGAGAGGTGGAGGAATGTTCAATGCAAGGGGATCAATGAAGGGAGAGGTGGGGAAACAGCCAATGAAAGGGAGCAATGAAGGGGGAGGTGGAGGAACAGCCAATCAAAGGGAGCAATGATAGGGGAGGTGGAGGCACGGCCAATGCAAGGGGAGCAATGAAGGTGGAGTTGAGGGAACAGCAGATGCGAGGGGAGCAATAAAAGGGGAGTTGGGGGAACAGCCACTGCAAGGGGAGCAATGATAAAGAGATGGTGGAACAGTCAATGCGAGGGGAGCAATGAAGGAGGAGGTGGGGGAACAGCCAATGCAAGTGGAGCAATGAAAGGGAGATTGGGGAACAGCCAAAACAAGGAGAGCAATGAAGGGGGAGGTGGAGGAACAGCCAATCAAAGAAAGCAATTAAGGGGGATGCGGTGGAACAGGTAATGTTTTAATTTATATAGATCTGGCTAGACCCAGAGGTATCAGAGCGCTTTACATGATCATGATAGAATAAGGCCACAAGTGGTATAAAAAGCATAATACCAAAGTCAAAAACAAACATATTACAAAATCAAGGAGGAATGAAGCAAGGGATGAATCAGTTTAATACTGGTAATATAGGTAAATTGGATTACAGTAAGAAGGCCACTATATTACAGGGACAGATATGGTATAGTGAGTTGAGATCAGGAGTCAGGCACAAGATTAGGAACCCCCGTAGTTGTTAAGGAGGTGGGTTTTGAGGTCTTTTTTTAAGCTGGCCTGCGAGGGGTTACAGCGAAGGTTTTTTGGGAGGGAGTTCCAGATAGTAGGGGCATTTCCAGAGAAGGAGCGAGATTGTGTTGCTTTCTTTTTGTGCAGATGAGGGATTAGGAGGATGGCGTTGGAGCTTCTCAGAGGACGAGTGGTACCAGCGATAAGGAGTTTCTTGGATGGGTACTGCTGAGTGTTTTGGTGGAGAGCTTTATGAGTAATGCAGGCCGTTTTGTAAGTTGATCTCCCTTCAATAGGGAGCCATTTAAGCGATTTGAGAGCTGGGGAGATATGGTCGAAGCATTTGGAGTCTGTGATGAGCCTGTCTGCAAGGTTGAGCACAGCTTTAATAAGAGCAAGGTGGGCCTTGGGGATTCCGTTGAGGATGGCATTGCCACAGTCAATAAGTGAGAGAACCAGTGATTGAACTGCAAGTTTAAAATCATCAATGGGTAAGAATGGTTTGATTTTCTTGAGGTGACCAAGAGTGAAGAGGGCTCCTTTGGCAGATTTTTTGATCTGAATGTTTATGGTGAGGGTGTTGTCGATAGTAATGTCAAGCGATTTGACGGAGTTGGACAGTGTGAGTGGGCAGTTGAGTGCAATAAGGTCTGAGATCCACGATTGAATGGGGAGACGGTTCTTTTTAGGGGCGAAGAGGATGATTTCAGTTTTATTTGGGTTTAGTTTGAGATGATTTGACTGGGACCAGGATTGAATCTTGTGAAGGGAGTTGTTAAGGTGTAAGATGTCAGCGTGAGATTTAATCTTGTAATACATTTTGGTGTCATCAGCGTATAGGTGGTAGTTGATGCCTGCCTGTTTAAGAATGAGAGTGAGAGCTTCCAAAAGAGGTTAAAGAGGGAAGGGGAGAGGATAGAACCTTGGGGGACTCCAATGGAGATGGGAGAGGGGTTAGAGAGACAATTTTTAATTTTTATTTGCTGAGTTCGGGTATAAAGGTTTAAGGTGAACCATTTGAGGACAGTGTCTTTAAAACTGAAACGGGTCATAAGAACATTGAGTAAGGCTGAAGGGTTGACTGTATCAATCAAGGAGAGCAATGAAGAGGGGGGTGGGAAAACAGCCAATGCAAGGGGATCAATGAAGGGGGAGGTGGAGGAATAGCCAATGCAAGAGAGCAATGAAGGGGGGGTAGGGGAACAGCCACTGCAAGGGGAGCAATGAAGGGGGGTGGGGGAACAACCAATGCAAGGGGAGCAATGAAGGGGGACATGGAGGAATGACCAATGGAAGAGGATCAATGATGGGGGAGGTGGAGGAACAGCCAATCAAGGGGAGCAATGAAGAAGGAAATGGGGAAACAGCTAATGCAAGGGGATCAATGAAGAGGGAGATGGGGGAATGGCCAATGAAAGGAAAGCAATAAAGGGGAAGGTGGAGGAATAGCCAATGCAAGGGGAGCAATGAAGAGGGAGAAGTGGGAACAGCCAATGCAATTGGATCAATGAAGGGATAGGTGGAAGAACGGAAAATCAAGGGGATCAATGAAGGGATAGGTAGAAAAACGACCAATGCTAGGGGATAAAGGAAGAGGGTGGTGGGGGAACAGCCATCCAAGTTAGGCAATGAAGGGGGAGGTGCTGGAACAGCCACTGCAAGGGGAGCAATAAAGGGGGAGGTGGAGAAACAGGCAATGCAAGGGGAGCAATGACGGGGGAGGTTGGGGGAACAGATAATGGAAGGGGAGCAGTGAAGTGGGAGGTGGTGGAACAGCCACTGCAAGGGGAGCAAAGAAGGGGAGGATGAGTTTCAGCCAATGCAAGTTGAGCTATGAAGGGGGAAGTGAGGGAACAGTGACTGCAAGGGGAGCAATGAAGGGGCAGGTGGTGGAAAAGCCAATGAAAGGGGATCAATGAAGGGGGAGGTGGGGGAACTGCCGAAGCAAGGGGGGCAATGAAGGGAGATGTGCAGAACAGCCATTGCAAGAGGACCAATGAAGGGGGAGGTGGGGGAACGATCTATGCAAGAGTAGCAATGAAGGGGGAGGTGGGGAACAGCCACTGCAAGGGAAGCAATGATCGGGAGGTGGTGGAACAGTCAATGCAAGTGGAGCAATTAACGGAGAGGTGGGGGAAAGCAAATGCAAGGGGAGCAATGAAAGGGAGGTGGGGGAACAGCCAATGCAAGGATAGCAATGAAGGGAGATTTGGGGGAACAACCAATGCAAGGGGAGGTGGAGGAACATCCAATCAAAAGGACTAATGAAGGGGGAGGTGGAGGAACAGTCAATCAAAGGGAGCAATGACGGGGAGGTGGAGGAATAGCCAATACAAGGATGCAATGAATATAGAGGTGGGGGAACAGCCAATGCAAGGGGAGCAATGAAGGAGGAGTTGGAGGAACAGCCAATTAAAGTGAGCAATGAAGGGGGGAGGTAGGGGAACAGCCGATGCAAGGGAAGCAATGAAGGGGAATGAGTGGGAACAGATAATGCAAGCTGAGCAATGAAGGTGGAGGTGGGGCAACAGCCAATGCAATCGGATCAATGAAGGGAGAGGTGGGGGAACAGCCTTTGCAAGGGAATCAAGGAAGAGGGCGGTGGGGGAAACACCCAATCAAGGGGACCAATGAAGGGGGTGGTGCTGGAACAGCCACTGCAAGGGGAGCAATGAAGGGAGAGGTGGGGGAACAGGTAATGCAAGTGGAGCAATGAAGGGAGAGGAGGGGGAACAGCAAATGGAAGGGGATCAATGAAGGGGGAGTTGGGGAACAGCCAAGCAAGGGGATCAATAAAGGAGAGGTGGAGGAATGGCCAATGCAAGGGGATCAATGAAGGGGGAGGTGAAGGAACAGCCAATCAAGGGGAAGGTGAGGGAATAGCCAATGCAAGGGGAGCAATGAAGGGGATTTGGAGGAACAGCCAATCAAACCGAGCAATGAAGGGGAGGTGGAGGAACAGCCGATGCAAGGGGAGCAATGAAGGGGGAGGAGTGGGAACAGCCGATGTAAGGGGAGCTATGATGGGGAGGTGGAGGAACAGCGGATGCAAGCGGAGCAATGAAGGTGGAGGTGGTGGAACAGCCAATGCAATCAGATCAATGAAGGGACAGGTGGGAGAACGGCCAATGCAAGTGGATCAATGAAGGGATAGGTGGAAGAATGGCCAATGCAATGGGATCAAGTCAGAGGGTGGTGGGGGAACAGCCAATCAAGGGGAGCAATGAAGGGGAAGGTGAGGGAATAGCCAATGCAAGGGGAGCAATGAAGGGGGATTTGGAGGAACAGCTAATCAAAGCGAGCAATGAAGGGGAGGTGGAGGAACAGCCGATGCAAGGGGAGCAATGAAGGGGGAGGTGTGGGAACAGCCGATGTAAGGGGAGCTATGCTGGGGAGGTGGAGGAACAGCGGATGCAAGCGGAGCAATGAAGGTGGAGGTGGTGGAACAGCCAATGCAATCAGATCAATGAAGGGACAGGTGGGAGAACGGCCAATGCAAGTGGGTCAATGAAGGGATAGGTGGAAGAATGGCCAATGCAATGGGATCAAGTAAGAGGGTGGTGGGGAAGAGCCAATCAAGGGGAGCAATGAAGGGAGTGGTGGGGGAACAGCCAATCAAGGGGAGCAATGAAGGGGAGGAGGGTGAACAGCCTCTCAAGGGGAGCAATGAAGGGGGAGGTGCTGGAACAGTCACTGCAAGGGGAGCAATGACGGGGGAGATTGGGGGAACAGTCAATGCAAGAGGAGCAATGAAGGGGGGGACATCAAATGGAAGGGGATCAATGAAGGGGGAGTTGGGGAACAGCCAATCAAGGGAGCAATAAAGGGAAAGGTGGAAGAATGGCCTATGATAGGGGATCAATGAAGGGAGAGGTGTAGGAACAGCCAATCAAGGAGAGCAATGAAGAGGGAGATGGGGAACAGCCATTGCAAGGGGATCAATGAAAGGGGAGGTGGAGAAACAGCCAATGCAAAGGGAGCAATGAAGTGGGAGGTGAGGGAACAGCCAATGGTAGGGGATCAATGAAGGGGGAGTTGGAGGAACAGCTAATGCAAGGGGACCAATGAAGGGGGATGTGGGGGAACAGGCAATGCAAGGGGACCAATGAAGTGGGAGGTGGAGGAACAGCCAATCGAAGGGAGCAATGAAGGGGGAGGTGGAGGAACAGCAAATCAAAGGTAGCAATGACTGGGACGGTGGAGGAATGGCCAATGCCAGGGGAGCCATGAATGAGGAGGTGGGGGAACAGCTAATGCAAGGGGAGCAATGAAGGGGGAGTTAGAACAACAGATAATCAAAGGGAGCAATGAAGGGGGAGGTGGGGTAACAGCCGATGCAAGGGGATTAATGATGGAATAGGTGGAGGAACGGCCAATATAAGCGGATCAAGGAAGGGGGAGGGGGGAACAGCCAATCAAGGAGAGCAATGAAGGGGGAGGTGGAGGAAGAGCCAATCAAAGGGAGCAATGGTGGGGGAGGTGGAGAAACAGTCAATTAAAGGGAGCAATGACAGGGAGGTGGAGGAATGGCCAATGCAAGGGGAGCAATGAATGAGGAGGTGGGGGAACAGCCAATGCAAGGGGAGCAAAGAAGGGGGAGTTGGAGGAACAGCCAATCAAAGGCAGTAATGAAGGGGGAGTTATCCTGTGCTATATAAGAATATAAATAAATAAATAAAGGGAGAGGTGGGGGAACAGCAAATGGAAGGGGATCAATGAAGGGGGAGTTGGGGAACATCCAATCAAGGGGAGCAATAAAGGGAGAGGTGGAGGAATGGCTAATGCAAGGGGATCAATGAAGGGGGAGGAGTGGGAATGGCCGATGCAAGGGGAGCAATGATGGGGAGGTGGAGGAACAGTCAATTCAAGGGGAGCAATGAATGAGGAGGTGGGGGAACAGCCAATGCAAGGGGAACAAAGAAGGGGGAGTTGGAGGAACAGCCAATCAAAGGCAGTAATGAAGGGGGAGTTAGAGGAACAGCCAATCAAAGGGAGCAATGATGGGGAGGTGAAGAAACAGCCAATGTAAGCGGAGCAATGAAGGTGGAGGAGTGGGAACAAACCATGCAATCGGATCAATGAAAGGGGAAGCAGAGGAACGGCCAATGCAAGGAGATCAATGAAGGAATAGGTAGAAGAACGGCCAATGCAAAGGGATCAAGGAAGGTGGTGGTGGGGGAACAGCCAATCAAGAGGAGCAATGGAGGGGGAGGTGGGGGAACATCATAAGCAAGGGGAGCAATGAAGGCAGAGGTGGTGGAACAGCCAATGCAAGGGGAGCAATGAAAGGTAGGTGGGAGAACAGCCAATGCAAGGAGAGCAATGAAGGGGGAGGTGGGGGAACAGTCAATGCAAGTGGGGCAATGAAGGGAATGGTGACACGGTGTCACATGAGATTCTTCTCGGTCGTCTGAGGGAGGTGGGCATAGGAGGCACGGCTCTGTCCTGGTAGGAGAGTTTTCTCACTGGCCGCTCACAAGAAGTCAGATTGGGCTCCCACCATTCCATCTCAAGTGAGCTCACCAAGGGAGTGCCACAAGGCTCATGTCTAAGCCCTACACTTTTTAACGTGTATGTGGCCCCCTTGGCTGACATTGTGAGAATATATGGGTTCACCCCTGTGTCGTATGCTGACGACACCCAGCTTTTGTTCCCTTTTCAGTCCCTCACACCTGCAATAAAAAAATCTTTTGCGGATGGTATGAGGGCAGTATCAGATTGGATGTCCTCAAATTGCCTCCAATGCAACGTAGGCAAAACAGAGGTTATGCTGTTTGGAGAGGCCCCCCTTCTATGGTCTCCAGAATGGTGGCCTCTCGATTTAGGGCCAGTACCAAGCCCTAAACAGACCGTAAAGAATCTTGGTGTACGACTAGATCAGGCACTACTGCTTAAAGAACATGTTAGTCAGGTTACCGGATCCTGCTTTCGTGTTATCGGACTTCTAAGGCGTGTGTTTCCATTCTTGGTTCTCAATGCTCTATCTAGGACCCCCTCACATCCCCTTCTGAATAAACTTCATTGGCTGCTTGTCCAGCAACGTATGAAGTTCAAAATCTGTTGCACAATACATAAGAGTCTCTTTGGATCTGGCCCTAAATATCTGACTGAAAAGCTCAGCCTCTATTGTCCTGGACGTTCCCTGCGTTCTAGCAATCAATTACTACTTCAGGTCCCCAGGATCAAGAGGATTAGGCAGGGAGGCCGAGCTCTCTCCTACAAAGGCCCCATTCTCTGGAACTAACTCCCTTTCACTCTGAAACAAAATACGAATTTCCAGTCCTTTAGGAAATCTCTCAAAACATTTCTATTTTCGACTTCCTAATTACTTTACAGACTATAAAACCTGATTGGGCATTTCCAGCAATAGCGCAAGCGCGGAGATACCCCTTCGAGGGTCGAATCCTGTGCTATATAAGAATATATATAAATAAATAAAGGGAGAGGTGGGGGAACAGCAAATGGAAGGGGATCAATGAAGGGGGAGTTGGGGAACATCCAATCAAGGGGAGCAATAAAGGGAGAGGTGGAGGAATGGCTAATGCAAGGGGATCAATGAAGGGGGAGGAGTGGGAATGGCCGATGCAAGGGGAGCAATGATGAGGAGGTGGAGGAACAATCAATTCAAGCGGAGCAATGAAGGTGGAGGTGGGGAAGAGCCAATGCAATCGAATCAATGAAGGGATAGGTGGAAGAAAGGCCAATGCAAGGGGATCAATGAAGGCATAGGTGGAAGAACGGTCAGTGCAAGGGGATCAAGGAAGAGGGTGGTGGGGGAACAGCCAATCAAGGGGAGCAATGAAGGGGGAGGTACTGGAACAGCTACTACAAGGGGAACAGTCAATGCAAGAGGAGCAATAAAGGTGAAGGTTGGGAACAGCCAATGCGAGGGGAGCAATGAAGGGGGAGGTGGGGGAACAGCCACTGCAAGGGGAAAAATGAAGGGGGAAGTTGGGGAACAGCCAATGCCAGAGGAGCAATGAAGGGGGAGGTGGGGGGAACAGCCAATCAAAAGGAAGCAATGATGGGGAGGTAGCGGGACAGTCAATGCAAGTGGAGCTAGGAAGGGAGAGGTGGGGGAACAGCCACTACAAGGGGAGCAATGAAGGGGGAGGTGGTGGAACAGCCAATGCAAGGGGAGCAATGAAGGGGAGGTGGGGGAACAGCCAATGCAAGGGAAACAATGAAGGGGGAGGTGGGGGAACAACCGAAGCAAGGGGATCAATGAAGGGGGAGGTGGGGGGAACAGTCAATGCAAGAGGAGCAATGAAGGGGGAGGTGGGGAACAGCCACTGCAAGGGGAGCAATGTTGGGGAGGTGGGGGAACAGTCAAGCAAGTGGCGCAATGAAGGGAGAGGTGGGTTAACAGCAAATGCAAGGGTAGCAATGAAAGGGAGGTGGGGAAAAACCAATGCACGGTGAGCAATAAAGGGGGAGTTGGGAGAACAACCAATGCAAGGGAAGCAATGAAGGGGAGGTGGGGGAACAGCCAATGCAAGGGGAGCAATGAAGGGGAAGTTGGAGGAACAGCCAATCAAAGGAAGCAATGAAGGGGGGAGTGGGGGAGCAGCTGATGCAAGGGGAGCAATGAAGGACCTAGCCTGGGAATATATCCGGAAAATCCGCTCACTACTCCTCTGGAAACCCTGTCTAATGATCAGCTGGGGCAATTAGGGCACGCCGACTCAGCAAACCCCTCACCCGTAGACACTATCTTACAGGCCATCTCCATACACCGTGAGGAGACTCGCCAGGAAGCCCGCAAGAACCAAGCTGCAATGCACAAGATGCAGGGAGTTGTGCGTAAACTCGCTAAGACATGTAGTTTATTTGGGGACCGGCTTACGGAGGTGGAGACCAGGATGGTCTCCAATGAGGCAGAAATGGTTATTCATCAAGAACACACAGACTCACACAAATACCAGCTAACAGATATTAAATGGAAGCTGGAGGAGTTTGAGAACCGCCAGCGAAGCGGTAATCTGCGAGTTCTTGGAATACCTGAAGGGACAGAAGGGGGGATGCTCGCTCCTACTTGGTGGATCTTTTTCGAGACTCATTGCCTGAACTTACCGGATGGAATTGGGCTGTTGAAGTTCAAAGGGCTCACCGTGTTCCTCTTACTTTGAAACATCCACAGAAGCCTGGAGGGTACCCCCGTGCCATATTGGTCTATTTCAGCAACTTCTTGTTACGCCAGGCAGGCTTTGAGAAGGCCAGACCTGAGGCAAAAAGATTTTTATTTTTTTATTGAAGTTTATGTCAGTAGACAGACACATAATAAATCAACCATAAAAAATGAAGAAAAAAACTTAAAAGGACTTCAGCATGTACTTGGGTTACAGAGCAGTTATGCAAATTAGGTACAACTTAAAAAGATTCATTGCCATTGGACTAACAAATAGCATTATACACATATAAGGAGGAAGAACATAAAATACATTAGTTCATATTCACAGTTTACTTCAGATTACGAACCTATCCACTTAGCAATGGGATGCCATAGTTTACTTCCCCGGTATTTTCCTTCTAATACCCTTGGTTCTGTATAACGCCATCTCAAGATGATATGTAGAGAGCAGCCTGGTTTGACAATTAATAAAAGTTGGAGGTGCGCAGTCCAGCCATTGAGAGGTAATACATAGACGGAACATGGCCATGCAGATAAATACAAATCCCTCCTCAGCGGGCGATCAGTCATACGATAAATTTTCTTGACACCCGAAAATCACCAACGTTGGTGATAATTGTACTGGTATGCCCAGGCTAACCGTAATAAAGACCTCAACATCCTTTATAAATTTAGAAAGCTTGAGATGGGAGAAAAACATGTGGGGAGCATCGGCCACATACTGACCACACCGATTACAACCAGTCCCCCTGCCAGAATTCCATTTAGCCAATTATCTAGGCGTGTAATATAGCCCAAAAAATGACATAAAATGCTGACTCTTTAAAGGTCTATTAAATAATACGTTAGTTGCGAGCTCTATACTTCTTATGAGATTGACCCCCCCATCCCTGATTTGTTAACCAATTTTGCCTCGCAAGCTTCTAGATCATCCTCGACTTTAACCATGAATAACTGGTAAAGTTGGCCCATTTTAACCCTTAATCTAAGTGCTTCCGTAATCTCAATTTTATTTAATATAATCGCATTCTTATATAATTTCTGCTCACAAAAACTACACACCTGAAGGTATTTAAAGAAATCCCTTCGAGCTAAATTATAATTCTTCTGTAAAAATTCAAATGATACAAAATGAGTCCCCTGAAATAAATACCTGAGGTGACAAATTCCCAAATTGTGCCATCTTGCCATTATATGATCACCAAAAATCTCAGGTAGCAGAGAGCAATTTTGAAGTGGGGTATATACACTCAGATTCTGGCCTATACCTAATTTCTTCTTTGTTTTCCTCCATACTACATACGCAGCAATAACAGCCTTGAATTTTGTTTTCTTATAATAGCTTGGCTCAATTATGCGATTTAAACACTGTTTTGCTTCTGAACCCAATAGCATCTCATAAATTGAGGGGGCAGCAAAATCTGGTGTTGGATCTTCCGGCAAAATTAGCACCTCCATATGCTGCAATATAGCGATCCAGTGGTATAGTTGAAAATCGGGAACCCCCCAGCCTCCTCTCTCTCTAAGTAAAATACACCTTTTCAAAGCTCGTCTGGCACGGTGATAGCCCCAGAGAAACCTTGAACACATTCTCTCAATCCGGGAAAAAAAAACAGCAGGTATTAAGAAAGGAATGGCACGAAATACATACAAAATGTTAGGGAAGATAAACATTTTTAGGACGTTGCTGTGGCCAAAATGTGAAATATGTAAATTGTTGATCCTTTCTAATGTTTTATTAGATGAGGCAATAATGGGATCAAGATTTATAGGGATGATATCCTCGACCTTCGGTGTGATCTTAATACCAAGATAAGTTGCCTCAGTCTCGAAAATCATATTTTCAGGGCAGCCGGCCTGTGAGTGAATCAATTGAGTTTTAGTAACGTTTAGTTTATACCCAGAAAATCTCCCAAACACTCCTGGGTCCTCAATAATTCGGGGTAAAGCATCCGCAATATTCAACGTTACCACAGCGATGTCATCTGCGTACGCAAATACTTTAAAACATCAGCTGTTTATCTGGCCGGGTTTTATTACACTATCTTCCTCTAAAGTAGCTATAAAGGGATCAATATATAAGGCAAACAGCAAGGGGGAACAGGGACAACCTTGTCTCATCCCCCTTGCTATCGCGACCTCCCCAGAGACATCCCCGCTTACCCGAATTACAGCTGATGGATGAGAGTACAGAGTTTATACAGCTGTAATAAACTCTAACGGGAATCTCCTTCCAAGCCAAGAGTGCCCACAGGAACCGCCACGAGACCCTGTTGAATGATTTTTCAGCATCCAACAGGGCCACGCCGACGGGAGATTTACCACTCTGTGACCAGTCCAACATGGAGACAATCCTTTTAATATGGTCTGTAGTGTGTCTGCGTTGAATGAACCCATGCTGCCTTACTGAGACTAATCCAGGGATCAGATCTTTCATCCTGTTAGCCATGATTTTAGAATAAATCTTACTGTCTGTGTTCAATAACAAAATTGGCCTATATGATCCCATTTCTGTTTCTTTTTTCCCCTTCTTTTTGAAGACTACGATTGTTGCTTTAGACCATGAATCTGGTGCCTTGCCCAGAAAAGCCTGTTGACATACTTCCACCAGTTCATTCTTTATTACGTTCCGGAACGTACAGTAGAATTCTAAAGGGATGCTGTCGGGGCCCATAGCCTTACCCTGTGCCAGGCCTAAAAGTGCTGATTCCACCTCAGTCCAGTCCGGCGGGAATGTTGTTTTGCAATGATCTGGCAATGTCTCAGAAGCCAACTCACGAAGGTACTCCTGCTCATCCCCACCACCCGTTTCAAACCCCGGATTGCTATATAATGCTTGGTAAAATCCTTGAAACGCCTCGGGGACACCCACCTTAGTTTCTTGCATAATTCCTTGTAAATCCATAATTTTTGGAATATCATTACGAACTGCCCTCTCCCTTAACCTCTTTGCCAATAATCTGCCTGTATTATCACTAAATTCATATGCCTCTTCTTTATGCTGTGTATATTTTTCGGCGATCTGATCAGCAATATTAGCATACGCGGACGATCTAGTGATAGTAAAATCCTGTGGAGCCTTTTGAACTAAAGCTGGCTCCAAACCTAGGCGTATTAAATCAGCTAATTTGTGCTCAGCAGTAATGACCCATGCAAAATCTTGTTGATGCTTAATCAAGACCTTCCTACGTTTAAATTTGGAGAAGCTGAGAGTTTCTCCTCTAACAACTGATTTAAACGTGTCCCAGACTATCTCCTGTGAAGCCGTACCCTTATTGATATTAAAGAATGCCTGAATGATCTTAGACATGAATTGACAGTACTCCTCATCAACTAATAATTTCCTATCGAAAGACCAGGGTCGTGGGCCTACTTGAAAATCAGTCCAGAGCCAGCTCTAAAACCACCGGATTATGGTCGGAGACCACTTTGGGCTGAATCAAAATGTTGACTTTAGATAACAAAGCTGCTGCAATAAAAAAATAATCTAATCGAACAAATTTGGAATGTGGAGCAGAAAAAAAGGTAAAACCGGGATTATCAGGATACAATACGTTCCAGACATCATGGAGACCATGCTCTATCATTAGGCCCCGTAGTGCAGAATACATTAACTTCTTTCTTCCTGTATACACATGATTTGATCGGACATTGACAGCAGCAGCAATATTTATATTAAAGTCACCGAACAGTACCACAGGTTGCGGCCATTGTGCTATTTCAACATTAATAAAATCCAATAGTTCGGCATCATCCAAATTAGAACCATAGATATTACATAAGGTAAATGTGTAATGCCCGATCTTAAACTCTCCAATAGCCCAGCGACCCCATCTATCTGCTGCTGACTTACTACAGTTACCTACTCCTCGTTTTATCAGTATAGCAACCCCTCTTTTCACCCAGGTTTGTTTAGAACATACTGCCAAATCCATACCTAAATTTTTCAAGTATCCCCTATTATCCCAGGCAGCATGGGTCTCTTGTAAACATAATATGTCAATATGTAATATTTGCACGATTTTAGCCAATACCTGCCGTTTCTTAAAGTCGTTGGGACCACATATGTTCAACGTACAGATTTTTATTTTCCTATCCATTGTCATCAAAAAACAACTTAACCGACATACATACGACTATCTCCGCCGACAAGGCCATAGAACTCTAAGGGCGGATATTGCTCTTCCTTACATCATTTATGACCACCTGCTTCTGTTCTGCTGCTGACTTTTCACCCACGCACAACCTAACCCCCGAATCCAACCCCTTCCCCCCACTCCCACTTTTCGCAGCCACCCACCCCCCCTAGCACCCTACCCAGCACATGAGGCCCAGGGACCATCAGTCCCTGCAGAATGTGGAATGCCGTGTCCCCCTCCCTCCGGGTCTATCCAAAAAGAGCTATATAGAAATACATTTAAATACCATAGAGGGCGAAAGAAACCCAGAAAAAAAATGCAAACCCAGAAATAAACTATTTCAGAATTCCCCCCCCCCCCCCCCCCCCTGCTCTACTTTGTAGCATCCAGGTATTCTTTGGCCTTACCTTCAGACAAAAAGAATTTTGTTTGCCCCTTAAACATGACTTTAAAGTTTTCCGGGTTCTGCAGACACACCACTGCCCCTTTTTGTTGAAATTCGGGTATCAATTGGCGCAGATGCCATCGTTTAGACAGGGTGGCCTGACAAATGTCTGGTCTAACAAAGAAGCTGCAGTCCTTAGCGAGTGCTTTCTTATCAGGTCGTGCTCGCAAAAAAATTTCTTCCCGGGCTAGGAAATTATTAAAGCAGACTAGAATTGCTCTTGGAAGGTCCTCTTCTCCTTGACGTGGCTGTTTCTTTGTAAAAGGGAAACGGTGCACCCTTTGGATTTCCCTTGACCAGTCCCATGTTGCCAACTCAGGAAAGGCTTCTTGCAATAGTTCAGCTACAAACTTCCGTGTATCTGAGCCCTCCTTGTGTTCAGGTACCCCAAGAAGCGTAGATTATTTCTTTGGCTATGATTTTCCAACTCCGTTAGTTTGTAACTGAGATCATCCCGATGGGCTTTGACAAACTCTAACTCTGACTTCTGAGCAACAGCCTTGTCTTCCAAAACAGAGATTCTGGCCTCAGTATCCGTGACTCTGTCAGCTGTCTCAGCACATGTTTTGATTGGACCACAATCTTGACTTTACAGCATGTATCCTGAGTACGTAAATTCTCTGCTTTACTCTCCTCTCTATGATTTATCATTGTATCATAGATAGTGGCCAGAATGATCTCCTGGGGAGCAGGTTTTTCCTTATCCAGAGCCACTATATCCGTGTCTGCTACGACCCTATTCTTGTCCAGTTCCATAACCCCATCTGCTTTAATACCATGTAACTGCAGCGCTCTCTTCTTGCGTTTCTTGACCGTTGCAAAACTGGGACTTGGTGAAATTACACTTGACCTTAAATCCTCCGTTGAGGTACTACCCTCGCTAAAATCCACCCAGTCTCGACTAACGTTTGTACTCTCGTCAGAGGATGGATCCAACATAGAGTAACATTTTTCACCTGTCTCATGTGTTGCCCTAATAATCTGCGCACCTTCAGAAAAAGCAGCCAGATCGGTCTCTGTCTCAATTGTCAGATTGTCCTTACTGCCAATCAACCTCTGTTTAGTTGCACCAGCAGTTCAGTGACAGTCTCCATCTCCCATAATACAGTTCTCATCAGCCCTCGAGCTTAAATTCAGGCTACGGTGATTTTCCGTTACTTCTATAGGGGCAACATTATCCTCATTAAGCATAACCTGAAAATTCGTGACTCTGGGGGTGCCTAATGGACTAGGAAAAACAAGTTTGCTGGGGGCAGCTACCATTGCACAATTGATATCTGGCACAATATTATCCAAAGCTGTTATAATTGATGTTGCTGTTTCAACTAAAGCCGGTTGAACTCCCATATTTCTCGAGTTCTGGTGCTCAAACATAGCCAACAAATTTTGTGTCCCTTGCTGAGGCAAACGCGGGGCTGCAGCGCTTTTAACTGAAGAGACAGCACCTTTCTGTACACTAATAAGGGAAGTTGATTGAGTACTCTCACCTCCACCGGCTGCATTACTTTTGACACCCCCGCCGGCATTCTTAACCACTTCCGCTTCAACTTTGTCGCTGCGTGTGGAAATCTTCGTGAGTGTTTTGGTCGGCATTTTCTTACACACCTCCTCGGCCACGAATAACATGGGATTGAAATTCCAGAAACAATGCTGGGAACCGCCAAAGAAAAACTCGGCGGCGGTGTGAGAAGTTGGCCTGGTATATAATGCTCACTAATTCTAGTGATCACTTTCTACCATGCCAAGCAACCCTTATGATGATTGGTTGTAAGTCAACCTTATAGACCAGTTATCCTAGTGGTAACGTGGACAAAGCAGTCTTAGGCTAAACTCTGAAAGGCATGTGAAGCCAGCTGTATTACCATACACAACCCCCTTGAATACCAAATGAAAGGACACCACACAGATATATATTGAAAATATATATATATAGATTTATTAACTAAAAGTATCCCCTGGACTCTTTATGAGCACAGAAGCACAAGCGTTAAAACACAAGACAGTTTAAAATACACAAAAGTTGCACAATATGGATGAGCCCTAGGGGCCACCTAAACCATATACTAAGAAAGTGGTATAAGAGATACCAATCTAAAAGGAAACAGGCCTAGGGCCTTGGGAATCGCTGGAGCTGTTCGGGACTAGCAGTGACTAAGTCGGGAAAGGTCCGCGGGACTCGGGTGCAATGTTTAAAGTGCACGCACTCACCAATGCAAAGTCTATGGTGCGTAAAAAGTACAAAGTTAGTTAGTTCGGACCCTTCCGAGTGACCTAGAAAGCTGAAACTTGAGACACAGGCCCTAGAGATGTGTACCAGTGTAGGAACACCGGCGGAGCTGAGTTACCTCACCCACAGGAAGCGGGTGCACAGGGTCGAGGTAGTGTCGGGTTTCGTCACGCTGGTCGATGGTGCTTGGAGCTGAAGATGCTGCAGGCGGCTCGATGTGAAGAGTTCCGGTGGATCCAAGGGTGGATCTGAAGATGTGAAGACCTGAAAGCAGAGGGGACAATGTTCAAAGTCACTGGCCAGTGACTATCGTGGAACCAGATTGGAACCAGGCGATGTTGGGTGCAAACAGGCGTTGAGGTGTAGCTTCTCTCTGCAGCCACGTGGACACCGGGGGTTGAGGACGTCCAGGAGTCGGTCACGAGCTGTCCCACGCAGGCTTCTCGTTGTTGGCGGTGTCGGCAACTTGATCAGAGCAAACAGGCCTTGGCTAATGCAAGCCACGCAGGAGTAAAAAAAGGCTTAACACTCGGACCAGCAAGGTCAGAGCGGGTGCTCCTTTTTACAGGAGCTATGGCAAACCTGGAGCAACCAGACCCGCAGTGTAGTTCTTCGGTTTCGTCGCCAAGATGGCCGCTGACCATGTGGCTAGTGGCCAGGATGGCGCGTCGAGTGGCACAATGCAAAAGGGCTCCACGCAGATCGTGGAGATGCTGGGGGGCTGTTCTTCGGTCCCACGTCTCTCGGTGCCTCCACCGGTCCCTTCTTTGCAGGGACTGTGGATCGGACTGTGAGAAGTCTGGGAGTCTGGGTCTTGTCAGGTTCTGGGCTTGGGCTCCGGCGGGAGGCGGCGGCAAAGCAGACGTCGATTCGCTGGTTGGTACCTGTATTCACAGGGTGGCCACTCCTAGGCCACAAGGGAGATTCTCTTCAGTCTTCTGAGCAGCATAATGTCGAAGTCCAGTTGTCTTCTTAGTTTCAAGTTGATTCAGGATGATCTGCTGTGCAATGGCACTGCTCCCACTCTTATTCCCAATCTGAGGGGTGGATCACCTACTAGGTCCCTGCTCTGGGTGGGACCAGGAAGGGGGGCGGTTACACCCCCTTTCCTTTGTCCAGCTCCTCGCCAGGCCTGGGTCTGGAAAGTCCCAGGACCGGTTTGGACTGGCTTATGCACGGGGATACCCTGTGTGCCCCGGGCATGTCTCAATCTATTCAGCCCTGTCCTACCCAATACACAAAACCCTGTCTGGGGTGGTGCTCGCACCTCCCAAGGCAGGAAACCCTTTGTCCAAGCCTCCCTCGCTGGAAGGACTCCCAGCAGCAGGAGGTCAGACTTGTGTCTGTGGTGGCACATCCATTTTGTGATGCTAAGGCTCTGGTTAACTTTAACCGGGGTTAAGGCTACACACATGTCGTGTCCCTCTAGAAGGGTGGAATGCTATCCCCGTCGACAGAACTGTCGAGGGGATAGTATTCCAATTCGTATGACACCTTACTCGACATGTTTTGATAAAGCCAAACCAAAGATAGCATATAACCACGAGGATTATAATGCACTTAAGAGTATATGGTATGGCAATATCCCGGAACAGCTTAGGGAGTGGTTCCCGACAGCTGCAGACAGGCTCAGCTCATGCTAGAGCACCATCTCACATATTTCCAAGCACTCTGCCTCCAGGATTGATGAGGCCTTCCATAGGAGTGGCTGATAGGAACATATGTGTCCAGTTTAGGGTTAGATATAGGGATACTATATCTAAGTAAGAGGTGATTACACCAACTTACCCCAGCTGAGTGATCATCCAGTTCTGTCAAATATGGAGGCCAGGCCAGGGGTGGCACAATACATGCTGCAGCCCCTGGTAGGCCTTGGATGCACCTATGCCCTGGGTACCTATGGTACACTGTTACAGGGGCCAACAAGGTGAACCAGTTCCAATTGTGTATGCACCTAAGGTACATGGAGTCCATTTTAAGGAGAGAGCAATCAGCCTGGGGCCCTGAATAGCAGGATCCCAGGCCAACTATGTCAAAAACCAGCTAAACACCAGGCAAAAAGGTTGGGGGTAACCATAGTCAGATATCCACCTTCCTACATAACCCCCCCCCCCCAAACGAAAGGAGATAAGGCTATCCTTGTCCAGGTAAGCCTAAATTGCCTAAGTGGCCATATAAGGAAGTACCAGCTCTGGCTTGGTTACCCCCTGCCTCATGGTCCACTAAGCAATCCCTCACCCTAAGGGTATCTGAGGGTCTCCACCATAGGGAATCTCTACCTGTGGTGTGTCTTTGCAAAGTCACAGGCTGGTGTTGAGATGGAGTACTGAAGTGAGTTTCCTCTGTAGGGCTCAGCTTCCTCCAATCACTCACCACCATGTGTGCCTTTCTTTCTTTGACTGAGTTGCACTGTGCTCTCAGGGTCAACCTCTGGCTACCTAAAGCTGGAGGCTGGGTCCCTCTGTTTGGCTTACTGGAGGGACAGTTCAGGTTTGGGCCCTTAGGGTCCCAAGTTTGGCTGTGCCCAACAATATCCATCTGGGGGAGGTCCCTAACTACTTTTAAGGGGAATCCCTCAGGAGTTTTTAAAGTTTGCACCTCACTAGGGCTACTAGTTTCGGTGCCCCTAATCTGTTGATGGGGTGCTTTATTTGACAGGGGCCCCTTAGGGTCTCACTGTCCTTCTTGTCCTCTGCAGCCCTGGGCTGAGTAAGGCAAGGTAGAGAGGGGCAGGTTACCTGCTCCAGACTGGGTCCCACCTGAGAAGGGTCCACTGCCATCAGAGGCTCTGTCAGGCCAGGCCTAACGACCTCTGGGACAGTTCCTTCATCAGGGATAAGATCAGTTCCCTGAGGAGGCTGATCCTTTCCTAAAGTCTGGTGGGAGGGAGATTTCTCTTCCTCCTCAATGCTCTCAGTTTGGGTGGAGTGATCCATCATTTCAGGCTTCACTACCCAGGTATCAGTTTGAGTTTGGGGTGTGGCCATCACAGCCCCACCAACCTTTTCAGGAGGAGACTCAGTTTGGGTATGGCCTGTTATCAGTACAGCCCTGCTACTCTTTTCAGGAGGGAAGTTAGCTACAGATGGGGCTGAGGTTTGCTCAGCCCTCCCAACCTTTTCAGGAAGGACATCTTGGATTGGGGCTGTAGCCATCACAGCCCCACTAACCTTTCCATGGAGATTTACCATTCTAGAATGGGTTTGCTGTTCAACCTCAGCCCAGGCTGAGATTTCCAAATCATTACCCAGTAGGCAATCTACAGGCAAGTTTGCTGACACTGCCACTCTCTTTGGGCCAGTGACACCTCCCCAGCTAAGATTGACTACTGCCATGGGATGATTGGTTTCTATAATGAGGTAATATGAATTTTATGGTCAGTTGTGTCCCCTATCGTAGACCCCACCGGCTCCATGTACGTGTTTCTAGTACATGTAAGTTCCCTCCATTTCCAGCTATGAAGACGCAAATACATTTGCGTCCAACGTTAACATGTTCTCTCTCTTATCCACCATGAATGGGTCAGATATTCCGTTCCTAAGTGTGCCTTGCCAACGTCTTTATATGGTGCACTTTCATGATTTCTAGCTCTGGCGAGTTAGGCCCTGATTTCTGCCATCAAGCCTTTTCCTGCCTTCTGTATCTGAAAGCCGCAGCTTGCTGCTTCCTGACCCTTGACTTACTCCCTGCGCGGCGAGCAGTGCCTAGCTCGGCCTGCCTTGCCTGCAAAGACTGTATTCAACCTTCAAGTTATCTGCTCCGCTCCTCGAAAATACATTCCTGTCTAGTAGTTTACGAAAACATCCTTCCCAGCTGCAGAGCAAAGGGCCCGGCCTCACTGTCTCCATGCAGGAAATTCATAGCTTCCGTTACCATGGTAGGCCCATGGCCCCTCACATCTCATGTAGACACGTAGTCGCATATGCACGCACTAGCAGTCAGTATAGAATAGCCTCTGCCCGAGAGACCTTTCCTTCTAGATAATACAGTTCTTTAAACACAAGATATACCCAAGATATAGATATGATTTGGGTTTAGGTTGTTCTGACACTCCAGACTTTTGTCTCCACATGTAGGGCTAAATGTCAAGTCCCCTTCACCCTCCAGTTCCACGTCATTCACACGTCATACTGCTGCGCGCGCATCTCTGCCAGGTATTTCTGCTGACTCTGCAGGATTCTACTAAGGATCCACCCACATGTGACACCTCTATGTGACGTTTCTAGCACACACCTCCGTGTACGCCCTCATGCACGCCTTCTGCTACGTACATATGTTCTTATCTTTTTCTCTCAGCTGTTACGCCTTCTGAACCCATCACCACTGTAATGCATTGACTATATATATGATGTACTTGTAATAAAGCATTGTAATTCCCTTCCTGAACCTTCGTGGTGATGGAATATGAATGAACCTGGTTCGAACCAATTCCTTTTTAAGGAATAAAACCCCTTTCAAAACTCAGATGCCACGGATTCTGCCTTTCATTTTGACTGAGTTATTTTATTTGAACTTTACCGCATAAATTCCGCATAGGTAATTAAAATTTACCACATAATTGGCGCCCGAACAGGGACCCCTCCCCCACCCCACGCGCCGGAGGTGCGTTGCAGGCCCGGTCCCCTGCCACAGCGCTGACGGACAATTACGCGTACCCACAGGATTTCCTGTATCTCCCTCAGGCCAACGGAGGTGACTGAGGCTGCGATCGACACCCAGACGAGGCGGTGAGGAGTGCAGAGGATCCCGACCAGAGCCTAGCTGAGAGAGCAGAGTCCGAGGTATTTGGAGGCCCACCAGATTCCGAAGTTCCGAAGTACCTACGTCACGAGTCCAGTCCAGTCGAGTCCAGGGTCCAGTCCAGTATCGAGTTTCCGAGGCCTTCTGTTCCGTGCTTCCCGGTGAGTACCGTTGCTGGGGACGCATCTAGACGTGCGCATTAGTTTGTGCCGGTCAAGACAGGTTTGGGTACACAGACCCGGTCTGCACTGTTTAGCAGTGTATCTGTACTGTTTAGCAGTATATCAAGTATGGAAGTAGCTAGTTTCATTTTAATCATTGTTGTTCGTTTTAAAATTTTTTAAATGTGTTCTAAATGTCGTGGTATGAATGATTGTTCGATCTACATTACTGTGTTCATTGTATTAATTGTATTAATTGTGTTCAAATCCAAGTAAGTATCAAGTACCAAGTAGTACGGCGGAGACATGCCGCTATTTTCTAAGCTAAGACAGATAGGAACTAGAAAAGGATACTAGAGGAAGCTGTTCCCATTCCACCCAGGGACACTCCAGGGTACTTTATGTACCATAAACATGGCCTAGACGCTGTATTATATCTTGATTTGTGGGTGGATTACACTAAAGATCAAGCAGAGAATCAAAGATGGCCCTCTGCAGGGACATGGGATGCCGAGTGCATCATGAGAGTAGAAGAAGCATTATGGAAAAAGAAAGCCAGACAGTCACAGAAAGATGCCATTGAATTAAGGCGTAAAGAATCGCATAGACGCACAGAAAAAGCACTCAGAAAAGCAGAGAAAAGTAGAGAGGATTCAGACAAAGCCCGAGAAAATCTTTTAGTTAAAGAGGGGATACGAGTCAAAACAGAACTAGTAGACAGACAACGAAACGCTCTTATGAATGGTATGTATCCTCTCCTGGCCGAGGGTTTACCTAAGGCCACACCGGAAATACCAAAGAATCTGCCCCCTCCATTGGTCCCGATTAAAGTACGTCACAAGGCCACAAAGGACATTTTCCTCTCTTCCTATTTAGACGATGTAGCTCCTGAATATGTTAATGTTCCGCCGCCACGCACACCACCTGTTGATGGCACTCCACCCCGAGATAATCTACCGCCACCTCCGCAACATCAAACTCTTCCTCCCGTTCCACATCCTCCGCCGATTCCTCCACCCCTTCCCGCTCCCATTCTCCCTACTATGCACCCAACAAATCCTTTGCAACAGGAGGTTTTCAGACCCCGCCACAAGCACATCGGTTGACTTATAGGGATTTAGCACAGCAACGTACACCTCAATCAGCGAATTACGACATACTTAAAGAGCCTCTTACAGATTGTAGATATGATCCAGTACCCGGTAAAGACGACAGAATGATGCTATCATCAGTACGTCTACGACGAGTTGCAAACTATTTAATGATATTACCAGGAATGATTGATCATCTAGACAGAATATATCGTTTTGTCCAAACAGGGGAAGGTCCTGAAAGTATTGGCGAGGCCATGGCATACCAGAAAGTTGACACTCAGAAAATGATATTACGTTTCTTCATAAACTGCTTGATAAGAAACCAAGACAGGCCTGGTGTAGACCAGGAAGAAATGAAGGCACTTAATAAATGGGGTCAGAATATAGCAGACGGGAAACATGATAAACAGAATAGTATAGAAAATATGTACCGGAGGATCCGAAAAGCAGTAGAACAAATACATGAAAGGAGACAGCCTGAAAGAGAAATAGATGCAGACAAAAGTGAATGCTCAGAGGAGGAGGAGGAACAACTAGAAGCGACTACAGGACAGTTACAATTACCAGCTAGAGAAATGATAGCATATGTAGGTAAGGGAAGACCCTTTAATAATTCAATGCGTCCGGTACGTCCAGAAAGCAAGAGACTCTTTCAAGCTGCCATGTCAAATCCAAAGACACCTGAACACCTATTTCAGGCTACCGATAAAATACTTCAAGAACGAATGGGGTACCATGTACTCAATTCTATGGATGAACAAGAATTAGCCAGGTCAGCAGTACAATGGGCTGACCGTTCTGATAAATATAATGATGACGCATTAGCACAAACCTTTTTAAATCTTTCCCCTGACGAACAGAAATTAGCTGGAATATACATGATTCAGCATCTCCTTATATTGTATAAAAGCCAACATTCTGATCCAGGTCCCCTACCTGATATATTAGTAGAGCTGCTCATGAATAGATGGAGAGGTCTAGGTACTGACCTAATTAAAATAATTCTGGAACAACGGCACAGATATAGTGCCTTCCTGTGTCCACAGTTTGATCCAGCTCCCCCTCCAGAAAGAAAAATGTATTACATAGACAGACAGAATCCCTTGCGAGAAGTACATCCAGTCAAGAATGATGATAACACCTTTAGACGTGTGTTTGTGTACACACCCATAACTAAAATGGAACTGTTAGAAATGAAGAAATTAGTGCCCAGTCATGACAAAGATCCAGTAGGTTTCCACCGTGAAATAAAAGACATGTTACTCATGGGTGATTACACCTATCCCGACATCATGAAAATATTGAAAGTATTATTGCCTGCTGGTATTTACGAGAAACTCAAGGAAAAAGAATGGGAGGTGGGAGAGGCAAAGATAGATTGGGCTGCATTAGAGAACGAAGAAAATTCTAGAACCCCAGGCCTAGGGCTCGGGGACAAAACTAAGGCATTACCAGGATTGTTAGTACAAGTATTGCCACGTTTGTTAGCAACGAAAAAAGAGGACTGGGATGCAATCTCAGCCTGCAAACAGAAACCCGATGAAGACACTAGTGATTTTTATTCCCGATTTGAGAAATGTTTTGTTATTAATAGTGGCCTGAAACCAAGTAGCGAATCATATCCACATCTTTTTGTATCTAAATTGGTCGAAAATTCTCTGCCCCAGTGTTAGACGGACCGGGAGGGTCGGCCGAGTATAAGGGGAGAGGTCTCCAGGGAGAGCCGTCTCCAGCGATCGTACAGACAAGTAACTTCCCCCCCACAGACGGACACCACACAAGGATAAGGTTAAACGATACTTTATCAGCAATTCTTTGAGTACGGTCAAATGGTACAAGGAGGTCTGGACTCAGGGGTCCCCTCGGTTCGGGTCTCTGGTGGGGAAAAGGGGTAGCGGGACAGTCTTGTTACCAAATGGGTGGATGGATAGCTCTCAATCCTCGAGCTCGGCGTTCTAGATGACCGGGCCGCGGCGGAGCCAGCAGGTCCCGAGATGGTTGAAGGTGGCGACGGTCCGCGGCGGAGCCAGCAGGTCCCGATGAAGATGGAGGTACAAACGGTCCGCGGCCACGCCAGCAGGTCCCGACGACGATGAAGGTTACGGAGGTTGCGGCAGCGCCAGCAGGCAGGACGGTAGTTCGCAAGGTAGGGCTACGGCAGCGCCAGTAGTCCGTCAAGGATGAGTTCTTCTCTGCGTCTCTCGACTCCAAGATACAACTGCCTTCCTGCTCTGGAGCTGCCTCAGTTATAGGGCTGATGCCCTTTGATGTCCGGACCCTCGCACTTGGAGATCGGTGGGTCCAGGATGAGGGAGTCCAGACACCCAGCAGGGGGGTGGAGCCAGCGCCCGGGGAGGCTGGGGGCGAGCGGTACCTGGCGGGGGAGAGCCATCGACACCTCTTTCTCCCATTGACCTGCCAAGTAGTCCACTCACCTCCTGGGTGGAGGTTGGTGCCGGGATGTCTGAGGCCTGGCCAGGCCCAGGGTTAGGGTCGGTCGGAGGCCACGCGGCCTCGTGGTGCAGTGTCCAAGATGGCGCCCTGGTCGGGCGCGCGGCCCAGTAGTGGATCGGGCCCAAGGGGTCGAGATGTTCAGAGGCAAGGGTCCCGGAGGGGACGGAAAACGTGAAGTGGTGGTGGGTAACACTTGAGGGACCGGGCTCGGGCCTGGTCGGGCAGAGGGGGAGCGGGTCCTTCATGTGGCCTGTCCAACATGCGTCCCCCCCAGCTGAAGGCGGGGAGAGTCACCCATCCTCTTGGGGACTCTCCTCGTCGAGGCGGAAAAAGCGTGACAGGCCATCCGCGTTGGCGTGGTCTTGCCCAGGTCGATGTTCCACAGTGAAGTCCATCCCCTGTAGGGAGATGGACCAACGTAGTAGTTTTGGGTTCTCCCCCCGCATCTGCATCAGCCACTGCAGGGGTCGATGATCGGTCTGGACCCGAAAGTGTGTGCCAAAGAGATAGGGCCGGAGCTTTTTGAGGGCCCATACCACTGCGAAGGCCTCCTTCTCGATGGTGCTCCAGCGTTGTTCTCGAGGCAGGAGTCGCCTGCTGATGAAGGCCACTGGCTGATCAAGGCCTTCGGGGTTCAATTGAGACAGGACCGCCCCAATGCCGTGGTCAGAGGCATCCGTCTGGACGACGAATTCCCGGCTGTAGTCGGGGGCCTGAAGCACAGGGGCGGAGCACATGGCGGCCTTCAGTTGTTCGAAGGCTATTTGACAATCTGGGGTCCAGTTGACCTTCTTTGGTTAATTTTTGGACGTGAGTTCTGTGAGGGGCCCCACTATGCTACCATAGTCCTTCACGAACCGTCGGTAATAGCCCGTGAGTCCCAGAAAGGCGCGTACCTCGGTCTGGGTGATGGGGGGCTGCCAGGACTGGATGGCGGCGATCTTGAGCTGCAGAGGGGCCACCAGGCCGCTTCCCACCTGGTGTCCGAGGTAGGTCACGGACCCCTGACCAATCTGGCATTTGCTGGCCTTGATCGTGAGGCCAGCTCGCTGAAGGGCCTCTAGCACCTCTCGGAGGTGGTGGAGGTGGTCGGACCAGTGGTGGCTGTATACAGCGATGTCGTCTAGGTAGGCGGCACTGAATCCTTCGAGTCCGGCCAAGACCTGATTAACGAGTCGCTGAAACGTTGCTGGGGCATTCTTCATGCCAAAGGGCATAACCTTGAAATGATAATGGCCGTCAGGAGTGGAAAACGCAGATCGTTCTTGGGCCCGGGGTGTGAGGCCGATCTGCCAGTAGCCCGCCGTCAGGTCGAAAATGCTGAGGTAGCGGGCAGCTCCCATGCGGTCGATTAGTTCATCTGCCCGGGGGATGGGATGTGCGTCTGTTCTGGTGACTGCATTCAAGCCCCGGTAGTCGACGCAGTACCGGAGTTCCGGTGTGGTACCGGGGGTGGCTGCTTTGGGGACCAGTACTACTGGGCTGGCCCAGGGGCGGTCTGAGGGTTCAATGACCCCGAGCGTGAGCATATTGGTTACTTCTTCCTGGATGCAGGCCCGTACCCGATCTGGTACGCGGTAGGCCCGGTGGCGGATAGGGGGGCTGTCCCCCGTGTCCACGTCGTGCACACACCAGGAGGTGACACCTGGGGTGAGGGAGAATAGGCTGGCGAACTGCAACAGAAGGTCTCGGCATTCTTGGCGTTGTTCCAGGGTGAGGGCCTCCGAGAGTCGGACCCCGTTCACGGAGCCGTCTTTCTCCCGAGTCCGTAGGAGGTCAGGGAGGGGTTCGGAGTCTTCTTCGGCTCCATTGTCGGTGGCCATTAGGAGGCTGAGTTCTGAACGCACGAAATGGGGTTTCAGTCTATTAGCGTGGAGGACCCGGAGGGGGTTCCGTGAGGTTTCCAGGTCGATGAGATAGGTGACAGGGCCCTTGCGCTCGACTACTTTGAAGGGCCCCGTCCACTTGTCTTGCAGGGCGCATGGTTCAGTGGGGGACATCACCCATACTTGTTGGCCGGGTTCAAATTCGATGGAGGAGGCATTTTGGTCATACCACTTTTTCATGTCCTCTTGACTGGGCTCCAAGTTTGCTTTTGCCAGCTCTCTGAACCGTCGGGTCTGGTTGCGGAGGGTTAGGAGGTATTTGAAGACATCTGGAGGGTTCTTTAGAGGGGGCATTTCCCAGCCTTCCTTGACCAGGCTGAGCGGTCCCCGTACGGGGTGTCCATACAACAGTTCAAACGGGCTGAAGCCGAGGGACTTCTGGGGGACCTCTCGATATGCGAAGAGGAGGCACGGCAGTAGCACATCCCACTGGCGACGGAGGGGCTCTTCCAACCCCCCAATCATTCCTTTGAGCGTGCGGTTGAACCGCTCAACGAGTCCGTTTCCTTGAGGGTGATAGGGGGTCGTGAATCGGTAGGTGACCCCACACTGTTGCCAGAGGGACTTCATATATTTTGAAATAAAGTTCGTGCCTCTGTCGCTGACGACTTCTCGGGGGAAGCCCACACGGGAGAAGATCCCCATCAGGGCCCGGCCGACTACCGGGGCTGTCACAGTTCGCAGGGGAACAGCCTCGGGGTAGCGGGTGGCGTGGTCCACCAGTACCAGGATGAACCGATGTCCTTGTGCTGTACGGGGGTCCAGGGGCCCCACAATGTCTATCCCGACCCACTCGAACGGGGTGGTAACCACTGGAAATGGTTGCAGGGGGGCTTTTAGTTTGCGGCCGCTCTTTCCACTGGCTTGGCACGTGGGGCAAGATCGGCAATGCTGGAGTACATCATTCCTCATTTTAGGCCAGAAGAAGTGGGTCACTAGGCGCCTGTAAGTTTTATCCTGGCCCAGGTGTCCAGCCAGGGGGACATCGTGGGCCAGATTTAGCAAGAAGTCTCTAAAACGGAGGGGCACCACTAGCACCCGACTGGCCCCCAACTCCGCGATCCTTTGTTCACTGTATAGCAGCTCATTGTCCCAATAGACCCAATGTGTTCCGGAGGTATCCCCTGCGCTCTGGGCGAGGGCTTGTTGGCGGAGTCCCTCGAGGGAGGGACAGGTCTTCTGCTCTTGGCGAAACTGCTCCTGTGTGGGCCCCCCCTCTTGATGCCACTGGTCGAGGCCAGAAAGGTCCGGAGGTTGAGCTGGTTCTGGGAGGACGGCACGGTCGGCGTCTTCGACTGGAGCGACCGGGGGAGGAGGCGTCGGCCATTCAGGTTCCTCGGGTCGGGGATTGGTCCGGGCGGCCATGGACCGGGTGGTGACGCACGCCCAGTCCGGGATGCCTAACATCCCCAGGTGTTCTCTTCGTTCTACAACTGCCCACGGGGAGCTTTCAAGGTCATTCCCCAGGAGGCAGTCTACGGGGGCATCATCTCGGACCGTCACCTTCAACATGCCGGAGACTCCTCCCCATTCGAAAGGGACGCAGGCCATCCGACACAGACTTTCCGAGTTATCGGCTGAACGGACAGGGCAGAGAATATTTGGTAGGAACTGTTCTGGGGTCACCAGGTGACAGCGGACGGCTGTTACACTGGCCCCGGTGTCACGGAGGGCTTCGGCCCGGCGTCCATTGATGCTCACCCATTGGCTGTACTTCCGGGTGTTAGCGGGTAGGGGGACCCGCGGGACCATGTCTTTCCCCCCTAAGCAGGCTAGAGCCATGGCGGCTGGCTCCCATTCTTGATGTTCTTGCTCATATTCTTCTTGTTCCTCGGAGATCTGTTCTTCCCCCAGGGCAGCGGCAGCCACCTGGCGGGGTCTCGGGCTCTGGTTCTGTGGGCAATTTGGGTCGTTTGCGTAGTGGCCGACTCGCTGGCATCGGTGACACGTGACATTGGCCCTATATCCCGGTCGTGCCGGGGTGCTGCCCCGGTTGGCCGGGGGAGTGGTGCTGGCAGCGGGGGTGGCCGGAGTGCTGTCTCTTCCTCTTCCTTGGCCCCCCCCTCCTCCCCCTCGGGGACGGTGCTGACCGTGGTGGTTTCGGTTCTGTTCATAGGACCCATTTCGGCCCACTCTGGTGATTTCCCACCGGTCAGCTTCGGCTGCGAGTTGCCGTGGATCAGTCAATTTGCTATCGAGGAGGTGCTGCCGGAGCTCGATGAAGCAATTGTTTGACAGATGCTCCCACACCATTAGATTGAAGAGTTGTTCGTAAGTTGTGACATTGCTTCCTTTGATCCAACCCTCGAAGGCTCTGCTGAAATAGTTAACGTACTCCACCCAAGTTGTACCCGGGATGCGGGTGCAGTCTCTGAACCTCTGGCGGTACATCTCGGGTGTGAGCCCATAGCGGGTGAGGAGGGCCGCTTTCATGTGGTCATAGGAGGTCATCAGATGGTCCGGGAGCTGTAGCAGGGCATCGCGGCCCTCATTGAGGAATCTCCCCCATAGACCGGCTCCCCAGTCGCTTCGATCGATCCGGTGGGAGGTCATAGCTATTTCGTAGGCCTTGAACCATTGTTGGATGTCGTCCTCTCAGAAGTATTCTCGGACGACATCCTTGGGGATGTGTACCTTCTTATCTGTTGCTCCCGGGGTGCGGGGTTGCTCGGTCGCCCCTGATTCCTTGTTCTGCTTGCGTAAGTCTATTTCAGCCAATTTGCGCTCATGTTCATATGCCAGTCTTTTTTCCTCGAGCTCTCTTTGTCTCTGTTTTTCCTCTCTTTCTTCTCGGAGCCTCAGATGTTCTAAGTTCAGTTTCTGTTCGGCCAACTTGAGTTCACCATCCATTTTGAGCCGGGCCATTTCTAGTTCATGTAGTCTTGTTCTTTCTCGTTCCTGGATCTCGTTTTGCGAGAGACCCGTTCTTCGCTCCTCGGGAGCCGCGGTGTCTTTGTCTACTGCTGTGATATTTTGGTCCGGGGGTCTGACGGCCCCGGTTTCTGCCCAGGGCTCCAGGGCCTGTTTGAAATCATCTTTGGTACTTAGACCGGTGGTAGCGATACCTAGTTCGATGCAGAATTGTTTTAATTCACGATGGCTGTATTCTTCCACTTTCTCCATCTGAAATTTCTCGGTGGATCCGCTTTCTTTGGTAGTCATCGTGATTTCGTCGTGGGGTGAGCTACTCTCTGTACGATTATGCGGTGATTCGGATCGCGCCGCTGGCCACCAATGTTAGACGGACCGGGAGGGTCGGCCGAGTATAAGGGGAGAGGTCTCCAGGGAGAGCCGTCTCCAGCGATCGTACAGACAAGTAACTTCCCCCCCACAGACGGACACCACACAAGGATAAGGTTAAACGATACTTTATCAGCAATTCTTTGAGTACGGTCAAATGGTACAAGGAGGTCTGGACTCAGGGGTCCCCTCGGTTCGGGTCTCTGGTGGGGAAAAGGGGTAGCGGGACAGTCTTGTTACAAAATGGGAGGATGGATAGCTCTCAATCCTCGAGCTCGGCGTTCTAGATGACCGGGCAGCGGCGGAGCCAGCAGGTCCCGAGATGGTTGAAGGTGGCGACGGTCCGCGGCGGAGCCAGCAGGTCCCGATGAAGATGGAGGTACAAACGGTCCGCGGCCACGCCAGCAGGTCCCGACGACGATGAAGGTTACGGAGGTTGCGGCAGCGCCAGCAGGCAGGACGGTAGTTCGCAAGGTAGGGCTACGGCAGCGCCAGTAGTCCGTCAAGGATGAGTTCTTCTCTGCGTCTCTCGACTCCAAGATACAACTGCCTTCCTGCTCTGGAGCTGCCTCAGTTATAGGGCTGATGCCCTTTGATGTCCGGACCCTCGCACTTGGAGATCGGTGGGTCCAGGATGAGGGAGTCCAGACACCCAGCAGGGGGGTGGAGCCAGCGCCCGGGGAGGCTGGGGGCGAGCGGTACCTGGCGGGGGAGAGCCATCGACACCTCTTTCTCCCATTGACCTGCCAAGTAGTCCACTCACCTCCTGGGTGGAGGTTGGTGCCGGGATGTCTGAGGCCTGGCCAGGCCCAGGGTTAGGGTCGGTCGGAGGCCACGCGGCCTCGTGGTGCAGTGTCCAAGATGGCGCCCAGGTCGGGCGCGCGGCCCAGTAGTGGATCGGGCCCAAGGGGTCGAGATGTTCAGAGGCAAGGGTCCCGGAGGGGACGGAAAACGTGAAGTGGTGGTGGGTAACACTTGAGGGACCGGGCTCGGGCCTGGTCGGGCAGAGGGGGAGCGGGTCCTTCATGTGGCCTGTCCAACACCCAGGTTAAGAATCGTGTTCTGAAAGTCGAGAGCACATGGCAAGCAAATACGCCTTCACAAATGTTACAAATGTTACAGTACCACCAGGACAGAATTAGAGAAGAACATGATCACGAACAAAGACGTATAAAAGACACAAAGATGAAAATGTTAGTTGCTCAGTCAGTTCCAGCTGACGGTCAGAGAAAGGGTATGACACAGTCCAATAATCCAGCACCTCCTGTTAAAGGGACCTGCAATTATTGTAAACAGCCAGGTCACTATATAAATGATTGTGCAGTTTTGAAACACAATATAGCTACAGGTAAAACTAAAGAGAGACCGCGTCCTCCTAGACAGGACCAGGTCCAACAACAAGTACCACAGAATATCCAGCCTATGCAAGCCTCACAACAGACAGTAGCGGTACCACAGCCACAACCCATTGCCGCAACACAACATACAACACAGCAGATGTACCAGTATGCACAGACGGATTACCCCGATTATCAGCGATACACATGAAACAGCCTAGAGAGGGAAGTTGACTTGCCTCTCATTGAGGTTCCTGTAGATCAAGAAGGTCCTTATGTACACAGTCAAGTATTAGGGAAAGACCGAAAGTTTCTGATTGATACAGGGGCAAGCAGGACAACTATAAGTCACGACGAGGTTCCAGGGGCACCCCTCTCAGGCTCACAGAATGTTTCCCTTGGATTTTCAGGAAAGCCTATTATTAATGAAGTATCACAACCACTTCCCCTTGCAGTTGGTCCATTGACACGTACTACAGATCTATTACTAACGAAATCATGTCCAGAAAACTTGTTAGGTATAAAGACATTGAAAGCTCTAGGAGCTGTCATTTGCTGTTCTCCGGAAGGAGTAAGACTGTTTTTACGTGACTTTAAAGGTCACTATGTGTTGAGAGATATTGATCCCAGATTACGGAATGTTCCTGCACATTTGTGGGCACAAGGCCCCACTGATGTAGGATGTATGCACATTACACCATATCGAGTCACACTCAGACCAGGAGTAGTCTTGCCACGAATTCGACAATACAAATTACCTCCAGATGCTGTAGCGGCTTTACTGAAAATCATTGACGAGCTCATTGCACAAGGAGTGGTTGTGGAAACCGACTCCAATGTATGTAACTCCCCTATCATTCCTATTCTTAAACGTACTGATCCAAATGCACCCCCAGTTTATCGATTAGTTATCGATCTACGCGAATTGAATAAATGCATCGTACCGCAGTATCCTGTGGTCCCTGATATATCGTCTCTATTAACTGCCATTGATTCCGAAGCAACGTTCTTTACTGTGATTGACCTGAAGAACGCCTTCTTTAGTGTCCCCATTGACCCGGAAAGCCAATTCCTTTTCGGATTCTGTTTAAATGGTCGAAGCTTCAAATTTACACGCGCACCTCAAGGATTCACAGAAAGCCCCAGCATCTATAGTCAAGCACTAAAAAGACAACTAGACAGTATACACATGACTAACAACACTGCCCTGTTACAGTATGTCGATGATCTATTGATCACCGCCCACAGCGAACCTGAATGCGAGCATGCGTCACTGACGGTTCTGCATTTCCTGGCTGACAAGGGACACAAGGTGTCCCCTTCGAAGTTACAATTCTGTGTTCAGCAAGTGGTATACCTTGGGCACTTGCTGTCCAAATGGGGGAGACAGCTAACACCCGACCGTATCCAGTTAATTGTAAATATGTCACAGCCCAGAACACAAAAGGAGGTACGAGCCTTTATAGGCCTCACTTCTTACTGCAGACAATGGATTCCTCAGTATGCATTTCTAGCCAAACCACTCATACAGTTGACAACCCAGGAGGCAGCGACATCGACTGTCCTCCCTTGGACTCCGGAACATACACAAGCTTTTGACGACTTAAAGAAAGCCTTATGTCAAGCACCAGTTTTAGCGACACCATGTTACAGTAAGCCTTTTACACTTTTTGTCACAGAACGTGAAGGTACTGCATTGTCAGTGCTCACGCAGGATCAAGCAGGTTCACACAAACTGTGTGCCTATTTTTCTAGTACATTGGATCCGGTAGCCCAGGCTTTGCCTGCGTGCTTGAAATCAGTAGCAGCAACAGCTCTAGCAATCAGACAAAGTGATTCCATAGTGTTAGGACACCAATTGACAGTACAAGTTCCACACTCCGTGGAAGTTCTTTTAAACCGAACACAGACTCAACACTTGACTATAGCACGACTGACGGGTTATGAATTGACATTGTTTCAGCCACACATAGAAATTAGACGTTGCAATACATTGAACCCTGCTACACTTTTGCCATTAAATGAGACAGACCCATTGGCACATGATTGTATTGAAGTTATTACTATTACGACAAAACCTAGACAAGACTTGACAGACACCGCATTACCAGATCCAGACCTGACACTTTATGTGGACGGTTCATGTATGAGAACAAGTACAGGAGAGCTAGTGGCCGCTTATGCAGTCACAACAGAAACTGAAGTCATAGAAACAAATTGTATAGACACCCTTTCAGCTCAAGCAGCAGAGCTCATTGCTCTGACCCAAGCCTGTATTCAAGCAAAGAACAAGAGAGTTAACATATACACAGATTCACGTTATGCATTCGGAGTCGTACACGACTTCGGTGTCCTCTGGCGAGAGAGAGGTTTTTTGACTTCTCACGGTGCCAAAATTCAGCACGGTTCCCTCATTCAAACTCTGTTAGATGCAATACATCTGCCTACAGCGATATCCATCATGAAGTGCAGGGCACATACGAAAGTTACAGATTCAATTTCTCAGGGTAACGACCTAGCAGACCAAACAGCCAAACATACAGCTCAGACTCACACCACTGATCTGACAAAGACCATAGTCGCGACACCAACACATTGCATGACAGTTAAGGATCCCGCCCTAGATGTAATTGATATACAGACACATGCTACACCAGACGAAATCAAGAAATGGACTGAACTAGGAGGGGTTCGGACAGACCAAGGATGGATGACGAAGGGAAGATGTACATGGTTTCTCCCCGACTCTATGGTCCAAGTAATCATTAACACAGTACATAGTCCTGCACATTTAGGAGAAAAAGCCATGTTATATAGTATTCAAAACATCTGGTTCAATAAACATTTACGAGCAGCAGCCAAACAGAAAGTGCGTACTTGCATGATTTGTTGTCAGTTCAACCCAGGTAAAAGCATTCCCGTAGAGCAAGGTGGATTCCATCCTCCCGATCACCCTTTTGAAGTCCTCCAGATGGATTATATCCAGATGGAACGTTGTCGAGGATTCAAATATGTCCTTGTAGTTGTATGTGCACTTTCCCATTGGACAGAAGCATATCCAGTCCCAGATTACACTGCTCCGACCACTGCCAAGCAGCTGGTACGTGAATTTTTCCCACGGTACGGTTTGCCCCGTGTCGTGTACTCAGATAATGGACAGCCATTCTCGTCCGAGTTAATGAAACAGGTATCACTCCTGCTCGGCTATCAATGGAAGTTCCATTGTGTCCGACATCCCGAGGCAGCAGGCCTCGTGGAACGCCATAATCAGACTCTGAAAATTCGTCTTGCCAAAATCTGTAGAGAGAAAGGAGTCGACTGGATAGTAGCTTTGCCAGTCGCACTCTTCTATATGAGGATGGTCGCACATTCCAGAACAGGGCTATCCCCGTACGAGGTGGTCTTTGGTAGGCCACCGAATATGTGGGGGACGCCTTTGCCGAGAAAAATTACCGATGTCGACTGTAATATGCTGACAGATTACCTTGCCTCCTTGATGTCTGCACTACAATCTTGTCGTTCACAGGTAGCTGCAGCCTTTCCCGACAACACCGATGTAAAGCCACATGGGATCGTTCCGGGAGACCTTATTCTCGTCAGGAACTTTGATCAGAGGAGTCCGCTGGAGCCCCGTTGGCAGGGGCCGAAACTTGTTCTGCTGACCACGAGGACTGCAATCAAGGTCGAGGGCCGCAAAGGGTGGCTCCACTCCAGCCACGTCAAGATATTTCATGGACTGCTTCCAGCTACAGACTCTCAGCCCTCCCCCTCTAAGGACTGCCCAGATTTCAGTGACTCTAAACTTCCCCTGATAGAGAAAACTCCGTCTAACTAACTAACTAAGGTCTAGCAAGTCAGACAGTTTAATTGTTTAAGTCCTCCCCTAGGTGAATCGGTTAAACCTGATTCTGACATGTACCCGTTAGACCCCAAGAGAGAGAGAGATAGACAGAAACAGCTCAAGAAACGTGAATATTGTAAATCTCTTCGCAGCCACTGCATTGTGACACTATTGATTATGTTTCTTCTAAGTCTTCTGATTATTGCTACAAGTGTGCTTTTACATATGTACTACCCTATTTTCAAACGTACACAGTCTTCTTCAAATGACACTGTCGAACACTCTTTCAGTGAACTGCCCCCGCATGAACTTTCTTATCGACTTGCGCTGCGTAACAACACATTCATTAGTATGTTACATCATTCCCATCAGACCAGCAATGTTACCAATTGTTGGATATGTGGTCGACTCCCTCCCTATCAGAAATACCAGGGAGTCCTACCCCTCTTCCCGTACCCGTTCACACACAATGGTTCCTGTGGGGCATGGTTTAGTTTAATTAATTCCTTAGATTCTGATTCTATAGTTTATCAGGGCAACTGGGTGTGGGGAAATCTGAACACAGTTTTGCATAGAGTATGCTTCCCTGACAAGGAGGGTCTTCCTAAAAGGATAGGGACTGATCTAGAAAACGAAGTATATGGATTAGGTAACTTTACACTTAACCTCATGATTCTGAATGTTGAATCCGAATCTGAACCAGTCTTACCTGCAATGTCCGTACTACCAGTTAAAGGTGAATTATGTGTCAGAAAGAATGGTTCAGTACGCCTGGGTCATAGTAAATGCCTTACTGTGATCGAATTCAGTGATAAGGGCAAGTCCACATTCAAGGCTTCACGTCATTCCTACTTTGTTTGTGGTCATACCGCATATGTACGCTTACCTCTAGATTGGGATGGCACCTGTTACATTGCATTCCTTCTGCCACCTGTTTTCCTAGCCCCTCCTGATTATCATAGGGACACCCATCTAGTACACCATAGACCACAGAGAGATCTCCCGATTGTCGACTACACTGAAACGGCATGGGAGCAATACACAGACTTCAATAAAGGTTTCTTTCCCTACTTAGGTACTGTCTCCAATAGTAAACTGATACGAAAATTAACCAGAACCCTCGAAGCAGTAGTGAACAAAGCTACTTCCGCCCTAAGTAACTTAACAGAGGAGCAGTCTGCTATACGGATTGTTGTTCTTCAAAATCGTCTTGTCCTTGACGTCATTCTGGCCGATAGGGGCGGAGCCTGTAGAGTCATCGGGTCGAGCTGCTGTGTTTTCATTCCTATAACGCGCCATCAGTATATAGAGCCATTACCCGTCTTCACAAGATTGCAAGTATGATACACCAGGATCCAGGCACCTGGACTTGGTCCGGTTGGTTCTGGACCACGTTGTCAGCCTGGGGATGGAAAGTCCTATCCTTCCTAGGTATTGCCCTTCTCATAGTATTCAGTTGCTGCCTATGTTTGCAATGTGGGCCAGCGATTTGCGGCTTGTGCGCCACATCATGTATTCCACATTCAAATCCTCATTCAAAACGCCATAAGAAGAAAGAAGAGCAAATGATGTTACATGAACAGATTGATAGATTGATGAGGATTGATATATCATGAAGGGTCCGTAGGGGACAAGGAGGGAATGAGGTAATATGAATTTTATGGTCAGTTGTGTCCCCTATCGTAGACCCCACCGGCTCCATGTACGTGTTTCTAGTACATGTAAGTTCCCTCCATTTCCAGCTATGAAGACGCAAATACATTTGCGTCCAACGTTAACATGTTCTCTCTCTTATCCACCATGAATGGGTCAGATATTCCGTTCCTAAGTGTGCCTTGCCAACGTCTTTATATGGTGCACTTTCATGATTTCTAGCTCTGGCGAGTTAGGCCCTGATTTCTGCCATCAAGCCTTTTCCTGCCTTCTGTATCTGAAAGCCGCAGCTTGCTGCTTCCTGACCCTTGACTTACTCCCTGCGCGGCGAGCAGTGCCTAGCTCGGCCTGCCTTGCCTGCCAAGACTGTATTCAACCTTCAAGTTATCTGCTCCGCTCCTCGAAAATACATTCCTGTCTAGTAGTTTACGAAAACATCCTTCCCAGCTGCAGAGCCTCACTGTCTCCATGCAGGAAATTCATAGCTTCCGTTACCATGGTAGGCCCATGGCCCCTCACATCTCATGTAGACACGTAGTCGCATATGCACGCACTAGCAGTCAGTATAGAATAGCCTCTGCCCGAGAGACCTTTCCTTCTAGATAATACAGTTCTTTAAACACAAGATATACCCAAGATATAGATATGATTTGGGTTTAGGTTGTTCTGACACTCCAGACTTTTGTCTCCACATGTAGGGCTAAATGTCAAGTCCCCTTCACCCTCCAGTTCCACGTCATTCACACGTCATACTGCTGCGCGCGCATCTCTGCCAGGTATTTCTGCTGACTGTGCAGGATTCTACTAAGGATCCACCCACATGTGACACCTCTATGTGACGTTTCTAGCACACACCTCCGTGTACGCCCTCATGCACGCCTTCTGCTACGTACATATGTTCTTATCTTTTTCTCTCAGCTGTTACGCCTTCTGAACCCATCACCACTGTAATGCATTGACTATTATTATTATTATTATAGGAGTTTATAAAGCGCCTGGTGACGCCTCCCGGCGTGTTCCCGCGCTATGGAGAGAGTGTTGCTTAGGTGGGGTGGCATCAGACAGTAATTAGATAGTGAAGAGGTGTGTTTTTAGATGTTTCCTGAAGGATGTTTCACTTTTTTCCTGTCTGATGTTCATAGGGAGGATGTTCCACTCCTTGGCTGCGAGAGTGCGAAAGGACCTGCCTCCAAGTCTGGCTTTTTTTGGGCACGATGTTTTAAGCAGACCAGTTCCCTTAGAACGTAGGGATCTGATGGGTTCATAGAGTGAGGCTAAATCAGACAAATAGGAGGGGGCTCTTTGATGGATGATCCTATGGCACCAGAGAAGTGCCTTGAAAACTATCCTCTTTCTGATGGGCAGCCAATGCAGAGTGTCCAGGGAGGGTTTAGATGGAGCTCTGCGCGGGAGTCTTAGCACGAGGCGTGCCGCTGAGTTTTGCAGGACTTGCAGTTTTCGAATGTTTTTTTCCGAAGTGCCCAACAGTAGCACATTCCCATAGTCAATACGGGAAGTGATGAGAGCCTGCGTCATGGTACACCTGGAACTCGATGGAAGTAGATCCATGGTGCGGCTAAGCGTCTTCATCACACCAAAGCACTTTCCAGCTGTTTTTTTGATGTGACTATCATAGGAGAGTTTGTTATCAATCCAGACACCTAGGTTTTTGGCCTCCTGACTAGGGGTGGGTATTGGTCCCAGACATGAGGGCCACCAATCTTTGGTCCAATTGGTGTTGTTCCCCCCAATAATGAGCACCTCTGTTTTTGTTCCGTTTAGTTTGAGGCAGTGCTCATTCATCCATGTAGCCAGCTTACACATACAGGATTTAAAGTTATCGGCCTCAAAGGAGGGGGATTGAGACAGGGAGATCAGGAGTTGAGTATCGTCGGCGTAGGAGACAAGCTCTACGCCGAACGATTGGATCACCTCTGCCAAAGGTGTCATATATAAGTTGAATAGGGTGGGACTCAGGGCGGAGCCCTGAGGTACCCCCTGTTCTAAGGGCAGACTGTCCGAGAGATAGGTCCCTCTTTGGACCTGGAAGCTTCTGTTGGTCAAGAAAGCTTTTAGCCAGCCTAAAGCCTCTTTCGTGACTCCCGCTCTGTTTAGACACTGTAGCAGTATATAGTGAGCTACAGTGTCAAACGCGGCACTGAGGTCCAACATGATCAGGGCCATAGTTTTGCCTTTGTCGGCTCCCTCCCGCAGAGTTTCAGTGGCTCTAAGGAGTGCTGTCTCTGTGGAGAAGCCTGATCTAAAGCCCGATTGTGAGGGATGAAAGGTTTTTTGTGTTTCTAGATGTGTCATAAGTTGGGCGTTAACTACTTTCTCAGCTAGTTTGGCTAGGTAAGGGAGTAGAGAAATAGGACGTAAATTCTCCAATATATCCTGGCTCAGGTTAGGTTTTTTCTTGATGGGGAACACTATAGCTTTTTTCCAGTCCGCGGGGAGGGTAGCTGTGGAAAAGGATGTTTGCAACATGTGCCTAAAGTGCGGCTCCAGGGCCGGGAGACTAGCAATTAAAATTTTAGGAGGTGCGGGGTCGCGTGGCGAACCAGATCTGATACTTTTACAGATTTTTGTCAGAATTTCAGCTGGAGGTACAGAGAAAGCACATAGATGAGTAGGAGTGCTTATATGAGCTTCGTTCTCTGTAAAATCAATGCCAGCTTTTACGTTGCTAGAAAAATTTGCATAGATGTTGGTAATTTTATCAGAGAAATATTTGGCAGTTTTATTGCAGGTATCCGCTGAATCATTCTGGGAGGTGGAGTTGGACTCAACTATATAGATCTCTTTGTAAATCTGAAAAAGCTCCTTAGAAGAGTTCTCAGCTTCCAGAATTCTCTTGTTATAATAGGAAGCTTTTGATGTGCGTACCATTCTGTAATAATCTTTTTGTGCTGTTTTGTATCTGGTTTTTATTTCAGAACAGAAGCTAACGCGCCAGTCTCTTTCGAGCTTCTTGCATGCCGTTTTAGCTGTCTGGAGCTCCTGACTATACCACGGGGCGGTTTTCTTAGTTCTTGAGGCATTTGTTATAGTACGGATGGGAGCGGTAGCGTCCAGCGCTTTTGCAATGTTGTCCTGTAAGTGAGCATAAGCTGTCTCACTGTCAGATCCTTTAGGGGGGGCCGGTATCCTGAATAATATTAGAAAAGGAATCAGAGGAGAAATTTTTCCAACTTCTACGCTTAAATCGTTGTGAGCTTTGTTTGTACTGCTCAGCCTTTTCTAGTTGGATTAATATAGGAACTATATAATGATCAGACCAAGGGATAGGCTGAGGAGCTGAAGTCTGGATTCCCTTCCAGTTGCCAAATACAGGGTCTAGTAAGTGTCCGTGTTGGTGTGTAGGATCATTATTTATTAACACTAGTTCCAGAGAGAGTAGCTCTGATTTGATGTCCGCCGCCTCTGAGTTATGGCTTCTACCAAAGTGAGGGTGAAGTCATAGAGTTGTCCGGGGGGGCGGTACACCAGGATACCAGAAAAGGAGTGATTAGGACCAGTAGTAATAGTAAAAGTGGCTGCTTCACTATGGTCAATCATGGTGGGGGAGAGGGAGCATTCTAATGGAGTTTTAGTGGCTATCGCAATGCCTCCCCCTCTGCCATCTTTCCTGTCCAGCCTAGAGAGGGCGAAGCCAGGTGGAAGAGCCTGTATAATGTCTGGCTCTGAGTGTTCATCCAGCCATGTTTCTGTAAGAAACAAAATATGGATAGTGTCGTCTTCAAGTAGGTGGAAAATTTCTAAGCTATGTTTTCGAAGGGATCTGCAGTTCAGCAGAGCTGCCTTTAGTGTATTGTTGTCACTGGCCGAGTTCAGATTGGTGACAGGGGCGAAAGTGCATGAGGAACAATTTGCTAGTGATAGGGCATGCACCGGTTGTTTATCACATGAGGAGATGTTGGGACGGATATCCAGCAACTCTTGTCTACCATACCTTATGGTGGTCAGAATAGGTGAACCAGGGGTTGTGGCCCCGCGCCCCGTCCGGCCGCGGACGGGCGCAAACGGGCTTGACTTTGGCTCGACTTTGGCACGCTTCCGGCGCGCCCGCTGCACGCGTCCGCTGCGTCACTATATATATGATGTACTTGTAATAAAGCATTGTAATTCCCTTCCTGAACCTTCGTGGTGATGGAATATGAATGAACCTGGTTCGAACCAATTCCTTTTTAAGGAATAAAACCCCTTTCAAAACTCAGATGCCACGGATTCTGCCTTTCATTTTGACTGAGTTATTTTATTTGAACTTTACCGCATAAATTCCGCATAGGTAATTAAAATTTACCACAATGCCATCAATGTTTGTCACCTGATATTTGGCATCAGGTAAAAGTTGCCTTGAGGGGACTAGACATTCAGCCACCATGGTGATGCTAGCCCCTGTGTCTCTGAAGGCCTCAACTTTCAAACCATTGATGAGGGGCTCCTGTCTATACTTGCTCAAAGTGTTTGGGCAAGCAGTGAAATTGGCAAACCCCATGCCAGTCTCATAGCCAAGAGTATCTGAGTTAGGGGACCTGGATAGGCCAGAGTCCACCTGTCCTCCAAAAGTAAACCCACCCAAATTCTTGGGGGTGCTCCCACCACCTGGGGGACCACTGCTAACAGTGACAGGAGGTGTTGGAGCCTTACCTGGAGGTATATTCTCCTTATTGACATTCTTGGGACAACAGCTGTCTGTGTTGTAATGCCCAACCTGTTTACAGGTATGACAATAAGGCTTTTTCTGGGCTGAAGAAGTGTCTTGGGACCCACCCCCATTCTTGGAGTTTTGGGGCCCTGGGGAAGTCTTTTCCTTACTTTTATTCCCACCCTTCTCTTGAGGCTTGGTAGTCTCTTTCTTTTGGTCACCACCCTGGTTCTTAGGCCTGATCCTGGTTCTGACCCATTTGTCTGCCCTCCTACCCAATTCTTGTGTGGAGGTCAGATCAGAGTCAACCAGAAGCTGATTTTGACAATTACTTAAGATTTGCTCTCTCATAATTAAATTATACAATCCTGTATAGTCAGTAACCTTGCTTCCCAGCAACCAGCCCTCCAGAGCCTTAGTGGCACATTGAATAAATTCAGACCAGTCCTGAGTCTGTGTCTTCTGGGTGTCTCTGAACATTAACCTGTACTGTTCAGTGGTTAAGCCTAACCCATCAATCAGAGCACTCTTCAGGACCATGTAGTTTCTAGAATGCCCATCACTAACTGTGAGGAGTCTGTCTCTGCCTCTACCTTCAAAGGAGAGCCACAAGATTGCTGCCCACTGCTCCTGAGGGATCTGCTGTACCATGCAGGCTCTCTCAAGTGCAGTCATCCATTTGTGGATGTCATCCCCAGCTTTGTAGGGGGGCACAATCTTACTCAGGTTTCTTGTATCAGAAGACCTGTCTTCATCCTTAGGGATAGTGCTGCCACCAGTGGATCCTAATCCACTCTCTCTAGGCTGTCTTTCTCTAGCAAGTTTCTCTTGGGCCAGGGCAACCTCTAATTCTTGTCTCTGGATCCTAAGCTCAGCCTCTCTCATTTTGGCCTCATGTTCCCTTCTCTGAGGGCTAGTCATCTCCCTTCTGGAGTGACCATGAGAACCTCTAGAAGCATGGGAGTTGTTAGAGTCACCTGAGTGAGTCCTTCTCCTCCTAGGCTTCTGGTTAAGTCCACCTGGGGGTCTGAATGGGTTGTTCCCAGATTCAGTCCCAAATAGGCTTAAGTTAGCCTGGTTCAGTCTACTGACCGGTACCTGACTATTTCTGTCATCATCTGACTCACTGCTCCCTCCTTCTGTCTCTTCTTCCTCTTCCTCCTCCTCATCTACCTGAGGAGCTCCAGTGATGGGGGCTTCCTCATCTACCAGGGCTATAGGGTCATGGGTTTCTGCAGTGTCATCCTCAGAAGGATGGCCTCCTTCAGCATTCCCTGTGGGGTCTGCCAAGAGGTCTTTAGAGTCTCAGACTGGTCTAAGATCTCTCTGAGGTGGTCTGTAGTAGGGGAAGGCCCTGTCTTCAGACCCCTTAAGACACAAAGCTGTCTTAGTTCCTTAAAGGAGAAAATAGCAAATTTGGATGGTGCCCTTGGAGGGTCACTCTCAACAGGGACATTCCCAGTGGAACCCTATGCTCCAGACATTGCTCTAGTGTGGGTGTATGTGTTGCAATCTACCTACACTGGTGTTTACTTACTAAACCTATCTAGTAGTTGTAGTCAGGGTGTGCTACTCCCTTTCCTCTACAACAACTAAGTTCAATAGAACTTAAGTATACTAGTCTTGTTTTATATGTACCTAGCAGGTACCTGTATGATCTTTCAAATGATAATCTCAAAGATTGTGATGGTAAAACAACAGCAAGCTCAGATCCCAATCCGCTGCTCACCAATGTGAGAAGTTGGCCTGGTATATAATGCTCACTAATTCTAGTGATCACTTTGTACCATGCCAAGCAGCCCTTATGATGATTGGTTGTAAGTCAACCTTATAGACCAGTTATCCTAGTGGTAACGTGGACAAAGCAGTCTTAGGCTAAACTCTGAAAGGCATGTGAAGCCAGCTGTATTACCATACACAACCCCCTTGAATACCAAATGAAAGGACACCATACAGATATATATTGAAAATATATATATAGATTTATAAACTAAAAGTATCCCCTGGACTCTTTATGAGCACAGAAGCACAAGCGTTAAAACACAAGACAGTTTAAAATACACAAAAGTTGCACAATATGGATGAGCCCTAGGGGCCACCTAAACCATATACTAAGAAAGTGGTATAAGAGATACCAATCTAAAAGGAAACAGGCCTAGGGCCTTGGGAATCGCTGGAGCTGTTCGGGACTAGCAGTGACTAAGTCGGGAAAGGCCAGCGGGACTCGGGTGCAATGTTTAAAGTGCACGCACTCACCAATGCAAAGTCTATGGTGCGTAAAAAGTACAAAGTTAGTTAGTTCGGACCCTTCCGAGTGACCTAGAAAGCTGAAACTTGAGACACAGGCCCTAGAGATGTGTACCAGTGTAGAAACACCAGCGGAGCTGAGTTATCTCACCCACAGGAACTGGGTGCACAGGGTCGAGGTAGTGTCGGGTTTCGTCACGCTGGTCGATGGTGCTTGGAGCTGAAGATGCTGCAGGCGGCTCGATGTGAAGAGTTCCAGTGGATCCAAGGGTGGATCTGAAGATGTGAAGACCTGAAAGCAGAGGGGACAATGTTCAAAGTCACTAGCCAGTGACTACCGTGGAACCAGATTGGAACCAGGCGATGTCGGGTGCAAACAGGCGTTGAGGTGTAGATTCTCTCTGCAGCCACGTAGACACCGGGGGTCAAGGACGTCCAGAAGTCGGACACGAGCTGTCCCACGCAGGCTTCTCGCTGTTGGCGGTGTTGGCAACTTGATCGGAGCAAACAGGCCTTGGCTAATGCAAGCCACACAGGAGTCAAAAAAGTCTTAACACTCGGACCAGCAAGGTCAGAGTGGGTGCTCCTTTTTACAGGAGCTAGGGCAAGTCTGGAGCAATCAGACCCGCAGTGTAGTTCTTCGGTTTCGTCGCCAAGATGGCCGCTGACCACGTGGCTAGTGGCCGGGATGGCGCGTCGAGTGGCACAATGCAAAAGGGCCCCACGCAGATCGTGGAGATTCTGGGGGGCTGTTCTTCAGTGCAAGAGCTGCGCGGTGGTGGGGGTTCTCAGTCCCCAAAGCACAATGTCAAGGATGCCTCTGGTGCTGCGCAGTCAGCTCTTCGGGGGTCTTCCAAGAAGTCCGGTCCCACGTCTCTCGGTGCCTCCACGGGTCCCTTCTTTGCAGGGACTGTGGATCCGGCTGTGAGAAGTCTGGGAGTCTGGGTCTTGTCAGGCTCTGGGCTCGGGCTCCGGCGGGAGGCAGTGGCAAAGCAGACGTCGATTCGCTGGTTGGTACCTGTATTCACAGGGTGGCCACTCCTAGGCCACAAGGGAGATTCTATTCAGTCTTCTGAGCAGCAGAATGTCGAAGTCCAGTCGTCTTCTTAGTTTCAAGTTGATTCAGGATGATCTGCTGTGCAATGGCACTGCTCCCACTCTTATTCCCAATCTGAGGGGTGGATCACCTACTAGATCCCTCCACTGGGTGGGACCAGGAAGGGGGGCGGTTACACCCCCTTTCCTTTGTCCAGCTCCTCGCGAGGCCTGGGTCTGGAAAGTCCCAGGACCGGTTTGGACTGGCTTATGCACGGGGACACCTTGTGTGCCCCGGGCATGTCTCAATCTATTCAGCCCTGTCCTACCCAATACACAAAACCCTGTCTGGGGTGGTGCTCGCACCTCCCAAGGCAGGAAATCCTTTGTCCAAGCCTCCCTCGCTGGAAGGACTCCCAGCAGCAGGAGGTCAGACTTGTGTCTGTGGTGGCAGCATCCATTTTGTGATGCTGAGGCTCTGGTTAACTTTAACCGGGGTTAAGGCTACACACATGTCGTGTCCCTCTAGAAGGGTGGAATGCTATCCCCGTCGACAGAACTGTCGAGGGGATAGTATTCCAATTCGTATGACACCTTAATCGACATGTTTTGATAAAGCCAAACCAAAGATAGCATATAACCGCGAGGATTATAATGCACTTAAGAGTATATGGTATGGCAATATCCCGGAACAGCTTAGGGAGTGGTTCCCGACAGCTGCAGACAGGCTCAGCTCATGCTAGAGCACCATCACACATATTTCCAAGCACTCTGCCTCCAGGATTGATGAGGCCTTCCATAGGAGTGGCTGATAGGAACATATGTGTCCAGTTTAGGGTTAGATATAGGGATACTATATCTAAGTAAGAGGTGATTACACCAACTTACCCCAGCTGAGTGATCAGCCAGTTGTGTCAAATATGGAGGCCAGGCCAGGGGTGGCACAATACATGCTGCAGCCCCTGGTAGGCCTTGGATGCACCTATGCCCTGGGTACCTATGGTACACTGTTACAGGGGCCAACAAGGTGAACCAGTTCCAATTGTGTATGCACCTAAGGTACATGGAGTCCATTTTAAGGAGAGAGCAATCAGCCTGGGGCCCTGAATAGCAGGATCCCAGGCCAACTATGTCAAAAACCAGCTAAACACCAGGCAAAAGGTTTGGGGGTAACCATAGTCAGATATCCACCTTCCTACAGGCGGCTAATAAACAAGCTGCCCAACATCTGCCTGTCTCACACTCGATAGAAGCCGCTTGAGGCTACTTGGTCTTCCTGCTGCCGCCTGCCTCCCGCCGTCTCCGACTCCAGAGATGAAAGCTTGCACAGGTGTGTTCGAATGATACAAAGCAGCACTCCAGTGCTCCATCGCGGCTCAGTTCAGCTCAGCTTCTCACCGTTTTGAGCGGAGGTCGATACTTCTCAACACTTTGTTACCACAGCATTTGCCTAATGAACGCCTCGGGTATTTCTGTATCGAAAACGTTCTTTTGAGGCAGTCTTCTTTTCCAAGCCAAAGAAACCAGGTAAGGCCGTAATAACGATTCCCTTCTCGGGAAGCCAGGAGAGAGAGGTTTAGAGCTGCCTACACAGCCCACGCCACGGCCGCCATCTTGCCTCGAGGAGACAGAATTAGAAATGAATTTTTGTTCTTTGTCCGCCCGACTTCTGTCACACTACCGTCGAGAGGCGATGGAGGTTGCGACAACTAATTAAGCCGTTCCAGGATAAAAGTGCGCAAGCTTACCTCAACAATCCTGCTCGACTTAAGGTGACCTGGGAAGGGCAGACTACATTTTTTGTCTCAGAAATTAAAGCCAAAGAATATTTGGATGAAATATCAGCTTAGGCTAAGATAGCACAGCACCAGTAATATCGTTAGCTTTGGTAGGGCAATTTTTTCCTTTTTTCTTGTTTTTCTGACCCAGACATGATTTAGGCGCTACATAGAAACACTTAAAAAAAAAATATTATAAAATGTTATAACAAAGTTTTTTTGTATGCTTGTGTTTGGGGTGCAGGGGACAGGTGGAAATCATGATATAGCATCATATATTTTTTTTTTTTTTGGAGCTCAGTATGTGTAATATTAGAAACAAAACAATGAGCTCTAGTCATATGTTGCACGTCCATCACTTCGTACTCTTATGGAGTCTGTTTGTCTCAATTTTGGTGGGAGGTGTGGGGGTGGGGTAGCTGGGGGGAGGTGAGAGGCTGGGGGGTGGGGTTGAAAACTAGAAAAAGAAGCAGCTCCAAATTTAATATCATAGCAACACAACAGAAAGTGATAATAGCAGCAACATTTTGTTCATCAAAAGAATACGATTTGACTTGTTTGAATAGATTTCTTGAAGCAGCAGAGGGTTGTGTGAAACATTATATTAAACTGTAATGGGGAGGTTAACATGCTGCTCCTGGAATGTGGCTGGCCTAAATCATAAAATCAAGAGGGCTCGTTTTTGTGAATTATTTAGACAAGGCTCTTTTGATATTGTCTGTGTGCACGAAACCCACCTTCCCTTGGAAAAAAGAGAACTTCTCAAAATTGCTGGCTATAATATACTTGCCTCCACAACTCAAACCTCGAACACCCGTGGGGTTGCGATTATGGCCAAAATATGTTTGGGGATACCTAATCGCAAACTCTTTGACTCCCAGGGGAGGTGGGCTATCGTAACACTGACATCAGGCATTACCATCTGCTCAGTTTATGGTTCAAATAAAGATGAACCACAAATATTTGAAAATATTGAACTTGAGCTTGCCTCTTGGACAAAGTCAATAATATTCTGTGGGGATTTAAATATTTCACTAGGACCGACATTTAGCAAACATACTCAAGATAAATATACAGGCCGAAAGCCCAAAGTGTTTAATGCTATTAGTCAACTGCGATCTAGCCACAATCTAATAGATATCTGGGATTTAAAGAATTGTCATGAGCAGAAATAAAGAAACTCGCTAAAATTATCTCAGACTACAACCCTCTACTTCTGATATTAGACATAACTAAATGCACCAGGCCATATACTAAATGGACGTTTGATAGAAAGCTCCTAGCTGATGAAGACTATGTGAATTTTATAAAAAAATGGGCAGAGGGATTTTTTGATATGAATCGATATAGTGCCTCTAAGGGGGTTGTATGGGATTGTTTTAAGGCGGCCCTCAGAGGAGAAACGATCAGCTCTGTAGCTAGGGCACAGAAACAAGGTGAAGCCAGGAACTCACAATTAATATATGATTTGATAAAAGCTGAAGAGGAACATGTTCTAGAAGTCACGCAAGATAAGGATGGAGTCCATATTCTTAACCGAATATTGATCCAAAAAACTGAATTAAATAGCTGGCTAACTAAACGCTCAGCGGAGATATTTCAGATGTATCGTAACAGCTTATACGAGAATGGTGAGAGAGTTGGTAAACAGTTGGCGCTATGCACCCGGCAAAAGGCCTCATATAACTCAATAGCATGCATCAATTTAAATGGCACCGATTATACTGATTCCGATGAAATAATGGAAGGGTTTCGGCAATATTATCAGGGACTGTGTACGGACCATATCCCTCAGAGCACCACAGAAGTTAGGAATGTGGTGACTGAATTTATAGGACATACCCCACAATCTAGAACATTGGATGATCTAACCAAGGAGGATTTGGAGAAAGAGGTCAGCATTGCCGAGATACAACTAGCCCTCTCTGGCTTGGCTTCAGGGATTTTTGAAGGCTGTGGGGGACAAAATGCCAGGTCCAGAATATTGAATTGACTTGGTTTCAACTTGTCTTGTAACACAAATCATACTTAATATCAAATACTGAGAGATAACTGAATGGCTGATATGATTTTAAAATTACTAAGAAAAGAACATAAATGTTCATACAATGATGGTTTTAAACATATGTGATTTTACATTGTGCTACGACCCCCTAATTAAAAACATCAAGAAGGGCCTTAAGAGTGTTAACAGTTTACACTTATCTATTATTGGGATGGGGATTTTTTTTTAAATGAATGTACTCCCAAAGTTTCTTTATTTATTTTGTTCAATACCATTAGCAGTGGAAGATAGTACTCTTAAAATAATAGACTCGCTGTTTTCATCCTTTATGTGGCAATATGGGAAAATTAGGAGATCACTTAAATTTCTGACGCTACCACAGCATAGAGGAGGCCTAAAACTCCCCAATATTGCGCTAAACCATTGGGCTGCCTTTCTCCAACAAATGGCTCCCTTATTTAGTATTTTCGCTACCAGTACAGAAATTCCACTACCAGAAATACCCTTGATATATGAACTAATATTGGGAAAGAAATATCAAGATTTTCTTTTAAAGCAATTAGAGCCCAGTTATTTAAAACAAACAAAATTTAAGATAGTCAAGAGTGCGTGGAGAGTTTGGTGCAAGATTTCAAGGTTTTTGAAAATCCCAAAATATAATAGATATACCCCTTTATGGGGCTCCTCGCTACTGCCCCTGTTAGTAAATGATGATATGGCAAAGAAATGGGAAATGCTAGGCATAAGAACAGTCTGTGATTTCTGTGGAAACAAAGCAGATTGTAAATTTACAAGTATTCAGAATAAATTTGGAATACCCAAATCCCATTTTTTTTTTAATTTAGGCAGGCTAAAACAGTCCTGAAATCAAAAACTCCTAGGATTCTATTCGAAAGAATACCACTTCTCGAGATTCTCGGTACAAAATCATTTACAATTGGTTAAATTTATGACCCGCTTTTAAACAGCCTAAACGATGATCTAGAGCACATTGAGTCCTCTTGGGCTTTCAGACTTACCAACCCTAACGTAGACATCGATAAGAGTTTATATTTGGCATCTAAGACACTTATGTCCTCGAGCCTTAAAGCCCAATTATATAAAACTATTTTTAATCTTTATTTTACCCCCGCTAAGTTGTTTTCATGGGGGATAGGATTGGATGATCACTGCCCAAGATGTGGATGGGTCCTGCCAATTTTAACCACATGTTCTATGAGTGTGAAAAATTAATGGGGTTAAAGAATTGACTGGGTATATACTGGGAAGAAGTATTTGGACATCCTTTAGCGATTTCTTCTACATTGGTTATTCTAGGGTGTGATCGTAAATTGGGGTTGAGTAAGGTCGAAGAATCATGCCTGTTTATAGGAACAGCGGTATTCAGGATTTTATTAGCAGCTAGCTGGAAAGAAACAAATCCCCCATCCTTTCAAATGTGGCTTGCCAGGTTCTTGGCTATATATGACCAAGAAACGGCTATATATGTAACCAGTGGTAGACACTATAGATCGTGTGGTCAAAAAATCTGGCAAACCATTGAAAACTGGATAAAAGCAGTGAAAGAGGACTCATAGAGAGGAGAATCTTTGTCGATATACTGTAATTATTTGTATAACCTATATTGTATCATACTGTATGTATATGTGAATATGAAATATTTTATTATCACAATATCTAGCTTCCCTTTATCTAAATTTAAATGCTGCTGTTCTTTTACTGAAATTCTTTATTTTTTCTACCAATCTGCTGCTATTCTTCTTTTCTCTCCTATTTTTTCAAATATGTACTTTTATACTATTGTTGTATCTTCTATGTACCCATTTGCTGCTAAACGTATGAAATTTGTGTGGTATATAATTGTTGCTATGTATTTATTTGGTGCTGCATAATAAATACATTTAAAAAATAAAAGAAAGTTGGACAGGTATTTTCAAGTTTTACATGTCCTGGTAGTAACCGACTCGCAAATTTGCTTTTCACCATTGTAAGGCTTACCTCTCTCGTAGGACAACAGTGGGTAATCTTCTTATATTTAATAAGTGATAGCTTTTGTTAGAGAGCAGGTGGGATTGCCATGTTTGTTGCCTGAGGAATTACAATTTAAAACCCTCTTTAATGATAAAGTCAGATTGTAAGTTGCAATTCTGGAAATGACAAATTTAAAAGTTGAAATGTTCTTGTCCTAAATAGTGCCTGCATCCTGTTTCCTGGGTCACATGACTATGTGTAGTTGGCACTTGACCTTTGTGTATTCACCAAGACAGCCACATAATATATGGCCTGGATGTTGGCAGGATAAACCATCAAAGACAGGCTGGTGCAAAGCTGTGTACACACCTACTTGCACTTTAAAGACCCTGCCTCAGCTCACACACAAATAAATTTACATTAGTATAATGTGTCTGTAGGCAGGGGGCAGGAAATTCCAAACACCTCAGTGGTGGGGAAAAAACTCTACAAGCTTTTCCATTTCAAGGCTTTTCGCTACCTATAAAAATGCAAACCTCAGACCCAAGAACTCTGCAATAACCTATCTAACTGCTTCCACAGTAATATTGTATAACAATAAAGGGTGTGGCTCCAAGCAGTAAGGCTGAGCACAGATACATGAAACACCAAAAACAATTGCCAATACTGCTTTATGTTTGTAACTTAGTCCTGTATGAAAATGGGTGGGTATACCATCAAACCATTTTAAGCTTACTAATTGCTTTTATTTGAGTTAATTTGAAAATAATTTTGTTTACACATTAGCAAAAATGACTAATACATATTTATATCTCTGTACACCATAAATATATACAATTTTCATGAAACACACTAAATTTACACGCCACACCACTTTCAAATCCACAACTTTGAAAAGAAAAACTTGAACACCTTTCATTCACACTCATACTCATCATACCAAACAATATTGCACTGAATGAAACACAATATTGCATTCTATACAAACTTCTTTTTTGTTTAACCTATTTAACACATTTGCTTATTTTCCAGTAATGTCAATTAGTTCTTCCAGAACCAGTTGTTGTGAGCGATTGTTTGGTATTCCACGGTCTACGCGTTTCGAACCATTTGAATACAGGTTCTCATCAGGACCAACCTCACTTCCTTACAAGCAAGCCTTGCATCAAGTATTTTCTGTCTACTGGTACCAAGACCGATATTCAAAAGCTTTTCGTAACTTCAAACAAGTGGCGTCCTTCGTTTTTTAGCCTTTGGATGCGTTGTTTTGAATAGTGCCCTCCCAATTAGAGTCCATGGTCCCCGTGGGGGGCTAGGATTTGCGTATACAATCCGCGAAAGCCTATCACAGGGATTCTGGAGAGTTGAATGACTGTCTCTGTGCTCTGGAAAGTCATGTGACTTTCCGGACCACATTTTCATACAGGACTAAGTTACAAACATAAAGCTGTATTGGCAATTGTTTTTGGTGGTCCACAGTAAGATGGCAAACATCTTCAGCAGTTTTGCACACCAACCAGAACCTAGCAACCTCAATGCCAACCTGCCCACCACTAATCAAGGTGACCACCTAACCGAATTTAGAACTCACCAGAGAAGAAACTCAACCATCATGCTGAATATCCACTCAGGGGCCCCAAATGTTCCCTGCCCCTACCACAAATGGAACCTCGATACTGCACCTATCAGTACTGCCCTCAACCACATCATCAACACCTCCATCAACTCCACCACCTTCCTGGAATACTCAAAACATGAGACTATTAACACCCTCTTGAAGATACCTTCAGCTGACCCAAGCCAACTGAGTAACTTCCATCCCATCTCCCAGCTCCCAAACCCAGCCAAAGTGATACAGAAGGCAATTGTCAAGCAACTCAAAAGCCACCTTGAGCTACACCTCCTACTGGACAACACTCAGTCAGGATTCAGAAAGAACCACTTCACCTAAACAGCACTCATTGCAGACATAGACAACATCAAGGCCATTTTGGACTAAGGAGAAATATCTGCCCTCCTCCTGCTCAACCTCTCTGCAGCATTTGACTCAGTTTCCCACGCCACAGTTATCATAAGACTCCAAGAGACTGGCATCCAAGGACCCACAATCAATTCAATCTGCTCTTTTCTCACGGGAAGAACAACACCACTCTTCACATCGGAGACCAAGAATCTTATCTGCTCAATCCTCAGGGGATTATCACTCAGCCTGACCATGTTTAATGTCTACATGGCACCACTCGCCAATACCATCTGATACAAAGTCATCACCATCATCTCCTACATGATGGAACCCAAATCATCTGATGGGCAAGACTACCACCAACAGAACCAACTTCGCCAATTGCATGAACATGGTAGCAGAATATCTGAGATCCAACATCCTGAAGCTCAACTCTGATAAGACAGATGTTCTGGTCTTCAGAAACAAGGTTTCCCCATTCAAACCCCCCTGGTGGCTGACAAAACATGCACCAACACCCATTGGCTATGCCAAATTTGGGGAACATCAGGAACAACATGTGCATCATTATTGACAAGTCAACGCAGTGAGCTCCGCCTGCTTCCGCATCCTACAAATACTATGAAAGATCTCCAAGTGGTTGCCACAGAGCACTAAATGGACTGTCATGCAAGACCTTACCACAATCAGACACCAGAGTGGTATCCCACTTTACGCTCAAATCTCAAAGCAGCTCCTACACATACTTCAGACAATTCGTAATGCTGCTGTGAGATTTATAATTAACCTCTTGTGGTGCACCCACATCTCACCAAACCTCAGAGAGCTCCACTGGCTCCCCATTCAACAAACACAGCCAATTCAAACTCCTCACGCAAAGCCCTTCACAACATTGGCCTAGCATATCTGTACAACAGCGTTCACTTTCACCAGCCTGCCAGACACCTACCCCCCAACATTCTCAAAAGCAGAACAGGAGGTTGATTATACTTCTATATTTCACAATAAACATGGAAAGACTTCCCACAAAACATCAGAGCCTCCTCCTCACTCAAGAAGCTGAGACCTGGCTCTTCTTACAACTCTACGGAGGTCACACACCCAAACACCTGCTTGAGTTCCTGGATACCCTCATGGGTGATTAGTGCACTCTATGGATCAACGTAACATAATATAGCACTCTGCAGTACACGCTGTGACCTAGGGATACTACAACAAAAGGACTTCTCTGCTGCCAGCACTCTTCCCTGCTGCCCAAGGCTGCTGTTCTGCCTCAGGCTGCTGTGCTGCCTGTGAGGGAAGACTGGTCCTTTATGTTTCATTCCAGGCTACCTGAGTGACTCTAAGGTCTAGTTATCTGGCCTGTTATTCTGAGCTACTGGGATACATCAAGCTCCAGATGTCTTGGTGTAACTGCCCAACCAACCTGCTGCACTAGATCTGCCTGAGCCATTATGGCATCTACTCGAGCGAGTCCCTGATCACCAAGACATACCTTGCAGGTTCTGGACCCTTCCTCTTGGAAGAAAAGGAGAATTCCTGAAGTTTGGACTCTTCATGATCCGAACAAGCCTGTTCACACCAACATCTGGCTACCCTTGTCGATCACTATTGCGAATATCAGGTGAACCTGAGTCTTCATGCTACAGAAACTGCAAGCAATGACCGGCAATGCTGAGATCTGAATATTGTACTAAACTATCAACAGTCCTCATTAATGTGAATTCCCAGCAATACCCATCCACAAAGCTGACATTATCTTCCCTCTACAGCATAGACCATACAAAATGCTCTCCCTGCTTCTCGCTATCTCTCCCACTGCAAACTGAACTCTTCGGGTCCGATTCACAAATGTAAACTTAGACAAAATCCTAACTTTACGACTTTCGGTATTCACAAAGGGCATTTACGAGTAATAATGTTAGGAATCCTAATTTTACCATTCCTAAATGCCCATTGTGAATACCGAAAGTCATAACGTTAGGATTTTGTCTCAGATTACTTTTGTGAATCAGGCCCCACATGCCAGACTTTAGAAGGTAACCTTTTCAGCAGGACTAACCTGGACTAACCTGGACTCTGTATTTGGCCCATGCCATTGATAACACATTAAATACTTAAAGATCAAAATCAGAATCATAATCATAAGGACATAAGACACCAGACTGGGAGTTATAGCATATTTACATATTTACATATTTACACCTAATGGAGAATACCAGCAGATAAGATCCGTCACTCCTCAAGTTACAAGGGGCCACAGTTTTTGTCCCTTTTCCCTCCTCCTCCGTCCGTTTAGCAGGTAAACTGAGAGTTCTATGGATCACTGAAATAATATCGAGGGACAAAATATCGACTTGCAAAAATATCGTGGACAAAATATCGACAGTCAAAATATCGAGTTTGTATCTACAAACAGGTAAGTACAAAAATATCGAGTACAAAATATCGTTTACAATAATATAATTGTAAAAAATATCGACTTTATTAAAAACAGTGTTAAATTAAATTAATATTAAAATTTAATTACTAAAATATACTTAAAAATACTTAAATTAACTTATAATAATTAAATAATAAATGAAAATTAATAAAAAAAATGTATACAATCATATTTGTTAAAACATATATATATAGTAACATACTATAATTAAATAAGATACTATTATATTACCGTACGATACCAGAAGTGTAAAAAATACTATTCCCACTCCAAAGAGTGCAAGCGTAGGGAAAGCATTGGATAGCGTAGGGGTTAAAATTACTATTCCAACTCCAGTGGGTGCAACAGTAGGGAAAGCGTTGGGTAGCGTAGGGGTTAAAATTAATATTCCCACTCCAGTGGGTGCAACAGTAGGGAAAGTGTTGGATAGCGTAGGGGTTAAAATTACTATTCCCACTCCAGTGGATGCAACAGTAGGGAAAGCGTTGGATAGCGTAGGGGTTAAAATTACTATTCCAACTCCAGTGGGTGCAACAGTAGGGAAAGCGTTGGATAGCGTAGGGGTTAAAATTACTATTCCCACTCCAGTGGGTGCAACAGTAGGGAAAGCGTTGGATAGCGTAGGGGTTAAAATTACTATTCCCAATCCAGTGGGTGCAACAGTAGGGAAAGCGTTGGATAGCGTAGGGGTTAAAATTACTATTCCAACTCCAGTGGGTGCAACAGTAGGGAAAGCGTTGGATAGCGTAGGGGTTAAAATTACTATTCCCACTCCAGTGGGTGCAACAGTAGGGAAAGTGTTGGATAGCGTAGGGGTTAAAATTACTATTCCCACTCCAGTGGGTGCAACAGTAGGGAAAGCGTTGGATAGCGTAGGTGTTAAAATTACTCTTCCAACTCCAGTGGGTGCAATAGTAGGGAAAGCGTTGGATAGCGTAGGGGTTAAAATTACTATTCCCACTCCAGTGGGTGCAACAGTAGGGAAAGCGTTGGATAGCGTAGGGGTTAAAATTACTATTCCAACTCCAGTGGGTGCAACAGTAGGGAAAGCGTTGGATAGCGTAGGGGTTAAAATTACTATTCCCACTCCAGTGGGTGCAACAGTAGGGAAAGTGTTGGATAGCATAGGTGTTAAAATTACTATTCCCACTCCAGTGGGTGCAACAGTAGGGAAAGCGTTGGAAAGCGTAGTTGTAATAATTAAATTTGTAAAAATCACATATTACCAAATTAATCAATTAATATAAAATGATTAACAATTACTATTTAATTAATTAACACATATAAATTAATTATCAATTATTTACTAATTACTATCAATAAATATATTAACATATTTAATTATTATTAATTAAATTACTTCCCACCCTATTCCCCTATAATCCCACAACCCGCTACTGCATTAAATTAGTAAAATTTACATATTTACCAATTAATCAATTATTATTAATTATTTTGCAATTACTATTAAATTAATTAACACATATAAATTAATTTACAATTAATTTTAAATTAATATCAATTAATTAATTTACATATTTAATTAATTATAATTAAATTACTTCCCACCCTATTCCCCTATAAACCCACAACCCGCTACAGAATGACATTACGCAATTATTATAAAAACAAAATTCATTTAATAAAATTATTTATAACATTAATACACACTTTTCACACATATTATTACATAAAAATACACTATAAAATATTATATATTATTAAAAATTCGATATTTTTGCTATCTATATTTTATACAGTCGATATTACTTCACTTACCTTAAAAACGATATTTTTGTAGTCGATATTCTGTCCAGTCGATATTTTGTCCAGTCTATATTTAAAAGTCGATATTATGTCCAGTCGATATTTTGGAGTCGATATTTTGTCTGTGCACCAGTTCTATATTATATACAGCTAAAAGCCTGGAGCTCCAGTTACAGAAAGTAGGGGGGGTGGGGGTCAGGGCTCATCCAGTTGGAGATAATGCACAATCAGACTATGGCCATTGACATAGAGACAAGCCCAGAAACAGCACGTGGCCAGCTCACATTCCTCGCGAGTCCCAAAATTACCATGTCTGGAGAGATGGATATAGGAAGCCCTAAAACCTTGGTCAAAAATGTTCCACATTCTGAAAAAATGTCATTAACATTGGGCAAGAAAAAAACATATGCACTGTATCTGCTGATAACATCCCGCATCTGCTACATATTCCCTCCCTATTTAGCTATTTTGGCTGGTGTATAATAAAGATCGAAAATAGACATAAAATGTTGACTCCGAAGGCTACCTGATAATAAAGTCTGGTTGGCTAATTCAAGTGAATGTTCAATATTAATACCCTCCTTCCCGAGTTTCCGATCCCATTTATCATTCTGACTTAATAAATCATCCAGAAAGGATTCCAAAAATACCTGATAAATTTCCCCTATCCGGGATTTCTTTTGGATTAAGTCAACTAATAATACCTTCCCATATATTCCAAAGAGCCTTGTGTTTTGTATCTAAGAAACCACTAATCTGTAAATATATGAGGAAATCCCGTTTGTCCAGACCATATTTCCACCATACCGATTTTATAAATAGTTGGACTGACCGCCTCTGAACATTGGCTCCTATCTCCAACTAAAATTACCCCCATATGTTGCAGCATATGTGCCTAATAATAGAACAAAACATTTGGAATGGCCCAGCCCCCGCGCAATATAGGGAGGGCCAGCCACTTGGCTGCTCTCTTGGATCTATGATAGCTCCACATAAACCTGGAGCACATCCTTTCAATCTTTTTAAACCATGAAGCAGGAAATTCCAAAGGAATAGTCCTGAACAGATATAGTATTTTTGGAAATACTATAATTTTAATGACATTATTTCACCTATTCATAGATAAATGTAGGCGGTCTAGCATTTCGAATGTGTGATTGACTGTATTAATTATGGGGCCAATACTTATATCTGGGATTTGATCAATCCCTGCATTAAGCTTAATCCCCAGATATGTTGTTACTGACACAATTGGTAAATCTGGAAAATATTCCCTGCCAGAAAAAAGAATCTGAGTCTTGTTGTGTCATTTATACCGTGAATGAATACCATAGCGGATATGCCGAAATTATATCAGATGTTAATATCGCGACATCATCGGCATAAACCAGAGTTTCATAGTAGAAACCATTAACCTTCACAGGCTCAATATTGCTACAATGTTCTAATTTCTGCAAAAAGGAATAAATATATAATGAAAATAGGAGGGGAGAACAGGGGCAACCCTGCCTTGTGCCCCTGCTTATATTAAGTGTATTGGACTCCTGCCACGAGATGCGAATCCCGGCCAGCGGTGGCAAATACAGAGCCTGGATTGCCTGAATAAATTCATTAGCCATACACTCCCAATGAAGGACGGACCACAGGAACTGCCAGGAGACTCTGTCAAATGCTTTCTCGGCGTCCAGCAGGATCATCCCAAGCGGAGACCCCGTGGCCTGTGCCCAGTCAAGAAGGAAGGTAGCCCTCCTGACATGATCAGTTGTGTCCCTCCCCGGTGAACCAGTGCTGCCATATAGAAACCAAAGGCTTGATAATACCTCCTAATCAAGATGGTAACATTTTTGAGTAAATCTTACTGTTGGCGTTAGGGAGTGAGATGGGTCTATATGATGATGGATTTAATTCTGTTTTCCCTTTCTTTTTAAATATGATAATAGTAGTTCTCCTCCAAGACTCAGGTATGTGACTCCTCTGTGCTGACTGAAATAGAGATATTTATCTGATCTTAACAAATTCTGAAACGTTCTGAAGAATTCTAAAGGGATCCCATTCGAGCCAACAGCCTTACCAGTAGCTAGAGAAGTTATAGCTATTTCTTTCTCCTCCCAAGTAAATGGGGCCACAAGAGACATGTATTGATCTGATGTAACCTTAGCGGTTTGAAGATATTCAAAGAATTCCTCTAAGGGTTCTTCACCATTTCAATCTACTCCTTCACTTTCTCCCTCAGTATAGAGCTGTTGATAAAAATTCTGAAACACCATCAAGACCCCTATCGAAGAATCATTAATTCGGCCAGACTGACCTCCCTCTGCTGTAGCCATTTAGCCAGAACCCTACCCGTATTTCCCCCAGTTCATATGCTTCAGTTCTATATTGCACATATTTGAGAGGAAGTTTTTCACTAAAATGCTGGTGTATCTTAGCCTTAATAATAGCAATTGACTGCTGACACTCCTCAATAGTTTGACCACCACAGATTTTCTGCATCAGCTGCACCTCTGCCAGCCTAAGCTGTTCTACCCAGCCCCTCAGGTTTTCCTTGAGCGCCTTTCGGTGATAACCGTAAAATGAAGGGTCTCTCCCCACACAGCTGCCTTGAAAGCGTCTCACACTATAGTTCCTGAAGCTGCATTCCTATTAAAATAAAAAAACTCTGCCATCCACTTAGCCATATCCTCACAGTAGGACTGATCCAGCAGTAATTTATGTTCAAAGTCTCGGAGCCTCCATAAACCTGCTAAACGGGAGTTCCACCAGTACAGGATTGTGATCTAAAATAACCTGGGATATACTAATACTGGTTCCTTCTGCCAATTGACATGAGACAAAGAGATAATCAAGACGGACCAGCTTGTTATGAGGGGCAGAATGAAAAGTCCATCCGTTAATGTCTATACCATAAATCAATTAGCCCATGTTCCCTGACTAGCCCCTGTAAAGCCTTAAAAGTCATTATTTTCCGCCATTGATATGAAGAATCACTAGACAGATCAAAATTACTCTCCAAATGATTACCAAAGTCACCACAGAGAATTAATGGGTGTGGCCACATAGCAAGTTCCATACTCAAAAAGTGTAAAACATCAGGATTATCCATATTGGATCTGTAAACAGAGCAGATTGTAAAGGGGGGCACCATTAATTTTAAATTCAACAATTACCAACCATCCAATTTGGTCCTCCTTAACACTTTGACATTTTCCTAAGCTGCGTCGTGCGAGGAGAGCCACACCCCTAATAGTGGTGCTTTGCTGTGTATATGCCACAAGATCCAAGCCACAATCCTTCAGCCAGCCACTTTTGCTACTAGGGATGTGGGTTTCTTGTAAACAGAGGATATCAATCTTCATGTATTGTACACATTTGGCTAATAACCCAATTTTTTTGGGTCATTTAAGCCACAAATATTCCATGAGCGGTACAAAAGGGGGTGGTAATGGACGGAGCATCTGAACCAATCAAACACTCACACCCAGTCAAAAGATCTGGGTTTAATGCATCACCGTTCTTTAACCCACTCTGCCACCCCAGTTCAGACATGGCTATATGCAAATCAGTCTGACCCTGTGCCTCATGGGAACAGTCCAGCCCGCACTGCCAAGCCATGCCTTCCCTGGACCGGAAACAAGCTTCCGAGGACCGGTTTCAGACATTCCAGCCGTCTTCAGCCCGGCTTGCTTGAATCCAGTGGCAAAGTGAGCAAGGGACTCACGTCTGAGCATACCCTGCCACACTTATGGCGGCCAAAAGCGGTACAAAAGGGGGTGGTAATGGACGGAGCACCTGAACCAATCAAACACTCACACCCAGTCAAAAGATCTGGGTTTAATCCATCACCGTTCTTTAGCCCACTCTGCCACCCCAGTTCAGACATGGCTATATGCAAATCAGTCTGACCCTGTGCCTCATGGGAACAGACCAGCCCGAACTGCCAAGCCATGCCTTCCCTGGACTGGAAACAAACTTCCGAGGGCCGGTTTCTGGCATTCCAGCCGTCTTCAGCCCATCTTGCTTGAATCCAGTGGCTAAGTGAGCAAGGGACTCACGTCTGAGCATACCCTGCCACACTTATGGCGGCCAAAAGCGGTACAAAAGGGGGTGGTAATGGACGGAGCATCTGAACCAATCAAACACTCACACCCAGTCAAAAGATCTGGGCTAATCCATCACCGTTCTTTAGCCCACTCTGCCACCCCAGTTCAGACATGGCTATATGCAAATCAGTCTGACCCTGTGCCTCATGGGAACAGTCCAGCCCAAACTGCCAAGCCATGCCTTCCCTGGACCGGAAACAAGCTTCCGAGGACCAGTTTCTGGCATTCCAGCCATCTTCAGCCCGGCTTGCTTGAATCCAGTGGCAAAATGAGCAAGGGACTCACGTCTGAGCATACCCTGCCGCACTTATGGCGGCCAAAAGCGGTACAAAAGGGGGTGGTAATGGACGGAGCATTTGAACCAATCAAACACTCACACCCATTCAAAAGATCTGGGTTTAATCCATCACCGTTCTTTAGCCCACTCTGCCACCCCAGTTCAGACATTGCTATATGCAAATCAGTCTGACCCTGTGCCTCATGGGAACAGACCAGCCCGAACTGCCAAGCCATGCCTTCCCTGGACTGGAAATAAGCTTCCGAGGGCTGGTTTCTGGCATTCCAGCCGTCTTCAGCCCGGCTTGCTTGAATCCAGTGGCTAAGTGAGCAAGGGACTCACGTCTTAGCATACCCTGCCACACTTATGGCGGCCAAAAGCGGTACAAAAGGGGGTGGTAATGGACGGAGCATCTGAACCAATCAAACACTCACACCCAGTCAAAAGATCTGGGTTTAATCCATCACCGTTCTTTAGCCCACTCTGCCACCCCAGTTCAGACATGGCTATATGCAAATCAGTCTGACCCTGTGCCTCATGGGAACAGTCCAGCCCGAACTGCCAAGCCATGCCTTCCCTGGACCGGAAACAAGCTTCTGAGGACCGGTTTCTGGCATTCCAGCCATCTTCAGCCCGGCTTGCTTGAATCCAGTGGCAAAGTGACCAAGGGACTTACGTCTGAGCATACCCTGCCACCCTTATGGCGGCCAAAAGCGGTACAAAAGGGGGTGGTAATGGATGGAGCATCTGAACCAATCAAACACTCACACCCAGTCAAAATATCTGGGTTTACTCCATCACCGTTCTTTAGCCCACTCTGCCACCCCAGTTCAGGCATGGCTATGTGCAAATCAGTCTGACGCTGTAGCTCAAGGAAACAGTCCAGCCTGAACTGCCAAGCCATGCCTTCCCTGGACAGGAAACAATCTTCCGAGGACCGGTTTCTGGCATTCCAGCCGTCTTCAGCCTGGCTTGCTTGAATCCAGTGGCAAAGTGAGCAAGGGACTCACGTCTGAGCATACCCTGCCACACTTATGGCGGCCAAAAGCGGTACAAAGGGGGTGGTAATGGATGGAGCATCTGAACCAATCAAACACTCACACCCAGTCAAAAGATCTGAGTTTAATCCATCACCGTTCTTTAGCCCACTCTGCCATCCCAGTTCAGACGTGGGTATATGCAAATCAGTCTGACCCTGTGCCTCATGGGAACAGTCCAGCCCGAACTGCCAAGCCATTCCTTCCCTGGACCGGAAACAAGCTTCAGAGAAACAGTTTCTGGCATTCCAGCCGTCTTCAGCCCGGCTTGCTTGAATCCAGTGGCTAAGTGAGCAAGGGACTCACGTCTGAGCATAACCTGCCACACTAATGGCGGCCAAAAGCGGTACAAAAGGGGGTGGTAATGGACGGAGCATCTGAACCAATCAAACACTCACACCCAGTCAAAAGATCTGGGTTTAATCCATCACCGTTCTGTAACCCACTCTGCCACCCCAGTTCAGACATGGCTATATGCAAATCAGTCTGACGCTGTAGCTCATGGAAACAGTCCTGCCTGAACTGCCAAGCCATGCCTTCCCTGGACAGGAAACAATCTTCCGAGGACCGGTTTCTGGCATTCCAGCCGTCTTCAGCCTGGCTTGCTTGAATCCAGTGGCAAAGTGAGCAAAGGACTCATGTCTGAGCATACCCTGCCACCCTTATGGCGGCCAAAAGCGGTACAAAAGGGGGTGGTAATGAACGGAGCATCTGAAACAAACAAATATTCACACCCAGTCAAAAGATCCGGTTTAATCCATCACCATTCTTTAGCCCACTCTGCCACCCCAGTTCAAACATGAATATATGCAAATCAGTCTGGCCCTGTGCCACATGGGAACAGTCCAGCCCGAACTGCTAAGCCATGCCTTCCCTGGAACGGAAACAAGCTTCCGAGGACCGATTTCTGGCATTCCAGCTGTCTTCAGCCCGGCTTGCTTGAATCTAGTGGAAAAGTAAACAAGGGACTCACGTCTGAGCATACCCTGCCACACTTATGGCGGCCAAAAGTGTTACAAAAAGGGGTGGTAATGGACGGAGCATCTGAAACAATCAAACACTCACACACAGTCAAAAGATCTGGGTTTAATCCATCACTGTTCTTTAGCCCACTCTGCCACCCCAGTTCAGACATAGCTATATGCAAATCAGTCGGACCCTGTGCCTCATGGGAACAGTCCAGCCCGAACTGCTAAGCCATGCCTTCCCTGGAACTGAAACAAGCTTCTGAGGACCGGTTTCTGGCATTCCAGCCGTCTTCAGCCCGGCTTGCTTGAATCCAGTGGCAATGTGAGCAAGGGACTCACGTCTGAGCATACCCTGCCTCACTTATGGCAACCAAAAGCTGTTCAAAAGGGGGTGGTAATGGACGGAGCATCTGAACCAATCAAACACTCATACCCATTCAAAAGATCTTGGTTTAATCCATCACCGTTCTTTAGCCCACTCTGCCACCCCACTTTAGACATGGCTATATGCAAATCAGTCTGACCCTGTGACTCATGGGTACAGTCCAGCCCGAACTGCCAAGCCATGCCTTCCCTGGAAAGGAAACAAACTTCCGAGGATCGGTTTCTGGCATTCCAGACGTCTTTAGCCTGGCTTGCTTGAATCCAGTGGCAAAGTGAGCAAGGGACTCACGTCTGAGCATACCCTGCCACACTTATGGCGGCCAAAAGCGGTACAAAAAGGGGTGGTAAGGGACGGAGCATCTGAACCAATCAAACACTCACACCCAGTCAAAAGATCTGGGTTTAATCCATCACCGTTCTTTAGCCCACTCTGCCACACCAGTTCAGACATGGCTATATGCAAATCAGTCTGACCCTGTGCCTCATGGGAACAGTCCAGCCCGAACTGCAGAGCCATGCCTTCCCTGGACCGCAAACAAGCTTCCGAGAACCGGTTTCAGGCATTCCAACCGTCTTCAGCCCGGCTTGCTTGAATCCAGTGGCAAAGTGAGCAAGGGACTCACGTCTGAGCATACCCTGCCACACTTATGGCAGCCAAAAGCGGTACAAAAGGAGGTGGTAATGGACGGAGCATCTGAACCAATCAAACACTCACACCCAGTCAAAAGATCTGGGTTTAATCCATCACCGTTCTTTAGCCCACTCTGCCACCCCAGTTCAGACATGGGTATATGCAAATCAGTCTGACCCTGTGCCTCATGGGAACAATCCAGCCCGAACTGCGAAGCCATTCCTTCCCTGGACCGGAAACAGGCTTCAGAGATACAGTGTCTGGCATTCCAGCCGTCTTCAGCCCGGCTTGCTTGAATCCAGTGGCTAAGTGAGCAAGGGACTCATGTCTGAGCATAACCTGCCACACTTATGGCAGCCAAAAGCGGTACAAAAGGGGGTGGTAATGGACGGAGCATCTGAACCAATCAAACACTCACACCCAGTCAAAAGATCTGGGTTTAATCCATCACCGTTCTTTAGCCCAATCTGCCACCCCAGTTCAGACATGGATATATGCAAATCAGTCTGACCCTGTGCCTCATGGGAACAGTCCAGCTCGAACTGCCAAGCCATGCCTTCCCTGGACCGGAAACAAGCTTCCGAGGACCGATTTCTGGCATTCCAGCCGTCTTCAGCCCGGCTTGCTTGAATCCAGTGGCAAAGTGAGCAAGGGACTCACGTCTGAGCATACCCTGCCACACTTATGGCGGCCAAAAGCAGTAAAAAAGGGGGTGGTAATGGACGGAGCATCTGAACCAATCAAACACTCACACCCAGTCAAAAGATCTGGGTTTAATCCATCACCGTTCTTTAGCCCACTCTGCCACCCAGTTCAGACATGGCTATATGCAAATCAGTCTGACACTGTGCCTCATGGGAACAGTACAGCCCAATCTGCCAAGCCATGCCTTCCCTGGACCGGAAACAAGCTTCCGAGGACCGGTTTATGGCATTCCAGCCATCTTCAGCCTGGCTTGCTTGAATCCAGTGGCAAAGTGAGCAAGGGACTCACGTCTGAGCATACCCTGCCACACTTATGGCGGCCAATAGCAGTACAAAAGGGGTGGTAATGGACGGAGCATCTGAACCAATTAAATACTCACACCCAGTCAAAAGATCTTGGTTTAATCCATCACCCTTCTTTAGCCCACTCTGCCACCCCAGTTCAGACATGGCTATATGCAAATCAGTCTGACCCTGTGCCTCATGGGTACAGTCCAGCCCGAACTGCCAAGCCATTCCTTCCCTGGACCGGAAACAAGCTTCAGAGAAACAGTTTCTGGCATTCCAGCCGTCTTCAGCCCAGCTTGCTTGAATCCAGTGGCTAAGTGAGCAAGGGACTCACGTCTGAGCATACCCTGCCACACTTATGGTGGCCAAAAGCGGTCCCAAAGGGGGTGGTAATGGACGGAGCATCTGAACCAATCAAACACTCACACCCAGTCAAAAGATCTGGTTTTAATCCGTTACCGTTCTTTAGCCCACTCTGCCACCCCAGTTCAGACATTGCTATATGCAAATCAGTCTGACCCTGTGCCTCAGGGGAACAGTCCAGCCTGAACTGTCCAGTCATGCCTTCCCTGGACCGGAAACAAGCTTCCGAGGGCCGGTTTCTGGCATTCCAGCCGTCTTCAGCCCGGCTTGCTTGAATCCAGTGGCAAAGTGAGCAAGGGACTCACGTCTGAGCATACCCTGCCACACTTATGGCGGCCAAAAGCAGTACAAAAGAGGATGGTAATGGACGGAGCATCTGAACCAATCAAACACTCACACCCAGTCAAAAGATCTGGGTTTAATCCATCACCGTTCTTTAGCCCACTCTGCCACCCCAGTTCAGACATGGCTATATGCAAATCAGTCTGACCCTGTGCCTCATGGAAACAGTCCAGCCCGAACTGCCAAGCCATTCCTTCCCTGGACCGGAAACAATCTTCCGAGGACCGGTTTCTGGCATTCCAGCCGTCTTCAGCCCGGCTTGCTTGAATCCAGTGGCAAAGTGAGCAAGGGACTCACGTCTGAGCATACCCTGACACCCTTATGGCGGCCAAAAGCGGTACAAAAGGTGGTGGTTATGGGCGGAGCATCTGAACCAATCAAACACTCACACCCAGTCAAAAGATCTGGGTTAAATCCATCACCGTTATTTAGCCCACTCTGCCACCCCAGTTCAGACATTGCTATATGCAAATCAGTCTGACCCTGTGCCTCATGGGAACAGACCAGCCCGAACTGCCAAGCCATGCCTTCCCTGGACCGGAAACAAGCTTCCGAGGGCCGGTTTCTGGCATTCCAGCCGTCTTCAGCCCGGCTTGCTTGAATCCAGTGGCTAAGTGAGCAAGGTCCTCACGTCTTAGCATACCCTGCCACACTTATGGCGGCCAAAAGCGGTACAAAAGGGGGTGGTAATGGACGGAGCAACTGAACCAATCAAACACTCACACCCAGTCAAAAGATCTGGGTTTAATCCATCACCGTTCTTTAGCCCACTCTGCCACCCCAGTTCAGACATGGCTATATGCAAATCAGTCTGGCCCTGTGCCTCATGGGAACAGTGCAGCCTGAACTGCTAAGCCATGCCTTCCCTGGAACGGAAACAAGCTTCCGAGTACCGGTTTCTGGCATTCCAGCCGTCTTCAGCCCGGCTTGCTTGAATCCAGAGGCAAAGTGAGCAAGGGACTCACGTCTGAGCATACCCTGCCACACTTATGGCAGCCAAAAGTGTTACAAAAAGGGGTGGTAATGGACGGAGCATCTGAACCAATCAAACACTCACACCCAGTCAAAAGATCTGGGTTTAATCCATCACCGTTCTTTAGCCCACTCTGCCACCCCAGTTCAGACATGGCTATATGCAAATCACTCTGACCCTGTGCCTCATGGGAACAGTCCAGCCCGAACTGCTAAGCCATGCCTTCCCTGGACCGGAAACAAGCTTCCGAGGACCGGTTTCTGGCATTCCAGCCGTCTTCAGCCTGGCTTGCTTGAATCCAGTGGCAAAGTGAGCAAGGGAATCACGTCTGAGCATACCCTGCCACACTTATGGCGGCCAAAAGCGGTACAAAAGGGGGTGGTAATGGACGGAGCATCTGAGCCAATCAAACACTCACACCCAGTCAAAAGATCTGGGTTTAATCCATCACCGTTCTTTAGCCCACTCTGCCACCCCAGTTCAGACATGGGTATATGCAAATCAGTCTGACCGTGTGCCTCATGGGAACAGTCCAGCCCGAACTGCCAAGCCATTCCTTCCCTGGACCGGAAACGAGCTTCAGAGAAACAGTTTCTGGCATTCCAGCCGTCTTCAGCCCGGCTTGCTTGAATCCAGTGTCTAAGTGAGGAAGGGACTCACGTCTGAGCATAACCTGCCACACTAATTGCGACCAAAAGCGGTACAAAAGGGGGTGGTAATGGACGGAGCATCTGAACCAATCAAACACTCACACCCAGTCAAAAGATCTGGGTTTAATCAATCACCGTTCGTTAACCCACTCTGCCACCCCAGTTCAGACATGGCTATATGCAAATCAGTCTGACCCTGTAGCTCATGGAAACAGTTCAGCCTGAACTGCCAAGCCATGCCTTCCCTGGACAGGAAACAATCTTCCGAGGACCGGTTTCTGGCATTCCAGCCGTCTTCAGCCCGGCTTGCTTGAATCCAGTGGCAAAGTGAGCAAGGGACTCACGTGTGAGCATACCCTGCCACCCTTATGGCGGCCAAAAGCGGTACAAAAGGGGGTGGTAATGGGCGGAGCATCTGAACCAATCAAACACTCACACCCAGTCAAAAGATCTGGGTTTAATCCATCACGTTATTTAGCCCACTCTGCCACCCCAGTTCAGACATTGCTATATGCAAATCAGTCTGACCCTGTGCCTCATGGGAACAGACCAGCCCGAACTGCCAAGCCATGCCTTCCCTGGACCGGAAACAAGCTTCCGAGGGCTGGTTTCTGGCATTCCAACCGTCTTCAGCCCGGCTTGCTTGAATCCAGTGGCTAAGTGAGCAAGGGACTCACGTCTTAGCATACCCTGCCACACTTATGGCGGCCAAAAGCGGTACAAAAGGGGGTGGTAATGGACGGAGCATCTGAACCAATCAAACACTCACACCCAGTCAAAAGATCTGGGTTTAATCCATCACCGTTCTTTAGCCCACTCTGCCACCCCAGTTCAGACATGGCTATATGCAAATTAGTCTGACCCTGTGCCTCATAGGAACAGTCCAGCCCGAACTGCCAAGCCATGCCTTCCCTGGACCGGAAACAAGCTTCCGAGGACCGGTTTCTGGCATTCCAGCCGTCTTCAGCCCGGCTTGCTTGAATCCAGTGGCAAAGTTAGCAAGGGACTTACGTCTGAGCATACCCTGCCACCCTTATGGCGGCCAAAAGCGGTACAAAAGGGGGTGGTAATGGACGGAGCATCTGAACCAATCAAACACTACACCCAGTCAAAATATCTGGGTTTAATCCATCACCGTTCTTTAGCCCACTCTGCCACCCGAGTTCAATCATGAATATATGCAAATCAGTCTGGCCCTGTGCCTCATGGGAACAGTCCAGCCCGAACTGCCAAGCCATGCCTTCCCTTGACTGGAAACAAGCTTCCGAGGACAGATTTCTGGCATTCCAGCTGTCTTCAGCCCGGCTTGCTTGAATCCAGTGGCAAAGTGAGCAAGGGACTCACATGTCTGAGCATACCCTGCCACACTTATGGCGGCCAAAAGCGGTACAAAAGGGGGTGGTAATGGACGGAGCATCTGAACCAATGAAACGCTCACACCCAGTCAAAAGATCTGGGTTTAATCCATCACTGTTCTTTAGCACACTCTGCCACTCTAGTTCAGACAGGGCTATATGCAAATCAGTCTGACCCTGTGCTTCATAGGAACAGTCCAGCCCGAACTGCCAAGCCATGCCTTCCCTGGACCGGAAACAAGCTTCCGAGGACCGGTTTCTGGCATTCCAGCCGTCTTCAGCCCGGCTTGCTTGAATCCAGTGGCAAAGTGAACAAGGGACTCATGTCTGAGCATACCCTGCCACACTTATGGTGGCCAAAAGCGGTACAAAAGGGGGTGGTAATGGACGGAGCATCTGAACCAATCAAACACTCACACCCAGTCAAAAGATCTAGGTTTAATCCATCACCGTTCTTTAGCCCACTCTGCCACCCCAGTTCAGACATGGCTATATGCAAATCAGTCTGACCCTGTGCCTCATAGGAACAGTCCAGCCCGAACTGCCAAGCCATGCCTTCCCTGGACCGGAAACAAGCTTCCGAGGACCAGTTTCTGGCATTTCAGCCATCTTCAGCCTGGCTTGCTTGAATCCAGTGGCAAAGTGAGCAAGGGAGTCACGTCTGAGCATACCCTGCCACACTTATGGCAACCAAAAGCTGTACAAAAGGGGGTGGTAATGGACGGAGCATCTGAACCAATCAAACACTCATACCCATTTAAAAGATCTTGGTTTAATCCATCACCGTTCTTTAGCCCACTCTGCCACCCCACTTTAGACATGGCTATATGCAAATCAGTCTGACCCTGTGCCTCATGGGTACAGTCCAGCCCGAACTGCCAAGCCATGCCTTCCCTGGAAAGGAAACAAACTTCCGGGGACCGGTTTCTGGCATTCCAGACGTCTTTAGCCCGGCTTGCTTGAATCCAGTGGCAAAGTGAGCAAGGGACTCACGTCTGAGCATACCCTGCCACATTTATGGCGGCCAGAAGCGGTACAAAAAGGGGTGGTAACGGACGGAGCATCTGAACCAATCAAACACTCACACCCAGTCAAAAGATCTGGGTTTAATCCATCACCGTTCTTTAGCCCACTCTGCCACACCAGTTCAGACATGGCTATATGCAAATCAGTCTGACCCTGTGCCTCATAGGAACAGTCCAGCCCAAACTGCCATGCCATGCCTTCCCTGGACCGGAAACAAGCTTCCGAGAACCGGTTTCTCGCATTCCAGCCGTCTTCAGCCCGGCTTGCTTGAATCCAGTGGCAAAGTGAGCAAGGGACTCACGTCTGAGCATACCCTGCCACCCTTATGGCAGCCAAAAGCGGTACAAAAGGGGGTGGTAATGGACGGAGCATCTGAACCAATCAAACACTCACACCCAGTCAAAAGATCTGGGTTTAATCCATCACCGTTCTTTAGCCATTTCTGCCACCCCAGTTCAGACATGGGTATATGCAAATCAGTCTGACCCTGTGCCTCATGGGAACAGTCCAGCCCGAACTGCCAAGCCATTCCTTCCCTGGACCGGAAACAGGCTTCAGAGAAACAGTGTCTGGCATTCCAGCCATCTTCAGCCCGGCTTGCTTGAATCCAGTCGCTAAGTGAGCAAGGTACTCATGTCTGAGCATAACCTGCCACACTTATGGCGGCCAAAAGGGGTACAAAAGGGGGTGGTAATGGACGGAGCATCTGAACCAATCAAACACTCACACCCAGTCAAAAGATCTGGGTGTAATCCATCACCGTTCTTTAGCCCACTCTGCCACCCTAGTTCAGACATGGATATATGCAAATCAGTCTGACCCTGTGCCTCATAGGAACAGTCCAGCCCGAACTGCCAAGCCATGCCTTCCCTGGACCGGAAACAAGCTTCCGAGGACCGGTTTCTGGCATTCCAGCCGTCTTCAGCCCGGCTTGCTTGAATCCAGTGGCAAAGTGAGCAAGGGACTCACGTGTGAGCATACCCTGCTAGCCTTATGGCGCCCAAAAGCTGTACAAAAGGGGGTGGTAATGGGCGGAGCATCTGAACCAATCAAACACTCACACCCAGTCAAAAGATCTGGGTGTAATCCATCACCGTTCTTTAGCCCACTCTGCCACCCTAGTTCAGACATGGATATATGCAAATCAGTCTGACCCTGTGCCTCATAGGAACAGTCAAGCCCGAACTGCCAAGCCATGCCTTCCCTGGACCGGAAACAAGCTTCCGAGGACCGGTTTCTGGCATTCCAGCCGTCTTCAGCCCGGCTTGCTTGAATCCAGTGGCAAAGTGAGCAAGGGACTCACGTGTGAGCATACCCTGCCAGCCTTATGGCGCCCAAAAGCTGTACAAAAGGGGGTGGTAATGGGCAGAGCATCTGAACCAATCAAACACTCACACCCAGTCAAAAGATCTGGGTTTAATCCATCACTGTTATTTAGCCCACTCTGCCACCCCCGTTCAGACATTGCTATATGCAAATCAGTCTGACCCTGTGCCTCATGGGAACAGACCAGCCCAAACTGCCAAGCCATGCCTTCCCTGGACCGGAAACAAGCTTCCGAGGGCCGGTTTCTGGCATTCCAGCCGTCTTCAGCCCGGCTTGCTTGAATCCAGTGACTAAGTGAGCAAGGGACTCACGTCTTAGCATACCCTGCCACACTTATGGCGGCCAAAAGCGGTACAAAAGGGGGTGGTAATGGACAGAGCATCTGAACCAATCAAACACTCACACCCAGTCAAACGATCTGTGTTAGACGGACCGGGAGGGTCGGACTAGGACTAGGGGAGAGGTCTCCGGGGAGAGCCGTCTCCAGTGATCGTACAGACGAGTAACTTCCCCCCCACAGACGTACACCACACAAAGATAAGGTTTAACGTTTCTTTATAAGTAATCTTTAGGTACGAGAAGATGGTACAAGGAGGTCTGGACTCAGGGGTCCCCTCGATTCTAGTCTCTTGGATGGGTCAGGGGGTAGCGGGACAGTCTTGTTACCAATCTGGTAAATGTGATGATATGATGGATAGCTCACAATCCTCGAGCTCGGCGTTCTAGGTGGATGGGCCGTGGCAACGCCAGCAGGTCCTGAGATGATCGTAGGTAGCGACGGTCCGCGGCGGCGCCAGCAGGTCCCGGGGAAGGTGGTAAGGACAACGGTCCGCGGCAGCACCAGCAGGTCCCGACGAGGATGAAGGATGCAGAAGGTTGCGGCAGCGCCAGCAGGCAGGACAATAGTTCACAAGGCAAGGCTACGGCAGCGCCAGTAGTCCGTCAAGGATGAGTTCTTCTCGGTGTCTCTCGACTCCAGGATACAACTGCCTTCCTGCTCTGGAGCTGCCCCAGTTATAGGTCTGGCGCCCTTTGATGTCCGGACCCTCGCACTTGGAGGTCGGGAGGTCCGGGATGAGGGAGTCCAGACACCCAGCAGGGGGGTGGAGCCAGCGTCCGGGGAGGCTGGGGGCGATCGGCACCTGGCGGGGGAGAGCCATCGACACCTCTTTCTCCCATTGACCTGCCAAGTGGTCCGTTCACCTCCTGGGTGGACGGTGGTGCCGAGATGTCGGGGCCTGGCCAGGCCCAGGGTTGGGGTCGAGCTGAGGCCATGGGGCCTCGTGGTGCAGTGTCCAAGATGGCGGCCGGGCTGGGCAATGGTGCTGACGGTGGCCCGGGCCCGTGATACAGAGATGTCCGGGAGTAGGGGTCCCGTAGGGGACGGAGTGTGGGTTGCTTCTGTGGGTAGCACCTGGAGAGCTGATGTCCGGGCTCTGTCATGCGGGGAGGGAGCGCGCCCTTCATGTGGCCTGTCCAACAATCTGGGTTTAATCCATCACCGTTCTTTAGCCCACTCTGCCACCCCAGTTCAGACATGGCTATATGCAAATTAGTCTGACCCTGTGCCTCATAGGAACAGTCCAGCCCGAACTGCCAAGCCATGCCTTCCCTGGACCGGAAACAAGCTTCGGAGGACCGGTTTCTGGCATTCCAGCCATCTTCAGCCCGGCTTGCTTGAATCCAGTGGCAAAGTGAGCAAGGGACTTACGTCTGAGCATACCCTGCCACCATTATGGCGGCAAAAAGCGTTACAAAAGGGGGTGGTAATGGGCGGAGCATCTGAACCAATCAAACACTCACACCCAGTCAAAATATCTGGGTTTAATCCATCACCGTTCTTTAGCCCACTCTGCCACCCCAGTTCAAACATGAATATATGCAAATCAGTCTGGCCCTGTGCCTCATGGGAACAGTCCAGCCCGAACTGCCAAGCCATGCCTTCCCTGGACCGGAAACAAGCTTCCGAGGACAGATTTCTGGAATTCCAGCTGTCTTCAGCCCGGCTTGCTTGAATCCAGTGGCAAAGTGAGCAAGGGACTCACGTCTGAGCCAACCCTGCCACACTTATGGCGGCCAAAAGCGGTACAAAAGGGGGTGGTAATGGACGGAGCATCTGAACTAATGAAACGCTCACACCCAGTCAAAAGATCTGGGTTTAATCCATCACTGTTCTTTAGCACACTCTGCCACTCCAGTTCAGACATGGCTATATGCAAATCAGTCTGACCCTGTGCTTCATAGGAACAGTCCAGCCCGAACTGCCAAGCCATGCCTTCCCTGGACCGGAAACAAGCTTCCGAGGACCGGTTTCTGGCATTCCAGCCGTCTTCAGCCTGGCTTGCTTGAATCCAGTGGCAAAGTGAGCAAGGGACTCATGTCTGAGCATACCCTGCCACACTTATGGCGGCCAAAAGCGGTACAAAAGGGGGTGGTAATGGACGGAGCATCTGAACCAATCAAACACTCACACCCAGTCAAAAGATCTGGGTTTTATCCATCACCGTTCTTTAGCCCACTTTGCCACCCCAGTTCAGACATGGCTATATGCAAATCAGTCTGACCCTGTGCCTCATAGGAACAGTCCAGCCCGAACTGCCAAGCCATGCCTTCCCTGGACCGGAAACAAGCTTCCGAGGACCGGTTTCTGGCATTTCAGCCATCTTCAGCCTGGCTTGCTTGAATCCAGTGGCAAAGTGAGCAAGGGACTCACGTCTGAGCATACCCTGCCACACTTATGGCAACCAAAAGCTGTACAAAAGGGGGTGGTAATGGACGGAGCATCTGAACCAATCAAACACTCATACCCATTTATAAGATCTTGGTTTAATCCATCACCGTTCTTTAGCCTACTCTGCCACCCCACTTTAGACATGGCTATATGCAAATCAGTCTGATCCTGTGCCTCATGGGTACAGTCCAGCCCGAACTGCCAAGCCATGCTGAGGAAATAGAAATTTTTAGGTAACCAGTATGTCCCCCCCTCGCACCCTATCCATGTACTCATGTTCCATATATGTCGTGTAATTCCCATCCCGTGCCTGTCATGAAGACGCACATGCATTTGCGTCCAACGTTAACATGTTAGTTATTCAGTTCTCCAAGAAAACCACGTTAATTTGGCTTTTAGGCCTATGGTGCCAACGTCTTTACATGGTACACTTTTAAATAACGCGAAGCACACGTTATCCACGTTTTCTGGCTCAGTCGAGCCAGGCCCTTAATTGAGGCTCCGAGTCTCTTCTGTCTCTGAAAGCTGTAGTTTAGGTATGTATCCCTGACCTTTACCTTACTTCCTTCCCAGCGAAGCGGTGCCCGGCTCGGCCTGGCCTGCCTGCCAAGACAGTATTTTGCCTACAGTTATCTGCTCAGCCTCCTCGAAAACACATTCCAGTCCAGTTAAATAGGTAAACATTTTCCAGCCTGCAGAGCAAAGGGCCCGGCCTCCCTGTCCTCCTTGCAAGTAATTTACTGCACCCGTTGCCATAGTAGGCCCATGGCCCCGCTCATTGCACCAAGACACGTATGCACGCACTAGCATTCAGTATTGAACGGCCTCTGTCCGAGAGACCTTTTACTTCAGATAATACATCCTCCAAACACAAGATACCAGATATGCTATAGGTACAGGTCGTTCTGACATTTCAGACATCATGACTCCTCTACTAGTGCTAAAGTCAAGCCCCCCAGCTCTCCCCAGTTACACGCCAATATCACGTCATGCTCAGTTGCGCACGCATCCATGCAGAAGGTTTCTGCTGACCCTGCAGAATCCCTCTATGTATCCACCCACTTATGTCATTTCTGTGACGTTTCCAGTACACACCTCCGTGTACGCCTCTGTACACGCCCTCTTTTACGCCCATGTGTTCTTATCTTTTTCTTTTTCACTAGTTACGCCTACTGTATTCAATGCAATTATACTGTTCTACTATATATATTGTGTGATGTTAATAAAATGTTGAATGTCCCTTCCTGAACCTTAGTGGTGATGGAACATGATGTCCATTTCTCGAGAAACTTAATTAAAGCCCGTATGACTCAGATACCACGGACTCTGCCTCTCATTATATTTGAGCTATCCTTTATTGTCATTTAATGTATAGAAAAATAGTCCCGGTAATTTTATTTACCACATAATCTGGCGCCCGAACAGGGACCCCTCCCCTTCATCACGCGCCGGCGATGTACGCAGGCCCCTGACCCCTTCTGTAGCCGTGACGGATCCCTGTGCACACCTGCGAATTTTCCTGCTATCTCCCTCAGGCCCACGGAGGAGACGGAGACTGCGGTCCGGCATCCAGACGAGGCGGTGAGGAATGCGGAGAGTCCCGACCAGAGCCCAAGTCGAGAGAGCAAGGTCCGAGGTATCCGGAGGCCCACCTGTTCCGAAGCGCAAGCGTAGACGTCGTAGCAGTCCAGTCCAGTCCAGTGTCGAGTTTCCGAGGCCTTCAGTTTTGCTTCCCGGTGAGTACCGTTGTTGGGAACGCATCTAGACGGGTTCATTAATTTGTGCCCAGTCAAGACGGGTCTGGGTACACAGACCCGGTCCAGACGTGTTCACTTAGGTGAATACGGTATGACGTGTCTCTTTATGGGACCGGTATGTCTGTACTGTTCTAGCAGTGCATCTAGTGATTCAGTATTCTAGTATTGTTTCTCGAGATTGTCGGGATGTATCAGTCTGAAATGTTATAATGTGTTTAATGTCGTGGTATGAATGACTGTTTGCTATTCCTTACTGTGTTTATTGTGTTCACGTTCAAGTAAGTTCAAATATGCCACTGTTTTCGAAATTACATCAGATAGGAACTAGGAAAGGGATACTCGAGGAAGCAGTTCCCGTCCCGCCTAGGGACACTCCTGGACATTTTATGTACCATAAACATGGCTTAGATGCCATACTGTACTTAGACTTGTGGGTTGACTACACGAAGGATCTGGAAGAGAAATATAGATGGCCTGTCTCAGGGACATGGGATGCCGAGTGCATTATGAGAGTAGAAGAAGCATTGTGGAAAAAGAAAGCCAGACAATCCCAGAAAGATGCCATAGAATTGTGGCGTAAAGAAGCACATAGAAGAACAGAGAAAGAAATGAGAAAAGCAGAGAAAAGTAGAGAAGAATCCGAAAAAGCTAAAGAACGAGAGCTACTAGAAGAAGGCGAACGAGTTAGAGCAGAACAGTTAGACAGACAAAGACATGCCCTTATTACAGGCATGTATCCCGTTCTCGCCGAGGGCCTGCCTAAAGCGACCCCGGAAGTACCCAGTAATCTACCGCCACCATTGGTTCCGACTAAATTCCGACATAAACAGACCGCAGCAGATATTTTCCTTTCCTCTTATTTAGATGATACTGTCCCAGAATATGCGAACAGAAATCCTCCTCCAATTGTCCATCCTCCCAACCCTGTGCACAATCCTGTTCAAGACACGATTCCCCCCCACTGTCTCACCGGCCACTGCTTCTGTTACTGGCCCTAGTAATCCTTTTAATCCGCCTACAACTCAGGGCCCACCTGCATTACCTGCACCTATTTTACCGCCTACATTACCACCAGCGACAGCACAGCCAGTAATAGTTGACGATCCCGCTTCAGGAGGAGCAGTAGGAGGTCTTCCGGTCACTCCGCCTCAAGTAAGACGAACCACACTCAGAGAAGCAGCATTACAACGTACACCAAAAGTAGCTACATACGCAGCCCTTAAAAAGTTCCTTACTGATTGCAGATATGATCCAGTACCAGGCGAAGACCAGCTGATACTATATTCAATACGTTTACGACGTGTTACAAATTATTTGACTATTTTACCAGACATGAGGGATCATTTAGACAACATATATCATTTTATTAGAACGGGGGAAAAGCCAGAAAGTATTCACGAGGCCATGGCAAACAGGAAGGTGGAGACTCAAAATATGATCTTACAGTTTCTGATAAATTGTTTGATAAGGGAACAAGACCAGCCAGGTAAAGACAAAGAAGAGATGAGAGTCCTGATAAAATGGAGTGACAACATAGCGGACGGAAAGCATAGTAAACAAGGTTGTATAGAATCCATGTATAGAAAGATCCGTAAAGAAATCCTAGACATACACGCAAGGGAGAAAACAGCGAGAGAAGCCGAGAAAGCGGAAGATGTAGTCTCAGAAGACGATGATATAGAAACAGAAACACAAGACAGAATAGCGTACGTAGGTAGGACAAGACCCTTTGAGAGACCCTTTTGACAAACCGATACGCCTAGAGTGTAAGAAAAGTTTTCTTTCTCCCATACCAGAACATTGTTCTCTTGAACATTTATTCCAAGCCACTGATAAAGTACTGAAAGAACGAATAGGTTATAGTGAACTTAGTACCATGCATGAACAGGAACTAGCCCGGTCAGCAGTCCAATGGGCTGGCAATACTAGTGTATATAAAGATGACACGGTAGCGCAAACATTTTTGAACCTTACCCCAGACGAACAGCGAGTAGCTGGTATGTACATGATTCAACATCTCATTACACTGTACGAAAGTCAGCATTCTGATCCAGGGCCCTTATATATTATATTGGATGAGTTACTGCTAGTCAGATGGAGAGGCCTAGGTACCGATTTAATTAATGTCATTCTAGAACAACGACACAAATACAGAACTTTCTTGACTCCACATTTCGTTCCTGTTCCACCCCCAGTAAGGAAAACATTTTACATAGACAGACAGAATCCCTTACGAGAAGTTCATCCCGTCCGGACCGCAGGAGGTGAGCTAGAACGAGTATTCGTATACACCCCCTTGACTAAAATGGAATTATTGGAAATGAAAAAATTAGTGCCCTGTCATGATAAAGATCCAGCAGGGTTCCACCGTGAATTTAAAGACATGCTACTCATGGGGGATTATACGTATCCCGATATTCTTAAAATGTTAAAGGTACTGTTGCCAGCAGGCATCTACGAAAAGCTGAAAGAAAAAGAATGGGAGGTGGGAGATAAAAAGATTATTTGGACAGAATTAGAAAACGAAGAAAATACGCGAATCCCAGGAACTGGTCTTGGGGACAAAACTAAAGCATTACCAGGATTATTAGTACAGGTCTTGCCGAGGTTATTAACAGTTAAAAAGGAAGACTGGGATGCTATCTCAGCCTGCAAACAGAAACAAGACGAAGACACTAGTGATTTTTATTCCAGATTCGAGAAATGTTTCATTATTATTAGCGGCCTGAAAACAAGTAGTGAATCATATCCACATCTTTTTGTGACCAAACTAGTAGAGAATTCCTTACCACAGGTTAAAAATAGAGTACTGAAAGTCGAGAGTACATGGCAAGCTAATACCCCTTCCCAAATGTTACAAATGTTACAGTACCATCAAAACAGAATTAGAGAAGAACACGAACATGAACAGAGACACATTAAAGACACGAAAATGAAAGTACTAGTTGCCCAGTCTGTCCCAGCAGATGGTCAGAAGAGGGGTATGCCACCGACCACCCATCCTGCAGCTCCCGTTAAAGGGAATTGCAATTACTGCAAACAGCCAGGTCACTATATAAACGAATGTACCGTTCTGAAATATAATATTGCTACAGGCAAAACGAAAGAAAGACCGCGTCCACCTAGACAAGAACATGTTCCACAGAATATTCCGCAGAACACGCAATCTCCTCAGACTACACAACAGACAGTAGCAGTACCCCAACCCCAGCCTATAGCTGCCACACAACATGTTACACAGCAAATGTACCAGTATGCTCAGTCAGATTACCCCGATTATCAACAGTATTCATGAAACAGCCTAGAGAGGGTGGTTGGCTTGCCTCTTATCGAGGTTCCTGTAGATCAAGAGGGTCCCTATGTACATAGTCAGGTATTAGGGAAAGACAGAAAATTTTTGATTGACACAGGGGCGAGCAGAACTACCATCAGTCACGACGAGGTTCCAGGGGCACCCCTCTCAGGCACACAGAATGTTTCCCTGGGATTTTCAGGAAAGCCTATTGTTAACGAAGTGTCAAAGCCAGTTTCCCTAGAAGTTGGTCCATTATCTCGTACTACAGACTTGTTACTTACGAAATCATGTCCTGAAAACTTGCTTGGTATAAAAACGTTGAAAGCACTAGGAGCAGTGATTTGTTGTTCTCCGGAAGGAGTGAGATTGTTTTTACGTGATTTTAAAGGACATTATGTGTTGAGAGATTTTGATCCAAGATTGCAGAATGTACCACAGCATTTATGGGCGCAAGGTCCAACTGATGTAGGTTGTATGCACATTACCCCATATCGTGTTACTCTCAAACAAGGAGTTATACTGCCCCGAATCCGACAATACAAGTTACCGCCCGAGGCTGTAGCGGCCTTACTGAAAATAATTGACGAGCTCATTGCTCAAGGAGTGGTTATAGAAACTGACTCCAATGTGTGTAATTCTCCAATTATCCCGATTCTTAAACGAACTGACCCAAATGCATCGCCGGTCTACAAACTGGTGATCGACCTTCGAGAATTAAATAAATGTATAATACCCCAGTACCCAGTGGTCCCAGACATTTCTTCTCTATTGACTGCCATTGATTCCGAAGCAGCGTTCTTTACTGTAATCGATCTCAAGAACGCCTTCTTTAGTGTCCCCATTCATCCAGAAAGCCAGTATCTCTTCGGATTCAGTTTAAATGGCCGAAGCTTCAAATTTGCACGTGCTCCCCAAGGGTTCACAGAGAGCCCTAGTATTTACAGCCAAGCACTGAAACGACAACTAGACTGTATTCATATGCCTACTGACACTGCCCTACTCCAATATGTTGATGATCTGTTAATCACAGCACAGACCGAACGTGACTGCGAACGTGCATCACTGACTGTCTTGTATTTTCTAGCCGAAAAGGGGCACAAAGTGTCCCCTTCGAAGCTCCAATTCTGTGCCCAGCAAGTGGTATACGTTGGACACTTGCTGTCCAAGAGGGGTAGACAGTTGACACCTGACCGTATCCAGTTAATTGCACATATTCCACAGCCAAAGACACAAAAGGAAGTACGGGCCTTCATTGGCCTCACTTCTTACTGCAGACAATGGATTCCTCAGTATGCATATCTAGCCAAGCCACTCATACAATTGACAACACAGGAGGCAGCGACTTCGACTGTCCTCCCTTGGACCCAGGAACACACACAAGCTTTTGATGACTTGAAGAAAGCTTTATGTCAGGCACCTGTTTTAGCGACACCATGTTACAGCAAACCTTTTACACTTTTTGTCACTGAACGCGATGGCACAGCATTATCTGTACTCACTCAAGATCAGGCAGGAAAACACAAGCCTTGTGCTTATTTTTCTAGTACATTGGATCCAGTAGCCCAGGCGCTGCCTGCGTGTCTGAAATCAGTTACAGCAACAGCTCTAGCAATCAGACAAAGCGATTCCATAGTGTTAGGACATCCACTGACAGTACAGGTTCCACACTCTGTGGAAGTTCTCCTAAACCGAACCCAGACTCAGCACTTGACCATACCACGACTGACAGGATATGAACTGACACTGTTCCAACCACACATAGAAATCAGGCGTTGCAATATACTAAACCCTGCTACACTGTTACCCTCAATCACAGCAGACCCTGCACCACATGACTGTGTGGACGTCATTAATACCGTAACAAAGCCAAGACAAGACTTGACAGACATTGCATTACCTGATCCAGACCTGACACTTTACGTGGATGGTTCATGTATGAGAACAAGTACAGGAGAGTTAGTAGCCGCATATGCAGTGACCACTGAATCTTAAGTCATAGAAACACATCGTATTGACACACTGTCTGCTCAAGCAGCAGAGCTCATCGCTCTGACCCAAGCCTGCATACGAGCCAAAAACAAGAAAGTAAACATATACACAGATTCACAGTATGTGTTCAGAGTCGTTCACGACTTCGGCGTTCTCTGGCAAGAGAGAGGTTTTTTGACCTCCCACGGAGCCAAGATCCAACATGGTCCCCTCATTCAAGCTCTGTTAGAAGCAATACATTTGCCTACAGCCATTGCCATTATGAAGTGCAAAGCACATACTAAAGTCACAGACACTATTTCCCAGGGTAACGACCTGGCAGATCGAACAGCTAAGCTTACAGCTCAGACTCAGACAGACATATCGACTGATACGACAATGACTGAAGTAGCATCACCGACACATTGCATGACAGTCAGGGATCCCACACAAGATGTACTCGACATACAGTCACATGCAACTCCAGACGAAATCAAGAAATGGACTGAACAAGGAGGAGTCCAGACAGATCAGGGATGGATGACGAAGGGAAAAGCCACATGGTTTCTCCCCGACTCTATGGTTCAAGTTGTCATTAATACAGCACATAGTCCAGCACACTTAGGAGAAAAAGCCATGCTAGACAGCATCCAGAATATTTGGTTCAATAAGCATTTACGTGCAGCAGCAAAACAGAAAGTACGTACCTGTATGATCTGTTGTCAGTTCAATCCAGGCAAAGGCATTCCCGTGGAACAAGGTGGATTTCATCCTCTTGACCATCCTTTTGAAGTCCTCCAGATGGATTATATTCAGATGGATAGATGCCGAGGATTCAAGTATGTCCTCGTAGTCGTATGTGCCCTTTCCAGATGGACAGAAGCTTACCCAGTCCCAGATTACACTGCTGTAACCACTGCCAAACAGTTGGTCCGTGAATTTTTCCCGCGATATGGTTTGCCCCGTGTCGTGTATTCAGATAACGGTCAGCCATTCTCGTCCGAACTCATGAAACAGGTATCACTCCTGTTAGGATACCAGTGGAAATTCCACTGCGTTCGACACCCTGAAGCAGCTGGTTTAGTTGAGAGACACAATCAGATCCTGAAAACACGGTTAGCGAAGGTCTGTGCAGAAAAAGGAGTAGATTGGATGGTAGCCCTGCCGGTTGCCCTCTTCTATATGCGAATGGTAGCTCATTCTAGAACTGGACTGTCCCCGTATGAAGTAGTTTTCGGTCGTCCCCCAAATATGTGGGGTACGCCTATGCCTCATAAAATTACCGATGTCGACAGTAACATGCTGACAGATTACCTGGCTTCCTTGATGTCTGCACTACTCTCTTGTCGTTCACAGGTTGCAGCTGCCTTTCCGGACAACACCCAAGTGAAACCGCATGAAATCGTTCCCGGCGACCTGGTGTTGGTCCGCAACTTTGACCGCTCAAGCCCTCTGGAGCCCAGGTGGAAGGAACCGAAACTGGTGTTGCTGACCACGAGGACCGCAGTGAAGATTGAAGGAAGAAAAGGGTGGCTCCACTCCAGCCACATAAAACGATTTCATGGACTGTGTCCAAATACACTTCCCAAGGACTTCCCAGTTACAGATACAGACTCTAAACTCCCCCTGTTAGAGAAAACGCCGCAACAGGAGTACAAAACTAAGTTGAGGTCTAGTAAGTCAGACAGCGTTTAATTGTTTAAGTCCCTCTCGGGTGAAGCGGTTAGACAGGTTTCTGACATGTATAAGATAGACCCAAATAGTCAGAGAGATAGGCAAACCAAAAAGAGAGAAGAATATTGCAAAAACCTGCACAGCAGATGCGTCTTTACATAAATTTTTATGTTCCTTCTGAGTCTTACGATCATATGCATAAGTTTAATGTTACATGTTTTCTTTCCTCTTGGTTCTCATGTACATACTTCTTCTAATGATACAGTAGAACACACTTTCAGTGACCTGCCTCCTCATGAGCTGTCCTATCGATTAGCAATGCGCAACAATACTTTTATCCGTATGTTACACCATTCTCACCAGACCAGCAATGCCACGAATTGCTGGGTATGTGGCCGACTCCCACCCTATCAGAAATACAGGGGAGCTCTGCCCCTCTTTCCTTATCCGTTTACACATAATGGTTCATGCGGAGCATGGTTTAATTTAATGTCCTCATTAGACAGTAAGTCCACAGATCTGCATATAGTTATGAACAAAGCATGTTTCCCAGATAAGGAAGGTTTTCCCCAAAGGACAGGAACCGATCTAGAAAATGAAGTGTATGGATTAGGAAATTTTACACTTAACCTCATGATTCTAACCGTTTAGTCTGAGACTAATTCGGACTTGCCGTTTATTTCAGTTCTACCAGTGAAAGGTGAATTATGCGTCAGAAAGAATGGTTCAGTACACCTAGGACACAGTGATTGTAATACTGTGGTCGAATTCAGTGATAAAGGAAAGTCTACTTTCAAAGCCTCCCGCCATTCTTACTTTATATGTGGTCAGACAGCTTATGTACGTCTGCCCTTGGATTGGGATGGAACGTGTTATATTGCGTTCCTATTACCACCTGTTTTTCTAGCTCCACCCGATTATCATCGAAATCCACATCTTGTGCATGTAAGACATAGAAGGGAGATCAAGACCCCGATTGTCGACCAGACTGAGACAACATTGGAGCAATATACAGATTTCAATAAAGGATTCTTTTTCTTCATAGGTCCCATTCAAAACAGTAAATTAATACGTAGATTAACCAGAACTTTGGAAGCAGTAGTGAATGAGACTACTTCTGCTTTGGGTAACCTGACCGAAGAGCAGTCTGCTATGAGACTTGTTGTTCTTCAAAACCGCCTTGTTCTTGACGTCATCCTGGCCGATAGGGGCGGAGCTTGTAGAGTGATCAGATCTAGTTGTTGTGTGTTTATTCCTAATAACGCACCGTCAGTATATAAAGCAATAACAAGGCTTCATGAAATAGCTCACCAGATACACCAGAATCCTGGCACCTGGACTTGGTCCGGTTGGCTATGGAGTGTGATATCCGCCTGGGGATGGAAAATACTGTCATTCCTAGGATTAGTATTTCTTATAATATTCAGTTTTTCAATTCAATTCATAATCTTTATTCGATTGTAAGTTTTACAATCATAAAAGTGCATTTTATGAGCACACAATTAAAAACATTACAGACAATTCATTTTCAAAATGGCAAATAATGACACAGTAAACAGTACAATATATCAGACAATATGAGCATGGGCAATATATGATTAAAAATATAAATAACTGTAATCTTAAAAAGTTCCTAAAATGTTTGCAGCATGGTTAGCCATCCATGCTTTTCCTGAAGCAGTTGTTGCCTCTGTCTACAATGTGGGCCAGCAATTTGCGGCTTGTGCGCCACAGCTTGTATTCCCCGTCCAAGTTCACGTTCCCGTTCCAGAATAAAAAAAGATGAGCAAATGATGTTATACGAACAGATAGATGGTCTCATGAAAATAGACATATCCTAAAGGGTGAAGTAGGGGCCAAGGAGGGAATGAGGAAATAGAAATTTTTAGGTAACCAGTATGTCCCCCCCTCGCACCCTATCCATGTACTCATGTTCCATATATGTCGTGTAATTCCCTTCCCGTGCCTGTCATGAAGACGCATATGCATTTGCGTCCAACGTTAACATGCTAGTTATTCAGTTCTCCATGAAAACCACGTTAATTTGGCTTTTAGGCCTATGGTGCCAACGTCTTTACATGGTACACTTTTAAATAACGCGAAGCACACGTTATCCACGTTTTCTGGCTCAGTCGAGCCAGGCCCTTAATTGAGGCTCCGAGTCTCTTCTGTCTCTGAAAGCTGTAGTTTAGGTATGTATCCCTGACCTTTACCTTACTTCCTGCCCAGCGAAGCGGTGCCCGGCTCGGCCTGGCCTGCCTGCCAAGACAGTATTTTGCCTACAGTTATCTGCTCAGCCTCCTCGAAAACACATTCCAGTCTAGTGAAATAGGTAAACATATTCCAGCCTGCAGAGCAAAGGGCCCGGCCTCCCTGTCCTCCTTGCAAGTAATTTACTGCACCCGTTGCCATAGTAGGCCCATGGCCCCGCTCATTGCACCAAGACACGTATGCACGCACTAGCATTCAGTATTGAACGCCTCTGTCCGAGAGACCTTTTACTTCAGATAATACATCCTCCAAACACAAGATACCAGATATGCTATAGGTACAGGTCGTTCTGACATTTCAGATATCATGACTCCTCTACTAGTGCTAAAGTCAAGCCCCCCAGCTCTCCCCAGTTACACGCCAATATCACGTCATGCTCAGTTGCGCACGCATCCATGCAGAAGGTTTCTGCTGACCGTGCAGAATCCCTCTATGTATCCACCCACTTATGTCATTTCTGTGACGTTTCCAGTACACACCTCCGTGTACGCCTCTGTACACGCCCTCTTTTACGCCCATGTGTTCTTATCTTTTTCTTTTTCACTAGTTACGCCTACTGTATTCAATGCAATTATACTGTTCTACTATATATATTGTGTGATGTTAATAAAATGTTGAATGTCCCTTCCTGAACCTTAGTGGTGATGGAACATGATGTCCGTTTCTCGAGAAACTTAATTAAAGCCCGTATGACTCAGATACCATGGACTCTGCCTCTCATTATATTTGAGCTATCCTTTATTGTCATTTAATGTATAGAAAAATAGTCCCGGTAATTTTATTTACCACAATGCCTTCCCTGGAAAGGAAACAAACTTCCGAGGACCGGTTTCTGGCATTCCAGACGTCTTTAGCCCGGCTTGCTTGAATCCAGTGGCAAAGTGAGCAAGGGACTCACGTCTGAGCATACCCTGCCACACTTATGGCGGCCAAAAGTGGTACAAAAAGGGGTGGTAATGGACGGAGCATCTGAACCAATCAAACACTCACACCCAGTCAGCAGATCTGGGTTTAATCCATCACCGTTCTTTAGCCCACTCTGCCACACCAGTTCAGACATGGCTATATGCAAATCAGTCTGACCCTGTGCCTCATGGGAACAGTCCAGCCTGAACTGCCAAGCCATGCCTTCCCTGGACCGGAAACAAGCTTCCGAGAACCGGTTTCTGGCATTCCAGCCGTCTTCAGCCCGGCTTGCTTCAATCCAGTGGCAAAGTAAACAAGGGACTCACGTCTGAGCATACCCTGCCACACTTATGGCAACCAAAAGCTGTACAAAAGGGGGTGGTAATGGACGGAGCATCTGAACCAATCAAACACTCACACCCAGTCAAAAGATCTGGGTTTAATCCATCACCGTTCTTTAGCCCACTCTGCCACCCCAGTTCAGACATGGGTATATGCAAATCAGTCTGACCCTGTGCCTGATGGGAACAGTCCAGCCCGAACTGCCAAGCCATTCCTTCCCTGGACCGGAAACAGGCTTCAGAGAAACAGTGTCTGGCATTCCAGCCGTCTTCAGCCCGGCTTGCTTGAATCCAGTCGCTAAGTGAGCAAGGTACTCATGTCTGAGCATAACCTGCCACACTTATGGCGGCCAAAAGGGGTACAAAAGGGGGTGGTAATGGACGGAGCATCTGAACCAATCAAACACTCACACCCAGTCAAAAGATCTAGGTTTAATCCATCACCGTTCTTTAGCCCACTCTGCCACCCCAGTTCAGACATGGATATATGCAAATCAGTCTGACCCTGTGCCTCATGGGAGCAGTCCAGCCCAAACTGCCAAGCCATGCCTTCCCTGGACCAGAAACAAGCTTCCGAGGACCGATTTCTGGCATTCCAGCCGTCTTCAGCCTGGCTTGCTTGAATCCAGTGGCAAAGTGAGCAAGGGACTCACGTCTGAGCATACCCTGCCGCACTTATGGCGGCCAAAAGCAGTACAAAAGGGGGTGGTAATGGACGGAGCATCTGATCCAATTAAATACTCACACCCAGTCAAAAGATCTATGTTTAATCCATCACCGTTCTTTAGCCCACTCTGCCACCCCAGTTCAGACATGGCTATATGCAAATCAGTCTGACCCTGTGCCTCATGGGAACAGTCCAGCCCGAACTGCCAAGCCATGCCTACCCTGGACCGGAAACAAGCTTCCAAGGACCGGTTTCTGGCATTCCAGCCGTCTTCAGCCCGGCTTGCTTGAATCCAGTGGCAAAGTGAGCAAGGGACACAAGTCTGAGCATACCCTGCCACACTTATGGCGGCCAAAAGCGGTACAAAAGGGGGTGGTAATGGACAGAGCATCTGAACCAATCAAACACTCACACCCAGTCAAAAGATCTGGGTTTAATCCATCACCGTTCTTTAGCCCACTCTGCCACCCCAGTTCAGACATGGCTATATAAAAATCAGTCTGACCCTGTGCCTCATGGGAACAGTCCAGCCTGAACTGCCAAGCCATGCCTTCCCTGGACCGGAAACAAGCTTCCGAGGACCGGTTTCTGGCATTCCAGCCGTCTTCAGCCCGGCTTGCTTGAATCCAGTGGCAAAGTGAGCAAGGGACTCACGTCTGAGCATACCCTGCCACACTTATGGCGGCCAAAAGCAGTACAAAAGGGGGTGGTAATGGACGGAGCATCTGAACCAATCAAACACTCACACCCAGTCAAAAGATCTGAGTTTAATCCATCACCGTTCTTTAGCCCACTCTGCCACCCAGTTCAGACATGGCTATATGCAAATCAGTCTGACCCTGTGCCTCATGGGAACAGTACAGCCCAAACTGCCAAGCCATGCCTTCCCTGGACCGGAAACAAGCTTCCGAGGACCGGTTTCTGGCATTCCAGCCATCTTCAGCCCGGCATGCTTGAATCCAGTGGCAAAGTGAACAAGGGACTCACGTCTGAGCATACCCTGCCACACTTATGGCGGCCAAAAGCAGTACAAAAGGGGGTGGTAATGGACGGAGCATCTGAACCAATTAAATACTCACACCCAGTCAAAAGATCTGGGTTTAATCCATCACCGTTCTTTAGCCCACTCTGCCACCCCAGTTCAGACATGGCTATATGCAAATCAGTCTAACCCTGTGCCTCATGGGAACAGTCCAGCCCGAACTGCCAAGCCATTCCTTCCCTAGACCGGAAACCGGCTTCAGAGAAACAGTGTCTGGCATTCCAGCCGTCTTCAGCCCGGCTTGCTTGAATCCAGTGGCTAAGTGAGCAAGGGACTCATGTCTGGGCATAACCTGCCACACTTATGGCTGCTAAAAGGGGTACAAAAGTGGGTGGTAATGGACGGAGCATCTGAACCAATCAAACACTCACACCCAGTCAAAAGATCTGGGTTTAATCCATCACCGTTCTTTAGCCCACTCTGCCACCCCAGTTCAGACATGGATATATGCAAATCAGTCTGACCGTGTGCCTCATGGGAACAGTCCAGCCCGAACTGCCAAGCCATGCCTTCCCTGGACCGGAAACAAGCTTCCGAGGACCGATTTCTGGCATTCCAGCCGTCTTCAGCCCGGCTTGCTTGAATCCAGTGGCAAAGTGAGCAAGGGACTCTCGTCTGAGCATACCCTGCCACATTTATGGAGGCGAAAAGCAGTACAAAAGGGGGTGGTAATGGACGGAGCATCTGAACCAATTAAATACTCACACCCAGTCAAAAGATCTGGGTTTAATCCATCACCGTTCTTTAGCCCACTCTGCCACCCCAGTTCAGACATGGCTATATGCAAATCAGTCTGACCCTGTGCCTCATGAGAACAGTCCAGCCCGAACTGCCAAGCCATGCCTTCCCTGGACCGGAAACAAGCTTCCAAGGACCGGTTTCTGGCATTCCAGCCGTCTTCAGCCCGGCTTGCTTGAATCCAGTGGCAAAGTGAGCAAGGGACACAAGTCTGAGCATACCCTGCCACACTTATGGCGGCCAAAAGCGGTACAAAAGGGGGTGGTGATGGACAGAGCATCTGAACCAATCAAACACTCACACCCAGTCAAAAGATCTGGGTTTAATCCATCACCGTTCTTTAGCCCACTCTGCCACCCCAGTTCTGACATGGCTATATGCAAATCAGTCTGACCCTGTGCCTCATGGGAACAGTCCAGCCCGAACTGCCAAGCCATGCCTTCCCTTGACCCGAAACAAGCTTCCGAGGACCGGTTTCTGGCATTCCAGCCATCTTCAGCCCGGCTTGCTTGAATCCAGTGGCAAAGTGAACAAGGGACTCACGTCTGAGCATACCCTGCCACACTTATGGCGGCCAAAAGCGGTACAAAAGGGAGTGGTAATGGACGGAGCATCTGAACCAATCAAACACTCACACCCAGTCAAAAAATCTGGGTTTAATCCATCACCATTCTTTATCCCACTCTGCCACCCCAGTTCAGACATGGCTATATGCAAATCAGTCTGATTCTGTGCCTCATGGGAACAGTCCAGCCCGAACTGCCAAGCCATTCCTTCCCTGGACCGGAAACAAGCTTCCAAGAAACAGTTTCTTGCATTCCAGCCGTCTTCAGCCCGGCTTGCTTGAATCCAGTGGCAGAGTGAGCAAGGGACTCACGTCTGAGCATACCCTGCCACACTTATGGCGGCCAAAAGCGGTACAAAAGGGGGTGGTAATGGACGGAGCATCTGAACCAATCAAACACTCACACCCAGTCAAAAGATCTGGGTTTAATCCATCACCGTTCTTTAGCCCACTCTGCCACGCCAGTTCAGACATGGGTATATGCAAATCAGTCTGACCCTGTGCCTCATGGGAACAGTCCAGCCCGAACTGCCAAGCCATTCCTTCCCTGGACCAGAAACAGGCTTCAGAGAAACAGTGTCTGGCATTCCAGCCGTCTTCAGCCCGGCTTGCTTGAATCCAGTGGCTAAGTGAGCAAGGGACTTATGTCTGAGCATAACCTGCCACACTTATGGCGGCCAAAAGGGGTACAAAAGGGGGTGATAATGGACGGAGCATCTGAACCAATCAAACACTCACACCCATTCAAAAGATCTTGGTTTAATCCATCACCGTTCTTTAGCCCACTCTGCCACCCCAGTTCAGACATGGCTATATGCAAATCAGTTTGACCTTGTGCCTCATGGGAACAGTCAAGCCCGAACTGCCAAGCCATTCCTTCCCTGGACCGGAAACAGGCTTCAGAGAAACAGTGTCTGGCATTCCAGCCGTCTTCAGCCCGGCTTGCTTGAATCCAGTGGCTAATTGAGCAAGGGACTCATGTCTGAGCATAACCTGCCACACTTATGGCGGCCAAAAGGGGTACAAAAGGGGGTGGTAATGGACGGAGCATCTGAACCAATCAAACACTCACACCCATTCAAAAGATCTTGGTTTAATCCATCACCGTTCTTTAGCCCACTCTGCCACCCCAGTTCAGACATGGCTATATGCAAATCAGTCTGACCCTGTGCCTCATGGGAGCAGTCCAGCCCGAACTGCCAAGCCATGCCTTCCCTGGAACGGAAACAAGCTTCCGAGGACCGGTTTCTGGCATTCCAGCCGTCTTCAGCCTGGCTTGCTTGAATCCAGTGGCAAAGTGAGCAAGGGACTCACGTCTGAGCATAGCCTGCCACACTTAAGGTGGCCAAAAGCGGTACAAAAGGGGGTGCTAATGGACGGAGCATCTGAACCAATCAAACACTCACACCCATTCAAAAGATCTTGGTTTAATCCATCACCGTTCTTTAGCCCACTCTGCCACCCCAGTTCAGACATGGCTATATGCAAACCAGTCTGACCATGTGCCTCATGGGAACAGTCCAGCCCGAACTGCCAAGGCATGCCTTCCCTGGACCGGAAACAAGCTTCCGAGTACCTGTTTCTGGCATTTCAGCCGTCTTCAGCCCAGGCTTGCTTGAATCCAGTGGCAAAGTGAGCACGGGACTCACGTCTGAGCATACCCTGCCACATTTATGGCGGCCAAAAGCGGTACAAAAGGGGGTGGTAATGGACGGAGCATCTGAACTAATCAGACACTCACACCCAGTCAAAAGATCTATGTTTAATCCATCACCGTTCTTTAGCCCACTCTGCCACCCCAGTTCAGACATGGCTATATGCAAATCAGTCTGAGCCTGTGCCTCATGGGAACAGTCCAGCCCGAACTGCCAAGCCATGCCTTCCCTGGACCGGAAACAAGCTTCCGAGGACCGATTTCTGGCATTCCAGCCGTCTTCAGCCCGGCTTGCTTGAATCCAGTGGCAAAGTGAGCAAGGGACTCACGTCTGAGCATACCTGCCACACTTATGGCGGCCAAAAGCGGTACAAAAGGGGGTGGTAATGGATGGAGCATCTGAACCAATCAAACACTCACACCCAGTCAAAAGATCTGGGTTTAATCCATCACTGTTCTTTAGCCCACTCTGCCACCCTAGTTCAGACATGGCTCTATGCTAATCAGTCTGACCCTGTGCCTCATAGGAACAGTCCAGCCTGAACTGCAAAGCCATGCCTTCCCTGGACCGGAAACGAGCTTCCGAGGACCGGCTTCTGGCATTCCAGCCGTCTTCAGCCTGGCTTGCTTGAATCCAGTGGCAAAGTGATCAAGGGACTCACGTCTGAGCCTACCCTGCCACACTTATGGCGGCCAAAAGCGGTACAAAAGGGGGTGGTAATGGACGGAGCATCTGAACCAATCAAACACTCATACCCATTCAAAAGATCTTGGTTTAATCCATCACCGTTCTTTAGCCCACTCTGCCACCCCAGTTCAGACATGGCTATATGCAAATCAGTCTGACCCTGTGCCTCATGGGAACAGTCCAGCCCGAACTGCCAAGCCATGCCTTCCCTGGAACGGAAACAAGCTTCCGAGGACCGGTTTCTGGCATTCCAGCCGTCTTTAGCCCGGTTTGCTTGAATCCAGTGGCAAAGTGAGCAAGGGACTCACGTCTGAGCATACCCTGCCACACTTATGGTGGCCAAAAGCTGTACAAAAAGGGGTGGTAATGGACAGAGCATCTGAACCAATCAAACACTCACACCCAGTCAAAAGATCTGGATTTAATACCATCACCGTTCTTTAGCCCACTCTGCCACCCCAGTTCAGACATGGCTATATGCAAATCAGTCTGACCCTGTGCCTCATGGGAACAGTCCAGCCCGAACTGCCAAGCCATTCCTTCCCTGGACAGGAAACAAGTTTCAGAGGACCGGTTTCTGGCATTCCAGCCGTCTTTAGCCCGGCTTGCTTGAATCCAGTGGCAAAGTGAGCAAGGGACTCACATCTGAGCATAACCTGCCACACCCATGGCGGCCAAAAGCGGTACAAAAGGGGGTGGTAATGGACGGAGCATCTGAACCAATCAAACACTCACACCCATTTAAAAGATCTGGGTTTAATCCATCACCGTTCTTTAGCCCACTCTGCCACCCTAGTTCAGACATGGCTATATGCAAATCAGTCTGACCCTGTGCCTTATGGGAACAGTCCAGCCCGAACTTCCAAGCCATGCCTTCCCTGGAACGGAAACAAGCTTCCGAGGACCGGTTTCTGGCATTCCAGCCTTCTTTAGCCCGGCTTGCTTGAATCCAGTGGCAAAGTGAGCAAGGGACTCACGGCTGAGCATACCCTGCCACACTTATGGCGGCCAAAAGCGGTACAAAAGGGGGTGGTAATGGACGGAGCATCTGAACCAATCAAACACTCACACCCAGTCAAAAGATCTGGGTTTAATCCATCACTGTTCTTTATCCCACTCTGCCACCCCAGTTCAGACATGGCTATATGCAAATCAGTCTGACCCTGTGCCTCATGGGAACAGTCCTGCCCGAACTGCCAAGCCATTCCTTCCCTGGACCGGAAACAAGTTTCAGAGAAACAGTTTCTGGCATTCCAGCCGTCTTCAGCCCGGCTTGCTTGAATCCAGTGGCTAAGTGAGCAAGGGACTCACGTCTGAGCATAACCTGCCACACTTATGGCGGCCAAAAGCAGTACAAAAGGGGGTGGTAATGGGCGGAGCATCTGAACCAATCAAACACTCACACCCATTTAAAAGATCTGGGTTTAATCCATAACCGTTCTTTAGCCCACTCTGCCACCCCAGTTCAGACATGGCTACATGCAAATCAGTCTGACCCTGGGCCAGGGACAGACTAATTTGCATGTAGCCAGGTTCTGAGCTGGGATGGTGCAGTGAGCTAAAAAATGGTGATGGATCAAGCCCTGATCTTTGGACTGGGTAAGAGTGGTCTGCTTAATTCAGACACTCTGTCCATCACCACTCCCTTTTCTGAATCGTTTTGTCCACAATAAGCGTGGAAGGGTATGCTCAGACATGAGTCCCTTGCTCACTGCACCATCAGGATTCAAGCAAGCCGGGCCGAAGACAGCTGTAATGCCAGAAACCGGTCCCCGGAAGCTTGTTTCCTTTCCAGTATAAGAATTGGCTTGGTAGTTTGGTCTGCCCCGTTCCCATGAAGCACTGGGCCAGGGACAGACTTATTTGCATGTAGCCAGGTTCTGAGCTGGGATGGTGCAGTGAGCTAAAAAACGGTGATGGATCAAGCCCTGATCCTTGGACTGGGTAAGAGTGGTCTGCTTCATTCAGACACTCTGTCCATCACCACCCCCTTTTCTCCCTGTGCCTCATGGGAACAGTCCAGCCCGAACTGCCAAGCCATTCCTTCCCTGGACCGGAAACAAGCTTCCGAGGACCGGTTTCTGGCATTCCAGCCGTCTTTAGCCCGGCTTGCTTGAATCCAGTGGCAAAGTGAGCAAGGGACTCACGTCTGAGCATACCCTGCCACACTTATGGTGGCCAAAAGCTGTACAAAAAGGGGTGGTAATGGACAGAGCATCTGAACCAATCAAACACTCACACCCAGTCAAAAGATCTGGGTTTAATGCATCACCGTTCTTTAGCCCACTCTGCCACCCCAGTTCAGACATGGGTATATGCAAATCAGTCTGACCCTGTGCCTCATGGGAACAGTCCAGCCCGAACTGCCAAGCCATTCCTTCCCTGGACCGGAAACAAGTTTCAGAGAAACAGTTTCTGGCATTCCAGCCGTCTTCAGCCCGGCTTGCTTGAATCCAGTGGCTAAGTGAGCAAGGGACTCACGTCTGAGCATAACCTGCCACACTTATGGCGGCCAAAAGCGGTACAAAAGGGGGTGGTAATGGGCGGAGCATCTGAACCAATCAAACACTCACACCCATTTAAAAGATCTGGGTTTAATCCATCACCGTTCTTTAGCCCACTCTGCCACCCCAGTTCAGACATGGCTACATGCAAATCAGTCTGACCCTGGGCCAGGGACAGACTAATTTGCATGTAGCCAGGTTCAGAGCTGGGATGGTGCAGTGAGCTAAAAAATGGTGATGGATCAAGCCCTGATCTTTGGACTGGGTAAGAGTGGTGTGCTTAATTCAGACACTCTGTCCATCACCACTCCCTTTTCTGAATCGTTTTGTCCACAATAAGCGTGGAAGGGTATGCTCAGACATGAGTCCCTTGCTCACTGCACCATCAAGATTCAAGCAAGCCGGGCCGAAGACGGCTGTAATGCCAGAAACCGGTCCCCGGAAGATTGTTTGCTTTCCAGTATAAGAATTGGCTTGGTAGTTTGGTCTGCCCTGTTCCCATGAAGCACTGGGCCAGGGACAGACTTATTTGCATGTAGCCAGGTTCTGAGCTGGGATGGTGCAGTGAGCTAAAAAACGGTGATGGATCAAGCCCTGATCCTTGGACTGGGTAAGAGTGGTCTGCTTCATTCAGACACTCTGTCCATCACCACCCCCTTTTCTCCCTGTGCCTCATGGGAACAGTCCAGCCCGAACTGCCAAGCCATTCCTTCCCTGGACCGGAAACAAGCTTCCAAGAAACAGTTTCTGGCATTCCAGCCGTCTTCAGCCCAGCTTGCTTGAATCCAGTGGCAGAGTGAGCAAGGGACTCACGTCTGAGCATACTCTGCCACACTTATGGCGGCCAAAAGCTGTACAAAAGGGGGTGGTAATAGACGGAGCATCTGAACCAATCAAACACTCACACCCAGTCAATAGATCTGGGTTTCATCCATCACCGTTTTTTAGCCCACTCTGCCCCCCTTATTCAGACATGGCTATATGCAAATCAGTCTGATCCTGTGCCTCATGGGAACATTCCAGCCCGAACTGCCAAGCTATGCCTTCCCTGGACCGGAAACAAGCTTCCGAGGACCGGTTTCTGGCATTCCAGCCGTCTTCAGCCCGGCTTGCTTGAATCCAGTGGCAAAGTGAGCAAGGGACTCACGTCTGAGCATACCTGCCACACTTATGGCGGCCAAAAGCGGTACAAAAGGGGGTGGTAATGGACGGAGCATCTGAACCAATCAAACACTCACACCCAGTCAAAAGATCTGGGTTTAATCCATCACTGTTCTTTATCCCACTCTGCCACCCCAGTTCAGACATGGCTATATGCAAATCAGTCTGACCCTGTGCCTCATGGGAACAGTCCAGCCCGAACTGCCAAGCCATTCCTTCCCTGGACCGGAAACAAGTTTCCGAGGACCGGTTTCTGGCATTCCAGCCGTCTTTAGCCCGGCTTGCTTGAATCCAGTGGCAAAGTGAGCAAGGGACTCACGTCTGAGCATAACCTGCCACACCCATGGCGGCCAAAAGCGGTACAAAAGGGGGTGGTAATGGACGGAGCATCTGAACCAATCAAACACTCACACCTAGTCAAAAGATCTGGGTTTAATCCATCACCGTTCTTTAGCCCACTCTGCCACCCTAGTTCAGACATGGCTCTATGCTAATCAGTCTGACCCTGTGCCTCATAGGAACAGTCCAGCCCGAACTGCAAAGCCATGCCTTCCCTGGACCGGAAACGAGCTTCCGAGGACCGGCTTCTGGCATTCCAGCCGTCTTCAGCCTGGCTTGCTTGAATCCAGTGGCAAAGTGATCAAGGGACTCACGTCTGAGCCTACCCTGCCACACTTATGGCGGCCAAAAGCGGTACAAAAGGGGGTGGTAATGGACGGAGCATCTGAACCAATCAAACACTCATACCCATTCAAAAGATCTTGGTTTAATCCATCACCGTTCTTTAGCCCACTCTGCCACCCCAGTTCAGACATGGCTATATGCAAATCAGTCTGACCCTGTGCCTCATGGGAACAGTCCAGCCCGAACTGCCAAGCCATGCCTTCCCTGGAACGGAAACAAGCTTCCGAGGACCGGTTTCTGGCATTCCAGCCGTCTTTAGCCCGGTTTGCTTGAATCCAGTGGCAAAGTGAGCAAGGGACTCACGTCTGAGCATACCCTGCCACACTTATGGTGGCCAAAAGCTGTACAAAAAGGGGTGGTAATGGACAGAGCATCTGAACCAATCAAACACTCACACCCAGTCAAAAGATCTGGGTTTAATGCATCACCGTTCTTTAGCCCACTCTGCCACCCCAGTTCAGACATGGCTATATGCAAATCAGTCTGACCCTGTGCCTCATGGGAACAGTCCAGCCCGAACTGCCAAGCCATTCCTTCCCTGGACCGGAAACAAGTTTCAGAGGACCGGTTTCTGGCATTCCAGCCGTCTTTAGCCCGGCTTGCTTGAATCCAGTGGCAAAGTTAGCAAGGGACTCACATCTGAGCATAACCTGCCACACCCATGGCGGCCAAAAGCGGTACAAAAGGGGGTGGTAATGGACGGAGCATCTGAACCAATCAAACACTCACACCCATTTAAAAGATCTGGGTTTAATCCATCACCGTTCTTTAGCCCACTCTGCCACCCTAGTTCAGACATGGCTATATGCAAATCAGTCTGACCCTGTGCCTTATGGGAACAGTCCAGCCCGAACTTCCAAGCCATGCCTTCCCTGGAACGGAAACAAGCTTCCGAGGACCGGTTTCTGGCATTCCAGCCGTCTTTAGCCCGGCTTGCTTGAATCCAGTGGCAAAGTGAGCAAGGGACTCACGTCTGAGCATACCCTGCCACACTTATGGCGGCCAAAAGCGGTACTGAAGGGGGTGGTAATGGACGGAGCATCTGAACCAATCAAACACTCACACCCATTTAAAAGATCTGGGTTTAATCCATCACCGTTCTTTAGCCCACTCTGCCACCCTAGTTCAGACATGGCTATATGCAAATCAGTCTGACCCTGTGCCTTATGGGAACAGTCCAGCCCAAACTGCCAAGCCATTCCTTCCCTGGACCGGAAACAAGTTTCCGAGGACCGGTTTCTGGCATTCCAGCCGTCTTTAGCCCGGCTTGCTTGAATCCAGTGGCAAAGTGAGCAAGGGACTCACGTCTGAGCATAACCTGCCACACCCATGGCGGCCAAAAGCGGTACAAAAGAAGGTGGTAATGGACGGAGCATCTGAACCAATCAAACACTCACACCTAGTCAAAAGATCTGGGTTTAATCCATCACCGTTCCTTAGCCCACTCTGCCACCCTAGTTCAGACATGGCTCTATGCTAATCGGTCTGACCCTGTGCCTCATAGGAACAGTCCAGCCCGAACTGCAAAGCCAGGCCTTCCCTGGACCGGAAACGAGCTTCCGAGGACCGGCTTCTGGCATTCCAGCCGTCTTCAGCCTGGCTTGCTTGAATCCAGTGGCAAAGTGATCAAGGGACTCACGTCTGAGCATACCCTGCCACACTTATGGCGGCCAAAAGCGGTACAAAAGGGGGTGGTAATGGACAGAGCATCTGAACCAATCAAACACTCATACCCATTCAAAAGATCTTGGTTTAATCCATCACCGTTCTTTAGCCCACTCTGCCACCCCAGTTCAGACATGGCTATATGCAAATCAGTCTGACCCTGTGCCTCATGGGAACAGTCCAGCCCGAACTGCCAAGCCATGCCTTCCCTGGAACGGAAACAAGCTTCCGAGGACCGGTTTCTGGCATTCCAGCCGTCTTTAGCCCGGCTTGCTTGAATCCAGTGGCAAAGTGAGCAAGGGACTCACGTCTGAGCATACCCTGCCACACTTATGGTGGCCAAAAGCTGTACAAAAAGGGGTGGTAATGGACAGAGCATCTGAACCAATCAAACACTCACACCCAGTCAAAAGATCTGGGTTTAATGCATCACCGTTCTTTAGCCCACTCTGCCACCCCAGTTCAGACATGGGTATATGCAAATCAGTCTGACCCTGTGCCTCATGGGAACAGTCCAGCCCAAACTGCCAAGCCATTCCTTCCCTGGACCGGAAACAAGTTTCAGAGAAACAGTTTCTGGCATTCCAGCCGTCTTCAGCCCGGCTTGCTTGAATCCAGTGGCTAAGTGAGCAAGGGACTCACGTCTGAGCATAACCTGCCACACTTATGGCGGCCAAAAGTGGTACAAAAGGGGGTGGTAATGGGCGGAGCATCTGAACCAATCAAACACTCACACCCATTTAAAAGATCTGGGTTTAATCCATCACCGTTCTTTAGCCCACTCTGCCACCCCAGTTCAGACATGGCTACATGCAAATCAGTCTGACCCTGGGCCAGGGACAGACTCATTTGCATGTAGCCAGGTTCTGAGCTGGGATGGTGCAGTGAGCTAAAAAATGGTGATGGATCAAGCCCTGATCTTTGGACTGGGTAAGAGTGGTCTGCTTAATTCAGACACTCTGTCCATCACCACTCCCTTTTCTGAATCGTTTTGTCCACAATAAGCGTGGAAGGGTATGCTCAGACATGAGTCCCTTGCTCACTGCACCATCAGGATTCAAGCAAGCCGGGCCAAAGACGGCTGTAATGCCAGAAACCGGTCCCCGGAAGATTGTTTGCTTTCCAGTATAAGAATTGGCTTGGTAGTTTGGTCTGCCCTGTTCCCATGAAGCACTGGGCCAGGGACAGACTTATTTGCATGTAGCCAGGTTCTGAGCTGGGATGGTGCAGTGAGCTAAAAAACGGTGATGGATCAAGCCCTGATCCTTGGACTGGGTAAGAGTGGTCTGCTTCATTCAGACACTCTGTCCATCACCACCCCGTTTTCTCCCTGTGCCTCATGGGAACAGTCCAGCCCGAACTGCCAAGCCATTCCTTCCCTGGACCGGAAACAAGCTTCCAAGAAACAGTTTCTGGCATTCCAGCCGTCTTCAGCCCAGCTTGCTTGAATCCAGTGGCAGAGTGAGCAAGGGACTCACGTCTGAGCATACTCTGCCACACTTATGGCGGCCAAAAGCTGTACAAAAGGGGGTGGTAATAGACGGAGCATCTGAACCAATCAAACACTCACACCCAGTCAATAGATCTGGGTTTCATCCATCACCGTTTTTTAGCCCACTCTGCCCCCCTTATTCAGACATGGCTATATGCAAATCAGTCTGATCCTGTGCCTCATGGGAACATTCCAGCCCGAACTGCCAAGCTATGCCTTCCCTGGACCGGAAACAAGCTTCCGAGGACCGGTTTCTGGCATTCCAGCCGTCTTCAGCCCGGCTTGCTTGAATCCAGTGGCAAAGTGAGCAAGGGACTCACGTCTGAGCATACCTGCCACACTTATGGCGGCCAAAAGCGGTACAAAAGGGGGTGGTAATGGACGGAGCATCTGAACCAATCAAACACTCACACCCAGTCAAAAGATCTGGGTTTAATCCATCACTGTTCTTTATCCCACTCTGCCACCCCAGTTCAGACATGGCTATATGCAAATCAGTCTGACCCTGTGCCTCATGGGAACAGTCCAGCCCGAACTGCCAAGCCATTCCTTCCCTGGACCGGAAACAAGTTTCCGAGGACCGGTTTCTGGTATTCCAGCCGTCTTTAGCCCGGCTTGCTTGAATCCAGTGGCAAAGTGAGCAAGGGACTCACGTCTGAGCATAACCTGCCACACCCATGGCGGCCAAAAGCGGTACAAAAGGGGGTGGTAATGGACGGAGCATCTGAACCAATCAAACACTCACACCTAGTCAAAAGATCTGGGTTTAATCCATCACCGTTCTTTAGCCCACTCTGCCACCCTAGTTCAGACATGGCTCTATGCTAATCAGTCTGACCCTGTGCCTCATAGGAACAGTCCAGCCCGAACTGCAAAGCCATGCCTTCCCTGGACCGGAAACGAGCTTCCGAGGACCGGCTTCTGGCATTCCAGCCGTATTCAGCCTGGCTTGCTTGAATCCAGTGGCAAAGTGATCAAGGGACTCACGTCTGAGCCTACCCTGCCACACTTATGGCGGCCAAAAGCGGTACAAAAGGGGGTGGTAATGGACGGAGCATCTGAACCAATCAAACACTCATACCCATTCAAAAGATCTTGGTTTAATCCATCACCGTTCTTTAGCCCACTCTGCCACCCCAGTTCAGACATGGCTATATGCAAATCAGTCTGACCCTGTGCCTCATGGGAACAGTCCAGCCCGAACTGCCAAGCCATGCCTTCCCTGGAACGGAAACAAGCTTCCGAGGACCGGTTTCTGGCATTCCAGCCGTCTTTAGCCCGGTTTGCTTGAATCCAGTGGCAAAGTGAGCAAGGGACTCACGTCTGAGCATACCCTGCCACACTTATGGTGGCCAAAAGCTGTACAAAAAGGGGTGGTAATGGACAGAGCATCTGAACCAATCAAACACTCACACCCAGTCAAAAGATCTGGGTTTAATGCATCACCGTTCTTTAGCCCACTCTGCCACCCCAGTTCAGACATGGCTATATGCAAATCAGTCTGACCCTGTGCCTCATGGGAACAGTCCAGCCCGAACTGCCAAGCCATTCCTTCCCTGGACCGGAAACAAGTTTCAGAGGACCGGTTTCTGGCATTCCAGCTGTCTTTAGCCCGGCTTGCTTGAATCCAGTGGCAAAGTTAGCAAGGGACTCACATCTGAGCATAACCTGCCACACCCATGGCGGCCAAAAGCGGTACAAAAGGGGGTGGTAATGGACGGAGCATCTGAACCAATCAAACACTCACACCCATTTAAAAGATCTGGGTTTAATCCATCACCGTTCTTTAGCCCACTCTGCCACCCTAGTTCAGACATGGCTATATGCAAATCAGTCTGACCCTGTGCCTTATGGGAACAGTCCAGCCCGAACTTCCAAGCCATGCCTTCCCTGGAACGGAAACAAGCTTCCGAGGACCGGTTTCTGGCATTCCAGCCGTCTTTAGCCCGGCTTGCTTGAATCCAGTGGCAAAGTGAGCAAGGGACTCACGTCTGAGCATACCCTGCCACACTTATGGCGGCCAAAAGCGGTACAAAAGGGGGTGGTAATGGACGGAGCATCTGAACCAATCAAACACTCACACCCAGTCAAAAGATCTGGGTTTAATCCATCACTGTTCTTTATCCCACTCTGCCACCCCAGTTCAGACATGGCTATATGCAAATCAGTCTGACCCTGTGCCTCATGGGAACAGTCCAGCCCAAACTGCCAAGCCATTCCTTCCCTGGACCGGAAACAAGTTTCCGAGGACCGGTTTCTGGCATTCCAGCCGTCTTTAGCCCGGCTTGCTTGAATCCAGTGGCAAAGTGAGCAAGGGACTCACGTCTGAGCATAACCTGCCACACCCATGGCGGCCAAAAGCGGTACAAAAGAAGGTGGTAATGGACGGAGCATCTGAACCAATCAAACACTCACACCTAGTCAAAAGATCTGGGTTTAATCCATCACCGTTCCTTAGCCCACTCTGCCACCCTAGTTCAGACATGGCTCTATGCTAATCGGTCTGACCCTGTGCCTCATAGGAACAGTCCAGCCCGAACTGCAAAGCCAGGCCTTCCCTGGACCGGAAACGAGCTTCCGAGGACCGGCTTCTGGCATTCCAGCCGTCTTCAGCCTGGCTTGCTTGAATCCAGTGGCAAAGTGATCAAGGGACTCACGTCTGAGCATACCCTGCCACACTTATGGCGGCCAAAAGCGGTACAAAAGGGGGTGGTAATGGACAGAGCATCTGAACCAATCAAACACTCATACCCATTCAAAAGATCTTGGTTTAATCCATCACCGTTCTTTAGCCCACTCTGCCACCCCAGTTCAGACATGGCTATATGCAAATCAGTCTGACCCTGTGCCTCATGGGAACAGTCCAGCCCGAACTGCCAAGCCATGCCTTCCCTGGAACGGAAACAAGCTTCCGAGGACCGGTTTCTGGCATTCCAGCCGTCTTTAGCCCGGCTTGCTTGAATCCAGTGGCAAAGTGAGCAAGGGACTCACGTCTGAGCATACCCTGCCACACTTATGGTGGCCAAAAGCTGTACAAAAAGGGGTGGTAATGGACAGAGCATCTGAACCAATCAAACACTCACACCCAGTCAAAAGATCTGGGTTTAATGCATCACCGTTCTTTAGCCCACTCTGCCACCCCAGTTCAGACATGGGTATATGCAAATCAGTCTGACCCTGTGCCTCATGGGAACAGTCCAGCCCAAACTGCCAAGCCATTCCTTCCCTGGACCGGAAACAAGTTTCAGAGAAACAGTTTCTGGCATTCCAGCCGTCTTCAGCCCGGCTTGCTTGAATCCAGTGGCTAAGTGAGCAAGGGACTCACGTCTGAGCATAACCTGCCACACTTATGGCGGCCAAAAGTGGTACAAAAGGGGGTGGTAATGGGCGGAGCATCTGAACCAATCAAACACTCACACCCATTTAAAAGATCTGGGTTTAATCCATCACCGTTCTTTAGCCCACTCTGCCACCCCAGTTCAGACATGGCTACATGCAAATCAGTCTGACCCTGGGCCAGGGACAGACTCATTTGCATGTAGCCAGGTTCTGAGCTGGGATGGTGCAGTGAGCTAAAAAATGGTGATGGATCAAGCCCTGATCTTTGGACTGGGTAAGAGCGGTCTGCTTAATTCAGACACTCTGTCCATCACCACTCCCTTTTCTGAATCGTTTTGTCCACAATAAGCGTGGAAGGGTATGCTCAGACATGAGTCCCTTGCTCACTGCACCATCAGGATTCAAGCAAGCCGGGCCGAAGACGGCTGTAATGCCAGAAACCGGTCCCCGGAAGCTTGTTTCCTTTCCAGTATAAGAACTGGCTTGGTAGTTTGGTCTGCCCCGTTCCCATGAAGCACTGGGCCAGGGACAGACTTATTTGCATGTAGCCAGGTTCTGAGCTGGGATGGTGCAGTGAGCTAAAAAACGGTGATGGATCAAGCCCTGATCCTTGGACTGGGTAAGAGTGGTCTGCTTCATTCAGACACTCTGTCCATCACCACCCCCTTTTCTCCCTGTGCCTCATGGGAACAGTCCAGCCCGAACTGCCAAGCCATTCCTTCCCTGGACCGGAAACAAGCTTCCGAGGACCGGTTTCTGGCATTCCAGCCGTCTTTAGCCCGGCTTGCTTGAATCCAGTGGCAAAGTGAGCAAGGGACTCACGTCTGAGCATACCCTGCCACACTTATGGTGGCCAAAAGCTGTACAAAAAGGGGTGGTAATGGACAGAGCATCTGAACCAATCAAACACTCACACCCAGTCAAAAGATCTGGGTTTAATGCATCACCGTTCTTTAGCCCACTCTGCCACCCCAGTTCAGACATGGGTATATGCAAATCAGTCTGACCCTGTGCCTCATGGGAACAGTCCAGCCCGAACTGCCAAGCCATTCCTTCCCTGGACCGGAAACAAGTTTCAGAGAAACAGTTTCTGGCATTCCAGCCGTCTTCAGCCCGGCTTGCTTGAATCCAGTGGCTAAGTGAGCAAGGGACTCATGTCTGAGCATAACCTGCCACACTTATGGCGGCCAAAAGCGGTACAAAAGGGGGTGGTAATGGGCGGAGCATCTGAACCAATCAAACACTCACACCCATTTAAAAGATCTGGGTTTAATCCATCACCGTTCTTTAGCCCACTCTGCCACCCCAGTTCAGACATGGCTACATGCAAATCAGTCTGACCCTGGGCCAGGGACAGACTAATTTGCATGTAGCCAGGTTCTGAGCTGGGATGGTGCAGTGAGCTAAAAAATGGTGATGGATCAAGCCCTGATCTTTGGACTGGGTAAGAGTGGTCTGCTTAATTCAGACACTCTGTCCATCACCACTCCCTTTTCTGAATCGTTTTGTCCACAATCAGCGTGGAAGGGTATGCTCAGACATGAGTCCCTTGCTCACTGCACCATCAGGATTCAAGCAAGCCGGGCCGAAGACGGCTGTAATGCCAGAAACCGGTCCCCGGAAGCTTGTTTGCTTTCCAGTATAAGAATTGGCTTGGTAGTTTGGTCTGCCCTGTTCCCATGAAGCACTGGGCCAGGGACAGACTTATTTGCATGTAGCCAGGTTCTGAGCTGGGATGGTGCAGTGAGCTAAAAAACGGTGATGGATCAAGCCCTGATCCTTGGACTGGGTAAGAGTGGTCTGCTTCATTCAGACACTCTGTCCATCACCACCCCCTTTTCTCCCTGTGCCTCATGGGAACAGTCCAGCCCGAACTGCCAAGCCTTTCCTTCCCTGGACCGGAAACAAGCTTCCAAGAAACAGTTTCTGGCATTCCAGCCGTCTTCAGCCCAGCTTGCTTGAATCCAGTGGCAGAGTGAGCAAGGGACTCACGTCTGAGCATACTCTGCCACACTTATGGCGGCCAAAAGCTGTACAAAAGGGGGTGGTAATAGACGGAGCATCTGAACCAATCAAACACTCACACCCAGTCAATAGATCTGGGTTTCATCCATCACCGTTTTTTAGCCCACTCTGCCCCCCTTATTCAGACATGGCTATATGCAAATCAGTCTGATCCTGTGCCTCATGGGAACATTCCAGCCCGAACTGCAAAGCTATGCCTTCCCTGGACCGGAAACAAGCTTCCGAGGACCGGTTTCTGGCATTCCAGGCGTCTTCAGCCCGGCTTGCTTGAATCCAGTGGCAAAGTGAGCAAGGGACTCACGTCTGAGCATACCTGCCACACTTATGGCGGCCAAAAGCGGTACAAAAGGGGGTGGTAATGGACGGAGCATCTGAACCAATCAAACACTCACACCTAGTCAAAAGATCTGGGTTTAATCCATCACCGTTCTTTAGCCCACTCTGCCACCCTAGTTCAGACATGGCTCTATGCTAATCAGTCTGACCCTGTGCCTCATAGGAACAGTCCAGCCCGAACTGCAAAGCCATGCCTTCCCTGGACCGGAAACGAGCTTTCGAGGACCGGCTTCTGGCATTCCAGCCGTCTTCAGCCTGGCTTGCTTGAATCCAGTGGCAAAGTGATCAAGGGACTCACGTCTGAGCCTACCCTGCCACACTTATGGCGGCCAAAAGCGGTACAAAAGGGGGTGGTAATGGACGGAGCATCTGAACCAATCAAACACTCATACCCATTCAAAAGATCTTGGTTTAATCCATCACCATTTTTTAGCCCACTCTGCCACCCCAGTTCAGACATGGCTATATGCAAATCAGTCTGACCCTGTGCCTCATGGGAACAGTCCAGCCCGAACTGCCAAGCCATGCCTTCCCTGGAACGGAAACAAGCTTCCAAGAAACAGTTTCTGGCATTCCAGCCGTCTTCAGCCCAGCTTGCTTGAATCCAGTGGCAGAGTGAGCAAGGGACTCACGTCTGAGCATACTCTGCCACACTTATGGCGGCCAAAAGCTGTACAAAAGGGGGTGGTAATAGACGGAGCATCTGAACCAATCAAACACTCACACCCAGTCAATAGATCTGGGTTTCATCCATCACCGTTTTTTAGCCCACTCTGCCCCCCTTATACAGACATGGCTATATGCAAATCAGTCTGACCCTGTGCCTCATGGGAACATTCCAGCCCGAACTGCCAAGCTATGCCTTCCCTGGACCGGAAACAAGCTTCCGAGGACCGGTTTCTGGCATTCCAGCCGTCTTCAGCCCGGCTTGCTTGAATCCAGTGGCAAAGTGAGCAAGGGACTCACATCTGAGCATACCCTGCCACACCCATGGCGGCCAAAAGCGGTACAAAAGGGGGTGGTAATGGACGGAGCATCTGAACCAATCAAACACTCACACCCAGTCAAAAGATCTGGGTTTAATCCATCACCGTTCTTTAGCCCACTCTGCAACCCTAGTTCAGACATGGCTATATGCAAATCAGTCTGACCCTGTGCCTCATGGGAACAGTCCAGCCCGAACTGCCAAGCCATGCCTTCCCTGGACTGGAAACAACTTTCCGAGGACCGGTTTCTGGCATTCCAGCCATCTTCAGCCCGGCTTGCTTGAATCCAGTGGCAAAGTGAGCAAGGGACTTACGTCTGAGCATACCCTGCCACCCTTATATCGGCCAAAAGCGGTACAAAAGGGGGTGGTAATGGACGGAGCATCTGAACCAATCAAACACTCACACCCAGTTAAATATCTGGGTTTAATCCATCACCGTTCTTTAGCCCACTATGCCACCCCAGTTTAGACATGGCTATATGCAAATCAGTCTGACCCTGTGCCTCATGGGAACAGTCCAGCCCGAACTGCCGAGCCATGCCTTCCCTGGACCAGAAACAAGCTTCCGAGGACCGATTTCTGGCATTCCTGCCGTCTTCAGCCCGGCTTGCTTGAATCCAGTGGCAAAGTGAGCAAGGGACTCACGTCTGAGCATACTCTGCCACACTTATGGCGGCCAAAAGCGGTACAAAAGGGAGTGGTAATGGACAGAGCATCTGAACCAATCAAACACTCACACCCAGTCAAAAGATCAGGGTTTAATCCATCACCGTTCTTTAGCCCACTCTGCCACCCCAATTCAGACATGGCTACATGCAAATCAGTCTGACCCTGGGCCAGGGACAGACTAATTTGCATGTAGCCAGGTTCTGAGCTGGGATGGTGCAGTGAGCTAAAAAACGGTGATGGATCAAGCCCTGATCTTTGGACTGGGTTAGAGTGGTCTGCTTAATTCAGACACTCTGTCCATCACCACCTCCTTTTCTGAATCGTTTTGTCCACCATAAGCGTGGAAGGGTATGCTCAGACATGAGTCCCTTGCTCACTGCACCATCAGGATTCAAGCAAGCCGGGCCGAAGACGGCTGTAATGCCAGAAGCCGGTCCCCGGAAGCTTGTTTCCTTTCCAGTATAAGAATTGGCTTGGTAGTTTGGTTTGCTCTGTTCCCATGATGCACTGGGCCAGGGACAGACTAATTTGCAAGTAGCCAGTTTCTGAGCTGGGGTGGTGCAGTGAGCTAAAAAACGGTGATGGATCAAGCCCTGATCTTTGGACTGGGTAAGAGTGGTCTGCTTAATTCAGACGCTCTGTCCATCACCACCCCCTTTTCTGAATCCCTGTGCCTCATGGGATCAGTCCAGCCCGAACTGCAAAGCCATGCCGTCCCTGGACCGGAAACAAGCTTCCGAGGACCGGTTTCTGGCATTCCAGCCGTCCTCAGCCCGGCTTGCTTGAATCCAGTGGCAAAGTGAGCAAGGGACTCACGTCTGAGCATACCCTGCCACACTTATGGCGGCCAAAAGCGGTACAAAAGGGGGTGGTAATGGACGGAGCATCTGAACCAATCAAACACTCACACCCAGTCAAAAGATCTAGGTTTAATCCATCACCGTTCTTAGCCCACTCTGCCACCCCAGTTCAGACATGGCTATATGCAAATCAATCTGACCCTGTGCCTCATGGGAACAGTCCAGCCCGAACTGTCAAGCCATTCCTTCCCTGGACCGGAAACAAGCTTCCGAGAAACAGTTTCTGGCATTCCATCCGTCTTCAGCCCGGCTTGCTTGAATCCAGTGGCAGAGTGAGCAAGGGACTCACGTCTGAGCATACCCTGCCACACTTATGGCGGACAAAGCGGTACAAAAGGGGGTGGTAATAGACGGAGCATCTGAACCAATCAAACACTCACACCCAGTCAAAAGATCTGGGTTTAATCCATCACCGTTCTTTAGCCCACTCTGCCACCCTAGTTCAGACATGGCTATATACAAATCAGTCTGACCCTGTGCCTCATGGGAACAGTCCAGCCCGAACTGCCAAGCCATGCCTTCCCTGGACCAGAAACAAGCTTCCGAGGACCGATTTCTGGCATTCCAGCCGACTTCAGCCCGGCTTGCTTGAATCCAGTGGCAAAGTGAGCAAGGGACTCACGTCTGAGCATACCCTGCCACACTTATGGCGGCCAAAAGCTGTACAAAAGGGGGTGGTAATGGACGGAGCATCTGAACTAATCAAACGCTCACACCCAGTCAAAAGATCTGGGTTTAATCCATCACCATTCTTTAGCCCACTCTGCCATCCCAGTTCAGACATGGGTATATGCAAATCAGTCTGACCCTGTGCCTCATGGGAACAGTCCAGCCCGAACTACCAAGCCATTCCTTCCCTGGACCGGGAACAAGCTTCAGAGAAACAGTTTCTGGCATTCCAGCCGTCTTCAGCCCGGCTTGCTTGAATCCAGTGACTAAGTGAGCAAGGGACTCACGTCTGAGCATAACCTGCCACACTTATGGCGGCCAAAAGCGGTACAAAAGGGGGTGGTAATGGACGGAGCATCTAAACCAATCAAACACTCACACCCAGTCAAAAGATCTGGGTTTAATCCATCACCGTTCTTTAGCCCACTTTGCCACCCCAGTTCAGATATGGATATATGCAAATCAGTCTGACCCTGTGCCTCATGGAAACAGTACAGCCCAAACTGCCAAGCCATGCCTTCCCTGGACCGGAAACAAGCTTCCGAGGACCGGTTTCTGGCATTCCAGCCGTCTTCAGCCCGGCTTGCTTGAATCCAGTGGCAAAGTGAGCAAGGGACTCACGTCTGAGCATACCCTGCCACACTTATGGCGGCCAAAAGCGGTACAAAAGGGGGTGGTAATGGACCGAGCATCTGAACCAATCAAACACTCACACCCAGTCAAAAGATATGGGTTTAATCCATCACCGTTCTTTAGCCCACTCTGCCACCCCAGTTCAGACATGGCTATATGCAAATCAGTCTGACCCTGTGCCTCATGGGAACAGTACAGCCCGAACTGCCAAGCCATGCCTTCCCTGGACCGGAAACAAGCTTCGGAGGACCGGTTTCTGGCATTCCAGCCGTCTTCAGCCCGGCTTGCTTGAATCCAGTGGCAAAGTGAGCAAGGGACTCACTTCTGAGCATACCCTGCCACACTTATGGCGGCCAAAAGCAGTACAAAAGGGGGTGGTAATGGATGGAGCATCTGAACCAATCAAACACTCACACCCAGTCAAAAGATCTGGGTTTAATCCATCACCGTTCTTTAGCACACTCTGCCACCCCAGTTCAGACATGGCTATAATCAAATCAGTCTGACCCTGTGCCTCATGGGAACAGTCCAGCCCGTACTACCAAGCCATGCCTTCCCTAGACCGGAAACAAGCTTCTGAGGACCGGTTTCTGGCATTCCAGCCATCTTCAGCCCGGCTTGTTTGAATCCAGTGGCAAAGTGAGCAAGGGACACACGTCTGAGCATACCCTGCCACACTTATGGCGGCCAAAAGAGGTACAAAAGGGGGTGGTAATGGTCAGAGCATCTGAACCAATCAAACACTCACACCCAGTCAAAAGATCTGGGTTTAATCCATCACCGTTCTTTAGCCCACTCTGGCACCCCAGTTCAGACATAGCTATATGCAAATCAGTCTGACCCTGTGCCTCATGGGAACAGTCCAGCCCAAACTGCCAAGCCATGCCTTCCCTGGACCGGAAACAAGCTTCCGAAGACCGGTTTCTGGCATTCCAGCCGTCTTCAGCCCGGCTTGCTTGAATCCAGTGGCAAAGTGAGCATGGGACTCACGTCTGAGCATACCCTGCCACACTTATGGCGGCCAAAAGCGTTACAAAAGGGGGTGGTAATGGACGGAGCATCTGAACCAATCAAACACTCACACCGAGTCAAAAGATCTGGGTTTAATCTGTCACTGTTCTTTAGCCCACTCTGCCACCCCAGGTCAGACATGGCTATATGCAAATCAGTCTGACCCTGTGCCTCATGGGAACAGTCCAGCCCGAACTGCCAAGCAATGCCTTCCCTGGACCGGAAACAAGCTTCCGAGGACCGGTTTCTGGCATTCCAGCCGTCTTCAGCCCGGCTTGCTTGAATCCAGTGGCAAAGTGAGCAAGGGACTCATGGCTGAGCATACCCTGCCACACTTATGGCGGCCAAAAGCGGTACAAAAGGGGGTGGTAATGGATGGAGCATCTGAACCAATCAAACACTCACACCCAGTCAAAATATCTGGGTTTAATCCATCACCGTTCTTTAGCCCACTCTGCCACCCCAGTTCAGACATGGGTATATGCAAATCAGTCTGACTCTGTGCCTCATGGGAACAGTCCAGCCCGAACTGCCAAGCCATTCCTTCCCTGGACCAGAAACAAGCTTCCGAGGACCGGTTTCTGGCATTCCAGCCGTCTTCAGCCCGGCTTGCTTGAATCCAGTGGCAAAGTGTGCAAGGGACTCACTTCTGAGCATACACTGCCACACTTATGGCGGCCAAAAGCAGTACAAAAGGGGGTTGTAATGGATGGAGCATCTGAACCAATCAAACACTCACACCCAGTCAAAAGATCTGGGTTTAATACATCACCGTTCTTTAGCCCACTCTGCCACCCCAGTTCAGACATGGCTATATGCAAATCAGTCTGACCCTGTGCCTCATAGGAACAGTCCAGCCTGAGCTGCCAAGCCATGCCTTTCCTGGACCGGTACAAGCTTTCGAGGACTTGTTTCTGGCATACGAGCCATCTTCAGCCCGTCTTGCTTGAATCCAGTGGCAAAGTAAGCAAGGGACACACATCTGAGCATACCCTGCCACACTTATGGAGGCCAAAAGCGGTACAAAAGGGGGTGGTAATGGACAGAGCATCTGAACCAATCAAACACTCACACCCAGTCAAAAGATCTGGGTTTAATCCATCACCGTTCTTTAGCCCACTCTGCCACCCCAGTTCAGACATGGCTATATGCAAATCAGTCTGACCCTGTGCCTCATGGGAACAGTCCAGCCCGAACTGCCAAGTCATGCCTTCCCTGGACCTGAAACAAGCTTCCGAGGACCGGTTTCTGGCATTCCAGCCGTCTTCAGCCCGGCTTGCTTGAATCCAGTGGCAAAGTGAGCAAGGGACTCACGTCTGAGCATACCCTCCCACACTTATGGCGGCCAAAAGCGGTACAAAAGGGGGTGGTAATGGACGGAGCATCTGAACCAATCAAACACTCACACCTAGTCAAAAGATCTGGGTTTAATCCATCACCGTTCCTTAGCCCACTCTGCCACCCCAGTTCAGACATGGCTATATGCAAATCAGTCTGACCCTGTGCCTCTTGGGAACAGTCCAGCCCGAACTGCCAAGCCATGCCTTCCCTGGACCGGAAACAAGCTTCCGAGGACCGGTTTCTGGCATTCCGGCCGTCTTCAGCCCGGCTTGCTTGAATCCAGTGGCAAAGTGAGCAAGGGACTCACTTCTGAGCATACCCTGCCACAACTATGGCGGCCAAAAGCAGTGCAAAAGGGGGTGGTAATGGATGTAGCATCTGAACCAATCAAACACTCACACCCAGTCAAAAGATCTGGGTTTAATCCATCACCGTTCTTTAGCCCACTCTGCCACCCCAGTTCAGACAAGGCTATATGCAAATCAGTCTGACCCTGTGCCTCATGGGAACAGTCCAGCCTGAGCTGCCAAGCCATGCCTTCCCTGGACCGGAAACAAGCTTCCAAGGACTGGTTTCTGGCATTCCAGCCGTCTTCAGCCTGGCTTGCTTGAATCCAGTGGCAAAGTAAGCAAGGGACACACATCTGAGCATACCCTGCCACACTTATGGAGGCCAAAAGTGGTACAAAAGGGGGTGGTAATGGACAGAGCATCTGAACCAATCAAACACTCACACCCAGTCAAAAGATCTGGGTTTAATCCATCACCGTTCTGAGGAAATAGAAATTTTTAGGTAACCAGTATGTCCCCCCCTCGCACCCTATCCATGTATTCATGTTCCATATATGTCGTATGATTCCCTTCCCGTGCCTGTCATGAAGACGCATATGCATTTGCGTCCAACGTTAACATGTTAGTTATTCAGTTCTCCAAGAAACCAACGTTAATTTGGCTTTTAGGCCTATGGTGCCAACGTCTTTACATGGTACACTTTTAAATAACGCGACGCACACGTTTTCCACGTTTTCTGGCTCAGTCGAGCCAGACCCTTAATTGAGGCTCCGAGTCTCTTCTGTCTCTGAAAGCTGTAGTTTAGGTATGCATCCCTGACCTCTACCTTACTTCCTGCCCAGCGAAGCGGTGCCCGGCTCGGCCTGGCCTGCCTGCCAAGACAGTATTTTGCCTACAGTTATCTGCTCAGCCTCCTCGAAAACACATTCCAGTCTAGTGAAATAGGTAAACATGTTTCCAGCCTGCAGAGCAAAGGGCCCGGCCTCCCTGTCCTCCTTACAAGTAATTTACTGCACCTGTTGCCATAGTAGGCCCATGGCCCCGCGCATTGCACCAAGACACGTATGCACGCACTAGCATTCAGTATTGAACGGCCTCTGTCCGAGAGACCTTTTACTTCAGATAATATATCCTCCAAACACAAGATACCAGATATGCTATATGTACAGGTCGTTCTGACATTTCAGACATCATGACTCCTCTACTAGTGCTAAAGTCAAGCCCCCAGCTCTCCCCAGTTACACGCCAATATCACGTCATGCTCAGTTGCGCACGCATCCATGCAGAAGATTTCTGCTGACCCTGCAGAATCCCTCTATGTATCCACCCACTTATGTCATTTCTGTGACGTTTCCAGTACACACCTCCGTGTACGCCTCTGTACACGCCCTCTTTTACGCCCATGTGTTCTTAGCTTTTTCTTTTTCACTAGTTACGCCTACTGTATTCAATGCAATTATACTGTTCTACTATATATATTGTGTGATGTTAATAAAATGTTGAATGTCCCTTCCTGAACCTTAGTGGTGATGGAACATGATGTCCGTTTCTCGAGAAACTTAATTAAAGCCCGTATGACTCAGATACCACGGACTCTGCCTCTCATTTTATTTGAGCTATCCTTTATTGTCATTTAATGTATAGAAAAATAGTCCCGGTAATTTTATTTACCGCATAATCTGGCGCTCGAACAGGGACCCCTCCCCTTCATCATGCGCCGGCGATGTACGCAGGCCCCTGACCCCTTCTGCAGCCGTGACGGATCCCTGTGCACACCTGCGGGTTTTCCTGCTATCTCCCTCAGGCCCACGGAGGAGACGGAGACTGCGGTCCGGCATCCAGACGAGGCGGTGAGGAATGCGGAGAGTCCCGACCAGAGCCCAAGTCGAGAGAGCAAGGTCCGAGGTATCCGGAGGCCCACCTGTTCCGAAGCGCAAGCGTAGACGTCGTAGCAGTCCAGTCCAGTCCAGTGTCGAGTTTCCGAGGCCTTCAGTTTTGCTTCCCGGTGAGTACCGTTGTTGGGAACGCATCTAGACGGGTTCATTAATTTGTGCCCGGTCAAGACGGGTCTGGGTACACAGACCCGGTCCAGACGTGTTCACTTAGGTGAATACGGTATGACGTGTCTCTTTATGGGACCGGTATGTCTGTACTGTTCTAGCAGTGCATCTAGTGATTCAGTATTCTAGTATTGTTTCTCGAGATTGTCGGGATGTATCAGTCTGAAATGTTTTAATGTGTTTAATGTCGTGGTATGAATGACTGTTTGCTATTCCTTACTGTGTTTATTGTGTTCACGTTCAAGTAAGTTCAAATATGCCACTGTTTTCGAAATTACGTCAGATAGGAACTAGGAAAGGGATACTCGAGGAAGCAGTTCCCGTCCCGCCTAGGGACATTCCTGGACATTTTATGTACCATAAACATGGCTTAGATGCCATACTGTACTTAGACTTGTGGGTTGACTACACGAAGGATCTGGAAGAGAAATATAGATGGCCTGTCTCAGGGACATGGGATGCCGAGTGCATTATGAGAGTAGAAGAAGCATTGTGGAAAAAGAAAGCCAGACAATCCCAGAAAGATGCCATAGAATTGTGGCGTAAAGAAGCACATAGAAGAACAGAGAAAGAAATGAGAAAAGCAGAGAAAAGTAGAGAAGAATCCGAAAAAGCTAAAGAACGAGAGCTACTAGAAGAAGGCGAACGAGTTAGAGCAGAACAGTTAGACAGACAAAGACATGCCCTTATTACAGGCATGTATCCCGTTCTCGCCGAGAGCCTGCCTAAAGCGACCCCGGAAGTACCCAGTAATCTACCGCCACCATTGGTTCCGACTAAATTCCGACATAAACAGACCGCAGCAGATATTTTCCTTTCCTCTTATTTAGATGATACTGTCCCAGAATATGCGAACAGAAATCCTCCTCCAATTGTCCATCCTCCCAACCCTGTGCACAATCCTGTTCAAGACACGATTCCCCCCACTGTCTCACCGGCCACTGCTCCTGTTACTGGCCCTAGCAATCCTTTTAATCCGCCTACAACTCAGGGCCCACCTGCATTACCTGCACCTATTTTACCGCCTACATTACCACCAGCGACAGCACAGCCAGTAATAGTTGACGATCCCGCTTCAGGAGGAGCAGTAGGAGGTCTTCCGGTCACTCCGCCTCAAGTAAGACGAACCACACTCAGAGAAGCAGCATTACAACGTACACCAAAAGTAGCTACATACGCAGCCCTTAAAAAGTTCCTTACTGATTGCAGATATGATCCAGTACCTGGCGAAGACCAGATGATACTATATTTAATACGTTTACGACGTGTTACAAATTATTTGACTATTTTACCAGACATGAGGGATCATTTAGACAACATATATCATTTTATTAGAACAGGGGAAAAGCCAGAAAGTATTCACGAGGCCATGGCACACAGGAAGGTGGAGACTCAAAATATGATCTTACAGTTTCTGATAAATTGTTTGATAAGGGAACAAGACCAGCCAGGTAAAGACAAAGAAGAGATGAGAGTCCTGATAAAATGGAGTGACAACATAGCGGACGGAAAGCATAGTAAACAAGGTTGTATAGAATCCATGTATAGAAAGATCCGTAAAGAAATCCTAGACATACACGCAAGGGAGAAAACAGCGAGAGAAGCCGAGAAAGCGGAAGATGTAGTCTCAGAAGACGATGATATAGAAACAGAAACACAAGTCAGAATAGCGTACATAGGTAGGGCAAGACCCTTCGAGAGACCCTTTGACAAACCGATACGCCTAGAGTGTAAGAAAAGTTTTCTTTCTCCCATACCAGATCATTGTTCTCTTGAACATTTATTCCAAGCCACTGATAAAGTACTGAAAGAACGAATAGGTTATAGTGAACTCAGTACCATGCATGAACAGGAACTAGCCCGGTCAGCAGTCCAATGGGCTGGCAATACTAGTGTATATAAAGATGTCACAGTAGCGCAAACATTTTTGAACCTTACCCCAGACGAACAGCGACTAGCTGGTATGTACATGATCCAACATCTCATTACACTGTACGAAATTCAGCATTCTGATCCAGGGCCCTTATATAATATATTGGATGAGTTACTGCTAGGCAGATGGAGAGGCCTAGGTACCGATTTAATTAATGTCATTCTAGAACAACGACACAAATACAGAACTTTCTTGACTCCACATTTCGTTCCTGTTCCACCCCCAGTAAGGAAAACATTTTACATAGACAGACAGAATCCCTTACGAGAAGTTCATCCTGTCCGGACCGCAGGAGGTGAGCTAGAACGAGTATTCGTATACACCCCCTTGACTAAAATGGAATTATTGGAAATGAAAAAATTAGTGCCCTGTCATGATAAAGATCCAGCAGGGTTCCACCGTGAATTAAAAGACATGCTACTCATGGGGGATTATACGTATCCCGATATTCTTAAAATGTTAAAGGTACTGTTGCCAGCAGGCATCTACGAAAAACTGAAAGAAAAAGAATGGGAGGTGGGAGATAAAAAGATTATTTGGACAGAATTAGAAAACGAAGAAAATACGCGAATCCCAGGAACTGGTCTTGGGGACAAAACTAAAGCATTACCAGGATTATTAGTACAGGTCTTGCCGAGGTTATTGACAGTTAAAAAGGAAGACTGGGATGCTATCTCAGCCTGCAAACAGAAACAAGACGAAGACACTAGTGATTTTTATTCCAGATTCGAGAAATGTTTCATTATTAATAGCGGCCTGAAAACAAGTAGTGAATCATATCCACATCTTTTTGTGACCAAACTAGTAGAGAATTCCCTACCACAGGTTAAAAATAGAGTACTGAAAGTCAAAAGTACATGGCAAGCTAATACCCCTTCCCAAATGTTACAAATGTTACAGTACCATCAAAACCGAATTAGAGAAGAACACGAACATGAACAGAGACGCATTAAAGACACGAAAATGAAAGTACTAGTTGCCCAGTCTGTCCCAGCAGATGGTCAGAAGAGGGGTATGCCACCGACCAGCCCTCCTGCAGCTCCCGTTAAAGGGAATTGCAATTACTGCAAACAGCCAGGTCACTATATAAACGAATGTACCGTTCTGAAATATAATATTGCTACAGGCAAAACGAAAGAAAGACCGCGTCCACCTAAACAAGAACATGTTCCACAGAATATTCCGCCGAACACGCAATCTCCTCAGACTACACAACAGACAGTAGCAGTACCCCAACCCCAGCCTATAGCTGCCACGCAACATGTTACACAGCAAATGTACCAGTATGCTCAGTCAGATTACCCCGATTATCAACAGTATTCATGAAACAGCCTAGAGAGGGTGGTTGGCTTGTCCCTTATCGAGGTTCCTGTAGATCAAGAGGGTCCCTATGTACATAGTCAGGTATTAGGGAAAGACAGAAAATTTTTGATTGACACAGGGGCGAGCAGAACTACCATCAGTCACGACGAGGTTCCAGGGGCACCCCTCTCAGGCACACAGAATGTTTCCCTGGGATTTTCAGGAAAGCCTATTGTTAACGGAGTGTCAAAGCCAGTTTCCCTAGAAGTTGGTCCATTATCTCGTACTACAGACTTGTTACTTACGAAATCATGTCCTGAAAACTTGCTTGGTATAAAAACGCTGAAAGCATTAGGAGCAGTGACTTGTTGTTCTCCGGAAGGAGTGAGATTGTTTTTACGTGATTTTAAAGGACATTATGTGTTGAGAGATTTTGATCCAAGATTGCAGAATGTACCACAGCATTTATGGGCGCAAGGTCCAACTGATGTAGGTTGTATGCACATTACACCTTATCGTGTTACTCTCAAACAAGGAGTTATACTGCCCCGAATCCGACAATACAAGTTACCGCCCGAGGCTGTAGCGGCCTTACTGAAAATAATTGACGAGCTCATTGCTCAAGGAGTGGTTGTAGAAACTGACTCCAATGTGTGTAATTCTCCAATTATCCCGATTCTTAAACGAACTGACCCAAATGCATCGCCGGTCTACAGACTGGTGATCGACCTTCGAGAATTAAATAAATGTATAATACCCCAGTACCCAGTGGTCCCAGACATTTCTTCTCTATTGACTGCCATTGATTCCGAAGCAGCGTTCTTTACTGTAATCGATCTCAAGAACGCCTTCTTTAGTGTCCCCATTCATCCAGAAAGCCAGTATCTCTTCGGATTCAGTTTAAATGGCCGAAGCTTCAAATTTGCACGTGCTCCTCAAGGGTTCACAGAGAGCCCTAGTATTTACAGCCAAGCATTAAAACGACAACTAGACTGTATTCATATGCCTACTGACACTGCCCTACTCCAATATGTTGACGATCTGTTAATCACAGCACGGACCGAACGTGATTGCGAACGTGCATCACTGACTGTCTTGTATTTTCTAGCCGAAAAGGGGCACAAACTGTCCCCTTCGAAGCTCCAATTCTGTGCCCAGCAAGTGGTAACCTTGGACACTTGCTGTCCAAGAGGGGTAGACAGTTGACACCTGACCGTATCCAGTTAATTGTACATATTCCACAGCCCAAGACACAAAAGGAAGTACGGGCCTTCATTGGCCTCACTTCTTACTGCAGACAATGGATTCCTCAGTATGCATATCTAGCCAAGCCACTCATACAATTGACAACACAGGAGGCAGCGACTTCGACTGTCCTCCCTTGGACCCAGGAACACACACAAGCTTTTGATGACTTGAAGAAAGCTTTATGTCAGGCACCTGTTTTAGCGACACCATGTTACAGCAAACCTTTTACACTTTTTGTCACTGAACGCGATGGCACAGCATTATCTGTTCTCACTCAAGATCAAGTAGGAAAACACAAGCCTTGTGCTTATTTTTCTAGTACATTGGATCCAGTAGCCCAGGCGCTGCCTGCGTGTCTGAAATCAGTTGCAGCAACAGCTCTAGCAATCAGACAAAGCGATTCCATAGTGTTAGGACATCCACTGACAGTACAGGTTCCACACTCCGTGGAAGTTCTCCTAAACCGAACCCAGACTCAGCACTTGACCATAGCACGACTGACAGGATATGAACTGACACTGTTCCAACCACACATAGAAATCAGGCGTTGCAACATACTAAACCCTGCTACACTGTTACCCTCAATCACAGCAGACCCTGCACCACATGACTGTGTGGACGTCATTAATACCGTAACGAAGCCAAGACAAGATTTGACAGACATTGCATTACCTGACCCAGACCTGACACTTTACGTGGATGGTTCACGTATGAGAACAAGTGCAGGAGAGTTAGTAGCCGCATATGCAGTGACCACTGAATCTGAAGTCATAGAAACACATCGTATTGACACACTGTCTGCTCAAGCAGCAGAGCTCATCGCTCTGACCCAAGCCTGCATACGAGCCAAGAACAAGAAAGTAAACATATACACAGATTCACAGTATGCGTTCGGAGTCATTCACGACTTCGGCGTTCTCTGGCAAGAGAGAGGTTTTTTGACCTCCCACGGAGCCAAGATCCAACATGGTCCCCTCATTCAAGCTCTGTTAGAAGCAATACATTTGCCTACAGCCATTGCCATTATGAAGTGCAAAGCACATACTAAAGTCACTGACACTATTTCCCAGGGTAACGACCTGGCAGATCGAACAGCTAAGCTTACAGCTCAGACTCAGACAGACATATCGACTGATACGACAATGACTGAAGTAGCATCACCGACACATTGCATGACAGTCAGGGATCCCACACAAGATGTACTCGACATACAGTCACATGCAACTCCAGACGAAATCAAGAAATGGACTGAACAAGGAGGGGTCCAGACAGATCAGGGATGGATGACGAAGGGAAAAGCCACATGGTTTCTCCCCGACTCTATGGTTCAAGTTATCATTAATACAGCACATAGTCCAGCACACTTAAGGAGAGAAAGCCATGCTAGACAGCATCCAGAATATTTGGTTCAATAAGCATTTACGTGCAGCAGCAAAACAGAAAGTACGTACCTGTATGATCTGTTGTCAGTTCAATCCAGGCAAAGGCATTCCCGTGGAACAAGGTGGATTTCATCCTCCTGACCATCCTTTTGAAGTCCTCCAGATGGATTATATTCAGATGGATAGATGCCGAGGATTCAAGTATGTCCTCGTAGTCGTATGTGCCCTTTCCAGATGGACAGAAGCTTACCCAGTCCCAGATTACACTGCTGTAACCACTGCCAAACAGTTGGTCCGTGAATTTTTCCCGCGATATGGTTTGCCCCGTGTCGTGTATTCAGATAATGGTCAGCCATTCTCGTCCGAACTCATGAAACAGGTATCACTCCTGTTAGGATACCAGTGGAAATTCCACTGCGTTCGACACCCTGAAGCAGCTGGTTTAGTCGAGAGACACAATCAGACTCTGAAAAAACAGTTAGCGAAGGTCTGTGCAGAAAAAGGAGTAGATTGGATGGTAGCCCTGCCGGTTGCCCTCTTCTATATGCGAATGGTAGCTCATTCTAGAACTGGACTGTCCCCGTATGAAGTAGTTTTCGGCCGTCCCCCAAATATGTGGGGTACGCCTATGCCTCGTAAAATTACTGATGTTGACAGTAACATGCTGACAGATTACCTGGCTTCCTTGATGTCTGCACTACTCTCTTATCGTTCACAGGTTGCAGCTGCCTTCCCGGACAACACCCAAGTGAAACCGCATGAAATCGTTCCCGGCGACCTGGTGTTGGTCCGCAACTTTGACCGCTCAAGCCCTCTGGAGCCCAGGTGGAAGGAACCGAAACTGGTGTTGCTGACCACGAGGACCGCAGTGAAGATTGAAGGAAGAAAAGGGTGGCTCCACTCCAGCCACATAAAACGATTTCATGGACTGTGTCCAAATACACTTCCCAAGGACTGCCCAGTTACAGATACAGACTCTAAACTCCCCCTGTTAGAGAAAACTCCGCAACAGGAGTACAAAACTAAGTTGAGGTCTAGTAAGTCAGACAGCGATTAATTGTTTAAGTCCCTCTCGGGTGAAGCGGTTAGACAGGTTTCTGACATGTATAAGATAGACCCAAATAGTCAGAGAGATAGGCGAACCAAAAAGAGAGAGGAATATTGCAAAAACCTGCACAGCAGATGCGTCATTACATTAATTTTTATGTTCCTTCTGAGTCTTACGATCATATGCATAAGTTTAATGTTACATGTTTTCTTTCCTCTTGGTTCTCATGTACATACTTCTTCTAATGATACAGTAGAACACACTTTCAGTGACCTGCCTCCTCATGAGCTGTCCTATCGATTAGCAATGCGCAACAATACTTTTATCCGTATGTTACACCATTCTCACCAGACCAGCAATGCCACGAATTGCTGGGTATGTGGCCGACTCCCACCCTATCAGAAAAAACAGGGGAGCTCTGCCCCTCTTTCCTTATCCGTTTACACATAATGGTTCATGCGGAGCATGTTTAATTTAATGTCCTCATTAGACAGTAAGTCCACAGATCTGCATATAGTTATGAACAAAGCATGTTTCCCAGACAAGGAAGGTAATCCCCAAAGGACAGGAACCGATCTAGAAAATGAAGTGTATGGATTAGGAAATTTTACACTTAACCTCATGATTCTGAATGTTCAGTTTGAGACTAATTCGGACTTGCCGTTTATTTCAGTTTTACTAGTGAAAGGTGAATTATGCGTCAGAAAGAATGGTTCAGTACACCTAGGACACAGTGATTGTAATACTGTGGTCGAATTCAGTGATAAAGGAAAGTCTACTTTCAAAGCCTCCCGCCATTCTTACTTTATATGTGGTCAGACAGCTAATGTACGTCTGCCCTTGGATTGGGATGGAACGTGTTATATTGCGTTCCTATTACCACCTGTTTTTCTAGCTCCATCCGATTATCATCGAAATCCACATCTTGTGCATGTAAGACATAGAAGGGAGATCAAGACCCCGATTGTCGACCAGACTGAGACAACATTGGAACAATATACAGATTTCAATAAAGGATTCTTTTTCTTCATAGGTCCCATTCAAAACAGTAAATTAGAGTGATCGGATCTAGTTGTTGTGTGTTTATTCCTTATAACGCACCGTCAGTATATAAAGCAATAACAAGGCTTCATGAAATAGCTCACCAGATACACCAGAATCCTGGCACCTGGACTTGGTCCGGTTGGCTATGGAGTGTGATATCCGCCTGGGGATGGAAAATACTGTCATTCCTAGGATTAGTATTTCTTATAATATTCAGTTGTTGCCTCTGTCTAGAATGTGGGCCAGCGATTTGCGGCTTGTGCGCCACAGCTTGTATTCCCCGTCCAAGTTCACGTTCCCGTTCCAGAATAAAAAAAGATGAGCAAATGATGTTATACGAACAGATAGATGGTCTCATGAAAATAGACATATCCTAAAGGGTGAAGTAGGGGCCAAGGAGGGAATGAGGAAATAGAAATTTTTAGGTAACCAGTATGTCCCCCCCTCGCACCCTATCCATGTATTCATGTTCCATATATGTCGTATGATTCCCTTCCCGTGCCTGTCATGAAGACGCATATGCATTTGCGTCCAACGTTAACATGTTAGTTATTCAGTTCTCCAAGAAACCCACGTTAATTTGGCTTTTAGGCCTATGGTGCCAACGTCTTTACATGGTACACTTTTAAATAACGCGAAGCACACTTTTTCCACGTTTTCTGGCTCAGTAGAGCCAGACCCTTAATTGAGGCTCCGAGTCTCTTCTGTCTCTGAAAGCTGTAGTTTAGGTATGCATCCCTGACCTCTACCTTACTTCCTGCCCAGCGAAGCGGTGCCCGGCTCGGCCTGGCCTGCCTGCCAAGACAGTATTTTGCCTACAGTTATCTGCTCAGCCTCCTCGAAAACACATTCCAGTCTAGTGAAATAGGTAAACATGTTTCCAGCCTGCAGAGCAAAGGGCCCGGCCTCCCTGTCCTCCTTACAAGTAATTTACTGCACCCGTTGCCATAGTAGGCCCATGGCCCCGCGCATTGCACCAAGACACGTATGCACGCACTAGCATTCAGTATTGAACGGCCTCTGTCCGAGAGACCTTTTACTTCAGATAATACATCCTCCAAACACAAGATACCAGATATGCTATAGGTACAGGTCGTTCTGACATTTCAGACATCATGACTCCTCTACTAGTGCTAAAGTCAAGCCCCCAGCTCTCCCCAGTTACACGCCAATATCACGTCATGCTCAGTTGCGCACGCATCCATGCAGAAGGTTTCTGCTGACCCTGCAGAATCCCTCTATGTATCCACCCACTTATGTCATTTCTGTGACGTTTCCAGTACACACCTCCGTGTACGCCTCTGTACACGCCCTCTTTTACGCCCATGTGTTCTTATCTTTTTCTTTTTCACTAGTTACGCCTACTGTATTCAATGCAATTATACTGTTCTACTATATATATTGTGTGATGTTAATAAAATGTTGAATGTCCCTTCCTGAACCTTAGTGGTGATGGAACATGATGTCCATTTCTCGAGAAACTTAATTAAAGCCCGTATGACTCAGATACCACGGACTCTGCCTCTCATTTTATTTGAGCTATCCTTTATTGTCATTTAATGTATAGAAAAATAGTCCCGGTAATTTTATTTACCTCAGTTCTTTAGCCCACTCTGCCACCCCAGTTCAGACATGGCTATATGCAAATCAGTCTGACCCTGTGCCTCATGGGAACAGTCCAGCCCGAACTGCCAAGTCATGCCTTCCCTGGACCTGAAACAAGCTTCCGAGGACCGGTTTCTGGCATTCCAGCCGTCTTCAGCCCGGCTTGCTTGAATCCAGTGGCAAAGTGAGCAAGGGACTCACGTCTGAGCATACCCTGCCACACTTATGGCGGCCAAAAGCGGTACAAAAGGGGGTGGTAATGGACGGAGCATCTGAACCAATCAAACACTCACACCTAGTCAAAAGATCTGGGTTTAATCCGTCACCGTTCTTTAGCCCACTCTGCCACCCCAGTTCAGACATGGCTATATGCAAATCAGTCTGACCCTGTGCCTCATGGGAACAGTCCAGCCCGAACTGCCAAGCCATGCCTTCCCTGGACCAGAAACAAGCTTCCGAGGACCGGTTTCTGGCATTCCAGCCGTCTTCAGCCCGGCTTGCTTGAATCCAGTGGCAAAGTGAGCAGGGGACTCACGTCTGAGCATACCCTGCCACACTTATGGCGGCCAAAAGTGGTACAAAAGGGGGTGGTAATGGACGGAGCATTTGAACCAATCAAACACTCACACCCAGTCAAAAGAGCTGGGTTTAATCCATCACCGTTCGTTAGCCCACTCTGCCACCCCACTTCAGACATGGCTATATGCAAATCAGACTGACCCTGTGCCTCATGGGAACAGTCCAGCCTGAACTGCCAAGCCATTCCTTCCCTGGACCGGAAACAAGCTTCAGAGAAACAGTTTCTGGCATTCCAGCCGTGTTCAGCCCGGCTTGCTTGAATCCAGTGGCAGAGTGAGCAAGGGACTCACGTCTGAGCATACCCTGCCACACTTATGGCGGCCAAAAGCGGTACAAAAGGGGGTGGTAATAGACGGAGCATCTGAACCAATCAAACGCTCACACCCAGTCAAAAGATCTGGGTTTAATCCATCACCGTTCTTTAGCCCACTCTGCCCCCCTTTTTCAGACATGGCTATATGCAAATCAGTCTGACCCTGTGCCTCATGGGAACAGTCCAGCCCGAACTACCAAGCCATGCCTTCCCTGGACCGGAAACAAGCTTCCGAGGACCGGTTTCTGGCATTCCAGCCGTCTTCAGCCTGGCTTGCTTGAATCCAGTGGCAAAGTGTGCAAGGGACTCACGTCTGAGCATACCCTGCCACACCCATGGCGGGCAAAAGCGGTGCAAAAGGGGGTGGTAATGGACGGAGAATCTGAACCAATTAAACACTCACACCCAGTCAAAAGATCTGGGTTTAATCCATCACCATTCTTTAGCCCACTCTGCCACCCTAGTTCAGACATGGCTATATGCAAATCAGTCTGACCCTGTGCCTCATGGGAACAGTCCAGCCCGAACTGCCAAGCTATGCCTTCCCTGGAACGGAAACAAGCTTCCGAGGACCTATTTCTGGCATTCCAGCGGTCTTCAGCCCGGCTTGCTTGAATCTAGTGGCAAAGTGAGCAAGGGACTCACGTCTGAGCATACCCTGCCACACTTATGGCGGCCAAAAGTGGTACAAAAGGGGGTGGTAATGGACGGAGCATCTGAACCAATCAAACACTCACACCCAGTCAAAATATCTGGGTTTAATCCATCACCGTACTTTAGCCCACTCTGCCACCCCAGTTCAGACATGGCTATATGCAAATCAGTCTGACCCTGTGCCTCATGGGAACAGTCGATCCCGAACTGCCAAGCCATGCCTTCCCTGGACCGGAAACAAGCTTCCGAGAAACAGTTTCTGGCATTCCAGCCGTCTTCAGCCGGGCTTGCTTGAATCCAGTGGCAGAGTGAGCAAGGGACTCACGGCTGAGCATACCCTACCACACTTATGGCGGCAAAAGGCAGAACAAAAGGGGGTGGTAATAGACGGAGCATCTGAACCAATCAAACACTCACACCCAGTCAAAAGATCTGGGTTTCATCCATCACCGTTCTTTAGCCCACTCTGCCTCCCTTATTCAGACATGGCTATATGCAAATCAGTCTGACCCTGTGCCTCATGGGAACAGTCCAGCCCGAACTGCCAAGCCATGCCTTCCCTGGACCGGAAACAAGCTTCCGAGGACCGGTTTCTGGCATTCCAGTCGTCTTCAGCCCGGCTTGCTTGAATCCAGTGGCAAAGTGATCAAGGGACTCACGTCTGAGCATACCCTGCCACACCCTTGGCGGCCAAAACCGGTACAAAAGGGGGTGGTAATGGACGGAGCATCTGAACCAATCAAACACTCACACCCAGTCAAAAGATCTGGGTTTAATCCATCACCGTTCTTTAGCCCACTTTGCAACCCTAGTTCAGACATGGCTATATGCAAATCAGTCTGACCCTGTGCCTCATGGGAACAGTCCAGCCCGAACTGCCAAGCCATGCCTTCCCTGGAACGGAAACAAGCTTCCGAGAACCGATTTCTGGCATTCCAGCCATCTTCAGCCCGGTTTGCTTGAATCCAGTGGCAAAGTGAGGAAGGGACTCACGTCTGAGCATACCCTGCCACACTTATGGCAGCCAAAAGTGGTACAAAAGGGGGTGGTAATGGACGGAGCATCTGAACAAATCAAACACACCCAGTCAAAATATCTGGGTTTAATCCATCACCGTTCTTTAGCCCACTCTGCCACCCCAGTTCAGACATGGCTATATGCAAATCAGTATGACCCTGTGCCTCATGGGAACAGTCCAGCCCGAACTGAAAAGCCATGCCTTCCCTGGACAGGAAACAAGCTTCCGAGGACCGATTTCTGGCATTCCAGCCGTCTTCCGCCCGGCTTGCTTGAATCCAGTGGCAAAGTGAGCAAGGGACTCACATCTGAGCATACTTTGCCACACTTATGGTGGCCAAAAGCGGTACAAAAGGGGGTGGTAATGGACGGAACATCTGAACCAATCAAACACTCACACCCAGTCTAAAGATGTGGGTTTAATCCATCAATGTTCTTTAGCCCACTCTGCCACCCCAGTTCAGACATTGCTATATGCAAATCAGTCTGACCCTGTGCCTCATGGGAACAGACCAGCCCGAACTGCCAAGCCATGCCTTCCCTGGACCGGAAACAAGCTTCCGAGGGCCTGTTTCTGGCATTCCAGCCATCTTCAGCCCGGCTTGCTTGAATCCAGTGGCAAAGTGAGGAAGGGACTCACGTCTGAGCATACCCTGCCACACTTATGGCGGCCAAAAGTGGTACAAAAGGGGGTGGTAATGGACAGAGCATCTGAACCAATCAAACACTCACACCCAGTCAAAATATCTGGGTTTAATCCATCACCGTTCTTTAGCCCACTCTGCCACCCCAGTTCAGACATGGCTATATGCAAATCAGTCTGCCCCTGTGCCTCATGGGAACAGTCCAGCCCGAACTGCCAAGCCATGCCTTCCCTGGCACGGAAACAAGCTTCCGAGAACCGATTTCTGGCATTCCAGCCATCTTCAGCCCGGCTTGCTTGAATCCAGTGGCAAAGTGAGGAAGGGACTCACGTCTGAGCATACCCTGCCACACTTATGGCGGCCAAAAGTGGTACAAAAGGGGGTGGTAATGGACAGAGCATCTGAACCAATCAAACACTCACACCCAGTCAAAATATCTGGGTTTAATCCATCACCGTTCTTTAGCCCACTCTGCCACCCCAGTTCAGACATGGCTATATGCAAATCAGTCTGCCCCTGTGCCTCATGGGAACAGTCCAGCCCGAACTGAAAAGCCATGCCTTCCCTGGCACGGAAACAAGCTTCCGAGAACCGATTTCTGGCATTCCAGCCATCTTCAGCCCGGCTTGCTTGAATCCAGTGGCAAAGTGAGCAAGGGACTCACGTCTGAGCATAACCTGCCACACTTACGGCGGCCAAAAGCGGTACAAAAGGGGGTAGTAATGGACGGAGCATCTGAACCAATCAAACACTCACACCCAGTCAAAAGATCTGGGTTTAATCCATCATCGTTCTTTAGCCCACTCTGCCTCCCCAGTTCAGACATGGGTATATGCAAATCAGTCTGACCCTGTGCCTCATGAGAACAGTCCAGCCCGAACTGCCAAGCCATTCCTTCCCTGGACCGGAAACAAGCTTCAGAGAAACAGTTTCTGACATTCCAGCCGTCTTCAGCCCGGCTTGCTTGAATTCAGTGGCTAAGTGAGCAAGGAACTCACGTCTGAGCATAACCTGCCACACTTATGGCGGCCAAAAGTGGTACCAAAGGGGGTAGTAATGGACGGAGCATTTGAACCAATCAAACACTCACACCAAGTCAAAAGATCTGCGTTTAATCCATCATCGTTCTTTAGCCCACTCTGCCTCCCCAGTTCAGACATTGCTATATGCAAATCAGTCTGACCCTATGCCTCATGGGAACAGTCCAGCCCGAACTGCCAAGCCATGCCTTCCCCGGACCGGAAACAAGCTTCTGAGGACCGGTTTCTGGCATTCCAGCCGTCTTCAGCCCGGCTTGCTTGAATCCAGTGGCAAAGTGAGCAAGGGACTCACATCTGAGCATACTTTGCCACACTTATGGTGGCCAAAAGCGGTACAAAAGGGGGTGGTAATGGACGGAACATCTGAACCAATCAAACACTCATACCCAGTCTAAAGATGTGGGTTTAATCCATCAATGTTCTTTAGCCCACTCTGCCACCCCAGTTCAGACATTGCTATATGCAAATCAGTCTGACCCTGTGCCTCATGGGAACAGACCAGCCCGAACTGCCAAGCCATGCCTTCCCTGGACCGGAAACAAGCTTCCGAGGGCCTGTTTCTGGCACTTCAGCCGTCTTCAGCCCGGCTTGCTTGAATCCAGTGGCTAAGTGAGCAAGGGACTCACGTCTGAGCATACCCTGCCACACTTATGGTGGCCATAAGCGGTACAAAAGGGGGTGGTAATGGATGGAGCATCTGAACCAATCAAACACTCACACCCAGTCAAAAGATCTGGGTTCAATCCATCACTGTTCTTTAGCCCACTCTGCCACCCCAGTTCAGACATGACTATATGCAAATCAGTCTGACCCTGTGCCTCATGGGAACAGTCCAGCCCGAACTGCCAAGCCATGCCTTCCCTGGACCGGAAACAAGCTTCCGAGGACCGGTTTCTGGCATTCCAGCCATCTTCAGCCCGGCTTGCTTGAATCTAGTGGCAAAGTGAGCAAGGGACTTACATCTGAGCATACCCTGCCACACTTATGGCGGCCAAAAGCGGTACAAAAGGGGGTGGTAATGGACAGAGCATCTGAACCAATCAAACACTCACACCCAGTCAAAATATCTGGGTTTAATCCATCACCGTTCTTTAGCCCACTCTGCCACCCCAGTTCAGACATGGCTATATGCAAATCAGTCTGACCCTGTGCCTCATGGGAACAGTCCAGCCCGAACTGAAAAGCCATGCCTTCCCTGGACCGGAAACAAGCTTCCGAGGACTGATTTCTGGCATTCCAGCCGTCTTCAGCCCGGCTTGCTTGAATCCAGTGGCAAAGTGAGCAAGGGACTCACGTCTGAGCATAACCTGCCACACTTATGGCGGCCAAAAGCGGTACAAAAGGGGGTAGTAATGGACGGAGCATCTGAACCAATCAAACACTCACACCCAGTCAAAAGATCTGGGTTTAATCCATCATCGTTCTTTAGCCCACTCTGCCTCCCCAGTTCAGACATGGGTATATGCAAATCAGTCTGACCCTGTGCCTCATGAGAACAGTCCAGCCCGAACTGCCAAGCCATTCCTTCCCTGGACCGGAAACAAGCTTCAGAGAAACAGTTTCTGGCATTCCAGCCGTCTTCAGCCCGGCTTGCTTGAATTCAGTGGCTAAGTGAGCAAGGAACTCACGTCTGAGCATAACCTGCCACACTTATGGCGGCCAAAAGTGGTACCAAAGGGGGTAGTAATGGACGGAGCATTTGAACCAATCAAACACTCACACCCAGTCAAAAGACCTGCGTTTAATCCATCATCGTTCTTTAGCCCACTCTGCCTCCCCAGTTCAGACTTTGCTATATGCAAATCAGTCTGACCCTGTGCCTCATGGGAACAGTCCAGCCCGAACTGCCAAGCTATGCCTTCCCTGGAACGGAAACAAGCTTCCGAGGACCTATTTCTGGCATTCCAGCGGTCTTCAGCCCGGCTTGCTTGAATATAGTGGCAAAGTGAGCAAGGGACTCACGTCTGAGCATACCCTGCCACACTTATGGCGGCCAAAAGTGGTACCAAAGGGGGTAGTAATGGACGGAGCATCTGAACCAATCAAACACTCACACCCAGTCAAAATATCTGGGTTTAATCCATCACCGTTCTTTAGCCCACTCTGCCACCCCAGTTCAGACATGGCTATATGCAAATCAGTCTGGCCCTGTGCCTCATGGGAACAGTCCAGCCCGAACTGAAAAGCCATGCCTGTGAGAAGTTGGCCTGGTATATAATGCTCACTAATTCTTAGTGATCACTTTGTACCATGCCAAGCAACCCTTATGATGATTGGTTGTAATTCAACCTTGTAGACCAGTTATCCTAGTGGTAACGTGGACAAAGCAGTCTTAGGCTAAACTCTGAAAGGCATGTGAAGCCAGCTGTATTACCATACACAACCCCCTTGAATACCAAATGAAAGGACACCACACAGATATATATTGAAAATATATATTGATTTATTAACTACAAAATCCCCTGGACTCTTTATGAGCACAGAAGCACAAGCGTTAAATCACAAGACAGTTTAAAATACACAAAAGTTGCACAATATGGATGAGCCCTAGGGGCCACCTAAACCATATACTAAGAAAGTGGTATAAGAGATACCAATCGGAATGGGAACAGGCCTAGGGCCTTGGGAATCGCTGGAGCTATTCGAGACTAGCAGTGACTAAGTCGGGAAAGGCCCGCGGGACTCGGGTGCAGTGTTCAAAGTGCACGCACTTTCCAATGTAAAGTCTATGGTGCGTAAAAAGTACAAAGTTAGATAGTTTGGAACCTTCCGAGTGACCTAGAATGCTGAAACTTAAGACACAGGCCCTTGAGATGTGTACCAGTGTAGGAACACCGGCGGAGCTGAGTTACCTCACCCACAGGAAGCGGGTGCACAGGGTCGAAGTAGTGTCGGGTTTCGTCACGCTGGTCGATGGTGCTTGGAGCTGAAGATGCTGCAGGCGGCTCGATGTGAAGAGTTCCGGTGGATCCAAGGGTGGATCTGAAGATGTAAAGACCTGAAAGCAGAGGGGACAATGTTCAAAGTCACTAGCCAGTGACTACCGTGGAACCAGATTGGAACCAGGCGATGTCGGGTGCAAACAGGCATTGTCGTGTAGCTTCTCTCTGCAGTCACGTAGACACCGGGGGTCGAGGACATCCAGGAGTCAGTCACGAGCTGTCCCACGCAGGCTTCTTGCTGTTGGCGGTATCGGCAACCTGATCGGAGCAAACAGGCCTTGGCTAATGCAAGCCACGCAGGAGTCGAAAGATGCTTAACACTCGGACCAGCAAGGTCAGAGCGAGTGCTCCTTTTCACAGGAGCTTGGGTGAGTCTGGAGCAACCAGACCCGCTGTGTAGTTTGTCGGTTTCGTTGCCAAGATGGCCGCTGACCACGTGGCTAGTGGCCGGGATGGCGCATCGAGTGGCACAATGCAAAAGGGCCCCACGCAGATCGTGGAGATGCTGGAGGGCTCTTCTTCAGTGCAAGGGCTGCTCGGTGGTGGGGGTTCTCAGTCCCCAAAGCACAACGTCGAGGATGCCTCAGATGCTGCGCAGTCAGCTTTTTGAGTGTCTTCCAAGAGGTCCGGTCCCACGTCACTCGGTGCCTCCGCGGGTCCCTTCTTTGCAGGGACTGTGGATCGGGCTGTGAGAGGTCTGGGAGTCTGGTTCTTGTCGGGCTCTGGGCTCGGGCTCCGGCGGGAGGCGGCGGCAAAGCAGATGTCGAGTTGCTGGTTGGTGCCTGCTTTCACAGGGTGGCCACTCCTAGGCCACAAGGGAGATTCTCTTCAGTCTTCTGAGCAGCAGAATGTTGAAGTCCAGTCTTCTTCTTTATTTCAAGTTGATTCAGGATGATCTGCTGTGCAATGGCACTGCTCCCACTCTTATTCCCAATCTGAGGGGTGGATCACCTACTAGGTCCCTCCTCTGGGAGGAACCAGGAAGGGGGGCGGTTACACCCCCTTTCCTTTGTCCAGCTCCTCGCCAGGGCTGGGTCTGGAAAGTCCCAGGACCGGTTTGGACTGGCCTATGCACGGGGACACCTTGTGTGCCCCGGGCATGTCTGATTCTATTCAGCCCTGTCCTACCCAATACACAAAACCCTGTCTGGGGTGGTGCTAGCACCTCCCAAGGCAGGAAACCCTTTGTCCAGGCCACCATCTGCCGAGTTTCGGTCAGCAGCAGGAGGCCAGACTCATGTCTGTGGTGGCAGCATCCATTTTGTGATGCTGAGGCTCTGGTTAACTTTAACTGGGGTTAAGGCTACACACATGTCGTGTCCCTCTAGAAGGGTGGAATGCTATCCCCGTCGACAGAACTGTCGAGGGGATAGTATTCCAATTTGTTTTACACCTTACTCGACATGTTTTGATAAAGCCAAACCAAAGATAGCATTTAACCGCGAGGATTATAATGCACTTAAGAGTATATGGTATGGCAATATCCCCGAACAGCTTAGGGAGTGGTTCCCGACAGCTGCAGACAGGCTCAGCTCATGCTAGAGCACCATCTCACATATTTCCAAGCACTCTGCCTCCAGGATTGAGGAGGCCTTCCATAGGAGTGGCTGATAGGAACATATGTGTCCAGTTTAGGGTTAGGCACAGGCATACTGTACCTAAGTAAGAGGTGATTACACCAACTTACCCCAGCTGAGTGATCAGCTAGTTGTGTCAAATATGGAGGCCAGGCCAGGGGTGGCACAATACATGATGCAGCCCCTGGTAGGCCTTGGAAACACCTATGCCCTGGGTACCTAGGGTACACTGTTACAGGGGCCAATAAGGTGAACCAGTTCCAATTCGTAATGCACCTAGAGTGCATTGGCAGTAATTTAGAGAGAGAACAGCAGAATGTGGGTCTGATTAGCAGGCCCACAGCCACATTAAGTCATAAACCAGTGAAGCAAAAAGCAAAAATTTGGGGTGACCATAGGATAGCAGACCCTACTCTCCTACAATGCCTTCCCTGGACCGGAAACAAGCTTCCGAGGACCGATTTCTGGCATTCCAGCCATCTTCAGCCCAGCTTGCTTGAATCCAGTGGCAAAGTGAGCAAGGGACTCACGTCTGAGCATAACCTGCCACACTTATGGCGGCCAAAAGCGGTACAAAAGGGGGTAGTAATGGACGGAGCATCTGAACCAATCAAACACTCACACCCAGTCAACAGATCTGGGTTTAATCCATCATCTTTCTTTAGCCCACTCTGCCTCCCCAGTTCAGACATGGGTATATGCAAATCAGTCTGACCCTGTGCCTCATGAGAACAGTCCAGCCCGAACTGCCAAGCCATTCCTTCCCTGGACCGGAAACAAGCTTCAGAGAAACAGTTTCTGGCATTCCAGCCGTCTTCAGCCCGGCTTGCTTGAATTCAGTGGCTAAGTGAGCAAGGAACTCATGTCTGAGCATAACCTGCCACACTTATGGCAGCCAAAAGTGGTACCAAAGGGGGTAGTAATGGACGGAGCATCTGAACCAATCAAACACTCACACCCATTCAAAAGATCTGCGTTTAATCCATCATCGTTCTTTAGCCCACTCTGCCTGCCCAGTTCAGACATTGCTATATGCAAATCAGTCTGACCCTGTGCCTCATGGGAACAGTCCAGCCCGAACTGCCAAGCCATGCCTTCCCTGGACCGGAAACAAGCTTCTGAGGACCGGTTTCTGGCATTCCAGCCGTCTTCAGCCCGGCTTGCTTGAATCCAGTGGCAAAGTGAGCAAGGGACTCACATCTGAGCATACTTTGCCACACTTATGGTGGCCAAAAGCGGTACAAAAGGGGGTGGTAATGGACGGAACATATGAACCAATCAAACACTCACACCCAGTCAAAAGATGTGGGTTTAATCCATCACCGTTCTTTAGCCCACTCTGCCACCCCAGTTCAGACATTGCTATATGCAAATCAGTCTGACCCTGTGCCTCTTGGGAACAGACCAGCCCGAACTGCCAAGCCATGCCTTCCCTGGACCGGAAACAAGCTTCCGAGGGCCGGTTTCTGGCACTTCAGCCGTCTTCAGCCCGGCTTGCTTGAATCCAGTGGCTAAGTGAGCAAGTGACTCACGTCTGAGCATACCCTGCCACACTTATGGTGGCCATAAGCGGTACAAAAGGGGGTGGTAATGGATGGAGCATCTGAACCAATCAAACACTCACACCCAGTCAAAAGATCTGGGTTTAATCCATCACTGTTCTTTAGCCCACTCTGCCACCCCAGTTCAGACATGGCTGTATGCAAATCAGTCTGACCCTGTGCATCATGGGAACAGGTCAGCCTCGAACTGCCAAGCCATGCCTTCCCTGGACCGGAAACAAGCTTCCGAGGACCGGTTTCTGGCATTCCAGCCATCTTCAGCCCGGCTTGCTTTAATCTAGTGGCAAAGTGAGCAAGGGACTTACATCTGAGCATACCCTGCCACCCTTATGGCGGCCAAAAGCGGTACAAAAGGGGGTGGTAATAGACGGAGCACCTGAACCAATCAAACACTCACACCCAGTCAAAAGATCTGGGTTTAATCCATCACCGTTCTTTAGCCCACTTTGCAACACTTGTTCAGACATGGCTATATGCAAATCAGTCTGACCCTGTGCCTCATGTGAACAGTCCAGCCCGAACTGCAAAGCTATGCCTTCCCTGGAATGGAAACAAGCTTCCGAGAACCGATTTCTGGCATACCAGCCATCTTCAGCCCGGCTTGCTTGAATCCAGTGGCAAAGTGAGGAAGGGACTCACGTCTGAGCATACCCTGCCACACTTATGGCGGCCAAAAGGTGTACAAAAGGGGGTGGTAATGGACGGAGCATCTGAACCAATCAAACACTCACACCCAGTCAAAATATCTGGGTTTAATCCATCACCGTTCTTTAGCCCACTCTGCCACCCCAGTTCAGACATGGCTATATGCAAATCAGTCTGACCCTGTGCCTCATGGGAACAGTCCAGCCCGAACTGAAAAGCCATGCCTTCCCTGGACCGGAAACAAGCTTCCGAGGACCGATTTCTGGCATTCCAGCCGTCTTCAGCCCGGCTTGCTTGAATCCAGTGGCAAAGTGAGCAAGGGACTCACGTCTGAGCATAACCTGCCACACTTATGGCGGCCAAAAGCGGTACAAAAGGGGGTAGTAATGGACGGAGCATCTGAACCAATCAAACACTCACACCCAGTCAAAAGATCTGGGTTTAATCCATCATCGTTCTTTAGCCCACTCTGCCTCCCCAGTTCAGACATGGGTATATGCAAATCAGTCTGACCCTGTGCCTCATGAGAACAGTCCAGCCCGAACTGCCAAGCCATTCCTTCCCTGGACCGGAAACAAGCTTCAGAGAAACAGTTCCTGGCATTCCAGCCGTCTTCAGCCCGGCTTGCTTGAATTCAGTGGCTAAGTGAGCAAGGAACTCACGTCTGAGCATAACCTGCCACACTTATGGCGGCCAAAAGTGGTACCAAAGGGGGTAGTAATGGACGGAGCATCCGAACCAATCAAACACTCACACCCAGTCAAAAGATCTGCGTTTAATCCATCATCGTTCTTTAGCCCACTCTGCCTCCCCAGTTCAGACATTGCTATATGCAAATCAGTCTGACCCTGTGCCTCATGGGAACAGTCCAGCCCGAACTGCCAAGCCATGCCTTCCCTGGACCGGAAACAAGCTTCTGAGGACCGGTTTCTGGCATTCCAGCCGTCTTCAGCCCGGCTTGCTTGAATCCAGTGGCAAAGTGAGCAAGGGACTCACATCTGAGCATACTTTGCCACACTTATGGTGGCCAAAAGCGGTACAAAAGGGGGTGGTAATGGACGGAACATCTGAACCAATCAAACACTCACACCCAGTCAAAAGATGTGGGTTTAATCCATCACCGTTCTTTAGCCCACTCTGCCACCCCAGTTCAGACATTGCTATATGCACATCAGTCTGACCCTGTGCCTCATGGGAACAGACCAGCCCGAAATGCCAAGCCATGCCTTCCCTGGATCGGAAACAAGCTTCCGAGGGCCGGTTTCTGGCACTTCAGCCGTCTTCAGCCCGGCTTGCTTGAATCCAGTGGCTAAGTGAGCAAGGGACTCACGTCTGAGCATACCCTGCCACACTTATGGCGGCCATAAGCGGTACAAAAGGGGGTGGTAATGGATGGAGCATCTGAACCAATCAAACAGTCACACCCATTCAAAAGATCTGGGTTTAATCCATCACTGTTCTTTAGCCCACTCTGCCACCCCAGTTCAGACATGGCTATATGCAAATCAGTCTGACCCTGTGCCTCATGGGAACAGTCCAGCCCGAACTGCCAAGCCATGCCTTCCCTGGACCGGAAACAAGCTTCCCAGGACCCGTTTCTGGCCTTCCAGCCATCTTCAGCCCGGCTTGCTTGAATCCAGTGGCAAAGTGAGGAAGGGACTCACGTCTGAGCATACCCTGCCACACTTATGGCGGCCAAAAGTGGTACAAAAGGGGGTGGTAATGGACGGAGCATCTGAACCAATCAAACACTCACACCCAGTCAAAATATCTGGGTTTAATCCATCACCGTTCTTTAGCCCACTCTGCCACCCCAGTTCAGACATGGCTATATGCAAATCAGTCTGACCCTGTGCCTCATGGGAACAGTCCAGCCCGAACTGAAAAGCCATGCCTTTCCTGGACCGGAAACAAGCTTCCGAGGACCGATTTCTGGCATTCCAGCCGTCTTCAGCCCGGCCTGCTTGAATCCTGCGGCAAAGTGAGCAAGGGACTCACGTCTGAGCATAACCTGCCACACTTATGGCGGCCAAAAGCGGTACAAAAGGGGGTAGTAATGGACAGAGCATCTGAACCAATCAAACACTCACACCCAGTCAAAAGATCTGGGTTTAATCCATCATCGTTCTTTAGCCCACTCTGCCTCCCCAGTTCAGTCGTGGGTATATGCAAATCAGTCTGACCCTGTGCCTCATGAGAACAGTCCAGCCCGAACTGCCAAGCCATTCCTTCCCTGGACCGGAAACAAGCTTCAGAGAAACAGTTTCTGGCATTCCAGCCGTCTTCAGCCCGGCTTGCTTGAATTCAGTGGCTAAGTGAGCAAGGAACTCACGTCTGAGCATAACCTGCCACACTTATGGCGGCCAAAAGTGGTACCAAAGGGGGTAGTAATGGACGGAGCATCTGAACCAATCAAACACTCACACCCAGTCAAAAGATCTGCGTTTAATCCATCATCGTTCTTTAGCCCACTCTGCCTCCCCAGTTCAGACATTGCTATATGCAAATCAGTCTGACCCTGTGCCTCATGGGAACAGTCCAGCCCAAACTGCCAAGCCATGCCTTCCCTGGACCGGAAACAAGCTTCTGAGGACCGGTTTCTGGCATTCCAGCCGTCTTCAGCCCGGCTTGCTTGAATCCAGTGGCAAAGTGAGCAAGGGACTCACATCTGAGCATACTTTGCCACACTTATGGTGGCCAAAAGCGGTACAAAAGGGGGTGGTAATGGACGGAACATCTGAACCAATCAAACACTCACACCCAGTAAAAAGATGTGGGTTTAATCCATCACCGTTCTTTAGCCCACTCTGCCACCCCAGTTCAGACATTGCTATATGCAATTCAGTCTGACCCTGTGCCTCATGGGAACAGTCCAGCCCGAACTGCCAAGCCATGCCTTCCCTGGACCGGAAACAAGCTTCCGAGGACCGGTTTCTGGCATTCCAGCCAGCTTCAGCCCAGCTTGCTTGAATCTAGTGGCAAAGTGAGCAAGGGACTTACATCTGAGCATACCCTGCCACCCTTATGGCGGCCAAAAGCGGTACAAAAGGGGGTGGTAATGGACGGAGCATCTGAACTAATCAAACACTCACACCCAGTTAAATATCTTGGTTTAATACATCATCGTTCTTTAGCCCACTCTGCCTCCCCAGTTCAGACATTGCTATATGCAAATCAGTCTGACCCTGTGCCTCATGGGAACAGTCCAGCCCAAACTGCCAAGCCATGCCTTCCCTGGACCGGAAACAAGCTTCTGAGGACCGGTTTCTGGCATTCCAGCCGTCTTCAGCCCGGCTTGCTTGAATCCAGTGGCAAAGTGAGCAAGGGACTCACATCTGAGCATACTTTGCCACACTTATGGTGGCCAAAAGCGGTACAAAAGGGGGTGGTAATGGACGGAACATCTGAACCAATCAAACACTCACACCCAGTAAAAAGATGTGGGTTTAATCCATCACCGTTCTTTAGCCCACTCTGCCACCCCAGTTCAGACATTGCTATATGCAATTCAGTCTGACCCTGTGCCTCATGGGAACAGTCCAGCCCGAACTGCCAAGCCATGCCTTCCCTGGACCGGAAACAAGCTTCCGAGGACCGGTTTCTGGCATTCCAGCCATCTTCAGCCCAGCTTGCTTGAATCTAGTGGCAAAGTGAGCAAGGGACTTACATCTGAGCATACCCTGCCACCCTTATGGCGGCCAAAAGCGGTACAAAAGGGGGTGGTAATGGACGGAGCATCTGAACTAATCAAACACTCACACCCAGTTAAATATCTTGGTTTAATACATCACCGTTCTTTAGCCCACTCAGCCACCCCAGTTCAGACATGGCTCTATGCAAATCAGTCTGACCCTGTGCCTCATGGGAACAGTTCAGCCCGAACTGCCAAGCCATGCCTTCCCTGGACCAGAAACAAGCTTCCGAGGACCGATTTCTGGCATTCCTGCCATCTTCAGCTCGGCTTGCTTGAATCCAGTGGCAACATGAGCAAGGGACTCACATCTGAGCATACCCTGCCACACTTATGGCGGCCAAAAGCGGTACAAAAGGGGGTGGTAATGGACGGAGCATCTGAACCAATCAAACACTCACACCCAGTCAAAAGATCTGGGTTTAATCCATCACAGTTCTTTAGCCCACTCTGCCACCCCAGTTCAGACATGGCTATATGCAAATCAGTCTGACCCTGGGCCAGGGACAGACTAATTTGCATGTAGCCAGGTTCTGAGCTGGGATGGTGCAGTGAGCTAAAAAAACGGTGATGGATCAATCCCTGGTCTTTGGACTGGGTAAGAGGTGTCTGCTTAATTCAGACACTCTGTCCATCACCACCCCCAGTTCTGAATCGTTTTGTCCACCATAAGCATGGAAGGGTATGCTCAGACATGAGTCCCTTGCTCACTGCACCATCAGGATTCAAGCAAGCCGGGCCGAAGACGGCTGTAATGCCAAAAACCGGTCCCCGGAAGCTTGTTTCCTTTCCAGTATAAGAATTGGCTTGGTAGTTTGGTCTGCCCTGTTCCCATGATGCACTGGGCCGGGAACAGACTAATTTGCATGTAGCCAGGTTCTGAGCTGGGATGGTGCAGTGAGCTAAAAAACGGTGATGGATCAAGCCCTGATCTTTGGACTGGGTAAGAGTGGTCTGCTTAATTTAGACACTCTGTCCATCACCACCCCCTTTTCTGAATCCCTGTGCCTCATGGGAACAGTCCAGCCCGAACTGCAAAGCCATGCCTTCCCTTGACCGGAAACAAGCTTCCGAGGACCGGTTTCTGGCATTCCAGCCGTCTTCAGCCCGGCTTGCTTGAATCCAGTGGCAAAGTGAGCAAGGGACTCACGTCTGAGCATACCCTGCCACACTTATGGCGGCCAAAAGCGGTACAAAAGGGGGTGGTAATGGACGGAGCATCTGAACCAATCAAACACTCACACCCAGTCAAAAGATCAGGGTTTAATCCATCACCGTTCTTTAGCCCACTCTGCCACCCCAGTTCAGACATGGCTATATGCAAATCAGTCTGACCCTGTGCCTCATGGGAACAGTCCAGCCCGAACTATCAAGCCATTCCTTCCCTGGACCGGAAACAAGCTTCCGAGAAACAGTTTCTGGCATACCATCCGTCTTCAGCCCGGCTTGCTTGAATCCAGTGGCAGAGTGAGCAAGGGACTCACGTCTGAGCATACCCTGCTACACTTATGGCGGCCAAAGTGGTACAAAAGGGGGTGGTATTAGACGGAGCATCTGAACCAATCAAACACTCACACCCAGTCAAAAGATACGGGTTTAATCCATCACCGTTCTTTAGCCCACTCTGCCACCCCAGTTCAGACATGGCTATATGCAAATCAGTCTGACCCTGTGCCTCATGGGAACAGTCCAGCCTGAACTGGCAAGCCATGCCTTCCCTGGACCGGAAACAAGCTTCCAAGGACCGGTTTCTGGCATTCCAGCCATCTTCAGCCCGGCTTGCTTGAATCCAGTGGCAAAGTAAGCAAGGGACTCACGTCTGAGCATACCCTGCCACACTTATGGCGGCCAAAAGCGGTAAAAAAGGGGGTGGTAATGGACAGAGCATCTGAACCAATCAAACACTCACACCTAGTCAAAAGATCTGGGTTTAATCCGTCACCGTTGTTTAGCCCACTCTGCCACCCCAGTTCAGACATGGCTATATGCAAATCAGTCTGACCCTGTGCCTCATGGGAACAGTCCAGCCCGAACTGCCAAGCCATGCCTTCCCTGGACCGGAAACAAGCTTCTGAGGACCGGTTTCTGGCATTCCAGCCGTCTTCAGCCCGGCTTGCTTGAATCCAGTGGCAAAGTGAGCAAGGGACTCACGTCTGAGCATACCCTGCCACACTTATGGTGGCCAAAAGTGGTACAAAAGGGGGTGGTAATGGACGGAGCATTTGAACCAATCAAACACTCACACCCAGTCAAAAGATCTGGGTGTAATCCATCACCGTTCCTTAGCCCACTCTGCCACCCCAGTTCAGACATGGCTATATGCAAATCAGTCTGACCCTGTGCCTCATGGGAACAGTCCAGCCCGAACTGCCAAGCCATTCCTTCCCTGGACCAGAAACAAGCTTCAGAGAAACAGTTTCTGGCATTCCAGCCGTCTTCAGCCCGGCTTGCTTGAATCCAGTGGCAGAGTGAGCAAGGGACTCACGTCTGAGCATACCCTGCCACACTTATGGCGGCCAAAAGCGGTACAAAAGGGGGTGGTGATAGACGGAGCATCTGAACCAATCAAACGCTCACACCCAGTCAAAAGATCTGGGTTTAATCCATCACCGTTCTTTAGCCCACTCTGCCCCCCTTATTCAGACATGGCTATATGCAAATCAGTCTGACCCTGTGCCTCATGGGAACAGTCCAGCCCGAACTACCAAGCCATGCCTTCCCTGGACCGGAAACAAGCTTCCGAGGACCGGTTTCTGGCATTCCAGCCGTCTTCAGCCCGGCTTGCTTGAATCCAGTGGCAAAGTGAGCAAGGGACTCACGTCTGAGCATACCCTGCCACACCCATGGCGGCCAAAAGCGGTACAAAAGGGGGTGGTAATGGACGGAGCATCTGAACCAATCAAACACTCACACCCAGTCAAAAGATCTGGGTTTAATCCATCACCGTTCTTTAGCCCAATCTGCCACCCCAGTTCAGACATGGATATATGCAAATCAGTCTGACCCTGTGCCTCATGGGAACAGTCCAGCCCGAACTGCCAAGCCATGCCTTCCCTGGACCGGAAACAAGCTTCCGAGGACCGATTTCTGGCATTCCAGCCGTCTTCAGCCCGGCTTGCTTGAATCCAGTGGCAAAGTGAGCAAGGGACTCACGTCTGAGCATACCCTGCCACACTTATTGCGGCCAAAAGCAGTACAAAAGGGGGTGGTAATGGACGGAGCATCTGAACCAATCAAACACTCACACCCAGTCAAAAGATCTGGGTTTAATCCATCACCGTTCTTTAGCCCACTCTGCCACCCCAGTTCAGACATGGCTATATGCAAATCAGTCTGACCCTGTGCCTCATGGGAACAGTCCAGCCCGAACTATCAAGCCATTCCTTCCCTGGACTGGAAACAAGCTTCCGAGAAACAGTTTCTGGCATACCATCTGTCTTCAGCCCGGCTTGCTTGAATCCAGTGGCAAAGTAAGCAAGGGACTCACGTCTGAGCATATCCTGCCACACTTATGGCGGACAAAAGCGGTACAAAAGGGGGTGGTAATGGACAGAGCATCTGAACCAATCAAACACTCACACCTAGTCAAAAGATCTGGGTTTAATCCGTCACCGTTCTTTAGCCCACTCTGCCACCCCAGTTCAGACATGGCTATATGCAAATCAGTCTGACCCTGTGCCTCATGGGAACAGTCCAGCTCGAACTGCCAAGCCATGCCTTCCCTGGACCGGAAACAAGCTTCTGAGGACCGGTTTCTGGCATTCCAGCCGTCTTCAGCCCGGCTTGCTTGAATCCAGTGGCAAAGTGAGCAAGGGACTCACGTCTGAGCATACCCTGCCACACTTATGGTGGCCAAAAGTGGTACAAAAGGGGGTGGTAATGGACGGAGCATTTGAACCAATCAAACACTCACACCCAGTCAAAAGATCTGGGTTTCATCCATCATCGTTCTTTAGCCCACTCTGCACCCCTTATTCAGACATGGCTATATGCAAATCAGTCTGACCCTGTGCCTCATGGGAACAGTCCAGCCCGAACTGCCAAGCCATGCCTTCCCTGGACCGGAAACAAGCTTCCGAGGACCGGTTTCTGGCATTCCAGCCGTCTTCAGCCTGGCTTGCTTGAATCCAGTGGCAAAGTGAGCAAAGGACTCACGTCTGAGGATACCCTGCCACACTTATGGCAGCCAAAAGTGGTACAAAAGGGGGTGGTAATGGACGGAGCATTTGAACCAATCAAACACTCACGCCCAGTCAAAAGATCTGGGTTTAATCCATCACCGTTCCTTAGCCCACTCTGCCACCCCAGTTCAGACATGGCTATATGCAAATCAGTCTGACCCTGTGCCTCATGGGAACAATCCAGCCTGAACTGCCAAGCCATTCCTTCCCTGGACCAGAAACAAGCTTCAGAGAAACAGTTTCTGGCATTCCAGCCGTCTTCAGCCCAGCTTGCTTGAATCCAGTGGCAAAGTGAGCAAGGGACTGACATCTGAGCATACCCTGCCACACTTATGGTGGCCAAAAGCGGAACAAAAGGGGGTGGTAATGGACGGAGCATCTGAACCAATCAAACACTCACACCCAGTCAAAAGATCTGGTTTTAATCCGTCACCGTTCTTTAGCCCACTCTGCCACCCCAGTTCAGACATTGCTATATGCAAATCAGTCTGACCCTGTGCCTCATGGGAACAGTCCAGCCCGAACTGCCAAGCCATGCCTTCCCTGGACCGGAAACAAGCTTCCGAGGGCCGGTTTCTGGCATTCCAGCCGTCTTCGGCCCGGCTTGCTTGAATCCAGTGGCAAAGTGAGCAAGGGACTCACGTCTGAGCATACCCTGCCACACTTATGGCGGCCAAAAGCAGTACAAAAGGGGGTAGTAATGGACGGAGCATCTGAACCAATCAAACACTCACACCCAGTCAAATGATCTGGGTTTAATCCATCACCATTCTTAAGCCCACTCTGCCACCCCAGATCAGACATGGCTATATGCAAATCAGTCTGACCCTGTGCCTCATAGGAACAGTCCAGCCCGAACTGCCAAGCCATGCCTTCCCTGGACTGGAAACAAGCTTCCGAGGACCGGTTTCTGGCATTCCAGCCGTCTTCAGCCTGGCTTGCTTGAATCCAGTGGCAAAGTGAGCAAGTGACTCACGTCTGAGCATACCCTGCCACACTTATGGCTGCCAAAAGTGGTACAAAAGGGGGTGGTAATGGACAGAGCATCTGAACCAATCAAACGCTCATACCCATTCAAAAGATCTTGGTGGAATCCATCACCGTTCTTTAGCCCACTCTGCCACCCCAGTTCAGACATGGCTATATGCAAATCAGTCTGACCCTGTGCCTCATGGGAACAGTCCAGCCCGAACAGCCAAGCCATGCCTTCCCTGGAACGGAAACAAGCTTCCGAGGACCGGTTTCTGGCATTCCAGCCGTCTTTAGCCCGGCTTGCTTGAATCCAGTGGCAAAGTGAGCAAGGGACTCACGTCTGAGCACACCCTGCCACACTTATGGCGGCCAAAAGCAGTACAAAAAGGGGTGGTAATGGACGGAGCATCTGAACCAATCAAACACTCACACTCAGTCAAAAGATCTGGGTTTAATCCATCACCGTTCTTTAGCCCACTCTGCCACCCAGTTCAGACATGGCTATATGCAAATCAGTCTGACCCTGTGCCTCATGGGAACAGTCCAGCCCTAACTCCAAGCCATGCCTTCCCTGGACTGGAAACAAGCTTCTGAAAACCGGTTTCTGGCATTCCAGCCATCTTCAGCCCGGCTTGCTTGAATCCAGTGGCAAAGTGAGCAAGGGACTAACGCCTGAGCATACCCTGCCACACTTATGGCAGCCAAAAGCGGTACAAAAGGGTATGGTAATGGACGGAGCATCTGAACCAATCAAACACTCACACCCAGTCAAAAGATCTGGGTTGAATCCATCACCGTTCTTTAGCCCACTCTGCCACCCCAGTTCAGACATGGGTATATGCAAATCAGTCTGACCCTGTGCCTCATGGGAACAGTCCAGCCCGAACTGCCACGCCATTCCTTCCCTGGACCGGAAACAAGCTTCAGAGAAACAGTTTCTGGGATTCCAGCCGTCTTCAGTCCGGCTTGCTTGAATCCAGTGGCTAAGTGAGCAAGGGTCTCACGTCTGAGCATAACCTGCCACACTTATGTCGGCCAAAAGCGGTACAAAAGGGGGTGGTAATGGATGGTGCATCTGAACCAATCAAACACTCACACCCAGTGTGAGAAGTTGGCCTGATATATAATGTTCACTATTCTAGTGAGCACTTTGTATCAGTCCAAACAACCCTTATGGTGATTGGTTGTAAGTCAACCTTATAGACCAGCTATCCTAGTAGCGTGGATACGAGCAGTCTTCGGGCTAAACTCTAGAGGGCGTGTTAAGCCAGCTGTTATACCATCACATATACCCCTTGAACACCAAGTGAAAGGACACCACACAAGTGTTATGAAAATAAACAGTGTATTTATTTAGATCACAACAGCCCTGTACTCTTTATGAGGACAGGGTACTAAGCACACAACAAAACTCTTATGAAAATACTTCAAGTTGCACAATTTACACAAATGCCCGAGGGGCACGAAAAACCATATACTCTGAAAGTGGAATGCGAAATTACTAGCAGGTAAGTACTATACTAATAGGCTTTGGAATCGCTAGGACTACGTTACTGAACCTTCAGATTACTAGTAGGAGGCCTAGGGGACTCGGGTGCAGAGTGTGCACTCTCACGCGGGATGCGGGACAAAGTCTATGGTAGCTAGATTTCACAAAGTTAGTGTTCTCGGGCGAACCCGACTAGGTAGATCGAAAACGACAGTGGATCCTGACCCTTGGATAGTGAGGCTATGCTGGGGCACCGAAATGCCGAAGTTACCTAGCCCAGGGGCTGCAGCTGCATAGGTCTCAAAAGACGTCGGGAATCCTCGTAGACGAACCAGGAGCCTGAAGAAAGAAGTTGCTGGCAGGCGACCAGTGAAGATAGTTCGAGTGATCCAAGCCTGGATCGAAGATGGATGACACCTGAAAGCAGAGGGGACCAAGTTCGTGACTACTAGCCAGTAGTCAGGTGGCCCCAGGAGGGCACCGGATGGTAGTCACCTCGACTAGGTGAGTGGGCGACGCTGGGCTCTGCAGTCTCACGGACCAGGAGGCATTGTCGGTGACCAGGATGGAGGTGCGAGCTGTCCCACGATGGATGATGCTGTCGACGTCGCTGGACCCAGGATTGGGGCAACAAGTCTTGGCAAATTCAAGCCCACGCGGTGGGCCTAAAATGGCGTCTGGTGTGGACCAGGAGGGTCCGGGGTGCTCCTCTTTTGGAAGGGAGCAAGGGCCAGTCTGGAGCAACCAGACCAGCAGCAGTGATGTCGTTGGGCGTCGTTAAGAAGGCCACAAGCCAGCGGGCTAGTAGCCAACCAACGCGGTGAGCAGCAAAAAGCAGAAGGGCCCCACGCAGATCGTGGAGATGCTGGGAGGCTGGACTTCGGTGCTGGAGCTGCTCAGGGTCGGGGCTTCTCGGACCCCAAAGCACTCACCAGAGGATCCCTCGGCGGTCGTGCTGGATAGAAGTCGTGCAGTTCTGATGATGGCCGGTTCCTCGAGGTCTCGTCGCACCTACAGTTCTCAGCTTAGCTGTAGAGGTAGGTAGAGGTCAGAGGTGCCAGGGAAGCCGGGTCTCATCGTGCTGGTCGGTCGGATTCCTGAGGAAGGACGTGCAGCAAACCGCAGTGTTCTTAGATGGTGCCTGCGGATGCAGGGTGACTACTCCTTAGCCACAAGGGAGAAATCTTGAGAAGAAGTCGAGAGTTCCTTTCGTAGAAAGTAGTTTCTTGATTCAAAGATGATCTAATTTGGAAGGGTCCCCGCTCCTGCCTTTATCCTAAAGAAAGGGGTGGGTACGCGACTAGGTCCTGCCCTAGGGGTGGAACCAGGAAGGGGGGTGGTTACACCCCTCTCCCATGCCGGACTTTCCCCAGGCCAGGGGCTGGTGTGCCCCTGGAACTGGTTCTAGCCGGCAGATGCGTAGTGAGCACCGGGGTGCCACTCTGCAGTCACCTTCCTGTAAAGCCCTGCCTACCCAGGATACACAAAACCCTGTCTGGGATGGTGCTAGCACCGCCCCTGACAGGAAACCCTTTGTCCAAGCTCTCCTCGCTGGAAGGACTCCCAGCAGCAGGAGGTCAGACTCGTGTCTGTGGTGGCAGCATCCATTTTGTGGAGCTGAGGCTTCAGTTAACTTTAACCCGGTTCACAGTTACATACATGTTGTGTCCCTCTAGAAGGGTGGAATGCTAACCCCGTCGCCAGAATTGGCGAGGAGTTAGTATTCCAATTCGTATGACACCTTACTCGACATGTTTTGATAAAGCAATACCAGAGTTAGCATTTAACCGCGAGGATTATAATGCACTTAAGAGTATATGGTATGCGTTATCATGGAACAGCTATTAGGACTTGGAGCTGCAAACGGGCTCAGCTCATGCCAGAGCACCATCTCACACGATTCCAAGCACTCTGCCTTCAGGATTGTCAAGGCCTGCCATAGGAGTGACTGATAGGAATCTGTGTGTCCATTTTTAGGGTTAGATATAGGTATACTATATCTAAAGCAAAGGATGATTACACCACCTTGCCCCAGCTGTCGTGCAGCCAGTTGTGTCAGATTTAGATGGCCATCCAGGGGTGGCATAATACATGCTTCAGCCCCTAGTAGGCCCTGGGTACACCTATGCCCTGAGTTACAGGGTCTGATAAGGTGGCCCAGTCCCAATTGGATAATGCACCTAAGGTACACATGTCAATTTAGTGAGAGAACAGCTAGGCTGTGGGTCTGATTGGCAGGCCCACAGCCAGAGAAAGTCGTAAACCAGTGAAACAAAAGCAAAAAATCTGGGTGATCATAGGATTGCAGACCCTACTCTCCTACATGACCCCCCCCAAACTTTGGGACAATAAACTAACCTTGACCAGGTGAGTCTTCTTGCTCTAAGTGTAAATACCTGGAGAGCCCATCTGCATTGCCATGATCAGTGCCAGGTCTATGCTCCACTGTAAAATCCATCCCCTGTAGGGAAATGGACCACCTAAGCAGTTTGGGGTTTTCACCCTTCATCTGATTTAGCCACAAGAGGGGCTTATGGTCGGTAAGAATCTTGAAATGAGTGCCAAACAAGTATGGCCTCAGTTTCTTCAGGGCCCAAACCACAGCAAAGGCCTCCCTCTCAATAGCTGACCAATTTTTCTCTCTGGGGGTCAGCCTTCTGCTTATAAAAGCAATGGGCTGGTCATTACCATCAAAATTCAGTTGAGATAGAACAGCTCCCACACCCAACTCAGAAGCATCTGTTTGGACAATGAATGGTTTGGAGTAGTCTGGACTCTTGAGGATAGGTGCTGTGCACATCGCCTGTTTTAGGTCATCGAATGCTTTTTGACAGCCTGCTGTCCACTGAACCTTTTTTTGGCATTTTCTTACTTGTCAGTTCATTAAGTGGAGTCACAATTGATCCATAATTTCTGACAAACTTTCTGTAGTAACCAGTCAGGCCCAAGAAAGCTCGAACCTGAGTCTGGGTGGTTGGAGGAGCCCAGTCCAGAATTGACTGTATTTTGCTCTCCAGTGGCTGAACTTGGCCTCCACCTACAAGGTGGCCCAAGTATACAACCTGTGTCTGCCCTATCTGGCACTTTGTGGCCTTGATAGTGAGACCTGCTGCTTGCAGTGCCTCTAACACTTTCCTCAGGTGGACCAGGTGATCCTCCCAGGTGGAGCTAAAGACAGCAATATCATCTAGATATGCTGCACAGAAGTCATCCAGCCCAGTGAGAACATGATTCACCAACCTTTGGAAGGTGGCAGGTGCATTTTTCAGACCAAAGGGCATTACCACAAATTGATAATGTCCACCAGGGGTTGAAAATGCTGTCTTGGGCTTGGCATCCTCAGCTAACCTGATTTGCCAATACCCAGCTGTCAGGTCAAATGTACTTAAGTAGTTGGCAGAAGCCAATCTATCTATAAGTTCATCTGCCCTTGGTATTGGGTGGGCATCAGTCTTAGTGACTGCATTGAGACCCCTGTAGTCTACGCAGAACCTCATCTCTTTCTTACCACCCTGGGTGTGAGGTTTTGGCACTAGAACTACTGGACTAGCTCAAGGGCTATCTGAGGGTTCAATGACTCCCAACTCCAACATTTTCTGCACTTCAGTTTTGATGCAGTCTCTAACATGATCCGGCTGCCTGTAGATTTTACTCTTAACTGGCAAGCTGTCCCCAGTGTCAACCTCATGGGTACACCAATTGGTCTGACTGGGTGTTAGAGAGAACATATGCCTGAAGGATTGAAGAACCTGTTTACAATCCTTCTGTTGATGTTCAGAGAGGCTGCCACAAAAGACAACACCATCTACTGACCCATCATCAGGATTCTGAGTGAGCAGGTCTGGGAGAGGGTCACTCTCTTCCTCCTGTCCCTCATCTATGGCCATGAGCAAGCTCATGTCCTTCCTGTCGACATATGCTTTGAGCCTGTTAACATGGAGCACCCTGTGGGGGCTCCTGGGAGTTCCAAGGTCCACCAGGTAGGTGACCTCTCCCTTTTGCTCAAGAATTGTGTGGGGCCCAGACCATTTGTCTTTGAGTGCTGCTGGGGCCACTGGCTCCAACACCCACACCTTATGTCCAGGCTGATACACAGTCAGGACAGCGTTTTGGTCATGCCAAGCTTTTTGGAGTTCTTGGCTGGCCCTAAGGTTTTCAGATGCCTTCTCCATATACTCAGCCATCCTGGAGCGGAGACCAAGTACATAGTCCACTATGTTGGTTGCAGGCTTTTTGAGAGGTCTCTCCCATCCTTCCTTCACCAAACACAGGGGTCCTCTTAGAGGATGCCCATACAAAAGTTCAAAAGGGCTGTAGCCAACCCCCTTTTGTGGGACCTCTCTGTAAGCAAACAGAAGGCAGGGTATCAGGACATCCCATCTACGCCTGAGCTTTTCAGGTAGTCCATGAATCATCCCTTTTAGGGTCCTGTTGAACCTTTCAACAAGCCCATTGCATTGTGGATGATAGGGTGTAGTGAACTTGTAGTTGACACCACATTCCTTCCACATAGCAGTTAAGTAGCTTGACATGAAGTTTGCACCTCTGTCAGAGACAACCTCCTTAGGGAAGACCACTCTGGAGAACACTCCAACTAGGGCTCTTGCCACAACAGGTGCTGAAGTGGTCCTAAGGGGAATAGCTTCAGGATACCTGGTGGCATGATCCACTACCACCAGTATAAACTTGTGCCCTGATGCTGTCTGGGGTTCCATTGGACCAACAATGTCAATCCCCACTCTTTCAAAGGGCACCCCCACCACAGGCATTGGTATAAGGGGGGCCTTTGTTGTGCCACCTGACTTACCACTGGCTTGGCAAGTGACACAGGAGCGACAAAACTCCTTGGTATCCTCATTCATGTGAGGCCAGTGAAAGTGTGAGACAAGTCTGTCCCAAGTCTTTGTCTGGCCTAAGTATCCTGCTAAGGGAATCTCATGGGCCAAGGTAAGAAGGAAACCTCTCTGAGACAAGGGGATAACCAGCCTCCTGGCCATGCCAGGCTTGGGGTCTCTTGCCTCAGTGTACAGGAGTCCATCATCCCAGTACACCTTGTGGGTACCTGTGGCGTTCCCAGCAGCCTCAGCAGCAGCCTGCTGTCTGAGGGGTTCAAGGGAAGGGCAGTCTAACTGATCCTTCCCCAGGTCTTCTCTTGAGGGTCCCCCTGAGCCCAGAAACTCAACTTGATCAAGTTCCAGTTCTTTAGGCTCAGTTTCCCTCAATTCCTGTAGGTCAGCCTCCTCTAAGACTTGATCCTCAACCTGGGGCAAGGGGGAAGGCAATGCCTTGACCCTACTGCTCTTCTTCTTGGGAGGTGTCTGGTCCATTGTTCCAGGATCCAGCACCTGTTCAGTGGGGCATTTTCTGGCCTGTGACCTAGTCACATCAAGCACATGTGCTGGCAAGCCTAACATCTCCATGTGAGTCCTCTGCTCCACTTCTGACCATTGTGATTGTAGGAGAGTAGGGTCTGCTATCCTATGGTCACCCCAAATTTTTGCTTTTTGCTTCACTGGTTTCTGACTTAATGTGGCTGTGGGCCTGCTAATCAGACCCACAGCCTGCTGTTCTCTCTCTAAATTACTGCCAATGCACTCTAGGTGCATTACGAATTGGAACTGGTTCACCTTGTGAGCCCCTGTAACAGTGTACCATAGGTACCCAGGGCATAGGTGTAGCCAAGGCCTACCAGGGGCTGCAGCATGTATTGTGCCACCCCTGGCCTGGCCTCCATATTTGACACAACTGGCTGATCACTCAGCTGGGGTAAGTCGGTGTAACCACCTCTTACTTAGGTACAGTATGTCTGTGCCTAACCCTAAACTGGACACATATGTTCCTATCAGCCACTCCTATGGAAGGCCTCATCAATCCTGGGGGCAGAGTGCTTGGAAATATGTGAGATGGTGCTCTAGCATGAGCTGAGCCTGTCTGCAGCTGTCGGGAACAACTCCCTAAGCTGTTCCGGGATATTGCCATACCATATACTCTTAAGTGCATTATAATCCTCGCGGTTAAATGCTATCTTTGGTTTGGCTTTATCAAAACATGTCGAGTAAGGTGTCATACGAATTGGAATACTATCCCCTCGCCAATTCTGGCGACGGGGATAGCATTCCACCCTTCTAGAGGGACACGACATGTGTGTAGCCTTAACCCCGGTTAAAGTTAAACAGAGCCTCAGCTTCACAAAATGGACGCTGCCACCACAGACACAAGTCTGGCCTCCTGCTGCTGACCGAAACTCGGCAGATGGTGGCCTGGACAAAGGGTTTCCTGCCTTGGGAGGTGCGAGCACCACCCCAGACAGGATTTTGTGTATTGGGTAGGACAGGGCTGAATAGAATCAGACATGCCCGGGGCACACAAGGTGTCCCCGTGCATAGGCCAGTCCAAACCGGTTCTGGGGCCTTCCAGCCCCAGTCCTGGCGCGGAGCTGGACAAAGGAAAGGGGGTGTAACCGCCCCCCTTCCTGGTTCCTCCCAGAGGAGGGACCTAGTAGGTGATCCACCCCCAGTTTGGGAATAAGAGGGGGAGCAGTGCCATTGCACAGCAGATCATCCTGAAATCAACTTTAAACAAGAAGAAGACTGGACTTCGACATTCTGCTGCACAGAAGACTGAAGGGAATCTCCCTTGTGGCCTAGGAGTGGCCACCCTGTGAACACAGGTACCAACCAGCAACTCGACGTCTGCTTTGCCGCCGCCTCCCGCCGGAGACCGAGCCCAGAGCCCGACAAGAACCAGACTCCCAGACCTCTCAGAGCCCGATCCACAGTCCCTGCGAAGAAGGGACCCGTGGAGGCACCGAGTGACGTGGGACCGGACCTCTTGGAAGACACTCGAAAAGCTGACTGCGCAGCTTCTGAGGCATCCTCGACGTTGTGCTTTGGGGACTGAGAACCCCCACCACCGAGCAGCCCTTGCACCGAAGATCAGCCCTCCAGCATCTCCACGATCTGCGTGGGGCCCTTTTGCATTGTGCCACTCGACGCGCCATCCCGGCCACTAGCCACGTGGTCAGCGGCCATCTTGGCGACGAAACCGAAGATTTACACAGCAGGTCTGGTTGCTCCAGACCTACCCAAGCTCCTGTGAAAAGGAGCACCCGCTCTGACCTTGCTGGTCTGAGTGTTAAGCATCTTTCAACTTCTGCCTGGCTTGCCTTTGCCAAGGCCTGTTTGCTCCGATCGAGGTGCCGACACCGCCAACAGCGAGAAGCCTGCGTGGGACAGCTCGTGACCAACTCCTGGACGTCCTCGACCCCGGGTATCTACGTGGCTGCAGAAAGAAGCTACCCGACAACGCCTGTTTGCACCCGACATCGCCTGGTTCCAATCTGGTTCCACGGTAGTCACTGGCTAGTGACTTTGAACACTGTCCCCTCTGCTTTCAGGTCTTCACATCTTCAGATCCACCCTTGGATCCACCGGAACTCTTCTCATCGAGCCGCCTGCAGCATCTTCAGCTCCAAGCACCATCGACCAGCGTGACGAAACCCGACACATCTTCGACCCTGTGCACCCGCTTCCTGTGGGTGAGGTAACTCAGCTCCGCCGGTGCTCCTGCACTGGTACACATCCCAAGGGCCTGTTTTTTAAGTTTCAGCTCCGTAGGTCACTCGGAAGGTTCCTAACTTTCTAACTTTGTGCTTTTTACGCACCATAGACTTTGTATTGAGAAGTGCGTGCACTTTGAACACTGCACCCGAGTCCCGTGGGCCTTTCCCGACTTAGTTAACTCCAGTCTCGAATAGCTCCAGCGATTCCCAAGGCCCTAGGCCTCTTCACTTTCCTCCTGGTATCTCTTATACCACTTTCTTAGTATATGGTTTAGGTGGCCCCTAGGGCTCATCCATATTGTGCAACTTTTGTGTATTTTAAACTGTCTTGTGATTTAACGCTTGTGCTTCTGTGCTCATAAAGAGTCCAGGGGATTTTATAGTTAATAAATCAATATATATTTTCAATATATATCTGTGTGGTGTCCCTTTCATTTGGTATTCAAGGGGGTTGTGTATGGTATAACAGCTGGCTTCACATGCCTTTCAGAGTTTAGCCTAAGACTGCTTTGTCCACGTTACCACTAGGATAACTGGTCTACAAGGTTGAATTACAACCATCATCATAAGGGTTGCTTGGCATGGTACAAAGTGATCACTAGAATTAGTGAGCATTATATACCAGGCCAACTTCTCACATTGGTGGCAGCGGTGGGATCTGAGCTTGCTGTTGTTTTACCATTACAATCTTTGAGATTATCATTTGAAAGATCATACAGGTACCTGCTAGGTACATATAAAACAAGACTAGTATACATAAGTTCTACTGAACTTAGTTGTTGTAGAGCAAAGGGAGTAGCACACCCTAGCTACAACTACTAGATAGGTTTAGTAGGTAAACACCAGTGTAGGTAGATTGCAACACATCCACCCACACTAGAGCAATGTCTGGAACAGAGGGGTCCAGTGGACTTACTCCTGTTGAGAGTGACCCTCCAAGGGCACCATCCCAGTTTGCTATTTTTCCCTTTAAGGAATTAAGACAGCTTTGTGTCTTAAGGGGTCTGAAGACAGGGCCTTCCCCTACTACAGACCACCTAAGAGAGCTCTTGGATCAGTCTGAGGCTCTAAAGACCTCTAAAGCAAACCCCACAGGGGATGCTGAAGGAGGCCATCCTTCAGAGGATGACACTGTAGACCCCCCTGCCCCTATCATCCTGGTAGATGAGGAAGCCTCCACCACTGGAGCTCCTCAGGTAGATGAAGAGGAAGAAGAAGAGGAGGAGGAGGTGGAAAGCAGTGAGTCAGATGATGACAGAGATAGTCAGGTGCTGGTCAGTAGACTGAACCAGGCTAACTTAAGTCAACTTGGGAATGAATCAGGTAACAACCCATTCAGACCCCCAGGTGGACTTAACCAGGAGCCTAGGAGGAGAAGGATTCACTCAGGTGACTCTGACAACTCCTATGCTTCTAGAGGTTCTCATGGTTACTCCAGAAGGAGGATGACTAGCCCTCAGAGAAGGGAACATGAGACCAAGTTGAGAGAATCTCAAATTGCAGAGGCTGAATTGAGAGTCCAGAGACAAGAGTTAGAGATTGCCCTGGCCCAAGAGAAACTTGCTAGAGCAAGACAGCCTAGAGAGAGTGGGGTAATAGAACCCACTGGTGGCAGCAATATCCACAAGGATAAAGACAGGTCTTTTGATAATAGAAACCTGAGTAAGATTGTGCCCCCCTACAAAGCTGGGGATGATATCCATAAATGGATTACTGCAATGGAGAGAGCCTGCAGAGTACAGCAGATCCCTCAGGAGCAGTGGGCAGCAATCTTGTGGCTCTCCTTTGAAGGTAGAGGCCGAGACAGACTCCTCACAGTTAGTGATGGGGATTCTAGAAACTACCTGGTCCTGAAGAGTGCTCTGATTGATGGGTTAGGCTTAACCACTGAACAGTACAGGTTAATGTTCAGAGATACCCAGAAGACACAGACTCAGGACTGGTCTGAATTTGTTGAGTGTGCCACTAAGGCTCTGGAGGGATGGTTGCTGGGAAGCAAGGTTACAGACTATGAAGGATTGTATAATTTGCTGATGAGAGAACAAATTTTAAATAATTGTCAGAACCAGCAGTTGCATCAACATTTGGTTGACTCAGATTTGACCTCTCCCCAAGAATTGGGAAAGAGGGCAGATAAATGGGTAAGAACCAGAGTTAAGCAAAAGAACCAGAACCAGAACCAGGGTGGTGACCAGAAGAAAACAGACCAGAAGGGTGGGGAGCAGAAAGCTAAAGACCAGAAGTCTTCAACAGGGCCCCAAACTGAGACAGAGGGTGGGTCCCAAACTTCCAAGAAGAAGAAGAAAGAAGGTCAGAAGAAACCCTGGTGTAAAACTTGTAAGAACACCTCTCACTGGACAAGTGAGTGTAAAAAGGGTGGAGCCCCCAGCACTGCAGCCCCTAAGGCACCAGCACCCACTAGTACAGTTAGCAGTGCTGGTCCTCAAGCCAAGGGATTAGTGGGAATCACTTTGGGAACTGAAGGAGATTCTGACCTAGTCAGAACTCTTACACAGGCTGTTCTGGTTTGTGAAGGGGACATAGATTTGACCCCTGACATAAGTCCCAGTAACCTGGGCAAATACAGACAGACACCTTTGATTAACAACAAAGTGGCTCAAGCTTACAGGGACACATGTGCCAGTGTCACTATGGTGACACCTAACTTTGTGGACCCTGGACAATACATGCCAGGCGATGATTACCTGGTGACCAATGCCAGCAATGTCACTACTACACATAGTGTGGCACTTGTTAACTTTTCCTGGGGAGGGGTAACTGGCCTAAAGAAAGTTGTGGTTAGTGCTGATCTCCCAGTAGAATGTTTGTTGGGCAATGACCTGGAGAACTCTCTATGGTCAGAAGTTGAGTACAGGACTCATGCAGAGATGTTAGGGATATCATCACATGTCCTTGCTGTGACCAGGTCACAGGCCAAAAAGTGCCTCTCTGAACCTCAGGTCTTGGATCCTGGAACAATGGACCAAGTACCTCCCAAGAAGAAGAACAGGAGGGTTAAGGCTGCGCCTTCCCAACTGCCTACAAGTGAGGATCAGGCTTCACAGGAAACTGATCTGGAGACCCCTGAAGGAACTGTCCCTGAAGAACTTGAACCTGATCAGGTTGAGTTTCTGGGGACAGGGGGACCTTCTAGGGCAGACTTGGGGCAGGCTCAGTTAACCTGTCCTTCTCTTGAACCCCTCAGACAGCAGGCTGCTGCTGAGGCTGCTGGGAATGCTCAAGGTGCCCATAAAGTATATTGGGACGATGGACTCCTTTATTCAGAGGCTAGAGACCCCAAGCCTGGTGCTACCAGGAGGTTGGTTATACCTCTGCAATTTAGGGGCTTCCTACTCACCTTGGCCCATGATATTCCTTTAGCAGGACACCTAGGCCAGAACAAGACTTGGGACAGGCTTGTCCCTCACTTTCACTGGCCTCACATGTCTGAAGACACCAAGGAGTTTTGTCGCTCCTGTGAAACCTGCCAAGCCAGTGGTAAAGCAGGTGGAACAACAAAGGCCCCCCTGATACCACTACCTGTGGTGGGGGTTCCCTTTGAGAGAGTGGGGATTGATATTGTTGGTCCAATGGATCCCCCTACAGCATCTGGGCACAGATTCATACTGGTGGTGGTGGATCATGCCACCAGGTACCCAGAGGCAATTCCCCTTAGGACCACAACAGCTCCTGTTGTGGCCAGGGCCTTACTTGGAGTTTTCTCCAGAGTGGGGTTTCCTAAGGAGGTAATATCAGATAGAGGTGCCAACTTCATGTCTGGATATTTGACAGCTATGTGGAAGGAATGTGGTGTAAACTACAAGTTCACCACTCCTTATCACCCACAATGCAATGGGCTTGTTGAGAGATTTAACAAGACCCTAAAGGGCATGATTAAAGGATTACCTGAAAAGCTCAGGCGAAGATGGGACATCCTTCTGCCCTGCCTTTTGTTCGCTTACAGAGAGGTCCCTCAAAAGGGGGTTGGCTTCAGCCCCTTTGAATTGTTGTTTGGGCACCCTGTAAGAGGACCCCTGTGTCTTGTGAAGGAAGGATGGGAGTTACCTCTCAAAAAGCCTAAACAGGACATAGTGGACTATGTACTTGGTCTCCGCTCCAGGATGGCAGAGTACATGGAAAAGGCATCCAAAAACCTTGAGGCTAGCCAAGAATTACAAAAAGCTTGGCATGACCAAAAGGCTGTCCTTGTTGAATTTCAGCCTGGACAGAAGGTATGGGTGTTGGAGCCAGTGGCCCCAGCAGCACTCCAAGACAAATGGTCTGGACCCCATACAATTCTGGAAAAGAAGGGAGAGGTCACCTACTTGGTGGACCTAGGAACTCCCAGGAGCCCCCACAGGGTGCTCCATGTGAACAGATTGAAGGCATATGTCAGCAGGGCAGACATGGGCTTGCTCATGGCTACAGATGAGGGACAGGAGGAAGAGAGTGACCCTCTCCCAGACCTGCTCACTCAGAACCCTGAGGATGGCTCAGTTGATGGTGTGGCCTTAGGTGGCAGCCTCACTGAACATCAGCAACATGACTGCAGACAAGTTCTACAGGCATACAGGCATATGTTCTCCTTGACACCCAGTCAGACTAACTGGTGTACACATGTGGTGGACACTGGTGACAGTCTTCCTGTAAAGAGCAAAATTTACAGGCAACCTGACCACGTCAGGGACTGTATAAAGACTGAGGTGCAAAAGATGCTGGAGTTAGGTGTCATTGAGCCTTCAGAGAGCCCCTGGGCTAGCCCAGTGGTTCTGGTCCCCAAACCTCACACCAAAGATGGCAAGAGAGAGATGAGGTTCTGTGTGGATTACAGAGGACTCAATGCTGTCACCAGGACAGATGCACACCCTATTCCAAGGGCAGATGAGCTCATTGACAAGTTGGCTTCTGCCAAATATTTGAGCACATTTGACTTGACAGCTGGCTACTGGCAAATCAGGTTAGCTGAGGAGTCTAAAGCCAAGACAGCATTTTCTACCCCTAGTGGGCATTATCAGTTTGTGGTGATGCCCTTTGGTTTGAAAAATGCACCTGCCACCTTCCAAAGGTTGGTGAACCAAGTCCTCACTGGGTTGGATGACTTTTGTGCAGCTTATCTGGACGATATTGCTGTCTTTAGCTCCACCTGGGAGGATCACCTGATCCACCTGAAGGAAGTGCTTGAGGCTCTGCAGAAGGCAGGCCTCACTATCAAGGCAACAAAGTGCCAGATAGGGCAGAGCAAGGTTGTATACCTGGGCCACCTTGTAGGTGGAGGCCAAGTTCAACCACTGGAGAGTAAGATCCAGACCATCAAGGACTGGTCCCCTCCAACTACCCAGACTCAGGTCAGAGCTTTCTTGGGCCTGACTGGGTACTACAGGAAGTTTGTTAAGAACTATGGGTCCATTGTGACTCCTCTTAATGATCTGACATCCAAGAAGATGCCCAAAAAGGTTCAGTGGACAGAAATCTGTCAAAAGGCATTTGATGACCTGAAGAAGGCCATGTGCTCTGCACCTATCCTGAAGAGTCCTGACTACTCAAGAGAGTTCATTGTCCAAACAGATGCTTCTGAGTTGGGAGTGGGAGCAGTGCTTTCACAGCTTAATGTAGATGGCCAGGACCAGCCCATTGCTTTCATTAGCAGAAGGCTGACCCCCAGAGAGAAACGTTGGTCAGCATTAGAGAGGGAGGCCTTTGCTGTGGTGTGGGCCCTGAAGAAGTTGAGACCATACTTATTTGGCACTCACTTCAAGATTCAGACCGACCATAAGCCCCTCCTATGGCTTAATCAGATGAAGGGTGAAAACCCCAAACTACTCAGGTGGTCCATTTCCCTACAGGGGATGGACTTTACAGTGGAGCACCGCCCAGGGACTGACCATGGCAACGCAGATGGTCTCTCCAGGTACTTCCACTTAGAACATGAAGACACAACTGGTCAAGGTTAGTCTAATGTCCCTGCGTTTGGGGGGGGGGGTTATGTAGGAGAGTAGGGTCTGCTATCCTATGGTCACCCCAAATTTTTGCTTTTTGCTTCACTGGTTTCTGACTTAATGTGGCTGTGGGCCTGCTAATCAGACCCACAGCCTGCTGTTCTCTCTCTAAATTACTGCCAATGCACTCTAGGTGCATTACGAATTGGAACTGGTTCACCTTGTGAGCCCCTGTAACAGTGTACCATAGGTACCCAGGGCATAGGTGTAGCCAAGGCCTACCAGGGGCTGCAGCATGTATTGTGCCACCCCTGGCCTGGCCTCCATATTTGACACAACTGGCTGATCACTCAGCTGGGGTAAGTCGGTGTAACCACCTCTTACTTAGGTACAGTATGTCTGTGCCTAACCCTAAACTGGACACATATGTTCCTATCAGCCACTCCTATGGAAGGCCTCATCAATCCTGGGGGCAGAGTGCTTGGAAATATGTGAGATGGTGCTCTAGCATGAGCTGAGCCTGTCTGCAGCTGTCGGGAACAACTCCCTAAGCTGTTCCGGGATATTGCCATACCATATACTCTTAAGTGCATTATAATCCTCGCGGTTAAATGCTATCTTTGGTTTGGCTTTATCAAAACATGTCGAGTAAGGTGTCATACGAATTGGAATACTATCCCCTCGCCAATTCTGGCGACGGGGATAGCATTCCACCCTTCTAGAGGGACACGACATGTGTGTAGCCTTAACCCCGGTTAAAGTTAAACAGAGCCTCAGCTTCACAAAATGGACGCTGCCACCACAGACACAAGTCTGGCCTCCTGCTGCTGACCGAAACTCGGCAGATGGTGGCCTGGACAAAGGGTTTCCTGCCTTGGGAGGTGCGAGCACCACCCCAGACAGGATTTTGTGTATTGGGTAGGACAGGGCTGAATAGAATCAGACATGCCCGGGGCACACAAGGTGTCCCCGTGCATAGGCCAGTCCAAACCGGTTCTGGGGCCTTCCAGCCCCAGTCCTGGCGCGGAGCTGGACAAAGGAAAGGGGGTGTAACCGCCCCCCTTCCTGGTTCCTCCCAGAGGAGGGACCTAGTAGGTGATCCACCCCCAGTTTGGGAATAAGAGGGGGAGCAGTGCCATTGCACAGCAGATCATCCTGAAATCAACTTTAAACAAGAAGAAGACTGGACTTCGACATTCTGCTGCACAGAAGACTGAAGAGAATCTCCCTTGTGGCCTAGGAGTGGCCACCCTGTGAACACAGGTACCAACCAGCAACTCGACGTCTGCTTTGCCGCCGCCTCCCGCCGGAGACCGAGCCCAGAGCCCGACAAGAACCAGACTCCCAGACCTCTCAGAGCCCGATCCACAGTCCCTGCGAAGAAGGGACCCGTGGAGGCACCGAGTGACGTGGGACCGGACCTCTTGGAAGACACTCGAAAAGCTGACTGCGCAGCTTCTGAGGCATCCTCGACGTTGTGCTTTGGGGACTGAGAACCCCCACCACCGAGCAGCCCTTGCACCGAAGATCAGCCCTCCAGCATCTCCACGATCTGCGTGGGGCCCTTTTGCATTGTGCCACTCGACGCGCCATCCCGGCCACTAGCCACGTGGTCAGCGGCCATCTTGGCGACGAAACCGAAGATATACACAGCAGGTCTGGTTGCTCCAGACCTACCCAAGCTCCTGTGAAAAGGAGCACCCGCTCTGACCTTGCTGGTCTGAGTGTTAAGCATCTTTCAACTTCTGCCTGGCTTGCCTTTGCCAAGGCCTGTTTGCTCCGATCGAGGTGCCGACACCGCCAACAGCGAGAAGCCTGCGTGGGACAGCTCGTAACCAACTCCTGGACGTCCTCGACCCCGGGTATCCACGTGGCTGCAGAAAGAAGCTACCCGACAACGCCTGTTTGCACCCGACATCGCCTGGTTCCAATCTGGTTCCACGGTAGTCACTGGCTAGTGACTTTGAACACTGTCCCCTCTGCTTTCAGGTCTTCACATCTTCAGATCCACCCTTGGATCCACCGGAACTCTTCTCATCGAGCCGCCTGCAGCATCTTCAGCTCCAAGCACCATCGACCAGCGTGACGAAACCCGACACATCTTCGACCCTGTGCACCCGCTTCCTGTGGGTGAGGTAACTCAGCTCCGCCGGTGCTCCTGCACTGGTACACATCCCAAGGGCCTGTGTTTTAAGTTTCAGCTCCGTAGGTCACTCGGAAGGTTCCTAACTTTCTAACTTTGTGCTTTTTACGCACCATAGACTTTGTATTGAGAAGTGCGTGCACTTTGAACACTGCACCCGAGTCCCGTGGGCCTTTCCCGACTTAGTTAACTCCAGTCTCGAATAGCTCCAGCGATTCCCAAGGTCCTAGGCCTCTTCACTTTCCTCCTGGTATCTCTTATACCACTTTCTTAGTATATGGTTTAGGTGGCCCCTAGGGCTCATCCATATTGTGCAACTTTTGTGTATTTTAAACTGTCTTGTGATTTAACGCTTGTGCTTCTGTGCTCATAAAGATTCCAGGGGATTTTATAGTTAATAAATCAATATATATTTTCAATATATATCTGTGTGGTGTCCCTTTCATTTGGTATTCAAGGGGGTTGTGTATGGTATAACAGCTGGCTTCACATGCCTTTCAGAGTTTAGCCTAAGACTGCTTTGTCCACGTTACCACTAGGATAACTGGTCTACAAGGTTGAATTACAACCATCATCATAAGGGTTGCTTGGCATGGTACAAAGTGATCACTAGAATTAGTGAGCATTATATACCAGGCCAACTTCTCACAGTGATGACTCCAAATCATTGCCCAACAAACAATCCACTGGGAGGTCTGAACTAACTACAACCTTTTTCTGGCCATTTACCCCTCCCCAGGAGAAAGCAACAATTGCCATACTATGACTGGTAGTGACATTGCTTGCATTGGTCACCAGGAAATCTGTACCTGGCATGATCTGTCCAGGGTCCACAAAGTTAGGTGTCACCATGGTGACACTGGCACAAGTGTCCCTATAGGCCTGAGCCATCCTTCCATTGATTAAAGGTGTCTGTCTGTATTTGCCCAAAGTATTGGGACTGACATCAGGGGATATATCCATATCCCCTGTACAGACAAGGACAGCCTGAGTGAGTGTGCCAACTAAGTTGTCATACCCCTCAGAACCCAAGGTTAACCCAACTAGTCCCTTGGGAGGTGCACTACTACTGCTGGCTGTACTAGGGGGCACAGGTGCCTTAGGGGCTGCAGTAGCAGGAGGCTGCCCTCCTCCTTTCTTGGTGCACTCACTAAACCAGTGAGTTTTACTTTTGCAGTATTGGCACCACCTTTTTGACTGGCCTTCTTGATTCTTCTTTTTCTGGGAAGCCTGACCCCCACCCTCTTTGGGTTGTTGGGGACCTGTTGAAGACTTCTGGTAATTTTGTTCACCTTTAGAATCTTTACCCTTCTGGTCTGCTTTCTTCTGACCACCCTGGTTCTGGCCCTGGTTCTGTTTAACTCTTGTTCTGACCAATCTGTCTGCCTTCTTTCCCAATTCTTGGGGAGAGGTCAGATCTGAGTCAACAAGATGCTGATGCAACAACTGGTTCTGACAATTGTTTAAAATCTGTTCCCTCATGATCAGAATATACAATCCTGTGTAATCAGTAACCTTACTGCCCAGCAACCAGCCCTCCAAAGCCTTAGTGGCACAATCTACGAAATCAGACCAATCCTGAGACTGAGTTTTCTGGGTATCCCTGAACAGCAACCTGTACTGCTCAGTGGTTAGGCCAAACCCATCAATCAGTGTATTCTTCAGGACTTGGTAATTGTTAGCATCCTCAGCTCTAGTAGTGAGGAGCTTATCTCTACCTTTACCTTCAAAGGAGAGCCACAAGATAGCTGCCCACTGACTCTGGGGGACACACTGTACAGTGCAGGCCCTCTCCAAAGCAGCCATCCACTTGTGGATATCATCCCCTTGCTTAAAGGGGGGCACTATCTTACTCAGGTGCCTAGTGTCTAAACTCCTGTTTTCCCTTGGGGGAATGCTGCCACCAGTGGAATCTTGTCCACTCAACTTTTGCTCTATAGCAAAGGCAAGTCTCTCTTTGGCCAGGGCAAGTTCTTCCCTTTTAATCCTCAGATTGACTTCCCTCACTTTGGCTTCATACACTCTCCTCTGAGGGGATGTCATCCCTCTTTGAGAAGAGCCCTGAGAGCCATTGGTTCGAATGGATCTGTTAGAGCCTCTGGATAGAGACCTAACTCGTCCATTCCCAATGTTAAGCTGGCCTGAGAGGGGCCCCAGGGGTCTCCTAGTACCATTCTCTTGCCTGCTTAAGTTGTCCCTAGTTAGCTGGCTAACTACTTCTGGACCTTTGTCTGCCTCATCCTCAGATGGCTCTAGATCCTCATCTTCCTCTTCACCTTCTGCAGAGAGATGGATAAGGTCAGGGTCACCTGTGGTTCCCTCTAGGGGAGGCATGTTCCCATCTGGATGAGAAGGGTCTGTGTTACCAGCCCTCCTAGCATCATAAGTCTCTAAGAGACCAATCAGAAAAGGAATTGTGGGGTTAGACCCCTGTTTTAGCTTCCTGGAGGTACACACTTGTCTCATCTCCTGGAAGCTAAGAGCAGCATATCTGGAAGTGACCTGTGGAGGGTCCACTGACACAAGGGGAGACTCAGAGTTTCCTCCTTTGTCTGACATGCTGATTCTGTGTGGTGTAAGTGATGCACCTACCTACACTATTTGTTTGCCTACTGATCCCTTGCTAAGAGTTGTAGCCAATGTGTGCTAAGCCTTGAGGAGCTACAACAGCTGGTTCAGTAGAACTCAGAGTATTCTAAGCTAAGTTATATGTACCTGGAGTACTTATGTGATCTTTCACAAGATATTCTTAGGATACGTGTGGTAAAACAACAGCAAGCTCAAATCCCAACCGCTGCTCACCAATGTGAGAAGTTGGCCTGATATATAATGTTCACTATTCTAGTGAGCACTTTGTATCAGTCCAAACAACCCTTATGGTGATTGGTTGTAAGTCAACCTTATAGACCAGCTATCCTAGTAGCGTGGATACGAGCAGTCTTCGGGCTAAACTCTAGAGGGCGTGTTAAGCCAGCTGTTATACCATCACATATACCCCTTGAACACCAAGTGAAAGGACACCACACAAGTGTTATGAAAATAAACAGTGTATTTATTTAGATCACAACAGCCCTGTACTCTTTATGAGGACAGGGTACTAAGCACACAACAAAACTCTTATGAAAATACTTCAAGTTGCACAATTTACACAAATGCCCGAGGGGCACGAAAAACCATATACTCTGAAAGTGGAATGCGAAATTACTAGCAGGTAAGTACTATACTAATAGGCTTTGGAATCGCTAGGACTACGTTACTGAACCTTCAGATTACTAGTAGGAGGCCTAGGGGACTCGGGTGCAGAGTGTGCACTCTCACGCGGGATGCGGGACAAAGTCTATGGTAGCTAGATTTCACAAAGTTAGTGTTCTCGGGCGAACCCGACTAGGTAGATCGAAAACGACAGTGGATCCTGACCCTTGGATAGTGAGGCTATGCTGGGGCACCGAAATGCCGAAGTTACCTAGCCCAGGGGCTGCAGCTGCATAGGTCTCAAAAGACGTCGGGAATCCTCGTAGACGAACCAGGAGCCTGAAGAAAGAAGTTGCTGGCAGGCGACCAGTGAAGATAGTTCGAGTGATCCAAGCCTGGATCGAAGATGGATGACACCTGAAAGCAGAGGGGACCAAGTTCGTGACTACTAGCCAGTAGTCAGGTGGCACCAGGAGGGCACCGGATGGTAGTCACCTCGACTAGGTGAGTGGGCGACGCTGGGCTCTGCAGTCTCACGGAACAGGAGGCGTTGTCGGCGACCAGGATGGAGGTGCGAGCTGTCCCACGATGGATGATGCTGTCGACGTCGCTGGACCCAGGATTGGGGCAACAAGTCTTGGCAAATTCAAGCCCACGCGGTGGACCTAAAATGGCGTCTGGTGTGGACCAGGAGGGTCCGGGGTACTCCTCTTTTGGAAGGGAGCAAGGGCCAGTCTGGAGCAACCAGACCAGCAGCAGTGATGTCGTCGGGCGTTGTTAAGAAGGCCACAAGCCAGCGGGCTAGTAGCCAAACAACGCAGTGAGCAGCAAAAAGCAGAAGGGCCCCACGCAGATCGTAGAGATGCTGGGAGGCTGGACTTCGGTGCTGGAGCTGCTCAGGGTCGGGGCTTCTCGGACCCCAAAGCACTCACCAGAGGATCCCTCGGCGGTCGTGCTGGATAGAAGTCGTGCAGTTCTGATGATGGCCGGTCCCTCGAGGTCTCGTCGCACCTACGGTTCTGTCAGAGGTGCCAGGGAAGCCGGGTCTCGTCGTGCTGGTCGGTCGGATTCCTGAGGAAGGACGTGCAGCAAACCGCAGAGTTCTTAGATGGTGCCTGCGGATGCAGGGTGACTACTCCTTAGCCACAAGGGAGAAATCTTGAGAAGAAGTCGAGAGTTCCTTTCGTAGAAAGTAGTTTCTTGATTCAAAGATGATCTAATTTGGAAGGGTCCCCGCTCCTGCCTTTATCCTAAAGAAAGGGGTGGGTACGCGACTAGGTCCTGCCCTAGGGGTGGGACCAGGAAGGGGGGTGGTTACACCCCTCTCCCATGCCGGACTTTCCCCAGGCCAGGGGCTGGTGTGCCCCTGGAACTGGTTCTAGCCGGCAGATGCGTAGTGAGCACCGGGGTGCCACTCTGCAGTCACCTTCCTGTAAAGCCCTGCCTACCCAGGATACACAAAACCCTGTCTGGGATGGTGCTAGCACCGCCCCTGACAGGAAACCCTTTGTCCAAGCTCTCCTCGCTGGAAGGACTCCCAGCAGCAGGAGGTCAGACTCTTGTCTGTGGTGGCAGCATCCATTTTGTGGAGCTGAGGCTTCAGTTAACTTTAACCGGGGTTCACAGTTACATACATGTTGTGTCCCTCTAGAAGGGTGGAATGCTAACCCCGTTGCCAGAATTGGCGAGGGGTTAGTATTCCAATTCGTATGACACCTTACTCGACATGTTTTGATAAAGCAATACCAGAGTTAGCATTTAACCGCGAGGATTATAATGCACTTAAGAGTATATGGTATGCGTTATCATGGAACAGCTATCAGGACTTGGTTCCGCAAGCTGCAAACGGGCTCAGCTCATGCCAGAGCACCATCTCACACCATTCTAAGCACTCTGCCTTCAGGATTGTCAAGGCCTGCCATAGGAGTGATTGATAGGAATCTGTGTGTCCATTTTTAGGGTTAGATATAGGTATACTATATCTAAAGCAAAGGGTGATTACACCACCTTGCCCCAGCTGCCGTGCAGCCAGTTGTGTCAGATTTAGATGGCCATCCAGGGGTGGCATAATACATGCTTCAGCCCCTGGTAGGCCCTGGGTACACCTATGCCCTGAGTTACAGGGTCTGATAAGGTGGCCCAGTCCCAATTGGATAATGCACCTAAGGTACACATGTCAATTTAGTGAGAGAACAGCTAGGCTGTGGGTCTGATTGGCAGGCCCACAGCCAGAGAAAGTCGTAAACCAGTGAAACAAAAGCAAAAAATCTGGGTAATCATAGGATTGCAGACCCTACTCTCCTACACCCAGTCAAAAGATCTGGGTTTAATCCGTCACCGTTCTTTAGCCCACTCTGCCACCCCAGTTCAGACATTGCTATATGCAAATCAGTCTGACCCTGTGCCTTATGGGAACAGTCCAGCCCGAACTGCCAAGCCATGCCTTCCCTGGACCAGAAACAAGCTTCCGAGGGCCGGTTTCTGGCATTCCAGCCGTCTTCAGCCCGGCTTGCTTGAATCCAGTGGCAAAGTGAGCAAGGGACTCACGTCTGAGCATACCCTGCCACACTTATGGTGGCCAAAAGCGGTACAAAAGGGGGTGGAAATAGACGGAGCATCTGAACCAATCAAACACTCACACCCAGTCAAAAGACCCGGGTTTAATCCATCACCGTTCTTTAGCCCACTCTGCCACCCCAGTTCAGATATGGATATATGCAAATCAGTCTGACCCTGTGCCTCATGGGAACAGTCCAGCCCGAACTGCCAAGCCATGCCTTCCCTGGACCGGAAACAAGCTTCCGAGGACCGATTTCTGGCATTCCAGCCGCCTTGAGCCCGGCTTGCTTGAATCCAGTGGCAAAGTGAGGAAGGGACTCACGTCTGAGCATACCCTGCCACACTTATGGTGGCCAAAAGCGGTACAAAAGGGGGTGGTAATGGACGGAGCATCTGAACCAATCAAACACTCACACCCAGTCAAAAGATCTGGGTTTAATCCGTCACCTTTCTTTAGCTCACTCTGCCACCCCAGTTCAGACATTGCTATATGCAAATCAGTCTGACCCTGTGCCTCATGGGAACAGTCCAGCCCGAACTGCCAAGCCATGCCTTCCCTGGACCGGAAACAAGCTTCCGAGGGCCGCTTTCTGGCATTCCAGCCGTCTTCAGCCTGGCTTGCTTGAATCCAGTGGCAAAGTGAGCAAGAGACTCACGTCTGAGCTTACCCTGCCACACTTATGGCGACCAAAAGCGGAACAAAAGGGGGTAGTAATGGACGGAGCATCTGAACCAATCAAACACTCATACACATTCAAAAGATCTTGGTTTAATCCATCACCGTTCTTTAGCCCACTCTGCCACCCCAGTTCAGACATGGCTATATGCAAATCAGTCTGACCCTGTGCCTCATAGGAACAGTCCAGCCCGAACTGCCAAGCCATGCCTTCCCTGGACCGGAAACAATCTTCTGAGGACTGGTTTCTGGCATTCCAGCCGTCTTCAGCCTGGCTTGCTTGAATCCAGTGGCAAAGTGAGCAAGGGACTCACGTCTGAGCATACCCTGCCACACTTATGGCGGCCAAAAGCGGTACAAAAGGGGGTGGTAATGGACGGAGCATCTGAACCAATCAAACACTCATACCCATTCAAAAGATCTTGGTTTAATCCATCACCGTTCTTTAGCCCACTCTGCCACCCCAGTTCAGACATGGCTATATGCAAATCAGTCTGACCCTGTGCCTCATGGGAACAGTCCAGCCCGAACGGCCAAGCCATGCCTTCCCTGGAACGGGAACAAGCTTCCGAGGACTGGTTTCTGGCATTCCAGCCGTCTTTAGCCCGGCTTGCTTGAATCAGTGGCAAAGTGAGCAAGGGACTCACGTCTGAGCATACCCTGCCACACTTATGGCGGCCAAAAGCAGTACAAAAAGGGGTGGTAATGGATGGAGCATCTGAACCAATCAAACACTCACACTCAGTCAAAAGATCTGGGTTTAATCCATCACCGTTCTGTAGCACACTCTGCCACCCCAGTTCAGACATGGCTATAGGCAAATCCGTCTGACCCTGTGCCTCATGGGAACAGTCCAGCCCAAACTCCAAGCCATGCCTTCCCTGGACCGGAAACAAGCTTCCGAGAACCGGTTTCTGGCATTCCAGCCGTCTTCAGCCCGGCTTGCTTGAATCCAGTGGCAAAGTGAGTAAGGGACTCACGCCTGAGCATACCCTGCAACACTTATGGCGGCCAAAAGTGGTACAAAAGGGGGTGGTAATGGACGGAGCATCTGAACCAATCAAACACTCACACCCAGTCAAAAGATCTGGGTTTAATCCATCACCGTTCTTTAGCCCACTCTGCCACCCCAGTTCAGACATGGGTATATGCAAATCAGTCTGACCCTGTGCCTCATGGGAACAGTCCAGCCCGAACTGCCAAGCCATTCCTTCCCTGGACCGGAAACAAGCTTCAGAGAAACAGTTTCTGGCATTCCAGCCGTCTTCAGCCCGGCTTGCTTGAATCCAGTGGCAAAGTGAGCAAGGGACTCACGTCTGAGCATACCCTGCCAAACTTATGGCGGCCAAAAGTGGTACAAAAGGGGGTGGTAATGGAGGGAGCATCTGAACCAATCAAACACTCACACCCAGTCAAAAGATCTAGGTTTAATCCATCACCGTTCTTTAGCCCACTCTGCCACCCCAGTTCAGACATGGCTATATGTAAGCATGGGCGGAAAATCCGTTACGCTCGCGGATGTTGCGGATTTTCGGTAAATTCGCAATCCGCGAACGCTCGCGAATTTACCGAAAATCCGCAAATTCGCACGCAGCGGATTTTTTTTCTTTGCGGTGTAAGTTCGCAATTGCGAACATGTAGGTGCGGCGGGCAGCAACAGTCTCGCACTCGCAAAATTACAAAAATTGCATTTCTGCACAAGAAATCTACTAGCAAGCAGCATAGACCTTCTGAAAATGATGATTTTTATCAGAATAACTCCTCAGGTTGACATTTGCCTGCACTTTTTTGGATTTGAGGCCTTTTGATTTTCTTTGGATAACTTTTGGATTAGAAATCAACTTTCTCATATAAACTTGGTGGGGCATTACAGTTGCTGTAATGCTGTTCAGCAGAAAAACAAGTTTTGCAAAAGTGAAAGCAGGTTCAAAAGTTCAAACTCATCATTAGTAACCGTTCCCTGTAGTGCTTCCTGACAAGGGCCCCTCCAGAGTTCAGTTGCTAGTTGCAACAATTGTATGACCCTGCTCTGACCCTCACAGCAGGCTCATAGAATAGCTACAAGTAGGCCACAAAGGTCCTGGAAAAAAAAATTGCACTGCAACAGAAAGCAAATTACAGATAAGGAAGCAGGTGCCAGACTGGAATTTTAAAACAGTGACACATTAATAAATCAACCCCAAATTAATTCATGTCAGTTGAAGCAGGCAGTTGTGCTTGCTTTTTCCCCCCATAATCTACAGTGATGATGAACCAGAGGGTGGCATTGATGTACCAGAGGGTGGCATGGGTGAAACAGAGGGTGGCAGGGGTGAAACAGAGGGTGCTTGGAACCTGTGATGATGAACCAGACGTAGAAACAACATAATCGTGACCGTTGCGAGCCGACATGTAAGTTCGCAATTGCAAACTGTTACAAAACCCTCGCGAACTGTCAGAAATCCTTGCGAACTGGCAGAAATCCTTGCGAACACAAAAAAAATCCACAAATTCGCGAGAATTCGTGGATTTTGCGGATTGCGAGTTCGCAAATTCACAAAATTCGCGAACGCCAGATTTGCAAAATTCGGCCATGCTTAGCTATATGCAAATCAGTCTGACCCTGTGCCTCATGGGAACAGTCCAGCCCGAACTGCCAAGCCATGCCTTCCCTGGACCGGAAACAAGCTTCCGAGGACCGGTTTCTGGCATTCCAGCCGTCTTCAGCCCGGCTTGCTTTAATCCAGTGGCAAAGTGAGCGAGGGACTCACGTCTGAGCATACCCTGACACACTTATGGCTGCAAAAAGCGGTACAAAAGGGGGTGGTTATGGACAGAGCATCTGAACCAATCAAACACTCACACCCAGTCAAAAGATCTGGGTTTAATCCATCACCGTTCTTTGAAGTAGCATTCACAAATAATCGTTCAAGGATAGTTTCTCTTGCACCAGAATCAACAAGCTCATGTCCTACATAATATTATTAGATAGCAAAGATGATTGATTTTATGTGCATGTTTTTTCTAGATGTTCCACCCATAATTAGAATCGTCTGGCCCCAGGTCAAGCAATATTGTTAACATATCAGGTACTTCTTTTCACTTATTTTGTTACATTTTGATCCTGGAGATTGATGGTAGTTCTGAGACTGTATATAAGTATCTCATATTATGAGTATAGCTGATGTACAGCGTATGCTAAACCACAATGGCACAGTCAGGAAAAACTTTCTGTGTAAATGTCTTTTTTATACTCACTATTCGAATGCAGCACCCCCTAACCTTTGGTTTAACCTCTTGCTATAAACAATTCCGGTATATTATGAATTATATATTTATCTCTTATGGCAGAGAAATATATTCTCTCTCTCTTTAGTTTTCAAAACAACTATCTTCCGGCATGTTAAGTGATAATACTGTTTCAACTAGGAAGGCCTGTGTATGTATATACAATTTTAAGGGACATTCTTTTCCCAAATCAACTACCTGACATTGAGTAATGCTATAATGATTTTATAACGAGGTAAGCTTGTGAATCTCTGCAACCATGGTTATTTCAGATTCATTGTTCGATCAAAGTAACTCCCAGGTTGATAGATGTCGTTGTATATATGTCGAAGTAACATTCTTTGCCTATATATTTATTCTATAATGCGTAATGTAAGATCCTTTGTATAATGAGGAAAGCTTACGGATATGCATATATATGTTTTGCCAGATTAAATATTCAACTAAAACAACCCCCAGATATCCGGTTACGCCATCAGCTCTCCATAATTCAGGTACTATGATCCTACTATGTGAAGATATAGACATACTAGCAGCCCGCCCCAGCGTTGCCTGGGGCAGAAAGGAGCTGGGGGCAGTATACCCGCTCCCGCCCCGACCCCCTCCCGTCCCGACCCGCTCCCGCCCCGACTTTCTCCCACCCCGACTCCTCCCGCCTGTCCTTCTGTGCACACCCACTCCCCTCCCGCCCGACTCCCTCCCGCCCTGACTCCCTCCCGCCCTGACTCCCTCCCGCTCTGATTTCAAGCTTTACTTTACCTGAGCTGCCGCTCCGCTCCTCTTCGCCATGACGCGCCCACGCTCCTCACCTCACCGCAGCTCCATGTCAGCCGCTCCTCCTGATCGTCATCACGCACATCACGGTCATCACGCACGTCGCATCGCGGCCAGCGCTACTTTCAGGGGACTACTTTGTTTTAGAACTTAATTTTTTTAATTTACTTTTTTTTTTAAATGTATATAGCCTATGTCCATCTACACACCCTGACATTTTCATAGATGTATCGGGTGTGTAGATTGGCGCTGTGGTTCTTGAGTTTACCTGGCCAAAAGGTGCAAGTTCTCTCTTTATAATAGTAGTATAGATACATAGATCACTAGGTGATTACATGCTAAAGGTACAACATTATTATATATATTTTTTCCATTAGATCCAACCACCAAGATCTTAGTCTTGTTATCTTCACAAATGCTCCTCCCCAACTTCTCTTGGACGTAATACCACACTTAGGAAGGTGAACTCTCAGTGAAACCTGGGGCCGAAGTATGAATGCAGGCATTGTTTTATTGACCTGAATCAATCGACCGAATAGAGCCAGACAATAAGAGATTAAGATATCTAATTAAAAAACATCTTTTGATGCATTTCTTTCTGTTTAGAATGCTGCATATACAGTTAATGGAATATTAGGAACAGCCAGGAGACATCCAGCTCTGACGCACGATCAAATTACATTTTTATTCCTATATTTCCTCACACCGAGTGCTATACATGTAAGTAATAACCAGGCACCGCATGCCATCATGGTTCCTTACAAGCCCTCTTACCCTGTATCAGCTTGTGTGCCATGTACAATTAGGTATATATGTTTTCATCCAAAATGATATATAAAAAGAGACATAACTGAACACAATTAATGAATAAACTAAATTCAAATGTATGTAATAGTTGTTGCTGAACTTTTCCTTGTCTCTTCCGTCTAATCAATTACATTCAACATTGACATGCAAAATTAGATGTGGCTTGTGGTGTGTCTCAACTCTAATCTATGTGGCTTAAAAAAGATTTTACTTTGTTTTAAAGAGAAAGCATGTACATGCCCCGGATGTAAATAATAGGCAGGCATAGTTACAATATTTTGAAAACAGTATATTAGTCTAGAAATAGTTTTGCCCATTACTAGTGTGTGTTTTCTTCCTTTCTTTTTTCTCTTTTAATATACAACATGACTGACACCAATGTTTTTATTTATAGTGTTAAAGACGGGACACCTGATGAAGGCTCTCAAGCCGAAACGCGCGTAGTGTGTGTTATCCTACCGCCTTGCCCTCATCATTATTTGAGTTTAATATTCACTCTTGTGTGTGCCATAGATGTGTTTTTATGTATTATCTCCTTTTTGATATAATATGAAAATGTTATGAATGTACAAATCTTATATCATGACATGTTATAAAAATTCTATATAAAAGAAGAAAAAGAGGGATAAAAATTCCCCAACAAACAATTGTTCTTTGTATATACAAACAAAATACCAAACAAATATCTATTTTCAGAAACAATAAAAATGTAAATATTAAATCCACTCTAGGTGTTGAGTCTACATGTAATGGGCTTTTATATGTAAAGTATTTTTGAGAATAATGCACCACTAGCTATAGACCTTTTTCATAGAGGGTTGTGAAAAGGCCTTAAAGGCCATACTCATTAAAAGAGCCCTTGCAGACTCAGGGGTCCAAAAGGAAAACTAACCATTGATGTCATACTGTCTATAAAAAGACCAGCACCTATTCCTGCACAAAAACTCATGAAGACAAATGTATTGCGGTCTCTAAAAATCCTGGGAGAAATGCTTGACTCACTGAAATCCACTGGGATAGACAACCAAAAAAAAAGCGACTGTCAGGGTAAATCTGAGACTTTTGGTCACCCTACACTGTGACCTATTAGCTCACTGTCTTGAGTGTGTGGGAGCTGTGTCCCTTTTTTAATCTTCTCATGCCAGGTGTGAGAAGAGCATTGGTCCCCGTCACTGATGATGGCTTTGTTCATAACTGTAAAAGAGAGGATTCCATAGCTTTGGGAGCTTTTTGGGGATGCTATCGGGGCTGCCTGCAATGAAGGAAGAGTCAGACTTGGGTGCAAGGCCCAAGGAAATGGGGACCTGTTTCCTGGTAACTGGAGTAATTCCGATTAGACTTTTAGCTGCGTGACCTGGGTAGATTGTTTAAGCAGTTTATTTTCCCACCTCCTCGTCAGAGGGACCTGTCCCTGTGGCATGGCCAGCACACCCCACTCTTGAGGGCGAGCCAGCAGACTGGGGCCTCCTTTCTGTGGAAGCTTCAAGCCACCTAGCTATTCAGTGATCCCATCGACTCATCATTGATACCTGGACTTGGTGTGGAGACCTGATCGACACGGCTCACATTAACCCTAAATTCCTGGAAGCAAGTAGCGTTTTTCAGACCCCCAATGCTGTCTGCAGTATTTTCTGATCTGAGAGACAGGGGATGCTATTTGTTTTAACTGATGAAGGTGAACTACTGGGAAGAGGTCAGTGATATTACTATTATTCCCTGTCTTTATTTGCTGAAGGGAGTCTATGCCACTGTGTACTTTGGCTCTGTGATTACATGAAGGAGTTACCTCCCCACTCAGTCACCACTCCTTGATGGGGTTGTGACACTGGTCCCTGTTGCACTGGGTTCCCTGTCTGTGGCTTCCTCTGCCATCTGCTCACCCTGATGCATGATACCTGCTGTGGGTGTTTGGCATTTGGGGACCTCCCTATAATTGAGGGTAAGGAGCTTTCTGATTACCCAGTGTTTGGTACTAAAGAGGGAAATTTCTGAGATTTTGTGGTGGCTTGCCCTGGCTCTCTAACATCTGTTGTTTATGCTGCTCATGGTGTGCTTTCAACAGGCACCTCTCTACCATGTGACCCCACCCTTGGCAATAGTAGCACTCTCTTGAGTGTGGTTGAGACCAGCCTCCCTGGCCTCTATAACCATAATCACTCCATCATAATTAACTTTAACTTCATACATCTCATTTCGATTACAAACATAGAATACTAGTGGGAATGTTCGTCAGGTAAACAGTGGGAGTGTTCTTCAGGTAAACGATACACGTGTTGTTTAAAAGGTGGTGTATTTGGGGATAGAAATTGGGGCAGATGTATGTTATGTTATGTTATGTTATGTTAAATTTAGCTTATAAAGCGCACGTACGCCCGTAGGCTTCATGGCGCTGTAGGAAGTTTTCAGAGCATAACACAACAACAGGAGGACAACTTAGAACGTCTAAGGATAGGCTTCTCTAAAAAGCCAGGTCTTAAAGGCTAGTCTAAAGGCTAGAATATCCTCGTGTGACCTTAAAGAAGCTGGCAAGGAGTTCCAGAGGGAGGCAGCAAGAAAATGAAAGGAGCTGCCGCCCTGACGTTGTTTCCTAACAACCGGCACCGTGAGCAAGTTTTTGTGACCAGAGTGGAGGTTGCGGGAGGGGGTGTATCTGGCAAGCAGATTGATGATAAATTTGGGGCCTTTACTTTGTAATGCCCTAAAGATAATGCAGCCGGTTTTAAAAGCCGCCCTCTGGGCTACCGGCAGCCAATGCAGGTCTGCCAGGCCTGGCCTGATGGACTGCCATTTAGGAAGCCCACAGATCAGCCTGGCCGCCTGATTTTGAACCAGCTGCAGCCTCTTGAGCTGCCCGGCTGGAAGGCCCAAATATAAACTATTTGAGTAGTCCAGCCTAGACAGCACAAGGGCGATGGTCACCTGTATCAGGGCAGAATGGGTTAGGAAATGGGCAATCTTTCTAATCTTGCGCAGCTGAAAGAAGCAAGCGGAAACAACTGACCCTACCTGACTTTTCAGGGAGAGGTCTTCACTAAAGGTGACTCCAAGGCTCTTAACTGTGCGGGATTTGGAGGGGGGGGTTTCCCATCTCCGGAGGCCAAAATTGAGGTCCCCAGCTGAGTTCGCTCTTCCCAGGCAAGATCAGTTCAGTCTTGCCTGGGTTAAGTTTTAGGTGGTTAAGGCCCATCCATCTCTGGATATGAGCCATGACCTCCCTAAACTCAGTGACAGCATCCGGCGACCCCAGGGGGAAAACCAATTTCAGATCATCTGCGTAATTAAAGATCCACACTTTGAATTTCCTCAAGGAGTACAAAAGGGGACGCAAGTATAAATTAAATAAAAGGGGGGACAGGGATGAGCCTTGAGGGACCCCGCAATCGTTCTTAATTCTAGGGGCTGTGAAGGTGCCCAGTCTCACTGCTTGAGTCCGGTCGGACAAGAATGATTCCACCCAGCTCAGGGCAGCACCTCTGAGGCCTGCCTGCTCGACACGGCCGACCAAAATAGTGTGGTTGACCGTGTCGAATGCAGCAGACAGGTCAAGAAGCACCAGTGCCTGGTGGACATCCCTGTCTGCATTACACCGAAGTGTATTCTGGACTGCCAGGGTTACCGTCTCGGTCGAATGGCCTGGACGGAACCCAGCTTGATTTGGCTCCAGAAATCCAGTGGTTTCCACAAAGTTGGAAAGGCAATTGGAGACGTGAGCCTCCAATATCTTGGATAGGAACGGCAGCAGGGATATAGGACGATAATTTGATGAGTCCTGAGGGTCCAGACCTGGTTTTTTAATTAGAGGGATTAGCAGAGCGTGTTTAAAGCCAGTAGGTACCCTGCCCTGGGTCAGTGATTTATTTAGTAGGGGTAGAATACCCTGAGGGATAGTCTGACCGATTTCCGAGAAGATGTGGGGGGGGCAGATGTCGTTAGGGGATCTGGACTTTACCCTCGTCAAAAGTGAAGAAAAGGTTTTACCATCAATGACCGGGAAGGTATCTAATACAGAGGGATTGTAAAAGACGTCATCCAAAGGAAGTGACGTTGGGGAACTAGCAATGCTCGATTTGATAGTGACAATTTTTTCTCTGAAAAAATTATTCAGGGAATCACATAGCTTCTGCGTAGGAGCTATTGAAGGGGCTGTCCTGTCGTTGTCACAGAGTTCATTAACTATATTAAAAATATCTTTGGACTTGTTGGATGACGATAAAATTTTTGTGGAGAAGTAATTAAGCTTGTGTTGTTTTAAAATTTTTTGATAATTTTTCCTAGTGACGCAGAAGGTTTCCCTATCCTGTGAAGAGTAGGTGGCTCTCCACTGTCTTTCTTTCTGTCGTACCCCTAATTTAAGTGCTCTAAGTTCTTGAGTGAACCATTTGTGGGCATCATTGCCTCTAATGTTAGGTAGGTATACAGAGGGGGCGAACAGATCTGCTGCATGGAGAAGCCAGGAGGACAGTGCCCTCTCGTCAACCTCCAGATCTTCGTCTAATGGGGGAAGGGTGTTGTTCAACGTGTCCATGAACCCAGAGCGGTCCATGGATTTCCCTTTGCGGAACTCTTTACCCATGGGAGGTTTGGCCTTGTGCTGCCCTTGAATTTCTAGCGGGAACTGGATAAGATAATGGTCTGACCAGATGCAAGGGCTTATAATAGGAGAGAATGGTGGTACGTTGTATGTCCAGATTTGGTCCAAGCTGTGACCCTTCTGGTGAGTGGGAGAGTGAATGTGTTGGACCAGGTTTAGATCTGTAAGCAGATCCCTCAGTTCTCCAGCTTGGGTGTCCGTGTCTGTTCTATCGAACCAATAATTTAAATCCCCCACTAGGACAGTTTTAGAGTGCTTTATTACATGGGAGGCCAGTTGTTCTGCCAAAAGTACTGGATAATTGGCCATGTATTGGGGAGGACGGTATAACAGAATTACAGTAAGAGCCCCACTCTCTGAGTCTAGTGTGATTACCAAATTCTCTGTGTTGGGGAGAGTGAGAGAAGGTAATTCCCGGAAATGAAAGGATTTTGAAATAATTGCTGCTACCCCACCTCCAGCCTTCCCTTGTGCACGGTTGGCAGTCAGAATGTAGTAGTCTGAGGGAAGTGATGCCAGAATGTCCGGCAAGGAATGAGGGTTGGTCCACGTTTCGGTCAACAACAGAAGATCTGGTTTTTCTTCCGTCAGGAAAAGGAAGATGTTGACCTGGTTCTTTATTAGGGACCTTGTGTTGAGGTAGTAGCATCTCATGTTATGTAGTAATAGAGGAGCCGATCTAGGTTCATTCGGCAATGGTGGAGTAGACTGAGTATCATCAGCCAGCAGGGGAAGGCGGGAGAGCCCCAATGTTTGTATACGTGTGCAAGTGTGCGAGGGGAGTGAAGGGAGGGCTATTCCTGAGGGGGAGCTAGGTTGTAGTGATAATAGATCATAAGAGGAATACCTCACAAAATGGCCAGGGGGGGTGGGCCCGGGTCCCGGTCGGCCGCGGACGGGCGCAGACGGGCTTAACTCAGGCGCAACTCCGGCGCGCCTTCGTCGCGCCCGCTGCGCTCGTCCGCTGCGCTGACACATATGGACCGTGTAAGTAGGGGCGGGACTCGGGGGTGTGGCGGTGATGTCACTGGCCTCGCCTCCCACCTCACCCGAGCAACCCGGCCCTATGTATCTAAAATAATGGACAATAACTTAAACCCTTTAATTGGTAAATTTAAAACAGAATTTGCTCGCCTAGAGAATTTGAAACTCACTCTGGTGGGTAAATGTAATATTAATAAACTGATTTTTTTTCCAAAGATATTATATTTTTTAAGGGCCCATCCTTTGTCAATTAGTAGCACCTGGCTTAAATCGATGAAACAACTTTTCTCTAGATTAATTTGGGCTAATTGTCGCCCCCCGCAGAGCCTTAAGACTATTAACACTACCCAGGGATAGGGGTGGGTGGGCAGTACCTAACCTCCAATTATATCATTGGGCTGCGATGTTGCAGAATATGGAGATACTGCTTAATGGAAAGAGTGATTCGATAAGAGATAGTTCTTCTGTCCCTATTTTTTAAATGATTTTGGGAACTGAAGTTAAGGGGTGTTTTCTACGATATATTGACTACAACTATTACAAACGTGTCCGGTTTAAGACCCTAATTTGAGCATTTGAGTTTTGGACCGTGGTGCGGGGGAGCTAGGACTGGGACAATTTAATGCATACACCCCTATATACAGGAATAATCTCTTGCCCTATGTCTTTAATGATGGATATATGAAGCAATGGTACGATAAAGGAATACGAACAATTGGAGATATTACAAGTGGGTCTGATATGCTTCTGTTTGATTTCATAAGGGATAAATATGGTCTGGATAACCGACAATTTTTTAAATATCTCCAACTTAGAGATTTTTTAGCTAATAAACTCAGAGGAACCTCTGGCTTTCTCAAAGTACCGGTAATGGATTTGTTGATCAAAGACTCCAGTATGTTGGGTGGACTTTATAAATTATTGGGTGATTCATTACCCGATCTCACTAAACATGTTAACCGGTGGCAAAATGCATTAGAGATCAATACTGGGGATGCTGAGGACTCATTACTTATAAAATAATCAATGGGGGAAGAGTCACTTGTCCTGAGTAACCAGGGTTTTGTAATTGAATCGGTTCCTGTTCTGATAAAAAAAACCCTCATGCATGTACCAAGGCTCGACTGGCGGTATATCTTGGTTCTCCGCATGTTAGTGACGTGACAGCATCATCATTGGGTTTTAGTAGTATGCTTCCTCCACCAGGAGGTTAACCAGTAGTGATTAGTAATTTGAGGAAATGGGGTGTTTTTTAACCCCTTCGCTGCTAGGCCTTTCCCCCTCCTGTGCTAAGCCTTTTTTTGGCGATTTGGGGTAGTGCGCGCTTAGGCCCCTGTAACTTTTTGACCACATAAGGTATCCACGCCAAATTTGCGTCCTTTTCTTCCAACATCATGTGGATTCCAAAGGCGTCCAGGGTTTGTGGATTCCCTTGTAGCGGTCCCAGAAATTAACCAAAATATAGTGAATTTTTTGTTTTTTTCAGAAAAATGGGAAAAACGGGCTGCAAATGAAAGCCTCTGGGTTTTTCCCTGAAAATGTTATCAAAAAAGGGTTTGTGGGGCTGAAATCTCAATTTTCACAGCTTTTAGGGAATGACAGTCTTTTGTCAGAGAACCAACATTTTTCACACAGTTTTGGCATTTTTCTGGGACATAGCCTATTTTTGCTATTTTCAAGCTTTCCACCTCCTTCCAGTAAATTGTAGAAATGAGTTTGAAAGCAATAATGGATCCTAGAAAGCTGTACATTTTCAAAAAGTAGACAAACTTCTGAATTCAGAAAGGGGTAATTTGTCTAAATCCATGAAGGTTTCTTTATAGAAACTAACAGTTAAATATTGGAATAATTGAAAAATTGTTGAAAAAAACAGCCTTTTGTCTCAACGTTTACACCTATAACTTTTTCAAATCTTGCAATATACCGTTACATCCATTAGACCTTCCTGGTTGTGGGGATATATAGGACTTGTAGTTTCACCAAGAACCCGACGTACCCAGATCCAAAAACTGAGCAGCAACTTGCAATGGTATTTTTTCATTTACTGGGTGTAGAGCACTTTGTCTTGGAAAATGTATACATGGAAAAATCTGTATGAAAGACACCTATGTATTTCTGAATTGGGTACAAAATATAGAGTTCATAAACAGTATATAATTGCACATTTTCAAAATTGGGAATACTCATACTAGCATGAGAATTATTGGTCATTTTTCAAAAACATTTTTTTTTTACAGAATGTCTTTCATTGAAAGGGAGAAATGCATGAAAGCTCAATTGGTAATAACAGTTTATTTACAAATCTGAATTACCCAAAGTCTCCCGATAAAAATGGTACCTCACTTGTGTGGGTCGGCCTTGTGCCTGCGACAGGAAACGGCGCAAAATGCAACGTGGTCACACCTCAATTTTGCAGTTACAAATTGACCCTTTTATGGCAAAGTGCCTACCTGTAGTTTTTGCACCCTAGCTCTGCCGGCACCTAGGGAAACCTAGCAAACCTATACATTTTTGAAACGTAGACACCCAGGGGAATTCAGGATGGGGTGACTCGACTGCCTACCACCAGGTTTTGTTACCCAGAATCCCCCGAATCCCTTGCAAAGCTAAGAATTTGACAAAAAAAACAAATTTTCCTCACATTTCTGTGGTGAAAAGTTCTGGAATCTGCGTGGATCAACACATTTCTACCCACCCAGCGTTCCCCCAGGTCTCCCAAAAACAATTGTACCTCACTTGGGTGGGTAGGCATAGTGGCTGCGACACGAAACAGCGCAAAACGCAATGTGGTCGCACCTCAATTTCCCAGTGAAATCTTGCCCTTTTTGGAGAAAAAGACTACCTTTTGTTTTTGAGCCCTAGCACTACCAGCACCTAGGAAAACCCAGCAAACCTATACATTTTTAAAAACTAGACACCCAGGGGAATTCAGGTTGGGGTGACTCGACTGCCTACCACCAGGTTTTGTTACCCAGAATCCATTGCAAAGCTAAGAATTTGACAAACAAAACGCATTTTCCTTACATTTCTGTGGTGGAAAGTTCTGGAATATGCGTGGATCAACAAATTTCCACCCACCCAGTGTTCTCCCAGGTCTCCCAAAAAAAATGGTACCTCACTTGCGTGGGTAGGCATAGTGGCTGCAACATGAAGCAGCGCAAAACGCAACGTGGTCGCACCTCAATTTCCCAGTGAAATCTTGCGCTTTTTGGACAAAGAGACTACCTTTTGTTTTTGAGCCCTAGCTCTGCCAGCACCAAGGGTAACCTAGCAAACCTATACATTTTTGAAAACTAGACACCCAGGGAAATTCAGGATGGGTTGACTCGTCTGCCTACCCCCAGGTTTTGTTACCCTGAATCCCTTGCAAATCTAAAAATTTGAGAAAAAAAAACACATTTTCCTCATATTTCTGTGGTGGTAAGTTCTGGAATCTGCGTGGATCAACAAATTTCCACCCACCCAGCGTTTCCCCAGGACTCCTGAAAAAAATGGTTCCTCACTTGCGTGGGTAGGCATAGTGGCTGCGACATGAAACAGCGCAAAACGCAACATGGTCGCACCACAATTTCCCAGTGAAATCTTGCCCTTTTTGGACAAAAAGACTACCTTTTGTTTTTGAGCCCTAGCTCTGCCAGCACCTATGGAAACCTAGCCAACCTATACATTTTTGAAAACTAGACACCCAGGGGAATTCAGAATAGGGTGATTCGTCTACCTACCCCCAGGTTTTGTTACCCAGGATCCCTTGCAAAGCATAGAATTTGACAAAAGAAACACATTTTCCTCACATTTCTGTGGTGGAAAGTTCTAGAATCTGTGTAGATCAACAAATTTCCACCCACCCAGCATTCCCCTAGGTCTCCCAAAAACAATGGTACCTCACTTGCATAGGTAGGACTAGTGGCTGCGACATGAAACAGCGCAAAACGCAATGTGGTTGCACCTCAATTTCCCAGTGAAATCTTGCCCTTTTGGAGAAAAAGACTACCTTTTGTTTTAGAGCCCTAGCTCTGCCAGCACCTAGGGAAACCTAGCAAACCTATACATTTTTGAAAGTAGAAACCCAGGGGAATTTAGGATGGGGTGACTCGACTGCCTACCACCAAGTTTTGTTACCCAGAATCCCTTGCAAAGCAAAGAATTTGACAAAAAAAACACATTTTCCTCACATTTCTGTGGTGGAAAGTTCTAGAATCTGTGTAGATCAACAAATTTCCACCCACCCAGCGTTCCCCTAGGTCTCCCAAAAACAATGGTACCTCCCTTGTGTAGGTAGGCATAGTGGCTGCGACATGAAACAGCGCAAAACGCAATGTGGTCGCACCTCAATTTCCCAGTGAAATCTTGCCAAAGTTCTGGAATCTGCGTGAATCAACAAATTTCCACCCACCCAGCGTTCTCCCAGGTCTCCCGAAAAAAATGGTACCTCACTTGCGTGGGTAGGCATAGTGGCTGCGACATGAAGCAGCGCAAAACGCAACGTGGTCGCACCTCAATTTCCCAGTGAAATCTTGCGCTTTTTGGACAAAGAGACTACCTTTTGTTTTTGAGCCCTAGCTCTGCCAGCACCAAGGGTAACCTAGCAAACCTATACATTTTTGAAAACTAGACACCCAGGGAAATTCAGGATGGGGTGACTCGTCTGCCTACCCCCAGGTTTTGTTACCCTGAATCCCTTGCAAATCTAAAAATTTGAGAAGAAAAAACACATTTTCCTCACATTTCTGTGGTGGTAAGTTCTGGAATCTGCGTGGATCAACAAATTTCCACCCAGCCAGCGTTTCCCCAGGACTCCTGAAAAAAATGGTTCCTCACTTGCGTGGGTAGGCATAGTGGCTGCGACATGAAACAGCGCAAAACGCAACATGGTCGCACCTCAATTTCCCAGTGAAATCTTGCCCTTTTGGAGAAAAAGACTACCTTTTGTTTTAGAGCCCTAGCTCTGCCAGCACCTAGGGAAAACTAGCAAACCTATACATTTTTGAAAGTAGAAACCCAGGGGAATTCAGGATGGGGTGACTCGACTGCCTACCACCAGGTTTTGTTACCCAGAATCCCTTGCAAATCAAAGAATTTGACAAAAAAAACACATTTTCCTCACATTTCTGTGGTGGAAAGTTCTAGAATCTGTGTAGATCAACAAATTTCCACCCACCCAGCGTTCCCCTAGGTCTCCCAAAAACAATGGTACCTCACTTGCGTAGGTAGGCATAGTGGCTGCGACATGAAACAGCGCAAAACGCAATGTGGTCGCACCTCAATTTCCCAGTGAAATCTTGCCCTTTTTGGAGAAAAAGACTACCTTTTGTTTTTGAGCCCTAGCTCTGCCAGCACCTAGGAAAACCTAGCAAACCTATACATTTTTAAAAACTAGACACCCAGGGAAATTCAGGATGGGGTGACTCGACTGCCTACCACCAGGTTTTGTTACCCAGAATCCATTGCAAAGCAAAGAATTTGACAAAAAAACACATTTTCCTTACATTTCTGTGGTGGAAAGTTCTGGAATCTGTGTGGATCAACAATTTCCACCCACCCAGTGTTCCCCCAGGTCTCCCGAAAAAAATGGTACCTCACTTGCGTGGGTAGGCATAGTGGCTGCGACATGAAGCAGCGCAAAACACAACGTGGTCGCACCTCAATTTCCCAGTGAAATCTTGCGCTTTTTGGACAAAGAGACTACCTTTTGTTTTTGAGCCCTAGCTCTGCCAGCAACTAGGGAAACCTAGCAAACCTATACATTTTTTAAAGCTAGACACCCAGGGGAATTCAGGATGGGGTGACTCGTCTGCCTACCCCCAGGTTTTGTTACCCAGGATCCCTTGCAAACCTAAGAATTTGACAAAAAAAACACATTTTGCTCACATTTCTGTGGTGGTAAGTTATGGAATCTGCGTGGATCAGCAAATTTCCACCCACCCAGCGTTCCCCCAGGACTCCTGAAAAAAATGGTACCTCACTTGCGTGGGTAGGCATAGTGGCTGCGACATGAAACAGAGCAAAAAGCAACATGGTCGCACCTCAATTTCCCAGTGAAATCTTGCCCTTTTTGGACAAAAAGACTACCTTTGGTTTTTGAGCCCTAGCTCTGCCAGAAACTAGGGACACCTAGCAAACCTATACATTTTTAAAAAGTAGACACCCATGGGAATTCAGGATGGGGTGACTCGTCCGCCTACCCCCAGGTTTTGTTACCCAGAATCCCTTGCAAACCTAACAATTTGACAAATAATACTAATTTTCCTCACATTTCTGTGGTGGAAAGTTCTGGAATCTGCGTGGATCAACAAATTTTCACCCACCCAGCGTTCCCCCAGATCTCCCGAAATAAATGGTACCTCACTTGCGTTGTTGGGCATAGTGGCTGCGACATGAAACAGCGCAAAACGCAGCATGGTCGCACCTCAATTTCCCAGTGAAATCTTGCCCTTTTTGGACAAAAAGATCACCTTTTGTTTTTGAGCCCTAGCTCTGCCAGCACCTGGAGAAACTTAGCAAACCTATACATTTTTGAAAAGTAGACACCGAGGCAAATTCAGGATGGGGTGACTCGTCTGCCTACCCCCAGGTTTTGTTACCCATAATCCCTTGCAAAGCTAAGAATTTGAAAAAAAAAACAATTTCCTCATATTTCTGTGGTGGAAAGTTCTGGAATCTGCGTGGATCAACAAATTTCCACCCACCCAGCATTCCCCCAGGTCTCCCAAAAAAAATGGTACCTCACTTGCGTTGTTAGGCATAGTGGCTGCGACATGAAACAGCGTAAAACGCAACGTGGTTGCACCTCAATTTCACAGTGAAATCTTGCCCATTTTAGACAAAAAGACTACCTTTTGTTTTTGAGCTCTAGCTCTGCCAGCACCTAGGGAAACCTAGCCAACCTATACATTTTTGAAAACTAGACACCCAGAAAAATTCAGGATGGGGTGACTCGTCTGCCTACCCCCAGGTTTTGTTACCCAGGACCCCTTGCAAACCTAAGAATTTGACAAAAAAACACATTTTCCTCACATTTCTGTGGTGGTAAGTTCTGGAATCTGTGTGGATCAGCAAATTTCCACCCACCCAGCGTTCCCCCAGGACACTTAAAAATATGGTACCTCACTTGTGTGGGTAGGCATAGTGGCTGCGACATAAAACAGCGCAAAATGCAACATGGTCGCACCTCAATTTCCCAGTGAAATCTTGCCCATTTTGGACAAAAAGACTACCTTTTGTTTTTGAGCCCTAGGTCTGCCAGCACCTGGGGAAACCTAGCAAACCTATACATTTTTGAAAGGTAGACACCCAGGCAAATTCAGGATGGGGTGACTCGTCTGCCTACCCCCAGGTTTTGTTACCCAGAATCCCTTGCAAAGCTAAGAATTTGACAAACAAAAACCATTTTCCTCATATTTGTGTTGGTGGAAAGTTCTGGAATCTGCGAGGATCAACAAATTTCCACCCACCCAGCGTTCCCCCAGGTCTCCCAAATAAAATGGTACCTCACTTGCATTGTTAGGCATAGTGGCTGCGACATGAAACAGCGCAAAACGCAACGTGGTTGCACCTCAATTTCACAGTGAAATCTTGCGCTTTTTGGACAAAGAGACTACCTTTTGTTTTTGAGTCCTAGCTCTGCCAGCACCTAGGGAAACCTAGCAAACCTATACATTTTTGGAAACTAGACACCCAGGGGTATTCAGGATGGGGTGCCTCGACTACCTACCACCAGGTTTTGTTACCCAGAATCCCTTGCAAAGCAAAGAATTTGACAAAAAAAACACATTTTGCTCACATTTCTGTGGTGGAAAGTTCTGGAATGTATGTGGATCAACACATTTCTACCCACCCAGCTTTCCCCCAGGTCTCCCAAAAAAAATGGTACCTCACTTGTGTGGGTAGGCATAGTGGCTGCGACATGAAACAGCGCAAAACGCAACATGGTCGCACCTCAATTTCCCAGTGAAATCTTGCCCATTTTGGACAAAAAGACTACCTTTTGTTTTTGAGCCCTAGGTCTGCCTGCACCTAGGGAAACCTGTCAAACCTATACATTTTGGAAAGTTAGACACCCAGGGGAATTCAGGATGGGGTGACTCGTCTGCCTACCCCCAGGTTTTGTTACCCAGAATCCCTTGCAAACCTAAATATTTGACCAAAAAAAACACATTTTCCTCACATTTCTGTGGTGGAAAGTTCTGGAATCTGCGTGGATCAACAAATTTTTACCCACCCAGCGTTCCCCCAGGTCTCCCAAAAAAAATGGTACCTCACTTGCGTTGTTAGGCATAGTGGCTGCGACATGAAACAGCCAAAAACGCAACGTGGTTGCACCTCAATTTCACAGTGAAATCTTGCGCTTTTTGGACAAAGAGACTACCTTTTGTTTTTGAGCCCTAGCTCTGCCAACACCTAGGGAAACCTAGCAAACCTATACATTTTTAAAAACTAAACACCCAGGGAAATTCAGGATAGGGTGACTTGACTGCCTACCACCATGTTTTGTTACCCAAAATCCCTTGCAAAGCAAAGAATTTGACAAAAAAACACATTTTCCTCACATTTCTGTGGAGGAAAGTTCTGGAATCTGCGTGGATCAACAAATTTCTACCCACCCAGCGTTCCCCCAGGTCTCACAAAAAAAATAGTACCTCACTTGCGTGGTTAGGCATAGTGGCTGCGACATGAAACAGCGCAAAACGCAACATGGTCGCACCTCAATTTCCCAGTGAAATCTTGCCCTTTTTGGACAAAAAGACTACCTTTTGTTTTTGAGCCCTAGCTCTGCCAGCACCTAGGGAAACCTAGCAAACTTATACAATTTTTAAAAAGTAGACACCCATGGGAATTCAGGATGGGGTGACTCGTCTGCCTACTCCCAGGTTTTGTTACCCAGAATTCCTTGCAAATCTAAGAATTTGACAAAAAAAGAAAACATTTTCCTCACATTTCTGTGGTGGTAAGTTCTGGAATCTGCGTGGATCAGCAAATTTCCACCCACCCAGCGTTCCCCCAGGACTCCTGAAAAAAATGGTACCTCACTTGCGTGGGTAGGCATAGTGGCTGCGACATGAATCAGCGCAAAAAGCAACATGGTCGCACCTCAATTTCCCAGTGAAATCTTGCCCTTTTTGGACAAAAAGACTACCTTTGGTTTTTGAGCCCTAGCTCTGCCAGCAACTAGGGAAACCTAGCAAACCTATACATTTTTAAAAAGTAGACACCCATGGGAATTCAGGATGGGGTGACTCGTCCGCCTACCCCCAGGTTTTGTTACCCAGAATCCCTTGCAAACCTAACAATTTGACAAAAAAAACACATTTTGCACACATTTCTGTGGTGGAAAGTTCTGGAATCTGCGTGGATCAACAAATTTCCACCCACCCAGCGTTCCCCCAGGTCTTCCCAAAAAAATGGTACCTCACTTGCGTGGGTAGGCATAGTGGCTGCGACATTAAACAGCGCAAAACGCAGCATGGTCGCACCTCAATTTCCCAGTGAAATCATGCGCTTTTTGGACAAAGAGACTACCTTTTGTTTTTGAGCCCTAGCTCTGCCAGCACCAAGGGAAACCTAGCAAACCTATACATTTTTTAAAGCTAGACACTCAGGGGAATTCAGGATGGGGTGACTCGTCTGCATACCCCCAGGTTTTGTTACCCAGGATCCCTTGCAAACCTAAGAATTTGACAAAAAAAACACATTTTGCTCACATTTCTGTGGTGGAAAGTTCTGGAATCTGCGTGGATCAACAAATTTCCACCCACCCAGCGTTCCCCCAGATGTCCCGAAATAAATGGTACCTCACTTGCGTTGTTAGGCATAGTGGCTGCGACATGAAACAGCGCAAAACGCAGCATGGTCGCACCTCAATTTCCCAGTGAAATCTTGCCCTTTTTGGACAAAAAGACTACCTTTTGTTTTTGAGCCCTAGCTCTGCCAGCACCTGGAGAAACCTAGCAAACCTATACATTTTTGAAAAGTAGACACCCAGGCAAATTCAGGATGGGGTGACTCGTCTGCCTACCCCCAGGTTTTGTTACCCATAATCCCTTGCAAAGCTAAGAATTTGACAAAAAAAACATTTTCCTCATATTTCTGTGGTGGAAAGTTCTGGAATATGCGTGGATCAACAAATTTCCACCCACCCAGCGTTCCCCCAGGTCTCCCAAAAAAATGATACCTCACTTGCGTTGTTAGGCATAGTGGCTGCAACATGAAACAGCGCAAAACGCAACGTGGTTGCACCTCAATTTCACAGTGAAATCTTGCCCATTTTGGACAAAAAGACTACCTTTAGTTTTTGAGCTCTAGCTCTGCCAGCACCTAGGGAAACCTAGCCAATCTATACATTTTTGAAAACTAGACACCCAGAGAAAATCAGGATGGGGTGACTCGTCTGCCTAACCCCAGGTTTTGTTACCCAGGATCCCTTGCAAACCTAAGAATTTGACAAAAAAAACACATTTTCCTCACATTTCTGTGGTGGTAAGTTCTGGAATCTGTGTGGATCAGAACATTTCCACCCACCCAGCGTTCCCCCAGTACTCCTGAAAAAAATGGTACCTCACTTGTGTGGGTAGGCATAGTGGCTGCGACATAAAACAGCGCAAAACGCAACATGGTCGCACCTCAATTTCCCAGTGAAATCTTGCCCATTTTAGACAAAAAGACTACCTTTTGTTTTTGAGCCCTAGGTCTGCCAGGACCTGGGGAAACCTAGCAAACCTATACATTTTTGAAGGGTAGACACCCAGGCGAATTCAGGATGGGGTGACTCGTCTGCCTACCTCCAGGTTTTGTTACCCAGAATCCCTTGCAAATCTAAGAATATGACAAAAAAAACAATTTTCCTCATATTTCTGTGGTGGAAAGTTCTGGAATCTGCGAGGATCAACACATTTCCACCCATCCAGCGTTCCCCCAGGTCTCCCAAATAAAATGGTACCTCACTTGCGTTGTTAGGCATAGTGGCTGCGACATGAAACAGCGCAAAACGCAACGTGGTTGCACCTCAATTTCACAGTGAAATCTTGCGCTTTTTGGACAAAGAGACTACCTTTTGTTTTTGAGCCCTAGCTCTGCCAGCACCTAGCGAAACCTTTCAAACCTATACATTTTTGAAAACTAGACACCCAGGGAAATTCAGGATGGGGTGACTCGACTACCTACTACCAGGTTATGTTACCCAGAATCCCTTGCAAAGCAAAGAATTTGACAAACAAAACACATTTTCCTCACATTTCTGTGGTGTAAAGTTCTGGAATGTACGTGGATCAACAAATTTCTACCCACCCAGCTTGCCCCCAGGTCTCCCAAAAAAAATGGTACCTCACTTTTGTGGGTAGGCATAGTGGCTGCGACATAAAACAGCGCAAAACGCAACATGGTCGCACCTCAATTTCACAGTGAAATCTTGCACTTTTTGGACAAAGAGACTACCTTTTGTTTTTGAGCCCTAGCTCTGCCAACACCTAGGGAAACCTAGCAAACCTATACATTTTTAAAAACTAGACTCCCAGGGAAATTCAGGATGGGGGGACTTGACTGCCTACCACCAGGTTTTGTTACCCAAAATCCCTTGCAAAGCAAAGAATTTGACAAAAAAACACATTTTCCTCACATTTCTGTGGAGGAAAGTTCTGGAATCTGCGTGGACCAACAAATTTCTACCCACCCAGCGTTCCCCCAGGTCTCCCAAAAAAAATGGTACCTCACTTGCGTGGGTAGGCATAGTGGCTGCGACATGAAGCAGCGCAAAACGCAACGTGGTCGCACCTCAATTTCCCAGTGAAATCTTGCGCTTTTTGGACAAAGAGACTACCTTTTGTTTTTGAGCCCTAGCTCTGCCAGCACCAAGGGAAACCTAGCAAACCTATACATTTTTTAAAGCTAGACACCCAGGGGAATTCAGGATGGGGTGACTCGTCTGCCTACCCCCAGGTTTTGTTACCCAGGATCCCTTGCAAACCTAAGAATTTGACAAAAAAACACATTTTGATCACATTTCTGTGGTGGTAAGTTCTGGAATCTGCGTGGATCAGCGAATTTCCACCCACCCAGCATTTCCCCAGGACTCCTGAAAAAAATGGTACCTCACTTGCGTGGGTAGGCATAGTGGCTGCGACATGAAACAGCGCAAAAAGCAACATGGTCGCACCTCAATTTCCCAGTGAAATCTTGCCCTTTTTGGACAAAAAGACTACCTTTGGTTTTTGAGCCCTAGCTCTGCCAGCAACTAGGGAAACCTAGCAAACCTATACATTTTTGAAAAGTAGACACCCATGGGAATTCAGGATGGGGTGACTCGTCCACCTACCCCCAGGTTTTGTTACCCAGAATCCCTTGCGAACCTAACAATTTGACAAGTAATACTAATTTTCCTCACATTTCTGTGGTGGAAAGTTCTGGAATCTGCGTGGATCAACAAATTTCCACCCACCCAGCGTTCCCCCAGATCTCCCAAAATAAATAGTACCTCACTTGCATTGTTAGGCATAGTGGCTGCGACATGAAACAGCGCAAAACGCAGCATGGTCGCACCTCAATTTCCCAGTGAAATCTTGCCCTTTTTGGACAAAAAGACTACCTTTTGTTGTTTTTTAGCCCTAGCTCTGCCAGCACCTAGAGAAACCTAGCAAACTTATACATTTTTAAAAAGTAGACACCCATGGAAATTCAGGATGGGGTGACTCGTCTGCCTACTCCCAGGTTTTGTTACCCAGAATTCCTTGCAAAGCTAAGAATTTGACAAAAAAAGAAAACATTTTCCTCACATTTCTGTGGTGGAAAGTTCTGGAATCTGCGTGGATCAACAAATTTCCACCCACCCAGCGTTCCCCCAGGTCTCCCAAAAAAAATGTTACCTCACTTGCGTGGGTAGGCATAGTGGCTAAACAGCGCAAAACGCAACATGGTCGCACCTCAATTTCCCAGTGAAATCTTGCCCATTTTGGACAAAAAGACTACCTTTTGTTTTTGAGCCCTAGCTCTGCCAGCACCTTGGGAAACCTAGCCAACCTATACATTTTTGAAAACTAGACACCCAGGGAAATTCAGGATGGGGTGACTCGACTATCTACTACCAGGTTATGTTACCCAGAATCCCTTGCAAAGCAAAGAATTTGACAAACAAAACACATTTTCCTCACATTTCTGTGGTGTAAAGTTCTGTAATGTACGTGGATCAACAAATTTCTACCCACCCAGCTTTCCCCCAGGTCTCCCAAAAAAAATGGTACCTCACTTTTGTGGGTAGGCATAGTGGCTGCGACATAAAACAGCGCAAAACGCAACATGGTCGCACCTCAATTTCACAGTGAAATCTTGCACTTTTTGGACAAAGAGACTACCTTTTGTTTTTGAGCCCTAGCTCTGCCAACACCTAGGGAAACCTAGCAAACCTATACATTTTTAAAAACTAAACACCCAGGGAAATTCAGGATGGGGGGACTTGACTGCCTACCACTAGGTTTTGTTACCCAAAATCCCTTGCAAAGCAAAGAATTTGACAAAAAAAACACATTTTCCTCACATTTCTGTGGAGGAAAGTTCTGGAATCTGCGTGGATCAACAAATTTCTACCCACCCAGCGTTCCCCCAGGTCTCCCAAAAAAAATGGTACCTCACTTGCGTGGGTAGGCATAGTGGCTGCGACATGAAGCAGCGTAAAAAAACAACGTGGTCGCACCTCAATTTCCCAGTGAAATCTTGCGCTTTTTGGACAAAGAGACTACCTTTTGTTTTTGAGCCCTAGCTCTGCCAGCACCAAGGGAAACCTAGCAAACCTATACATTTTTTAAAGCTAGACACCCAGGGGAGTTCAGGATGGGGTGACTCGTCTGCCTACCCCCAGGTTTTGTTACCCAGGATCCCTTGCAAACCTAAGAATTTGACAAAAAAACACATTTTGCTCACATTTTTGTGGTGGTAAGTTCTGGAATCTGCGTGGATCAGCGAATTTCCACCCACCCAGCGTTTCCCCAGGACTCCTGAAAAAAATGGTACCTCACTTGCGTGGGTAGGCATAGTGGCTGCGACATGAAACAGCGCAAAAAGCAACATGGTCGCACCTCAATTTCCCAGTGAAATCTTGCCCTTTTTGGACAAAAAGACTACCTTTGGTTTTTGAGCCCTAGCTCTGCCAGCAACTAGGGAAACCTAGCAAACCTATACATTTTTGAAAAGTAGACACCCATGGGAATTCAGGATGGGGTGACTCGTCCGCCTACCCCCAGGTTTTGTTACCCAGAATCCCTTGCGAACCTAACAATTTGACAAGTAATACTAATTTTCCTCACATTTCTGTGGTGGAAAGTTCTGGAATCTGCGTGGATCAACAAATTTCCACCCACCCAGCGTTCCCCCAGATCTCGCAAAATAAATAGTACCTCACTTGCATTGTTAGGCATAGTGGCTGCGACATGAAACAGCGTAAAACGCAGCATGGTCGCACCTCAATTTCCCAGTGAAATCTTGCCCTTTTTGGACAAAAAGACTACCTTTTGTTGTTTTTTAGCCCTAGCTCTGCCAGCGCCTAGAGAAACCTAGCAAACTTATACATTTTTAAAAAGTAGACACCCATGGAAATTCAGGATGGGGTGACTCGTCTGCCTACTCCCAGGTTTTGTTACCCAGAATTCCTTGCAAAGCTAAGAATTTGACAAAAAAAGAAAACATTTTCCTCACATTTCTGTGGTGGAAAGTTCTGGAATCTGCGTGGATCAACAAATTTCCACCCACCCAGCGTTCCCCCAGGTCTCCCAAAAAAAATGTTACCTCACTTGCGTGGGTAGGCATAGTGGCTAAACAGCGCAAAACGCAACATGGTCGCACCTCAATTTCCCAGTGAAATCTTGCCCATTTTGGACAAAAAGACTACCTTTTGTTTTTGAGCCCTAGCTCTGCCAGCACCTAGGGAAACCTAGCCAACCTATACATTTTTGAAAACTAAACACCCAGGGAAATTCAGGATGGGGTGACTGGTCTGCCTACCCCCAGGTTTTGTTACCCAGGATCCCTTGCAAAGCAAAGAATTTGACAAAAAAACACATTTTCCTCACATTTCTGTGGTGGAAAGTTCTAGAATCTGTGTAGATCAACCAATTTCCACCCACCCAGCATTCCCCTAGGTCTCCCCAAAAAAATGGTACCTCACTTGCGTAGGTAGGCATAGTGGCTGCGACATTAAACAGCAAAAAACGCAATGTGGTCGCACCTCAATTTCCCAGTGAAATCTTGCACTTTTTGGAGAAAAAGACTACCTTTTGTTTTTGAGCCCTAGCTCTGCCAGCACCTAGGGAAACCTAGCAAACCTATACATTTTTGAAAAGTAGACACCCATGGGAATTCAGGATGGGGTGACTCGACTGCCTACCACCAGGTTTTGTTACCCAGAATCCCTTGCAAAGCAAAGAATTTGACACAAAAACACATTTTCCTCACATTTCTGTGGAGGAAAGTTCTGGAATCTGCGTGGATTAACAAATTTCTACCAACCCAGCGTTCCCCCAGGTCTCACGAAAAAAACAGTACCTCACTTGCGTGGGTAGGCATAGTGGCTGCGACATGAAACAGCGCAAAAAGCAACATGGTCGCACCTCAATTTCCCAGTGAAATCTTGCCCTTTTTGGACAAAAAGACTACCTTTGGTTTTTGAGCCCTAGCTCTGCCAGCAACTAGGGAAACCTAGCAAACCTATACATTTTTGAAAAGTAGACACCCATGGGAATTCAGGATGGGGTGACTCGTCTGCCTACCCCCAGGTTTTGTTACCCAGAATCCCTTGCAAACCTAACAATTTGACAAATAATACTAATTTTCCTCACATTTCTGTGGTGGAAAGTTCTGGAATCTGCGTGGATCAACAAATTTCCACCCACCCAGCGTTCCCCCAGATCTCCCAAAATAAATGGTACCTCACTTGCATTGTTAGGCATAGTGGCTGCGACATGAAACAGCGCAAAACGCAGCATGGTCGCACCTCAATTTCCCAGTGAAATCTTGCCCTTTTTGGACAAAAAGACTACCTTTTGTTTTTGAGCCCTAGCTCTGCCAGCACCTGGAGAAACCTAGCAAACTTATACATTTTTGAAAAGTAGACACCCAGGCAAATTCAGGATGGGGTGACTCGTCTGCCTACCCCCAGGTTTTGTTACCCATAATCCCTTGCAAAGCTAAGAATTTGACAAAAAAACCACATTTTGCTCACATTTCTGTGGTGGAATGTTCTGGAATCTGCGTGGATCAACAAATTTCCACCCACCCAGCGTTCCCCCAGGTCTTCCCAAAAAAATGGTACCTCACTTGCGTGGGTAGGCATAGTGGCTGCGACATTAAACAGCGCAAAACGCAGCATGGTCGCACTTCAATTTCCCAGTGAAATCTTGCGCTTTTTGGACAAAGAGACTACCTTTTGTTTTTGAGCCCTAGCTCTGCCAGCACCAAGGGAAACCTAGCAAACCTATACATTTTTTAAAGCTAGACACCCAGGGGAATTCAGGATGGGATGACTCATCTGCATACCCCCAGGTTTTGTTACCCAGGATCCCTTGCAAACCTAAGAATTTGACAAAAAAAACACATTTTGCTCACATTTCTGTGGTGGAAAGTTCTGGAATCTGCGTGGATCAGCAAATTTCCACCCACCCAGCGTTCCCCCAGGACTCCTGAAAAAAATGGTACCTCACTTGCGTGGGTAGGCATAGTGGCTGCGACATGAAACAGAGCAAAAAGCAACATGGTCGCACCTCAATTTCCCAGTGAAATCTTGCCCTTTTTGGACAAAAAGACTACCTTTGGTTTTTGAGCCCTAGCTCTGCCAGAAACTAGGGACACCTAGCAAACCTATACATTTTTAAAAAGTAGACACCCATGGGAATTCAGGATGGGGTGACTCGTCCGCCTACCCCCAGGTTTTGTTACCCAGAATCCCTTGCAAACCTAACAATTTGACAAATAATACTAATTTTCCTCACATTTCTGTGGTGGAAAGTTCTGGAATCTGCGTGGATCAACAAATTTTCACCCACCCAGCGTTCCCCCAGATCTCCCGAAATAAATGGTACCTCACTTGCGTTGTTGGGCATAGTGGCTGCGACATGAAACAGCGCAAAACGCAGCATGGTCGCACCTCAATTTCCCAGTGAAATCTTGCCCTTTTTGGACAAAAAGATCACCTTTTGTTTTTGAGCCCTAGCTCTGCCAGCACCTGGAGAAACTTAGCAAACCTATACATTTTTGAAAAGTAGACACCGAGGCAAATTCAGGATGGGGTGACTCGTCTGCCTACCCCCAGGTTTTGTTACCCATAATCCCTTGCAAAGCTAAGAATTTGAAAAAAAAAACAATTTCCTCATATTTCTGTGGTGGAAAGTTCTGGAATCTGCGTGGATCAACAAATTTCCACCCACCCAGCATTCCCCCAGGTCTCCCAAAAAAAATGGTACCTCACTTGCGTTGTTAGGCATAGTGGCTGCGACATGAAACAGCGTAAAACGCAACGTGGTTGCACCTCAATTTCACAGTGAAATCTTGCCCATTTTAGACAAAAAGACTACCTTTTGTTTTTGAGCTCTAGCTCTGCCAGCACCTAGGGAAACCTAGCCAACCTATACATTTTTGAAAACTAGACACCCAGAAAAATTCAGGATGGGGTGACTCGTCTGCCTACCCCCAGGTTTTGTTACCCAGGATCCCTTGCAAACCTAAGAATTTGACAAAAAAACACATTTTCCTCACATTTCTGTGGTGGTAAGTTCTGGAATCTGTGTGGATCAGCAAATTTCCACCCACCCAGCGTTCCCCCAGGACACTTAAAAATATGGTACCTCACTTGTGTGGGTAGGCATAGTGGCTGCGACATAAAACAGCGCAAAATGCAACATGGTCGCACCTCAATTTCCCAGTGAAATCTTGCCCATTTTGGACAAAAAGACTACCTTTTGTTTTTGAGCCCTAGGTCTGCCAGCACCTGGGGAAACCTAGCAAACCTATACATTTTTGAAAGGTAGACACCCAGGCAAATTCAGGATGGGGTGACTCGTCTGCCTACCCCCAGGTTTTGTTACCCAGAATCCCTTGCAAAGCTAAGAATTTGACAAACAAAAACCATTTTCCTCATATTTCTGTGGTGGAAAGTTCTGGAATCTGCGAGGATCAACAAATTTCCACCCACCCAGCGTTCCCCCAGGTCTCCCAAATAAAATGGTACCTCACTTGCATTGTTAGGCATAGTGGCTGCGACATGAAACAGCGCAAAACGCAACGTGGTTGCACCTCAATTTCACAGTGAAATCTTGCGCTTTTTGGACAAAGAGACTACCTTTTGTTTTTGAGTCCTAGCTCTGCCAGCACCTAGGGAAACCTAGCAAACCTATACATTTTTGGAAACTAGACACCCAGGGGTATTCAGGATGGGGTGCCTCGACTACCTACCACCAGGTTTTGTTACCCAGAATCCCTTGCAAAGCAAAGAATTTGACAAAAAAAACACATTTTGCTCACATTTCTGTGGTGGAAAGTTCTGGAATGTATGTGGATCAACACATTTCTACCCACCCAGCTTTCCCCCAGGTCTCCCAAAAAAAATGGTACCTCACTTGTGTGGGTAGGCATAGTGGCTGCGACATGAAACAGCGCAAAACGCAACATGGTCGCACCTCAATTTCCCAGTGAAATCTTGCCCATTTTGGACAAAAAGACTACCTTTTGTTTTTGAGCCCTAGGTCTGCCCGCACCTAGGGAAACCTGTCAAACCTATACATTTTGGAAAGTTAGACACCCAGGGGAATTCAGGATGGGGTGACTCGTCTGCCTACCCCCAGGTTTTGTTACCCAGAATCCCTTGCAAACCTAAATATTTGACCAAAAAAAACACATTTTCCTCACATTTCTGTGGTGGAAAGTTCTGGAATCTGCGTGGATCAACAAATTTTTACCCACCCAGCGTTCCCCCAGGTCTCCCAAAAAAAATGGTACCTCACTTGCGTTGTTAGGCATAGTGGCTGCGACATGAAACAGCCAAAAACGCAACGTGGTTGCACCTCAATTTCACAGTGAAATCTTGCGCTTTTTGGACAAAGAGACTACCTTTTGTTTTTGAGCCCTAGCTCTGCCAACACCTAGGGAAACCTAGCAAACCTATACATTTTTAAAAACTAAACACCCAGGGAAATTCAGGATAGGGTGACTTGACTGCCTACCACCATGTTTTGTTACCCAAAATCCCTTGCAAAGCAAAGAATTTGACAAAAAAACACATTTTCCTCACATTTCTGTGGAGGAAAGTTCTGGAATCTGCGTGGATCAACAAATTTCTACCCACCCAGCGTTCCCCCAGGTCTCACAAAAAAAATAGTACCTCACTTGCGTGGTTAGGCATAGTGGCTGCGACATGAAACAGCGCAAAACGCAACATGGTCGCACCTCAATTTCCCAGTGAAATCTTGCCCTTTTTGGACAAAAAGACTACCTTTTGTTTTTGAGCCCTAGCTCTGCCAGCACCTAGGGAAACCTAGCAAACTTATACAATTTTTAAAAAGTAGACACCCATGGGAATTCAGGATGGGGTGACTCGTCTGCCTACTCCCAGGTTTTGTTACCCAGAATTCCTTGCAAATCTAAGAATTTGACAAAAAAAGAAAACATTTTCCTCACATTTCTGTGGTGGTAAGTTCTGGAATCTGCGTGGATCAGCAAATTTCCACCCACCCAGCGTTCCCCCAGGACTCCTGAAAAAAATGGTACCTCACTTGCGTGGGTAGGCATAGTGGCTGCGACATGAATCAGCGCAAAAAGCAACATGGTCGCACCTCAATTTCCCAGTGAAATCTTGCCCTTTTTGGACAAAAAGACTACCTTTGGTTTTTGAGCCCTAGCTCTGCCAGCAACTAGGGAAACCTAGCAAACCTATACATTTTTAAAAAGTAGACACCCATGGGAATTCAGGATGGGGTGACTCGTCCGCCTACCCCCAGGTTTTGTTACCCAGAATCCCTTGCAAACCTAACAATTTGACAAAAAAAACACATTTTGCACACATTTCTGTGGTGGAAAGTTCTGGAATCTGCGTGGATCAACAAATTTCCACCCACCCAGCGTTCCCCCAGGTCTTCCCAAAAAAATGGTACCTCACTTGCGTGGGTAGGCATAGTGGCTGCGACATTAAACAGCGCAAAACGCAGCATGGTCGCACCTCAATTTCCCAGTGAAATCATGCGCTTTTTGGACAAAGAGACTACCTTTTGTTTTTGAGCCCTAGCTCTGCCAGCACCAAGGGAAACCTAGCAAACCTATACATTTTTTAAAGCTAGACACCCAGGGGAATTCAGGATGGGGTGACTCGTCTGCATACCCCCAGGTTTTGTTACCCAGGATCCCTTGCAAACCTAAGAATTTGACAAAAAAAACACATTTTGCTCACATTTCTGTGGTGGAAAGTTCTGGAATCTGCGTGGATCAACAAATTTCCACCCACCCAGCGTTCCCCCAGATGTCCCGAAATAAATGGTACCTCACTTGCGTTGTTAGGCATAGTGGCTGCGACATGAAACAGCGCAAAACGCAGCATGGTCGCACCTCAATTTCCCAGTGAAATCTTGCCCTTTTTGGACAAAAAGACTACCTTTTGTTTTTGAGCCCTAGCTCTGCCAGCACCTGGAGAAACCTAGCAAACCTATACATTTTTGAAAAGTAGACACCCAGGCAAATTCAGGATGGGGTGACTCGTCTGCCTACCCCCAGGTTTTGTTACCCATAATCCCTTGCAAAGCTAAGAATTTGACAAAAAAACATTTTCCTCATATTTCTGTGGTGGAAAGTTCTGGAATATGCGTGGATCAACAAATTTCCACCCACCCAGCGTTCCCCCAGGTCTCCCAAAAAAATGATACCTCACTTGCGTTGTTAGGCATAGTGGCTGCAACATGAAACAGCGCAAAACGCAACGTGGTTGCACCTCAATTTCACAGTGAAATCTTGCCCATTTTGGACAAAAAGACTACCTTTAGTTTTTGAGCTCTAGCTCTGCCAGCACCTAGGGAAACCTAGCCAATCTATACATTTTTGAAAACTAGACACCCAGAGAAAATCAGGATGGGGTGACTCGTCTGCCTAACCCCAGGTTTTGTTACCCAGGATCCCTTGCAAACCTAAGAATTTGACAAAAAAAACACATTTTCCTCACATTTCTGTGGTGGTAAGTTCTGGAATCTGTGTGGATCAGAACATTTCCACCTACCCAGCGTTCCCCCAGTACTCCTGAAAAAAATGGTACCTCACTTGTGTGGGTAGGCATAGTGGCTGCGACATAAAACAGCGCAAAACGCAACATGGTCGCACCTCAATTTCCCAGTGAAATCTTGCCCATTTTAGACAAAAAGACTACCTTTTGTTTTTGAGCCCTAGGTCTGCCAGGACCTGGGGAAACCTAGCAAACCTATACATTTTTGAAGGGTAGACACCCAGGCGAATTCAGGATGGGGTGACTCGTCTGCCTACCTCCAGGTTTTGTTACCCAGAATCCCTTGCAAATCTAAGAATATGACAAAAAAAACAATTTTCCTCATATTTCTGTGGTGGAAAGTTCTGGAATCTGCGAGGATCAACACATTTCCACCCACCCAGCGTTCCCCCAGGTCTCCCAAATAAAATGGTACCTCACTTGCGTTGTTAGGCATAGTGGCTGCGACATGAAACAGCGCAAAACGCAACGTGGTTGCACCTCAATTTCACAGTGAAATCTTGCGCTTTTTGGACAAAGAGACTACCTTTTGTTTTTGAGCCCTAGCTCTGCCAGCACCTAGCAAAACCTTTCAAACCTATACATTTTTGAAAACTAGACACCCAGGGAAATTCAGGATGGGGTGACTCGACTACCTACTACCAGGTTATGTTACCCAGAATCCCTTGCAAAGCAAAGAATTTGACAAACAAAACACATTTTCCTCACATTTCTGTGGTGTAAAGTTCTGGAATGTACGTGGATCAACAAATTTCTACCCACCCAGCTTGCCCCCAGGTCTCCCAAAAAAAATGGTACCTCACTTTTGTGGGTAGGCATAGTGGCTGCGACATAAAACAGCGCAAAACGCAACATGGTCGCACCTCAATTTCACAGTGAAATCTTGCACTTTTTGGACAAAGAGACTACCTTTTGTTTTTGAGCCCTAGCTCTGCCAACACCTAGGGAAACCTAGCAAACCTATACATTTTTAAAAACTAGACTCCCAGGGAAATTCAGGATGGGGGGACTTGACTGCCTACCACCAGGTTTTGTTACCCAAAATCCCTTGCAAAGCAAAGAATTTGACAAAAAAAACACATTTTCCTCACATTTCTGTGGAGGAAAGTTCTGGAATCTGCGTGGACCAACAAATTTCTACCCACCCAGCGTTCCCCCAGGTCTCCCAAAAAAAATGGTACCTCACTTGCGTGGGTAGGCATAGTGGCTGCGACATGAAGCAGCGCAAAACGCAACGTGGTCGCACCTCAATTTCCCAGTGAAATCTTGCGCTTTTTGGACAAAGAGACTACCTTTTGTTTTTGAGCCCTAGCTCTGCCAGCACCAAGGGAAACCTAGCAAACCTATACATTTTTTAAAGCTAGACACCCAGGGGAATTCAGGATGGGGTGACTCGTCTGCCTACTCCCAGGTTTTGTTACCCAGAATTCCTTGCAAAGCTAAGAATTTGACAAAAAAAGAAAACATTTTCCTCACATTTCTGTGGTGGAAAGTTCTGGAATCTGCGTGGATCAACAAATTTCCACCCACCCAGCGTTCCCCCAGGTCTCCCAAAAAAAATGTTACCTCACTTGCGTGGGTAGGCATAGTGGCTAAACAGCGCAAAACGCAACATGGTCGCACCTCAATTTCCCAGTGAAATCTTGCCCATTTTGGACAAAAAGACTACCTTTTGTTTTTGAGCCCTAGCTCTGCCAGCACCTTGGGAAACCTAGCCAACCTATACATTTTTGAAAACTAGACACCCAGGGAAATTCAGGATGGGGTGACTCGACTATCTACTACCAGGTTATGTTACCCAGAATCCCTTGCAAAGCAAAGAATTTGACAAACAAAACACATTTTCCTCACATTTCTGTGGTGTAAAGTTCTGTAATGTACGTGGATCAACAAATTTCTACCCACCCAGCTTTCCCCCAGGTCTCCCAAAAAAAATGGTACCTCACTTTTGTGGGTAGGCATAGTGGCTGCGACATAAAACAGCGCAAAACGCAACATGGTCGCACCTCAATTTCACAGTGAAATCTTGCACTTTTTGGACAAAGAGACTACCTTTTGTTTTTGAGCCCTAGCTCTGCCAACACCTAGGGAAACCTAGCAAACCTATACATTTTTAAAAACTAAACACCCAGGGAAATTCAGGATGGGGGGACTTGACTGCCTACCACTAGGTTTTGTTACCCAAAATCCCTTGCAAAGCAAAGAATTTGACAAAAAAAACACATTTTCCTCACATTTCTGTGGAGGAAAGTTCTGGAATCTGCGTGGATCAACAAATTTCTACCCACCCAGCGTTCCCCCAGGTCTCCCAAAAAAAATGGTACCTCACTTGCGTGGGTAGGCATAGTGGCTGCGACATGAAGCAGCGTAAAAAAACAACGTGGTCGCACCTCAATTTCCCAGTGAAATCTTGCGCTTTTTGGACAAAGAGACTACCTTTTGTTTTTGAGCCCTAGCTCTGCCAGCACCAAGGGAAACCTAGCAAACCTATACATTTTTTAAAGCTAGACACCCAGGGGAGTTCAGGATGGGGTGACTCGTCTGCCTACCCCCAGGTTTTGTTACCCAGGATCCCTTGCAAACCTAAGAATTTGACAAAAAAACACATTTTGCTCACATTTTTGTGGTGGTAAGTTCTGGAATCTGCGTGGATCAGCGAATTTCCACCCACCCAGCGTTTCCCCAGGACTCCTGAAAAAAATGGTACCTCACTTGCGTGGGTAGGCATAGTGGCTGCGACATGAAACAGCGCAAAACGCAACATGGTCGCACCTCAATTTCACAGTGAAATCTTGCACTTTTTGGACAAAGAGACTACCTTTTGTTTTTGAGCCCTAGCTCTGCCAACACCTAGGGAAACTTAGCAAACCTATACATTTTTAAAAACTAGACGCCCAGGGAAATTCAGGATGGGGGACTTGACTGCCTACCACCAGGTTTTGTTACCCAAAATCCCTTGCAAAGCAAAGAATTTGACAAAAAAAACACATTTTCCTCACATTTCTGTGGAGGAAAGTTCTGGAATCTGCGTGGATCAACAAATTTCTACCCACCCAGCGTTCCCCCAGGTCTCCCAAAAAAAATGGTACCTCACTTGCGTGGGTAGGCATAGTGGCTGCGACATGAAGCAGCGCAAAACGCAACGTGGTCGCACCTCAATTTCCCAGTGAAATTTTGCGCTTTTTGGACAAAGAGACTACCTTTTGTTTTTGAGCCCTAGCTCTGCCAGCACCAAGGGAAACCTAGCAAACCTATACATTTTTTAAAGCTAGACACCCAGGGGAATTCAGGATGGGTGACTCGTCTGCCTACCCCCAGGTTTTGTTACCCAGGATCCCTTGCAAACCTAAGAATTTGACAAAAAAACACATTTTGATCACATTTCTGTGGTGGTAAGTTCTGGAATCTGCGTGGATCAGCGAATTTCCGCCCACCCAGCGTTTCCCCAGGACTCCTGAAAAAAATGGTACCTCACTTGCGTGGGTAGGCATAGTGGCTGCGACATGAAACAGCGCAAAAAGCAACATGGTCGCACCTCAATTTCCCAGTGAAATCTTGCCCTTTTTGGACAAAAAGACTACCTTTGGTTTTTGAGCCCTAGCTCTGCCAGCAACTAGGGAAACCTAGCAAACCTATACATTTTTGAAAAGTAGACACCCATGGGAATTCAGGATGGGGTGACTCGTCCGCCTACCCCCAGGTTTTGTTACCCAGAATCCCTTGCGAACCTAACAATTTGACAAGTAATACTAATTTTCCTCACATTTCTGTGGTGGAAAGTTCTGGAATCTGCGTGGATCAACAAATTTCCACCCACCCAGCGTTCCCCCAGATCTCCCAAAATAAATAGTACCTCACTTGCATTGTTAGGCATAGTGGCTGCGACATGAAACAGCGCAAAACGCAGCATGGTTGCACCTCAATTTCCCAGTGAAATCTTGCCCTTTTTGGACAAAAAGACTACCTTTTGTTGTTTTTTAGCCCTAGCTCTGCCAGCACCTAGAGAAACCTGGCAAACTTATACATTTTTAAAAAGTAGACACCCATGGAAATTCAGGATGGGGTGACTCGTCTGCCTACTCCCAGGTTTTGTTACCCAGAATTCCTTGCAAAGCTAAGAATTTGACAAAAAAAGAAAACATTTTCCTCACATTTCTGTGGTGGAAAGTTCTGGAATCTGCGTGGATCAACAAATTTCCACCCACCCAGCGTTCCCCCAGATCTCCCAAAAAAAATGTTACCTCACTTGCGTGGGTAGGCATAGTGGCTAAACAGCGCAAAACGCAACATGGTCGCACCTCAATTTCCCAGTGAAATCTTGCCCATTTTGGACAAAAAGACTACCTTTTGTTTTTGAGCCCTAGCTCTGCCAGCACCTTGGGAAACCTAGCCAACCTATACATTTTTGAAAACTAAACACCCAGGGGAATTCAGGATGGGGTGACTCGTCTGCCTACCCCCAGGTTTTGTTACCCAGGATCCCTTGCAAACCTAAGAATTTGACAAAAAAAACACATTTTCCTCACATTTCTGTGGTGGTAAGTTCTGGAATCTGTGTGGATCAGAACATTTCCACCCACCCAGCGTTCCCCCAGGACTCCTGAAAAAAATGGTACCTCACTTGTGTGGGTAGGCATAGTGGCTGCGACATAAAACAGCGCAAAACGCAACATGGTCGCACCTCAATTTCCCAGTGAAATCTTGCCCATTTTAGACAAAAAGACTACCTTTTGTTTTTGAGCCCTAGGTCTGCCAGGACCTTGGGAAACCTAGCAAACCTATACATTTTTAAAAGGTAGACACCCAGGCGAATTCAGGATGGGGTGACTCGTCTGCCTACCTCCAGGTTTTGTTACCCAGAATCCCTTGCAAATCTAAGAATATGACAAAAAAAACAATTTTCCTCATATTTCTGTGGTGGAAAGTTCTGGAATCTGCGAGGATCAACACATTTCCACCCACCCAGCGTTCCCCCAGGTCTCCCAAATAAAATGGTACCTCACTTGCGTTGTTAGGCATAGTGGCTGCGACATGAAACAGCGCAAAACGCAACGTGGTTGCACCTCAATTTCACAGTGAAATCTTGCGCTTTTTGGACAAAGAGACTACCTTTTGTTTTTGAGCCCTAGCTCTGCCAGCACCTAGCGAAACCTTACAAACCTATACATTTTTGAAAACTAGACACCCAGGGAAATTCAGGATGGGGTGACTCGACTATCTACTACCAGGTTATGTTACCCAGAATCCCTTGCAAAGCAAAGAATTTGACAAACAAAACACATTTTCCTCACATTTCTGTGGTGTAAAGTTCTGGAATGTACGTGGATCAACAAATTTCTACCCACCCAGCTTTCCCCCAGGTCTCCCAAAAAAATGGTACCTCACTTTTGTGGGTAGGCATAGTGGCTGCGACATAAAACAGCGCAAAACGCAACATGGTCGCACCTCAATTTCACAGTGAAATCTTGCACTTTTTGGACAAAGAGACTACCTTTTGTTTTTGAGCCCTAGCTCTGCCAACACCTAGGGAAACCTAGCAAACCTATCCATTTTTAAAAACTAAACACCCAGGGAAATTCAGGATGGGGGGACTTGACTGCCTACCACTAGGTTTTGTTACCCAAAATCCCTTGCAAAGCAAAGAATTTGACAAAAAAAACACATTTTCCTCACATTTCTGTGGAGGAAAGTTCTGGAATCTGCGTGGATCAACAAATTTCTACCCACCCAGCGTTCCCCCAGGTCTCCCAAAAAAAATGGTACCTCACTTGCGTGGGTAGGCATAGTGGCTGCGACATGAAGCAGCGTAAAAAAACAACGTGGTCGCACCTCAATTTCCCAGTGAAATCTTGCGCTTTTTGGACAAAGAGACTACCTTTTGTTTTTGAGCCCTAGCTCTGCCAGCACCAAGGGAAACCTAGCAAACCTATACATTTTTTAAAGCTAGACACCCAGGGGAATTCAGGATGGGGTGACTCGTCTGCCTACCCCCAGGTTTTGTTACCCAGGATCCCTTGCAAACCTAAGAATTTGACAAAAAAACACATTTTGCTCACATTTCTGTGGTGGTAAGTTCTGGAATCTGCGTGGATCAGTGAATTTCCACCCACCCAGCGTTTCCCCAGGACTCCTGAAAAAAATGGTACCTCACTTGCGTGGGTAGGCATAGTGGCTGCGACATGAAACAGCGCAAAAAGCAACATGGTCGCACCTCAATTTCCCAGTGAAATCTTGCCCTTTTTGGACAAAAAGACTACCTTTGGTTTTTGAGCCCTAGCTCTGCCAGCAACTAGGGAAACCTAGCAAACCTATACATTTTTGAAAAGTAGACACCCATGGGAATTCAGGATGGGGTGACTCGTCCGCCTACCCCCAGGTTTTGTTACCCAGAATCCCTTGCGAACCTAACAATTTGACAAGTAATACTAATTTTCCTCACATTTCTGTGGTGGAAAGTTCTGGAATCTGCGTGGATCAACAAATTTCCACCCACCCAGCGTTCCCCCAGATCTCGCAAAATAAATAGTACCTCACTTGCATTGTTAGGCATAGTGGCTGCGACATGAAACAGCGCAAAACGCAGCATGGTCGCACCTCAATTTCCCAGTGAAATCTTGCCCTTTTTGGACAAAAAGACTACCTTTTGTTGTTTTTTAGCCCTAGCTCTGCCAGCGCCTAGAGAAACCTAGCAAACTTATACATTTTTAAAAAGTAGACACCCATGGAAATTCAGGATGGGGTGACTCGTCTGCCTACTCCCAGGTTTTGTTACCCAGAATTCCTTGCAAAGCTAAGAATTTGACAAAAAAAGAAAACATTTTCCTCACATTTCTGTGGTGGAAAGTTCTGGAATCTGCGTGGATCAACAAATTTCCACCCACCCAGCGTTCCCCCAGGTCTCCCAAAAAAAATGTTACCTCACTTGCGTGGGTAGGCATAGTGGCTAAACAGCGCAAAACGCAACATGGTCGCACCTCAATTTCCCAGTGAAATCTTGCCCATTTTGGACAAAAAGACTACCTTTTGTTTTTGAGCCCTAGCTCTGCCAGCACCTAGGGAAACCTAGCCAACCTATACATTTTTGAAAACTAAACACCCAGGGAAATTCAGGATGGGGTGACTGGTCTGCCTACCCCCAGGTTTTGTTACCCAGGATCCCTTGCAAAGCAAAGAATTTGACAAAAAAACACATTTTCCTCACATTTCTGTGGTGAAAAGTTCTAGAATCTGTGTAGATCAACCAATTTCCACCCACCCAGCATTCCCCTAGGTCTCCCCAAAAAAATGGTACCTCACTTGCGTAGGTAGGCATAGTGGCTGCGACATTAAACAGCGAAAAACGCAATGTGGTCGCACCTCAATTTCCCAGTGAAATCTTGCACTTTTTGGAGAAAAAGACTACCTTTTGTTTTTGAGCCCTAGCTCTGCCAGCACCTAGGGAAACCTAGCAAACCTATACATTTTTGAAAAGTAGACACCCATGGAAATTCAGGATGGGGTGACTCGACTGCCTACCACCAGGTTTTGTTACCCAGGATCCCTTGCAAACCTAAGAATTTGACAAAAAAAACACATTTTCCTCACATTTCTGTGGTGGTAAGTTCTGGAATCTGTGTGGATCAGAACATTTCCACCCACCCAGCGTTCCCCCAGTACTCCTGAAAAAAATGGTACCTCACTTGTGTGGGTAGGCATAGTGGCTGCGACATAAAACAGCGCAAAACGCAACATGGTCGCACCTCAATTTCCCAGTGAAATCTTGCCCATTTTAGACAAAAAGACTACCTTTTGTTTTTGAGCCCTAGGTCTGCCAGGACCTGGGGAAACCTAGCAAACCTATACATTTTTGAAGGGTAGACACCCAGGCGAATTCAGGATGGGGTGACTCGTCTGCCTACCTCCAGGTTTTGTTACCCAGAATCCCTTGCAAATCTAAGAATATGACAAAAAAAACAATTTTCCTCATATTTCTGTGGTGGAAAGTTCTGGAATCTGCGAGGATCAACACATTTCCACCCACCCAGCGTTCCCCCAGGTCTCCCAAATAAAATGGTACCTCACTTGCGTTGTTAGGCATAGTGGCTGCGACATGAAACAGCGCAAAACGCAACGTGGTTGCACCTCAATTTCACAGTGAAATCTTGCGCTTTTTGGACAAAGAGACTACCTTTTGTTTTTGAGCCCTAGCTCTGCCAGCACCTAGCGAAACCTTTCAAACCTATACATTTTTGAAAACTAGACACCCAGGGAAATTCAGGATGGGGTGACTCGACTACCTACTACCAGGTTATGTTACCCAGAATCCCTTGCAAAGCAAAGAATTTGACAAACAAAACACATTTTCCTCACATTTCTGTGGTGTAAAGTTCTGGAATGTACGTGGATCAACAAATTTCTACCCACCCAGCTTGCCCCCAGGTCTCCCAAAAAAAATGGTACCTCACTTTTGTGGGTAGGCATAGTGGCTGCGACATAAAACAGCGCAAAACGCAACATGGTCGCACCTCAATTTCACAGTGAAATCTTGCACTTTTTGGACAAAGAGACTACCTTTTGTTTTTGAGCCCTAGCTCTGCCAACACCTAGGGAAACCTAGCAAACCTATACATTTTTAAAAACTAGACTCCCAGGGAAATTCAGGATGGGGGGACTTGACTGCCTACCACCAGGTTTTGTTACCCAAAATCCCTTGCAAAGCAAAGAATTTGACAAAAAAACACATTTTCCTCACATTTCTGTGGAGGAAAGTTCTGGAATCTGCGTGGACCAACAAATTTCTACCCACCCAGCGTTCCCCCAGGTCTCCCAAAAAAAATGGTACCTCACTTGCGTGGGTAGGCATAGTGGCTGCGACATGAAGCAGCGCAAAACGCAACGTGGTCGCACCTCAATTTCCCAGTGAAATCTTGCGCTTTTTGGACAAAGAGACTACCTTTTGTTTTTGAGCCCTAGCTCTGCCAGCACCAAGGGAAACCTAGCAAACCTATACATTTTTTAAAGCTAGACACCCAGGGGAATTCAGGATGGGGTGACTCGTCTGCCTACCCCCAGGTTTTGTTACCCAGGATCCCTTGCAAACCTAAGAATTTGACAAAAAAACACATTTTGATCACATTTCTGTGGTGGTAAGTTCTGGAATCTGCGTGGATCAGCGAATTTCCACCCACCCAGCATTTCCCCAGGACTCCTGAAAAAAATGGTACCTCACTTGCGTGGGTAGGCATAGTGGCTGCGACATGAAACAGCGCAAAAAGCAACATGGTCGCACCTCAATTTCCCAGTGAAATCTTGCCCTTTTTGGACAAAAAGACTACCTTTGGTTTTTGAGCCCTAGCTCTGCCAGCAACTAGGGAAACCTAGCAAACCTATACATTTTTGAAAAGTAGACACCCATGGGAATTCAGGATGGGGTGACTCGTCCGCCTACCCCCAGGTTTTGTTACCCAGAATCCCTTGCGAACCTAACAATTTGACAAGTAATACTAATTTTCCTCACATTTCTGTGGTGGAAAGTTCTGGAATCTGCGTGGATCAACAAATTTCCACCCACCCAGCGTTCCCCCAGATCTCCCAAAATAAATAGTACCTCACTTGCATTGTTAGGCATAGTGGCTGCGACATGAAACAGCGCAAAACGCAGCATGGTCGCACCTCAATTTCCCAGTGAAATCTTGCCCTTTTTGGACAAAAAGACTACCTTTTGTTGTTTTTTAGCCCTAGCTCTGCCAGCACCTAGAGAAACCTAGCAAACTTATACATTTTTAAAAAGTAGACACCCATGGAAATTCAGGATGGGGTGACTCGTCTGCCTACTCCCAGGTTTTGTTACCCAGAATTCCTTGCAAAGCTAAGAATTTGACAAAAAAAGAAAACATTTTCCTCACATTTCTGTGGTGGAAAGTTCTGGAATCTGCGTGGATCAACAAATTTCCACCCACCCAGCGTTCCCCCAGGTCTCCCAAAAAAAATGTTACCTCACTTGCGTGGGTAGGCATAGTGGCTAAACAGCGCAAAACGCAACATGGTCGCACCTCAATTTCCCAGTGAAATCTTGCCCATTTTGGACAAAAAGACTACCTTTTGTTTTTGAGCCCTAGCTCTGCCAGCACCTTGGGAAACCTAGCCAACCTATACATTTTTGAAAACTAGACACCCAGGGAAATTCAGGATGGGGTGACTCGACTATCTACTACCAGGTTATGTTACCCAGAATCCCTTGCAAAGCAAAGAATTTGACAAACAAAACACATTTTCCTCACATTTCTGTGGTGTAAAGTTCTGTAATGTACGTGGATCAACAAATTTCTACCCACCCAGCTTTCCCCCAGGTCTCCCAAATAAAATGGTACCTCACTTGCGTTGTTAGGCATAGTGGCTGCGACATGAAACAGCGCAAAACGCAACGTGGTTGCACCTCAATTTCACAGTGAAATCTTGCGCTTTTTGGACAAAGAGACTACCTTTTGTTTTTGAGCCCTAGCTCTGCCAGCACCTAGCGAAACCTTTCAAACCTATACATTTTTGAAAACTAGACACCCAGGGAAATTCAGGATGGGGTGACTCGACTACCTACTACCAGGTTATGTTACCCAGAATCCCTTGCAAAGCAAAGAATTTGACAAACAAAACACATTTTCCTCACATTTCTGTGGTGTAAAGTTCTGGAATGTACGTGGATCAACAAATTTCTACCCACCCAGCTTGCCCCCAGGTCTCCCAAAAAAAATGGTACCTCACTTTTGTGGGTAGGCATAGTGGCTGCGACATAAAACAGCGCAAAACGCAACATGGTCGCACCTCAATTTCACAGTGAAATCTTGCACTTTTTGGACAAAGAGACTACCTTTTGTTTTTGAGCCCTAGCTCTGCCAACACCTAGGGAAACCTAGCAAACCTATACATTTTTAAAAACTAGACTCCCAGGGAAATTCAGGATGGGGGGACTTGACTGCCTACCACCAGGTTTTGTTACCCAAAATCCCTTGCAAAGCAAAGAATTTGACAAAAAAACACATTTTCCTCACATTTCTGTGGAGGAAAGTTCTGGAATCTGCGTGGACCAACAAATTTCTACCCACCCAGCGTTCCCCCAGGTCTCCCAAAAAAAATGGTACCTCACTTGCGTGGGTAGGCATAGTGGCTGCGACATGAAGCAGCGCAAAACGCAACGTGGTCGCACCTCAATTTCCCAGTGAAATCTTGCGCTTTTTGGACAAAGAGACTACCTTTTGTTTTTGAGCCCTAGCTCTGCCAGCACCAAGGGAAACCTAGCAAACCTATACATTTTTTAAAGCTAGACACCCAGGGGAATTCAGGATGGGGTGACTCGTCTGCCTACCCCCAGGTTTTGTTACCCAGGATCCCTTGCAAACCTAAGAATTTGACAAAAAAACACATTTTGATCACATTTCTGTGGTGGTAAGTTCTGGAATCTGCGTGGATCAGCGAATTTCCACCCACCCAGCATTTCCCCAGGACTCCTGAAAAAAATGGTACCTCACTTGCGTGGGTAGGCATAGTGGCTGCGACATGAAACAGCGCAAAAAGCAACATGGTCGCACCTCAATTTCCCAGTGAAATCTTGCCCTTTTTGGACAAAAAGACTACCTTTGGTTTTTGAGCCCTAGCTCTGCCAGCAACTAGGGAAACCTAGCAAACCTATACATTTTTGAAAAGTAGACACCCATGGGAATTCAGGATGGGGTGACTCGTCCGCCTACCCCCAGGTTTTGTTACCCAGAATCCCTTGCGAACCTAACAATTTGACAAGTAATACTAATTTTCCTCACATTTCTGTGGTGGAAAGTTCTGGAATCTGCGTGGATCAACAAATTTCCACCCACCCAGCGTTCCCCCAGATCTCCCAAAATAAATAGTACCTCACTTGCATTGTTAGGCATAGTGGCTGCGACATGAAACAGCGCAAAACGCAGCATGGTCGCACCTCAATTTCCCAGTGAAATCTTGCCCTTTTTGGACAAAAAGACTACCTTTTGTTGTTTTTTAGCCCTAGCTCTGCCAGCACCTAGAGAAACCTAGCAAACTTATACATTTTTAAAAAGTAGACACCCATGGAAATTCAGGATGGGGTGACTCGTCTGCCTACTCCCAGGTTTTGTTACCCAGAATTCCTTGCAAAGCTAAGAATTTGACAAAAAAAGAAAACATTTTCCTCACATTTCTGTGGTGGAAAGTTCTGGAATCTGCGTGGATCAACAAATTTCCACCCACCCAGCGTTCCCCCAGGTCTCCCAAAAAAAATGTTACCTCACTTGCGTGGGTAGGCATAGTGGCTAAACAGCGCAAAACGCAACATGGTCGCACCTCAATTTCCCAGTGAAATCTTGCCCATTTTGGACAAAAAGACTACCTTTTGTTTTTGAGCCCTAGCTCTGCCAGCACCTTGGGAAACCTAGCCAACCTATACATTTTTGAAAACTAGACACCCAGGGAAATTCAGGATGGGGTGACTCGACTATCTACTACCAGGTTATGTTACCCAGAATCCCTTGCAAAGCAAAGAATTTGACAAACAAAACACATTTTCCTCACATTTCTGTGGTGTAAAGTTCTGTAATGTACGTGGATCAACAAATTTCTACCCACCCAGCTTTCCCCCAGGTCTCCCAAAAAAAATGGTACCTCACTTTTGTGGGTAGGCATAGTGGCTGCGACATAAAACAGCGCAAAACGCAACATGGTCGCACCTCAATTTCACAGTGAAATCTTGCACTTTTTGGACAAAGAGACTACCTTTTGTTTTTGAGCCCTAGCTCTGCCAACACCTAGGGAAACCTAGCAAACCTATACATTTTTAAAAACTAAACACCCAGGGAAATTCAGGATGGGGGGACTTGACTGCCTACCACTAGGTTTTGTTACCCAAAATCCCTTGCAAAGCAAAGAATTTGACAAAAAAAACACATTTTCCTCACATTTCTGTGGAGGAAAGTTCTGGAATCTGCGTGGATCAACAAATTTCTACCCACCCAGCGTTCCCCCAGGTCTCCCAAAAAAAATGGTACCTCACTTGCGTGGGTAGGCATAGTGGCTGCGACATGAAGCAGCGTAAAAAAACAACGTGGTCGCACCTCAATTTCCCAGTGAAATCTTGCGCTTTTTGGACAAAGAGACTACCTTTTGTTTTTGAGCCCTAGCTCTGCCAGCACCAAGGGAAACCTAGCAAACCTATACATTTTTTAAAGCTAGACACCCAGGGGAGTTCAGGATGGGGTGACTCGTCTGCCTACCCCCAGGTTTTGTTACCCAGGATCCCTTGCAAACCTAAGAATTTGACAAAAAAACACATTTTGCTCACATTTTTGTGGTGGTAAGTTCTGGAATCTGCGTGGATCAGCGAATTTCCACCCACCCAGCGTTTCCCCAGGACTCCTGAAAAAAATGGTACCTCACTTGCGTGGGTAGGCATAGTGGCTGCGACATGAAACAGCGCAAAAAGCAACATGGTCGCACCTCAATTTCCCAGTGAAATCTTGCCCTTTTTGGACAAAAAGACTACCTTTGGTTTTTGAGCCCTAGCTCTGCCAGCAACTAGGGAAACCTAGCAAACCTATACATTTTTGAAAAGTAGACACCCATGGGAATTCAGGATGGGGTGACTCGTCCGCCTACCCCCAGGTTTTGTTACCCAGAATCCCTTGCGAACCTAACAATTTGACAAGTAATACTAATTTTCCTCACATTTCTGTGGTGGAAAGTTCTGGAATCTGCGTGGATCAACAAATTTCCACCCACCCAGCGTTCCCCCAGATCTCGCAAAATAAATAGTACCTCACTTGCATTGTTAGGCATAGTGGCTGCGACATGAAACAGCGTAAAACGCAGCATGGTCGCACCTCAATTTCCCAGTGAAATCTTGCCCTTTTTGGACAAAAAGACTACCTTTTGTTGTTTTTTAGCCCTAGCTCTGCCAGCGCCTAGAGAAACCTAGCAAACTTATACATTTTTAAAAAGTAGACACCCATGGAAATTCAGGATGGGGTGACTCGTCTGCCTACTCCCAGGTTTTGTTACCCAGAATTCCTTGCAAAGCTAAGAATTTGACAAAAAAAGAAAACATTTTCCTCACATTTCTGTGGTGGAAAGTTCTGGAATCTGCGTGGATCAACAAATTTCCACCCACCCAGCGTTCCCCCAGGTCTCCCAAAAAAAATGTTACCTCACTTGCGTGGGTAGGCATAGTGGCTAAACAGCGCAAAACGCAACATGGTCGCACCTCAATTTCCCAGTGAAATCTTGCCCATTTTGGACAAAAAGACTACCTTTTGTTTTTGAGCCCTAGCTCTGCCAGCACCTAGGGAAACCTAGCCAACCTATACATTTTTGAAAACTAAACACCCAGGGAAATTCAGGATGGGGTGACTGGTCTGCCTACCCCCAGGTTTTGTTACCCAGGATCCCTTGCAAAGCAAAGAATTTGACAAAAAAACACATTTTCCTCACATTTCTGTGGTGGAAAGTTCTAGAATCTGTGTAGATCAACCAATTTCCACCCACCCAGCATTCCCCTAGGTCTCCCCAAAAAAATGGTACCTCACTTGCGTAGGTAGGCATAGTGGCTGCGACATTAAACAGCAAAAAACGCAATGTGGTCGCACCTCAATTTCCCAGTGAAATCTTGCACTTTTTGGAGAAAAAGACTACCTTTTGTTTTTGAGCCCTAGCTCTGCCAGCACCTAGGGAAACCTAGCAAACCTATACATTTTTGAAAAATAGACACCCATGGGAATTCAGGATGGGGTGACTCGACTGCCTACCACCAGGTTTTGTTACCCAGAATCCCTTGCAAAGCAAAGAATTTGACACAAAAACACATTTTCCTCACATTTCTGTGGAGGAAAGTTCTGGAATCTGCGTGGATTAACAAATTTCTACCAACCCAGCGTTCCCCCAGGTCTCACGAAAAAAACAGTACCTCACTTGCGTGGGTAGGCATAGTGGCTGCGACATGAAACAGCGCAAAAAGCAACATGGTCGCACCTCAATTTCCCAGTGAAATCTTGCCCTTTTTGGACAAAAAGACTACCTTTGGTTTTTGAGCCCTAGCTCTGCCAGCAACTAGGGAAACCTAGCAAACCTATACATTTTTGAAAAGTAGACACCCATGGGAATTCAGGATGGGGTGACTCGTCTGCCTACCCCCAGGTTTTGTTACCCAGAATCCCTTGCAAACCTAACAATTTGACAAATAATACTAATTTTCCTCACATTTCTGTGGTGGAAAGTTCTGGAATCTGCGTGGATCAACAAATTTCCACCCACCCAGCGTTCCCCCAGATCTCCCAAAATAAATGGTACCTCACTTGCATTGTTAGGCATAGTGGCTGCGACATGAAACAGCACAAAACGCAGCATGGTCGCACCTCAATTTCCCAGTGAAATCTTGCCCTTTTTGGACAAAAAGACTACCTTTTGTTTTTGAGCCCTAGCTCTGCCAGCACCTGGAGAAACCTAGCAAACTTATACATTTTTGAAAAGTAGACACCCAGGCAAATTCAGGATGGGGTGACTCGTCTGCCTACCCCCAGGTTTTGTTACCCATAATCCCTTGCAAAGCTAAGAATTTGACAAAAAAACCACATTTTGCTCACATTTCTGTGGTGGAATGTTCTGGAATCTGCGTGGATCAACAAATTTCCACCCACCCAGCGTTCCCCCAGGTCTTCCCAAAAAAATGGTACCTCACTTGCGTGGGTAGGCATAGTGGCTGCGACATTAAACAGCGCAAAACGCAGCATGGTCGCACTTCAATTTCCCAGTGAAATCTTGCGCTTTTTGGACAAAGAGACTACCTTTTGTTTTTGAGCCCTAGCTCTGCCAGCACCAAGGGAAACCTAGCAAACCTATACATTTTTTAAAGCTAGACACCCAGGGGAATTCAGGATGGGATGACTCATCTGCATACCCCCAGGTTTTGTTACCCAGGATCCCTTGCAAACCTAAGAATTTGACAAAAAAAACACATTTTGCTCACATTTCTGTGGTGGAAAGTTCTGGAATCTGCGTGGATCAGCAAATTTCCACCCACCCAGCGTTCCCCCAGGACTCCTGAAAAAAATGGTACCTCACTTGCGTGGGTAGGCATAGTGGCTGCGACATGAAACAGAGCAAAAAGCAACATGGTCGCACCTCAATTTCCCAGTGAAATCTTGCCCTTTTTGGACAAAAAGACTACCTTTGGTTTTTGAGCCCTAGCTCTGCCAGAAACTAGGGACACCTAGCAAACCTATACATTTTTAAAAAGTAGACACCCATGGGAATTCAGGATGGGGTGACTCGTCCGCCTACCCCCAGGTTTTGTTACCCAGAATCCCTTGCAAACCTAACAATTTGACAAATAATACTAATTTTCCTCACATTTCTGTGGTGGAAAGTTCTGGAATCTGCGTGGATCAACAAATTTTCACCCACCCAGCGTTCCCCCAGATCTCCCGAAATAAATGGTACCTCACTTGCGTTGTTGGGCATAGTGGCTGCGACATGAAACAGCGCAAAACGCAGCATGGTCGCACCTCAATTTCCCAGTGAAATCTTGCCCTTTTTGGACAAAAAGATCACCTTTTGTTTTTGAGCCCTAGCTCTGCCAGCACCTGGAGAAACTTAGCAAACCTATACATTTTTGAAAAGTAGACACCGAGGCAAATTCAGGATGGGGTGACTCGTCTGCCTACCCCCAGGTTTTGTTACCCATAATCCCTTGCAAAGCTAAGAATTTGAAAAAAAAACCAATTTCCTCATATTTCTGTGGTGGAAAGTTCTGGAATCTGCGTGGATCAACAAATTTCCACCCACCCAGCATTCCCCCAGGTCTCCCAAAAAAAATGGTACCTCACTTGCGTTGTTAGGCATAGTGGCTGCGACATGAAACAGCGTAAAACGCAACGTGGTTGCACCTCAATTTCACAGTGAAATCTTGCCCATTTTAGACAAAAAGACTACCTTTTGTTTTTGAGCTCTAGCTCTGCCAGCACCTAGGGAAACCTAGCCAACCTATACATTTTTGAAAACTAGACACCCAGAAAAATTCAGGATGGGGTGACTCGTCTGCCTACCCCCAGGTTTTGTTACCCAGGATCCCTTGCAAACCTAAGAATTTGACAAAAAAACACATTTTCCTCACATTTCTGTGGTGGTAAGTTCTGGAATCTGTGTGGATCAGCAAATTTCCACCCACCCAGCGTTCCCCCAGGACACTTAAAAATATGGTACCTCACTTGTGTGGGTAGGCATAGTGGCTGCGACATAAAACAGCGCAAAATGCAACATGGTCGCACCTCAATTTCCCAGTGAAATCTTGCCCATTTTGGACAAAAAGACTACCTTTTGTTTTTGAGCCCTAGGTCTGCCAGCACCTGGGGAAACCTAGCAAACCTATACATTTTTGAAAGGTAGACACCCAGGCAAATTCAGGATGGGGTGACTCGTCTGCCTACCCCCAGGTTTTGTTACCCAGAATCCCTTGCAAAGCTAAGAATTTGACAAACAAAAACCATTTTCCTCATATTTCTGTGGTGGAAAGTTCTGGAATCTGCGAGGATCAACAAATTTCCACCCACCCAGCGTTCCCCCAGGTCTCCCAAATAAAATGGTACCTCACTTGCATTGTTAGGCATAGTGGCTGCGACATGAAACAGCGCAAAACGCAACGTGGTTGCACCTCAATTTCACAGTGAAATCTTGCGCTTTTTGGACAAAGAGACTACCTTTTGTTTTTGAGTCCTAGCTCTGCCAGCACCTAGGGAAACCTAGCAAACCTATACATTTTTGGAAACTAGACACCCAGGGGTATTCAGGATGGGGTGCCTCGACTACCTACCACCAGGTTTTGTTACCCAGAATCCCTTGCAAAGCAAAGAATTTGACAAAAAAAACACATTTTGCTCACATTTCTGTGGTGGAAAGTTCTGGAATGTATGTGGATCAACACATTTCTACCCACCCAGCTTTCCCCCAGGTCTCCCAAAAAAAATGGTACCTCACTTGTGTGGGTAGGCATAGTGGCTGCGACATGAAACAGCGCAAAACGCAACATGGTCGCACCTCAATTTCCCAGTGAAATCTTGCCCATTTTGGACAAAAAGACTACCTTTTGTTTTTGAGCCCTAGGTCTGCCCGCACCTAGGGAAACCTGTCAAACCTATACATTTTGGAAAGTTAGACACCCAGGGGAATTCAGGATGGGGTGACTCGTCTGCCTACCCCCAGGTTTTGTTACCCAGAATCCCTTGCAAACCTAAATATTTGACCAAAAAAAACACATTTTCCTCACATTTCTGTGGTGGAAAGTTCTGGAATCTGCGTGGATCAACAAATTTTTACCCACCCAGCGTTCCCCCAGGTCTCACAAAAAAAATAGTACCTCACTTGCGTGGTTAGGCATAGTGGCTGCGACATGAAACAGCCAAAAACGCAACGTGGTTGCACCTCAATTTCACAGTGAAATCTTGCGCTTTTTGGACAAAGAGACTACCTTTTGTTTTTGAGCCCTAGCTCTGCCAGCACCTAGGGAAACCTAGCAAACTTATACAATTTTTAAAAAGTAGACACCCATGGGAATTCAGGATGGGGTGACTCGTCTGCCTACTCCCAGGTTTTGTTACCCAGAATTCCTTGCAAATCTAAGAATTTGACAAAAAAAGAAAACATTTTCCTCACATTTCTGTGGTGGTAAGTTCTGGAATCTGCGTGGATCAGCAAATTTCCACCCACCCAGCGTTCCCCCAGGACTCCTGAAAAAAATGGTACCTCACTTGCGTGGGTAGGCATAGTGGCTGCGACATGAATCAGCGCAAAAAGCAACATGGTCGCACCTCAATTTCCCAGTGAAATCTTGCCCTTTTTGGACAAAAAGACTACCTTTGGTTTTTGAGCCCTAGCTCTGCCAGCAACTAGGGAAACCTAGCAAACCTATACATTTTTAAAAAGTAGACACCCATGGGAATTCAGGATGGGGTGACTCGTCCGCCTACCCCCAGGTTTTGTTACCCAGAATCCCTTGCAAACCTAACAATTTGACAAAAAAAACACATTTTGCACACATTTCTGTGGTGGAAAGTTCTGGAATCTGCGTGGATCAACAAATTTCCACCCACCCAGCGTTCCCCCAGGTCTTCCCAAAAAAATGGTACCTCACTTGCGTGGGTAGGCATAGTGGCTGCGACATTAAACAGCGCAAAACGCAGCATGGTCGCACCTCAATTTCCCAGTGAAATCATGCGCTTTTTGGACAAAGAGACTACCTTTTGTTTTTGAGCCCTAGCTCTGCCAGCACCAAGGGAAACCTAGCAAACCTATACATTTTTTAAAGCTAGACACCCAGGGGAATTCAGGATGGGGTGACTCGTCTGCATACCCCCAGGTTTTGTTACCCAGGATCCCTTGCAAACCTAAGAATTTGACAAAAAAAACACATTTTGCTCACATTTCTGTGGTGGAAAGTTCTGGAATCTGCGTGGATCAACAAATTTCCACCCACCCAGCGTTCCCCCAGATGTCCCGAAATAAATGGTACCTCACTTGCGTTGTTAGGCATAGTGGCTGCGACATGAAACAGCGCAAAACGCAGCATGGTCGCACCTCAATTTCCCAGTGAAATCTTGCCCTTTTTGGACAAAAAGACTACCTTTTGTTTTTGAGCCCTAGCTCTGCCAGCACCTGGAGAAACCTAGCAAACCTATACATTTTTGAAAAGTAGACACCCAGGCAAATTCAGGATGGGGTGACTCGTCTGCCTACCCCCAGGTTTTGTTACCCATAATCCCTTGCAAAGCTAAGAATTTGACAAAAAAAACATTTTCCTCATATTTCTGTGGTGGAAAGTTCTGGAATATGCGTGGATCAACAAATTTCCACCCACCCAGCGTTCCCCCAGGTCTCCCAAAAAAATGATACCTCACTTGCGTTGTTAGGCATAGTGGCTGCAACATGAAACAGCGCAAAACGCAACGTGGTTGCACCTCAATTTCACAGTGAAATCTTGCCCATTTTGGACAAAAAGACTACCTTTAGTTTTTGAGCTCTAGCTCTGCCAGCACCTAGGGAAACCTAGCCAATCTATACATTTTTGAAAACTAGACACCCAGAGAAAATCAGGATGGGGTGACTCGTCTGCCTAACCCCAGGTTTTGTTACCCAGGATCCCTTGCAAACCTAAGAATTTGACAAAAAAAACACATTTTCCTCACATTTCTGTGGTGGTAAGTTCTGGAATCTGTGTGGATCAGAACATTTCCACCCACCCAGCGTTCCCCCAGTACTCCTGAAAAAAATGGTACCTCACTTGTGTGGGTAGGCATAGTGGCTGCGACATAAAACAGCGCAAAACGCAACATGGTCGCACCTCAATTTCCCAGTGAAATCTTGCCCATTTTAGACAAAAAGACTACCTTTTGTTTTTGAGCCCTAGGTCTGCCAGGACCTGGGGAAACCTAGCAAACCTATACATTTTTGAAGGGTAGACACCCAGGCGAATTCAGGATGGGGTGACTCGTCTGCCTACCTCCAGGTTTTGTTACCCAGAATCCCTTGCAAATCTAAGAATATGACAAAAAAAACAATTTTCCTCATATTTCTGTGGTGGAAAGTTCTGGAATCTGCGAGGATCAACACATTTCCACCCACCCAGCGTTCCCCCAGGTCTCCCAAATAAAATGGTACCTCACTTGCGTTGTTAGGCATAGTGGCTGCGACATGAAACAGCGCAAAACGCAACGTGGTTGCACCTCAATTTCACAGTGAAATCTTGCGCTTTTTGGACAAAGAGACTACCTTTTGTTTTTGAGCCCTAGCTCTGCCAGCACCTAGCAAAACCTTTCAAACCTATACATTTTTGAAAACTAGACACCCAGGGAAATTCAGGATGGGGTGACTCGACTACCTACTACCAGGTTATGTTACCCAGAATCCCTTGCAAAGCAAAGAATTTGACAAACAAAACACATTTTCCTCACATTTCTGTGGTGTAAAGTTCTGGAATGTACGTGGATCAACAAATTTCTACCCACCCAGCTTGCCCCCAGGTCTCCCAAAAAAAATGGTACCTCACTTTTGTGGGTAGGCATAGTGGCTGCGACATAAAACAGCGCAAAACGCAACATGGTCGCACCTCAATTTCACAGTGAAATCTTGCACTTTTTGGACAAAGAGACTACCTTTTGTTTTTGAGCCCTAGCTCTGCCAACACCTAGGGAAACCTAGCAAACCTATACATTTTTAAAAACTAGACTCCCAGGGAAATTCAGGATGGGGGGACTTGACTGCCTACCACCAGGTTTTGTTACCCAAAATCCCTTGCAAAGCAAAGAATTTGACAAAAAAAACACATTTTCCTCACATTTCTGTGGAGGAAAGTTCTGGAATCTGCGTGGACCAACAAATTTCTACCCACCCAGCGTTCCCCCAGGTCTCCCAAAAAAAATGGTACCTCACTTGCGTGGGTAGGCATAGTGGCTGCGACATGAAGCAGCGCAAAACGCAACGTGGTCGCACCTCAATTTCCCAGTGAAATCTTGCGCTTTTTGGACAAAGAGACTACCTTTTGTTTTTGAGCCCTAGCTCTGCCAGCACCAAGGGAAACCTAGCAAACCTATACATTTTTTAAAGCTAGACACCCAGGGGAATTCAGGATGGGGTGACTCGTCTGCCTACCCCCAGGTTTTGTTACCCAGGATCCCTTGCAAACCTAAGAATTTGACAAAAAAACACATTTTGATCACATTTCTGTGGTGGTAAGTTCTGGAATCTGCGTGGATCAGCGAATTTCCACCCACCCAGCATTTCCCCAGGACTCCTGAAAAAAATGGTACCTCACTTGCGTGGGTAGGCATAGTGGCTGCGACATGAAACAGCGCAAAAAGCAACATGGTCGCACCTCAATTTCCCAGTGAAATCTTGCCCTTTTTGGACAAAAAGACTACCTTTGGTTTTTGAGCCCTAGCTCTGCCAGCAACTAGGGAAACCTAGCAAACCTATACATTTTTGAAAAGTAGACACCCATGGGAATTCAGGATGGGGTGACTCGTCCGCCTACCCCCAGGTTTTGTTACCCAGAATCCCTTGCGAACCTAACAATTTGACAAGTAATACTAATTTTCCTCACATTTCTGTGGTGGAAAGTTCTGGAATCTGCGTGGATCAACAAATTTCCACCCACCCAGCGTTCCCCCAGATCTCCCAAAATAAATAGTACCTCACTTGCATTGTTAGGCATAGTGGCTGCGACATGAAACAGCGCAAAACGCAGCATGGTCGCACCTCAATTTCCCAGTGAAATCTTGCCCTTTTTGGACAAAAAGACTACCTTTTGTTGTTTTTTAGCCCTAGCTCTGCCAGCACCTAGAGAAACCTAGCAAACTTATACATTTTTAAAAAGTAGACACCCATGGAAATTCAGGATGGGGTGACTCGTCTGCCTACTCCCAGGTTTTGTTACCCAGAATTCCTTGCAAAGCTAAGAATTTGACAAAAAAAGAAAACATTTTCCTCACATTTCTGTGGTGGAAAGTTCTGGAATCTGCGTGGATCAACAAATTTCCACCCACCCAGCGTTCCCCCAGGTCTCCCAAAAAAAATGTTACCTCACTTGCGTGGGTAGGCATAGTGGCTAAACAGCGCAAAACGCAACATGGTCGCACCTCAATTTCCCAGTGAAATCTTGCCCATTTTGGACAAAAAGACTACCTTTTGTTTTTGAGCCCTAGCTCTGCCAGCACCTTGGGAAACCTAGCCAACCTATACATTTTTGAAAACTAGACACCCAGGGAAATTCAGGATGGGGTGACTCGACTATCTACTACCAGGTTATGTTACCCAGAATCCCTTGCAAAGCAAAGAATTTGACAAACAAAACACATTTTCCTCACATTTCTGTGGTGTAAAGTTCTGTAATGTACGTGGATCAACAAATTTCTACCCACCCAGCTTTCCCCCAGGTCTCCCAAAAAAAATGGTACCTCACTTTTGTGGGTAGGCATAGTGGCTGCGACATAAAACAGCGCAAAACGCAACATGGTCGCACCTCAATTTCACAGTGAAATCTTGCACTTTTTGGACAAAGAGACTACCTTTTGTTTTTGAGCCCTAGCTCTGCCAACACCTAGGGAAACCTAGCAAACCTATACATTTTTAAAAACTAAACACCCAGGGAAATTCAGGATGGGGGGACTTGACTGCCTACCACTAGGTTTTGTTACCCAAAATCCCTTGCAAAGCAAAGAATTTGACAAAAAAAACACATTTTCCTCACATTTCTGTGGAGGAAAGTTCTGGAATCTGCGTGGATCAACAAATTTCTACCCACCCAGCGTTCCCCCAGGTCTCCCAAAAAAAATGGTACCTCACTTGCGTGGGTAGGCATAGTGGCTGCGACATGAAGCAGCGTAAAAAAACAACGTGGTCGCACCTCAATTTCCCAGTGAAATCTTGCGCTTTTTGGACAAAGAGACTACCTTTTGTTTTTGAGCCCTAGCTCTGCCAGCACCAAGGGAAACCTAGCAAACCTATACATTTTTTAAAGCTAGACACCCAGGGGAGTTCAGGATGGGGTGACTCGTCTGCCTACCCCCAGGTTTTGTTACCCAGGATCCCTTGCAAACCTAAGAATTTGACAAAAAAACACATTTTGCTCACATTTTTGTGGTGGTAAGTTCTGGAATCTGCGTGGATCAGCGAATTTCCACCCACCCAGCGTTTCCCCAGGACTCCTGAAAAAAATGGTACCTCACTTGCGTGGGTAGGCATAGTGGCTGCGACATGAAACAGCGCAAAAAGCAACATGGTCGCACCTCAATTTCCCAGTGAAATCTTGCCCTTTTTGGACAAAAAGACTACCTTTGGTTTTTGAGCCCTAGCTCTGCCAGCAACTAGGGAAACCTAGCAAACCTATACATTTTTGAAAAGTAGACACCCATGGGAATTCAGGATGGGGTGACTCGTCCGCCTACCCCCAGGTTTTGTTACCCAGAATCCCTTGCGAACCTAACAATTTGACAAGTAATACTAATTTTCCTCACATTTCTGTGGTGGAAAGTTCTGGAATCTGCGTGGATCAACAAATTTCCACCCACCCAGCGTTCCCCCAGATCTCGCAAAATAAATAGTACCTCACTTGCATTGTTAGGCATAGTGGCTGCGACATGAAACAGCGTAAAACGCAGCATGGTCGCACCTCAATTTCCCAGTGAAATCTTGCCCTTTTTGGACAAAAAGACTACCTTTTGTTGTTTTTTAGCCCTAGCTCTGCCAGCGCCTAGAGAAACCTAGCAAACTTATACATTTTTAAAAGTAGACACCCATGGAAATTCAGGATGGGGTGACTCGTCTGCCTACTCCCAGGTTTTGTTACCCAGAATTCCTTGCAAAGCTAAGAATTTGACAAAAAAAGAAAACATTTTCCTCACATTTCTGTGGTGGAAAGTTCTGGAATCTGCGTGGATCAACAAATTTCCACCCACCCAGCGTTCCCCCAGGTCTCCCAAAAAAAATGTTACCTCACTTGCGTGGGTAGGCATAGTGGCTAAACAGCGCAAAACGCAACATGGTCGCACCTCAATTTCCCAGTGAAATCTTGCCCATTTTGGACAAAAAGACTACCTTTTGTTTTTGAGCCCTAGCTCTGCCAGCACCTAGGGAAACCTAGCCAACCTATACATTTTTGAAAACTAAACACCCAGGGAAATTCAGGATGGGGTGACTGGTCTGCCTACCCCCAGGTTTTGTTACCCAGGATCCCTTGCAAAGCAAAGAATTTGACAAAAAAACACATTTTCCTCACATTTCTGTGGTGGAAAGTTCTAGAATCTGTGTAGATCAACCAATTTCCACCCACCCAGCATTCCCCTAGGTCTCCCCAAAAAAATGGTACCTCACTTGCGTAGGTAGGCATAGTGGCTGCGACATTAAACAGCGAAAAACGCAATGTGGTCGCACCTCAATTTCCCAGTGAAATCTTGCACTTTTTGGAGAAAAAGACTACCTTTTGTTTTTGAGCCCTAGCTCTGCCAGCACCTAGGGAAACCTAGCAAACCTATACATTTTTGAAAAGTAGACACCCATGGGAATTCAGGATGGGGTGACTCGACTGCCTACCACCAGGTTTTGTTACCCAGAATCCCTTGCAAAGCAAAGAATTTGACACAAAAACACATTTTCCTCACATTTCTGTGGAGGAAAGTTCTGGAATCTGCGTGGATTAACAAATTTCTACCAACCCAGCGTTCCCCCAGGTCTCACGAAAAAAACAGTACCTCACTTGCGTGGGTAGGCATAGTGGCTGCGACATGAAACAGCGCAAAAAGCAACATGGTCGCACCTCAATTTCCCAGTGAAATCTTGCCCTTTTTGGACAAAAAGACAACCTTTGGTTTTTGAGCCCTAGCTCTGCCAGCAACTAGGGAAACCTAGCAAACCTATACATTTTTGAAAAGTAGACACCCATGGGAATTCAGGATGGGGTGACTCGTCTGCCTACCCCCAGGTTTTGTTACCCAGAATCCCTTGCAAACCTAACAATTTGACAAATAATACTAATTTTCCTCACATTTCTGTGGTGGAAAGTTCTGGAATCTGCGTGGATCAACAAATTTCCACCCACCCAGCGTTCCCCCAGATCTCCCAAAATAAATGGTACCTCACTTGCATTGTTAGGCATAGTGGCTGTGACATGAAACAGCGCAAAACGCAGCATGGTCGCACCTCAATTTCCCAGTGAAATCTTGCCCTTTTTGGACAAAAAGACTACCTTTTGTTTTTGAGCCCTAGCTCTGCCAGCACCTGGAGAAACCTAGCAAACTTATACATTTTTGAAAAGTAGACACCCAGGCAAATTCAGGATGGGGTGACTCGTCTGCCTACCCCCAGGTTTTGTTACCCATAATCCCTTGCAAAGCTAAGAATTTGACAAAAAAAAACACATTTTGCTCACATTTCTGTGGTGGAATGTTCTGGAATCTGCGTGGATCAACAAATTTCCACCCACCCAGCGTTCCCCCAGGTCTTCCCAAAAAAATGGTACCTCACTTGCGTGGGTAGGCATAGTGGCTGCGACATTAAACAGCGCAAAACGCAGCATGGTCGCACTTCAATTTCCCAGTGAAATCTTGCGCTTTTTGGACAAAGAGACTACCTTTTGTTTTTGAGCCCTAGCTCTGCCAGCACCAAGGGAAACCTAGCAAACCTATACATTTTTTAAAGCTAGACACCCAGGGGAATTCAGGATGGGATGACTCATCTGCATACCCCCAGGTTTTGTTACCCAGGATCCCTTGCAAACCTAAGAATTTGACAAAAAAAACACATTTTGCTCACATTTCTGTGGTGGAAAGTTCTGGAATCTGCGTGGATCAACAAATTTCCACCCACCCAGCGTTCCCCCAGAAGTCCCGAAATAAATGGTACCTCACTTGCGTTGTTAGGCATAGTGGCTGCGACATGAAACAGCGCAAAACGCAGCATGGTCGCACCTCAATTTCCCAGTGAAATCTTGCCCTTTTTGGACAAAAAGACTACCTTTTGTTTTTGAGCCCTAGCTCTGCCAGCACCTGGAGAAACCTAGCAAACCTATACATTTTTGAAAAGTAGACACCCAGGCAAATTCAGGATGGGGTGACTCGTCTGCCTACCCCCAGGTTTTGTTACCCATAATCCCTTGCAAATCTAAGAATTTGACAAAAAAAACATTTTCCTCATATTTCTGTGGTGGAAAGTTCTGGAATATGCGTGGATCAACAAATTTCCACCCACCCAGCGTTCCCCCAGGTCTCCCAAAAAAATGATACCTCACTTGCGTTGTTAGGCATAGTGGCTGCAACATGAAACAGCGCAAATCGCAACGTGGTTGCACCTCAATTTCACAGTGAAATCTTGCCCATTTTGGACAAAAAGACTACCTTTAGTTTTTGAGCTCTAGCTCTGCCAGCACCTAGGGAAACCTAGCCAATCTATACATTTTTGAAAACTAGACACCCAGAGAAAATCAGGATGGGGTGACTCGTCTGCCTAACCCCAGGTTTTGTTACCCAGGATCCCTTGCAAACCTAAGAATTTGACAAAAAAAACACATTTTCCTCACATTTCTGTGGTGGTAAGTTCTGGAATCTGTGTGGATCAGAACATTTCCACCCACCCAGCGTTCCCCCAGTACTCCTGAAAAAAATGGTACCTCACTTGTGTGGGTAGGCATAGTGGCTGCGACATAAAACAGCGCAAAACGCAACATGGTCGCACCTCAATTTCCCAGTGAAATCTTGCCCATTTTAGACAAAAAGACTACCTTTTGTTTTTGAGCCCTAGGTCTGCCAGGACCTGGGGAAACCTAGCAAACCTATACATTTTTGAAGGGTAGACACCCAGGCGAATTCAGGATGGGGTGACTCGTCTGCCTACCTCCAGGTTTTGTTACCCAGAATCCCTTGCAAATCTAAGAATATGACAAAAAAAACAATTTTCCTCATATTTCTGTGGTGGAAAGTTCTGGAATCTGCGAGGATCAACACATTTCCACCCACCCAGCGTTCCCCCAGGTCTCCCAAATAAAATGGTACCTCACTTGCGTTGTTAGGCATAGTGGCTGCGACATGAAACAGCGCAAAACGCAACGTGGTTGCACCTCAATTTCACAGTGAAATCTTGCGCTTTTTGGACAAAGAGACTACCTTTTGTTTTTGAGCCCTAGCTCTGCCAGCACCTAGCGAAACCTTTCAAACCTATACATTTTTGAAAACTAGACACCCAGGGAAATTCAGGATGGGGTGACTCGACTACCTACTACCAGGTTATGTTACCCAGAATCCCTTGCAAAGCAAAGAATTTGACAAACAAAACACATTTTCCTCACATTTCTGTGGTGTAAAGTTCTGGAATGTACGTGGATCAACAAATTTCTACCCACCCAGCTTGCCCCCAGGTCTCCCAAAAAAAATGGTACCTCACTTTTGTGGGTAGGCATAGTGGCTGCGACATAAAACAGCGCAAAACGCAACATGGTCGCACCTCAATTTCACAGTGAAATCTTGCACCTTTTGGACAAAGAGACTACCTTTTGTTTTTGAGCCCTAGCTCTGCCAACACCTAGGGAAACTTAGCAAACCTATACATTTTTAAAAACTAGACGCCCAGGGAAATTCAGGATGGGGGACTTGACTGCCTACCACCAGGTTTTGTTACCCAAAATCCCTTGCAAAGCAAAGAATTTGACAAAAAAAACACATTTTCCTCACATTTCTGTGGAGGAAAGTTCTGGAATCTGCGTGGATCAACAAATTTCTACCCACCCAGCGTTCCCCCCGGTCTCCCAAAAAAAATGGTACCTCACTTGCGTGGGTAGGCATAGTGGCTGCGACATGAAGCAGCGCAAAACGCAACGTGGTCGCACCTCAATTTCCCAGTGAAATTTTGCGCTTTTTGGACAAAGAGACTACCTTTTGTTTTTGAGCCCTAGCTCTGCCAGCACCAAGGGAAACCTAGCAAACCTATACATTTTTTAAAGCTAGACACCCAGGGGAATTCAGGATGGGTGACTCGTCTGCCTACCCCCAGGTTTTGTTACCCAGGATCCCTTGCAAACCTAAGAATTTGACAAAAAAACACATTTTGATCACATTTCTGTGGTGGTAAGTTCTGGAATCTGCGTGGATCAGCGAATTTCCGCCCACCCAGCGTTTCCCCAGGACTCCTGAAAAAAATGGTACCTCACTTGCGTGGGTAGGCATAGTGGCTGCGACATGAAACAGCGCAAAAAGCAACATGGTCGCACCTCAATTTCCCAGTGAAATCTTGCCCTTTTTGGACAAAAAGACTACCTTTGGTTTTTGAGCCCTAGCTCTGCCAGCAACTAGGGAAACCTAGCAAACCTATACATTTTTGAAAAGTAGACACCCATGGGAATTCAGGATGGGGTGACTCGTCCGCCTACCCCCAGGTTTTGTTACCCAGAATCCCTTGCGAACCTAACAATTTGACAAGTAATACTAATTTTCCTCACATTTCTGTGGTGGAAAGTTCTGGAATCTGCGTGGATCAACAAATTTCCACCCACCCAGCGTTCCCCCAGATCTCCCAAAATAAATAGTACCTCACTTGCATTGTTAGGCATAGTGGCTGCGACATGAAACAGCGCAAAACGCAGCATGGTCGCACCTCAATTTCCCAGTGAAATCTTGCCCTTTTTGGACAAAAAGACTACCTTTTGTTGTTTTTTAGCCCTAGCTCTGCCAGCACCTAGAGAAACCTAGCAAACTTATACATTTTTAAAAAGTAGACACCCATGGAAATTCAGGATGGGGTGACTCGTCTGCCTACTCCCAGGTTTTGTTACCCAGAATTCCTTGCAAAGCTAAGAATTTGACAAAAAAAGAAAACATTTTCCTCACATTTCTGTGGTGGAAAGTTCTGGAATCTGCGTGGATCAACAAATTTCCACCCACCCAGCGTTCCCCCAGATCTCCCAAAAAAAATGTTACCTCACTTGCGTGGGTAGGCATAGTGGCTAAACAGCGCAAAACGCAACATGGTCGCACCTCAATTTCCCAGTGAAATCTTGCCCATTTTGGACAAAAAGACTACCTTTTGTTTTTGAGCCCTAGCTCTGCCAGCACCTTGGGAAACCTAGCCAACCTATACATTTTTGAAAACTAAACACCCAGGGGAATTCAGGATGGGGTGACTCGTCTGCCTACCCCCAGGTTTTGTTACCCAGGATCCCTTGCAAACCTAAGAATTTGACAAAAAAAACACATTTTCCTCACATTTCTGTGGTGGTAAGTTCTGGAATCTGTGTGGATCAGAACATTTCCACCCACCCAGCGTTCCCCCAGGACTCCTGAAAAAAATGGTACCTCACTTGTGTGGGTAGGCATAGTGGCTGCGACATAAAACAGCGCAAAACGCAACATGGTCGCACCTCAATTTCCCAGTGAAATCTTGCCCATTTTAGACAAAAAGACTACCTTTTGTTTTTGAGCCCTAGGTCTGCCAGGACCTTGGGAAACCTAGCAAACCTATACATTTTTGAAAGGTAGACACCCAGGCGAATTCAGGATGGGGTGACTCGTCTGCCTACCTCCAGGTTTTGTTACCCAGAATCCCTTGCAAATCTAAGAATATGACAAAAAAAACAATTTTCCTCATATTTCTGTGGTGGAAAGTTCTGGAATCTGCGAGGATCAACACATTTCCACCCACCCAGCGTTCCCCCAGGTCTCCCAAATAAAATGGTACCTCACTTGCGTTGTTAGGCATAGTGGCTGCGACATGAAACAGCGCAAAACGCAACGTGGTTGCACCTCAATTTCACAGTGAAATCTTGCGCTTTTTGGACAAAGAGACTACCTTTTGTTTTTGAGCCCTAGCTCTGCCAGCACCTAGCGAAACCTTTCAAACCTATACATTTTTGAAAACTAGACACCCAGGGAAATTCAGGATGGGGTGACTCGACTATCTACTACCAGGTTATGTTACCCAGAATCCCTTGCAAAGCAAAGAATTTGACAAACAAAACACATTTTCCTCACATTTCTGTGGTGTAAAGTTCTGGAATGTACGTGGATCAACAAATTTCTACCCACCCAGCTTTCCCCCAGGTCTCCCAAAAAAAATGGTACCTCACTTTTGTGGGTAGGCATAGTGGCTGCGACATAAAACAGCGCAAAACGCAACATGGTCGCACCTCAATTTCACAGTGAAATCTTGCACTTTTTGGACAAAGAGACTACCTTTTGTTTTTGAGCCCTAGCTCTGCCAACACCTAGGGAAACCTAGCAAACCTATCCATTTTTAAAAACTAAACACCCAGGGAAATTCAGGATGGGGGGACTTGACTGCCTACCACTAGGTTTTGTTACCCAAAATCCCTTGCAAAGCAAAGAATGTGACAAAAAAAACACATTTTCCTCACATTTCTGTGGAGGAAAGTTCTGGAATCTGCGTGGATCAACAAATTTCTACCCACCCAGCGTTCCCCCAGGTCTCCCAAAAAAAATGGTACCTCACTTGCGTGGGTAGGCATAGTGGCTGCGACATGAAGCAGCGTAAAAAAACAACGTGGTCGCACCTCAATTTCCCAGTGAAATCTTGCGCTTTTTGGACAAAGAGACTACCTTTTGTTTTTGAGCCCTAGCTCTGCCAGCACCAAGGGAAACCTAGCAAACCTATACATTTTTTAAAGCTAGACACCCAGGGGAATTCAGGATGGGGTGACTCGTCTGCCTACCCCCAGGTTTTGTTACCCAGGATCCCTTGCAAACCTAAGAATTTGACAAAAAAACACATTTTGCTCATATTTCTGTGGTGGTAAGTTCTGGAATCTGCGTGGATCAGTGAATTTCCACCCACCCAGCGTTTCCCCAGGACTCCTGAAAAAAATGGTACCTCACTTGCGTGGGTAGGCATAGTGGCTGCGACATGAAACAGCGCAAAAAGCAACATGGTCGCACCTCAATTTCCCAGTGAAATCTTGCCCTTTTTGGACAAAAAGACTACCTTTGGTTTTTGAGCCCTAGCTCTGCCAGCAACTAGGGAAACCTAGCAAACCTATACATTTTTGAAAAGTAGACACCCATGGGAATTCAGGATGGGGTGACTCGTCCGCCTACCCCCAGGTTTTGTTACCCAGAATCCCTTGCGAACCTAACAATTTGACAAGTAATACTAATTTTCCTCACATTTCTGTGGTGGAAAGTTCTGGAATCTGCGTGGATCAACAAATTTCCACCCACCCAGCGTTCCCCCAGATCTCGCAAAATAAATAGTACCTCACTTGCATTGTTAGGCATAGTGGCTGCGACATGAAACAGCGCAAAACGCAGCATGGTCGCACCTCAATTTCCCAGTGAAATCTTGCCCTTTTTGGACAAAAAGACTACCTTTTGTTGTTTTTTAGCCCTAGCTCTGCCAGCGCCTAGAGAAACCTAGCAAACTTATACATTTTTAAAAAGTAGACACCCATGGAAATTCAGGATGGGGTGACTCGTCTGCCTACTCCCAGGTTTTGTTACCCAGAATTCCTTGCAAAGCTAAGAATTTGACAAAAAAAGAAAACATTTTCCTCACATTTCTGTGGTGGAAAGTTCTGGAATCTGCGTGGATCAACAAATTTCCACCCACCCAGCGTTCCCCCAGGTCTCCCAAAAAAAATGTTACCTCACTTGCGTGGGTAGGCATAGTGGCTAAACAGCGCAAAACGCAACATGGTCGCACCTCAATTTCCCAGTGAAATCTTGCCCATTTTGGACAAAAAGACTACCTTTTGTTTTTGAGCCCTAGCTCTGCCAGCACCTAGGGAAACCTAGCCAACCTATACATTTTTGAAAACTAAACACCCAGGGAAATTCAGGATGGGGTGACTGGTCTGCCTACCCCCAGGTTTTGTTACCCAGGATCCCTTGCAAAGCAAAGAATTTGACAAAAAAACACATTTTCCTCACATTTCTGTGGTGAAAAGTTCTAGAATCTGTGTAGATCAACCAATTTCCACCCACCCAGCATTCCCCTAGGTCTCCCCAAAAAAATGGTACCTCACTTGCGTAGGTAGGCATAGTGGCTGCGACATAAAACAGCGCAAAACGCAACATGGTCGCACCTCAATTTCACAGTGAAATCTTGCACTTTTTGGACAAAGAGACTACCTTTTGTTTTTGAGCCCTAGCTCTGCCAACACCTAGGGAAACCTAGCAAACCTATACATTTTTAAAAACTAGACTCCCAGGGAAATTCAGGATGGGGGGACTTGACTCCCTACCACCAGGTTTTGTTACCCAAAATCCCTTGCAAAGCAAAGAATTTGACAAAAAAAACACATTTTCCTCACATTTCTGTGGAGGAAAGTTCTGGAATCTGCGTGGACCAACAAATTTCTACCCACCCAGCGTTCCCCCAGGTCTCCCAAAAAAAATGGTACCTCACTTGCGTGGGTAGGCATAGTGGCTGCGACATGAAGCAGCGCAAAACGCAACGTGGTCGCACCTCAATTTCCCAATGAAATCTTGCGCTTTTTGGACAAAGAGACTACCTTTTGTTTTTGAGCCCTAGCTCTGCCAGCACCAAGGGAAACCTAGCAAACCTATACATTTTTTAAAGCTAGACACCCAGGGGAATTCAGGATGGGGTGACTCGTCTGCCTACCCCCAGGTTTTGTTACCCAGGATCCCTTGCAAACCTAAGAATTTGACAAAAAAACACATTTTGATCACATTTCTGTGGTGGTAAGTTCTGGAATCTGCGTGGATCAGCGAATTTCCACCCACCCAGCATTTCCCCAGGACTCCTGAAAAAAATGGTACCTCACTTGCGTGGGTAGGCATAGTGGCTGCGACATGAAACAGCGCAAAAAGCAACATGGTCGCACCTCAATTTCCCAGTGAAATCTTGCCCTTTTTGGACAAAAAGACTACCTTTGGTTTTTGAGCCCTAGCTCTGCCAGCAACTAGGGAAACCTAGCAAACCTATACATTTTTGAAAAGTAGACACCCATGGGAATTCAGGATGGGGTGACTCGTCCGCCTACCCCCAGGTTTTGTTACCCAGAATCCCTTGCGAACCTAACAATTTGACAAGTAATACTAATTTTCCTCACATTTCTGTGGTGGAAAGTTCTGGAATCTGCGTGGATCAACAAATTTCCACCCACCCAGCGTTCCCCCAGATCTCCCAAAATAAATAGTACCTCACTTGCATTGTTAGGCATAGTGGCTGCGACATGAAACAGCGCAAAACGCAGCATGGTCGCACCTCAATTTCCCAGTGAAATCTTGCCCTTTTTGGACAAAAAGACTACCTTTTGTTGTTTTTTAGCCCTAGCTCTGCCAGCACCTAGAGAAACCTAGCAAACTTATACATTTTTAAAAAGTAGACACCCATGGAAATTCAGGATGGGGTGACTCGTCTGCCTACTCCCAGGTTTTGTTACCCAGAATTCCTTGCAAAGCTAAGAATTTGACAAAAAAAGAAAACATTTTCCTCACATTTCTGTGGTGGAAAGTTCTGGAATCTGCGTGGATCAACAAATTTCCACCCACCCAGCGTTCCCCCAGGTCTCCCAAAAAAAATGTTACCTCACTTGCGTGGGTAGGCATAGTGGCTAAACAGCGCAAAACGCAACATGGTCGCACCTCAATTTCCCAGTGAAATCTTGCCCATTTTGGACAAAAAGACTACCTTTTGTTTTTGAGCCCTAGCTCTGCCAGCACCTTGGGAAACCTAGCCAACCTATACATTTTTGAAAACTAGACACCCAGGGAAATTCAGGATGGGGTGACTCGACTATCTACTACCAGGTTATGTTACCCAGAATCCCTTGCAAAGCAAAGAATTTGACAAACAAAACACATTTTCCTCACATTTCTGTGGTGTAAAGTTCTGTAATGTACGTGGATCAACAAATTTCTACCCACCCAGCTTTCCCCCAGGTCTCCCAAAAAAAATGGTACCTCACTTTTGTGGGTAGGCATAGTGGCTGCGACATAAAACAGCGCAAAACGCAACATGGTCGCACCTCAATTTCACAGTGAAATCTTGCACTTTTTGGACAAAGAGACTACCTTTTGTTTTTGAGCCCTAGCTCTGCCAACACCTAGGGAAACCTAGCAAACCTATACATTTTTAAAAACTAAACACCCAGGGAAATTCAGGATGGGGGGACTTGACTGCCTACCACTAGGTTTTGTTACCCAAAATCCCTTGCAAAGCAAAGAATTTGACAAAAAAAACACATTTTCCTCACATTTCTGTGGAGGAAAGTTCTGGAATCTGCGTGGATCAACAAATTTCTACCCACCCAGCGTTCCCCCAGGTCTCCCAAAAAAAATGGTACCTCACTTGCGTGGGTAGGCATAGTGGCTGCGACATGAAGCAGCGTAAAAAAACAACGTGGTCGCACCTCAATTTCCCAGTGAAATCTTGCGCTTTTTGGACAAAGAGACTACCTTTTGTTTTTGAGCCCTAGCTCTGCCAGCACCAAGGGAAACCTAGCAAACCTATACATTTTTTAAAGCTAGACACCCAGGGGAGTTCAGGATGGGGTGACTCGTCTGCCTACCCCCAGGTTTTGTTACCCAGGATCCCTTGCAAACCTAAGAATTTGACAAAAAAACACATTTTGCTCACATTTTTGTGGTGGTAAGTTCTGGAATCTGCGTGGATCAGCGAATTTCCACCCACCCAGCGTTTCCCCAGGACTCCTGAAAAAAATGGTACCTCACTTGCGTGGGTAGGCATAGTGGCTGCGACATGAAACAGCGCAAAAAGCAACATGGTCGCACCTCAATTTCCCAGTGAAATCTTGCCCTTTTTGGACAAAAAGACTACCTTTGGTTTTTGAGCCCTAGCTCTGCCAGCAACTAGGGAAACCTAGCAAACCTATACATTTTTGAAAAGTAGACACCCATGGGAATTCAGGATGGGGTGACTCGTCCGCCTACCCCCAGGTTTTGTTACCCAGAATCCCTTGCGAACCTAACAATTTGACAAGTAATACTAATTTTCCTCACATTTCTGTGGTGGAAAGTTCTGGAATCTGCGTGGATCAACAAATTTCCACCCACCCAGCGTTCCCCCAGATCTCGCAAAATAAATAGTACCTCACTTGCATTGTTAGGCATAGTGGCTGCGACATGAAACAGCGTAAAACGCAGCATGGTCGCACCTCAATTTCCCAGTGAAATCTTGCCCTTTTTGGACAAAAAGACTACCTTTTGTTGTTTTTTAGCCCTAGCTCTGCCAGCGCCTAGAGAAACCTAGCAAACTTATACATTTTTAAAAAGTAGACACCCATGGAAATTCAGGATGGGGTGACTCGTCTGCCTACTCCCAGGTTTTGTTACCCAGAATTCCTTGCAAAGCTAAGAATTTGACAAAAAAAGAAAACATTTTCCTCACATTTCTGTGGTGGAAAGTTCTGGAATCTGCGTGGATCAACAAATTTCCACCCACCCAGCGTTCCCCCAGGTCTCCCAAAAAAAATGTTACCTCACTTGCGTGGGTAGGCATAGTGGCTAAACAGCGCAAAACGCAACATGGTCGCACCTCAATTTCCCAGTGAAATCTTGCCCATTTTGGACAAAAAGACTACCTTTTGTTTTTGAGCCCTAGCTCTGCCAGCACCTAGGGAAACCTAGCCAACCTATACATTTTTGAAAACTAAACACCCAGGGAAATTCAGGATGGGGTGACTGGTCTGCCTACCCCCAGGTTTTGTTACCCAGGATCCCTTGCAAAGCAAAGAATTTGACAAAAAAACACATTTTCCTCACATTTCTGTGGTGGAAAGTTCTAGAATCTGTGTAGATCAACCAATTTCCACCCACCCAGCATTCCCCTAGGTCTCCCCAAAAAAATGGTACCTCACTTGCGTAGGTAGGCATAGTGGCTGCGACATTAAACAGCGAAAAACGCAATGTGGTCGCACCTCAATTTCCCAGTGAAATCTTGCACTTTTTGGAGAAAAAGACTACCTTTTGTTTTTGAGCCCTAGCTCTGCCAGCACCTAGGGAAACCTAGCAAACCTATACATTTTTGAAAAGTAGACACCCATGGGAATTCAGGATGGGGTGACTCGACTGCCTACCACCAGGTTTTGTTACCCAGAATCCCTTGCAAAGCAAAGAATTTGACACAAAAACACATTTTCCTCACATTTCTGTGGAGGAAAGTTCTGGAATCTGCGTGGATTAACAAATTTCTACCAACCCAGCGTTCCCCCAGGTCTCACGAAAAAAACAGTACCTCACTTGCGTGGGTAGGCATAGTGGCTGCGACATGAAACAGCGCAAAAAGCAACATGGTCGCACCTCAATTTCCCAGTGAAATCTTGCCCTTTTTGGACAAAAAGACTACCTTTGGTTTTTGAGCCCTAGCTCTGCCAGCAACTAGGGAAACCTAGCAAACCTATACATTTTTGAAAAGTAGACACCCATGGGAATTCAGGATGGGGTGACTCGTCTGCCTACCCCCAGGTTTTGTTACCCAGAATCCCTTGCAAACCTAACAATTTGACAAATAATACTAATTTTCCTCACATTTCTGTGGTGGAAAGTTCTGGAATCTGCGTGGATCAACAAATTTCCACCCACCCAGCGTTCCCCCAGATCTCCCAAAATAAATGGTACCTCACTTGCATTGTTAGGCATAGTGGCTGTGACATGAAACAGCGCAAAACGCAGCATGGTCGCACCTCAATTTCCCAGTGAAATCTTGCCCTTTTTGGACAAAAAGACTACCTTTTGTTTTTGAGCCCTAGCTCTGCCAGCACCTGGAGAAACCTAGCAAACTTATACATTTTTGAAAAGTAGACACCCAGGCTAATTCAGGATGGGGTGACTCGTCTGCCTACCCCCAGGTTTTGTTACCCATAATCCCTTGCAAAGCTAAGAATTTGACAAAAAAAAACACATTTTGCTCACATTTCTGTGGTGGAATGTTCTGGAATCTGCGTGGATCAACAAATTTCCACCCACCCAGCGTTCCCCCAGGTCTTCCCAAAAAAATGGTACCTCACTTGCGTGGGTAGGCATAGTGGCTGCGACATTAAACAGCGCAAAACGCAGCATGGTCGCACTTCAATTTCCCAGTGAAATCTTGCGCTTTTTGGACAAAGAGACTACCTTTTGTTTTTGAGCCCTAGCTCTGCCAGCACCAAGGGAAACCTAGCAAACCTATACATTTTTTAAAGCTAGACACCCAGGGGAATTCAGGATGGGATGACTCATCTGCATACCCCCAGGTTTTGTTACCCAGGATCCCTTGCAAACCTAAGAATTTGACAAAAAAAACACATTTTGCTCACATTTCTGTGGTGGAAAGTTCTGGAATCTGCGTGGATCAACAAATTTCCACCCACCCAGCGTTCCCCCAGAAGTCCCGAAATAAATGGTACCTCACTTGCGTTGTTAGGCATAGTGGCTGCGACATGAAACAGCGCAAAACGCAGCATGGTCGCACCTCAATTTCCCAGTGAAATCTTGCCCTTTTTGGACAAAAAGACTACCTTTTGTTTTTGAGCCCTAGCTCTGCCAGCACCTGGAGAAACCTAGCAAACCTATACATTTTTGAAAAGTAGACACCCAGGCAAATTCAGGATGGGGTGACTCGTCTGCCTACCCCCAGGTTTTGTTACCCATAATCCCTTGCAAATCTAAGAATTTGACAAAAAAAACATTTTCCTCATATTTCTGTGGTGGAAAGTTCTGGAATATGCGTGGATCAACAAATTTCCACCCACCCAGCGTTCCCCCAGGTCTCCCAAAAAAATGATACCTCACTTGCGTTGTTAGGCATAGTGGCTGCAACATGAAACAGCGCAAATCGCAACGTGGTTGCACCTCAATTTCACAGTGAAATCTTGCCCATTTTGGACAAAAAGACTACCTTTAGTTTTTGAGCTCTAGCTCTGCCAGCACCTAGGGAAACCTAGCCAATCTATACATTTTTGAAAACTAGACACCCAGAGAAAATCAGGATGGGGTGACTCGTCTGCCTAACCCCAGGTTTTGTTACCCAGGATCCCTTGCAAACCTAAGAATTTGACAAAAAAAACACATTTTCCTCACATTTCTGTGGTGGTAAGTTCTGGAATCTGTGTGGATCAGAACATTTCCACCCACCCAGCGTTCCCCCAGTACTCCTGAAAAAAATGGTACCTCACTTGTGTGGGTAGGCATAGTGGCTGCGACATAAAACAGCGCAAAACGCAACATGGTCGCACCTCAATTTCCCAGTGAAATCTTGCCCATTTTAGACAAAAAGACTACCTTTTGTTTTTGAGCCCTAGGTCTGCCAGGACCTGGGGAAACCTAGCAAACCTATACATTTTTGAAGGGTAGACACCCAGGCGAATTCAGGATGGGGTGACTCGTCTGCCTACCTCCAGGTTTTGTTACCCAGAATCCCTTGCAAATCTAAGAATATGACAAAAAAAACAATTTTCCTCATATTTCTGTGGTGGAAAGTTCTGGAATCTGCGAGGATCAACACATTTCCACCCACCCAGCGTTCCCCCAGGTCTCCCAAATAAAATGGTACCTCACTTGCGTTGTTAGGCATAGTGGCTGCGACATGAAACAGCGCAAAACGCAACGTGGTTGCACCTCAATTTCACAGTGAAATCTTGCGCTTTTTGGACAAAGAGACTACCTTTTGTTTTTGAGCCCTAGCTCTGCCAGCACCTAGCGAAACCTTTCAAACCTATACATTTTTGAAAACTAGACACCCAGGGAAATTCAGGATGGGGTGACTCGACTACCTACTACCAGGTTATGTTACCCAGAATCCCTTGCAAAGCAAAGAATTTGACAAACAAAACACATTTTCCTCACATTTCTGTGGTGTAAAGTTCTGGAATGTACGTGGATCAACAAATTTCTACCCACCCAGCTTGCCCCCAGGTCTCCCAAAAAAAATGGTACCTCACTTTTGTGGGTAGGCATAGTGGCTGCGACATAAAACAGCGCAAAACGCAACATGGTCGCACCTCAATTTCACAGTGAAATCTTGCACTTTTTGGACAAAGAGACTACCTTTTGTTTTTGAGCCCTAGCTCTGCCAACACCTAGGGAAACTTAGCAAACCTATACATTTTTAAAAACTAGACGCCCAGGGAAATTCAGGATGGGGGACTTGACTGCCTACCACCAGGTTTTGTTACCCAAAATCCCTTGCAAAGCAAAGAATTTGACAAAAAAAACACATTTTCCTCACATTTCTGTGGAGGAAAGTTCTGGAATCTGCGTGGATCAACAAATTTCTACCCACCCAGCGTTCCCCCAGGTCTCCCAAAAAAAATGGTACCTCACTTGCGTGGGTAGGCATAGTGGCTGCGACATGAAGCAGCGCAAAACGCAACGTGGTCGCACCTCAATTTCCCAGTGAAATTTTGCGCTTTTTGGACAAAGAGACTACCTTTTGTTTTTGAGCCCTAGCTCTGCCAGCACCAAGGGAAACCTAGCAAACCTATACATTTTTTAAAGCTAGACACCCAGGGGAATTCAGGATGGGTGACTCGTCTGCCTACCCCCAGGTTTTGTTACCCAGGATCCCTTGCAAACCTAAGAATTTGACAAAAAAACACATTTTGATCACATTTCTGTGGTGGTAAGTTCTGGAATCTGCGTGGATCAGCGAATTTCCGCCCACCCAGCGTTTCCCCAGGACTCCTGAAAAAAATGGTACCTCACTTGCGTGGGTAGGCATAGTGGCTGCGACATGAAACAGCGCAAAAAGCAACATGGTCGCACCTCAATTTCCCAGTGAAATCTTGCCCTTTTTGGACAAAAAGACTACCTTTGGTTTTTGAGCCCTAGCTCTGCCAGCAACTAGGGAAACCTAGCAAACCTATACATTTTTGAAAAGTAGACACCCATGGGAATTCAGGATGGGGTGACTCGTCCGCCTACCCCCAGGTTTTGTTACCCAGAATCCCTTGCGAACCTAACAATTTGACAAGTAATACTAATTTTCCTCACATTTCTGTGGTGGAAAGTTCTGGAATCTGCGTGGATCAACAAATTTCCACCCACCCAGCGTTCCCCCAGATCTCCCAAAATAAATAGTACCTCACTTGCATTGTTAGGCATAGTGGCTGCGACATGAAACAGCGCAAAACGCAGCATGGTCGCACCTCAATTTCCCAGTGAAATCTTGCCCTTTTTGGACAAAAAGACTACCTTTTGTTGTTTTTTAGCCCTAGCTCTGCCAGCACCTAGAGAAACCTAGCAAACTTATACATTTTTAAAAAGTAGACACCCATGGAAATTCAGGATGGGGTGACTCGTCTGCCTACTCCCAGGTTTTGTTACCCAGAATTCCTTGCAAAGCTAAGAATTTGACAAAAAAAGAAAACATTTTCCTCACATTTCTGTGGTGGAAAGTTCTGGAATCTGCGTGGATCAACAAATTTCCACCCACCCAGCGTTCCCCCAGATCTCCCAAAAAAAATGTTACCTCACTTGCGTGGGTAGGCATAGTGGCTAAACAGCGCAAAACGCAACATGGTCGCACCTCAATTTCCCAGTGAAATCTTGCCCATTTTGGACAAAAAGACTACCTTTTGTTTTTGAGCCCTAGCTCTGCCAGCACCTTGGGAAACCTAGCCAACCTATACATTTTTGAAAACTAAACACCCAGGGGAATTCAGGATGGGGTGACTCGTCTGCCTACCCCCAGGTTTTGTTACCCAGGATCCCTTGCAAACCTAAGAATTTGACAAAAAAAACACATTTTCCTCACATTTCTGTGGTGGTAAGTTCTGGAATCTGTGTGGATCAGAACATTTCCACCCACCCAGCGTTCCCCCAGGACTCCTGAAAAAAATGGTACCTCACTTGTGTGGGTAGGCATAGTGGCTGCGACATAAAACAGCGCAAAACGCAACATGGTCGCACCTCAATTTCCCAGTGAAATCTTGCCCATTTTAGACAAAAAGACTACCTTTTGTTTTTGAGCCCTAGGTCTGCCAGGACCTTGGGAAACCTAGCAAACCTATACATTTTTGAAAGGTAGACACCCAGGCGAATTCAGGATGGGGTGACTCGTCTGCCTACCTCCAGGTTTTGTTACCCAGAATCCCTTGCAAATCTAAGAATATGACAAAAAAAACAATTTTCCTCATATTTCTGTGGTGGAAAGTTCTGGAATCTGCGAGGATCAACACATTTCCACCCACCCAGCGTTCCCCCAGGTCTCCCAAATAAAATGGTACCTCACTTGCGTTGTTAGGCATAGTGGCTGCGACATGAAACAGCGCAAAACGCAACGTGGTTGCACCTCAATTTCACAGTGAAATCTTGCGCTTTTTGGACAAAGAGACTACCTTTTGTTTTTGAGCCCTAGCTCTGCCAGCACCTAGCGAAACCTTTCAAACCTATACATTTTTGAAAACTAGACACCCAGGGAAATTCAGGATGGGGTGACTCGACTATCTACTACCAGGTTATGTTACCCAGAATCCCTTGCAAAGCAAAGAATTTGACAAACAAAACACATTTTCCTCACATTTCTGTGGTGTAAAGTTCTGGAATGTACGTGGATCAACAAATTTCTACCCACCCAGCTTTCCCCCAGGTCTCCCAAAAAAAATGGTACCTCACTTTTGTGGGTAGGCATAGTGGCTGCGACATAAAACAGCGCAAAACGCAACATGGTCGCACCTCAATTTCACAGTGAAATCTTGCACTTTTTGGACAAAGAGACTACCTTTTGTTTTTGAGCCCTAGCTCTGCCAACACCTAGGGAAACCTAGCAAACCTATCCATTTTTAAAAACTAAACACCCAGGGAAATTCAGGATGGGGGGACTTGACTGCCTACCACTAGGTTTTGTTACCCAAAATCCCTTGCAAAGCAAAGAATTTGACAAAAAAAACACATTTTCCTCACATTTCTGTGGAGGAAAGTTCTGGAATCTGCGTGGATCAACAAATTTCTACCCACCCAGCGTTCCCCCAGGTCTCCCAAAAAAAATGGTACCTCACTTGCGTGGGTAGGCATAGTGGCTGCGACATGAAGCAGCGTAAAAAAACAACGTGGTCGCACCTCAATTTCCCAGTGAAATCTTGCGCTTTTTGGACAAAGAGACTACCTTTTGTTTTTGAGCCCTAGCTCTGCCAGCACCAAGGGAAACCTAGCAAACCTATACATTTTTTAAAGCTAGACACCCAGGGGAATTCAGGATGGGGTGACTCGTCTGCCTACCCCCAGGTTTTGTTACCCAGGATCCCTTGCAAACCTAAGAATTTGACAAAAAAACACATTTTGCTCATATTTCTGTGGTGGTAAGTTCTGGAATCTGCGTGGATCAGTGAATTTCCACCCACCCAGCGTTTCCCCAGGACTCCTGAAAAAAATGGTACCTCACTTGCGTGGGTAGGCATAGTGGCTGCGACATGAAACAGCGCAAAAAGCAACATGGTCGCACCTCAATTTCCCAGTGAAATCTTGCCCTTTTTGGACAAAAAGACTACCTTTGGTTTTTGAGCCCTAGCTCTGCCAGCAACTAGGGAAACCTAGCAAACCTATACATTTTTGAAAAGTAGACACCCATGGGAATTCAGGATGGGGTGACTCGTCCGCCTACCCCCAGGTTTTGTTACCCAGAATCCCTTGCGAACCTAACAATTTGACAAGTAATACTAATTTTCCTCACATTTCTGTGGTGGAAAGTTCTGGAATCTGCGTGGATCAACAAATTTCCACCCACCCAGCGTTCCCCCAGATCTCGCAAAATAAATAGTACCTCACTTGCATTGTTAGGCATAGTGGCTGCGACATGAAACAGCGCAAAACGCAGCATGGTCGCACCTCAATTTCCCAGTGAAATCTTGCCCTTTTTGGACAAAAAGACTACCTTTTGTTGTTTTTTAGCCCTAGCTCTGCCAGCGCCTAGAGAAACCTAGCAAACTTATACATTTTTAAAAAGTAGACACCCATGGAAATTCAGGATGGGGTGACTCGTCTGCCTACTCCCAGGTTTTGTTACCCAGAATTCCTTGCAAAGCTAAGAATTTGACAAAAAAAGAAAACATTTTCCTCACATTTCTGTGGTGGAAAGTTCTGGAATCTGCGTGGATCAACAAATTTCCACCCACCCAGCGTTCCCCCAGGTCTCCCAAAAAAAATGTTACCTCACTTGCGTGGGTAGGCATAGTGGCTAAACAGCGCAAAACGCAACATGGTCGCACCTCAATTTCCCAGTGAAATCTTGCCCATTTTGGACAAAAAGACTACCTTTTGTTTTTGAGCCCTAGCTCTGCCAGCACCTAGGGAAACCTAGCCAACCTATACATTTTTGAAAACTAAACACCCAGGGAAATTCAGGATGGGGTGACTGGTCTGCCTACCCCCAGGTTTTGTTACCCAGGATCCCTTGCAAAGCAAAGAATTTGACAAAAAAACACATTTTCCTCACATTTCTGTGGTGAAAAGTTCTAGAATCTGTGTAGATCAACCAATTTCCACCCACCCAGCATTCCCCTAGGTCTCCCCAAAAAAATGGTACCTCACTTGCGTAGGTAGGCATAGTGGCTGCGACATTAAACAGCGAAAAACGCAATGTGGTCGCACCTCAATTTCCCAGTGAAATCTTGCACTTTTTGGAGAAAAAGACTACCTTTTGTTTTTGAGCCCTAGCTCTGCCAGCACCTAGGGAAACCTAGCAAACCTATACATTTTTGAAAAGTAGACACCCATGGAAATTCAGGATGGGGTGACTCGACTGCCTACCACCAGGTTTTGTTACCCAGGATCCCTTGCAAACCTAAGAATTTGACAAAAAAAACACATTTTCCTCACATTTCTGTGGTGGTAAGTTCTGGAATCTGTGTGGATCAGAACATTTCCACCCACCCAGCGTTCCCCCAGGACTCCTGAAAAAAATGGTACCTCACTTGTGTGGGTAGGCATAGTGGCTGCGACATAAAACAGCGCAAAACGCAACATGGTCGCACCTCAATTTCCCAGTGAAATCTTGCCCATTTTAGACAAAAAGACTACCTTTTGTTTTTGAGCCCTAGGTCTGCCAGGACCTTGGGAAACCTAGCAAACCTATACATTTTTGAAAGGTAGACACCCAGGCGAATTCAGGATGGGGTGACTCGTCTGCCTACCTCCAGGTTTTGTTACCCAGAATCCCTTGCAAATCTAAGAATATGACAAAAAAAACAATTTTCCTCATATTTCTGTGGTGGAAAGTTCTGGAATCTGCGAGGATCAACACATTTCCACCCACCCAGCGTTCCCCCAGGTCTCCCAAATAAAATGGTACCTCACTTGCGTTGTTAGGCATAGTGGCTGCGACATGAAACAGCGCAAAACGCAACGTGGTTGCACCTCAATTTCACAGTGAAATCTTGCGCTTTTTGGACAAAGAGACTACCTTTTGTTTTTGAGCCCTAGCTCTGCCAGCACCTAGCGAAACCTTTCAAACCTATACATTTTTGAAAACTAGACACCCAGGGAAATTCAGGATGGGGTGACTCGACTATCTACTACCAGGTTATGTTACCCAGAATCCCTTGCAAAGCAAAGAATTTGACAAACAAAACACATTTTCCTCACATTTCTGTGGTGTAAAGTTCTGGAATGTACGTGGATCAACAAATTTCTACCCACCCAGCTTTCCCCCAGGTCTCCCAAAAAAAATGGTACCTCACTTTTGTGGGTAGGCATAGTGGCTGCGACATAAAACAGCGCAAAACGCAACATGGTCGCACCTCAATTTCACAGTGAAATCTTGCACTTTTTGGACAAAGAGACTACCTTTTGTTTTTGAGCCCTAGCTCTGCCAACACCTAGGGAAACCTAGCAAACCTATCCATTTTTAAAAACTAAACACCCAGGGAAATTCAGGATGGGGGGACTTGACTGCCTACCACTAGGTTTTGTTACCCAAAATCCCTTGCAAAGCAAAGAATTTGACAAAAAAAACACATTTTCCTCACATTTCTGTGGAGGAAAGTTCTGGAATCTGCGTGGATCAACAAATTTCTACCCACCCAGCGTTCCCCCAGGTCTCCCAAAAAAAATGGTACCTCACTTGCGTGGGTAGGCATAGTGGCTGCGACATGAAGCAGCGTAAAAAAACAACGTGGTCGCACCTCAATTTCCCAGTGAAATCTTGCGCTTTTTGGACAAAGAGACTACCTTTTGTTTTTGAGCCCTAGCTCTGCCAGCACCAAGGGAAACCTAGCAAACCTATACATTTTTTAAAGCTAGACACCCAGGGGAATTCAGGATGGGGTGACTCGTCTGCCTACCCCCAGGTTTTGTTACCCAGGATCCCTTGCAAACCTAAGAATTTGACAAAAAAACACATTTTGCTCACATTTCTGTGGTGGTAAGTTCTGGAATCTGCGTGGATCAGCGAATTTCCACCCACCCAGCGTTTCCCCAGGACTCCTGAAAAAAATGGTACCTCACTTGCGTGGGTAGGCATAGTGGCTGCGACATGAAACAGCGCAAAAAGCAACATGGTCGCACCTCAATTTCCCAGTGAAATCTTGCCCTTTTTGGACAAAAAGACTACCTTTGGTTTTTGAGCCCTAGCTCTGCCAGCAACTAGGGAAACCTAGCAAACCTATACATTTTTGAAAAGTAGACACCCATGGGAATTCAGGATGGGGTGACTCGTCCGCCTACCCCCAGGTTTTGTTACCCAGAATCCCTTGCGAACCTAACAATTTGACAAGTAATACTAATTTTCCTCACATTTCTGTGGTGGAAAGTTCTGGAATCTGCGTGGATCAACAAATTTCCACCCACCCAGCGTTCCCCCAGATCTCGCAAAATAAATAGTACCTCACTTGCATTGTTAGGCATAGTGGCTGCGACATGAAACAGCGCAAAACGCAGCATGGTGGCACCTCAATTTCCCAGTGAAATCTTGCCCTTTTTGGACAAAAAGACTACCTTTTGTTGTTTTTTAGCCCTAGCTCTGCCAGCGCCTAGAGAAACCTAGCAAACTTATACATTTTTAAAAAGTAGACACCCATGGAAATTCAGGATGGGGTGACTCGTCTGCCTACTCCCAGGTTTTGTTACCCAGAATTCCTTGCAAAGCTAAGAATTTGACAAAAAAAGAAAACATTTTCCTCACATTTCTGTGGTGGAAAGTTCTGGAATCTGCGTGGATCAACAAATTTCCACCCACCCAGCGTTCCCCCAGGTCTCCCAAAAAAAATGTTACCTCACTTGCGTGGGTAGGCATAGTGGCTAAACAGCGCAAAACGCAACATGGTCGCACCTCAATTTCCCAGTGAAATCTTGCCCATTTTGGACAAAAAGACTACCTTTTGTTTTTGAGCCCTAGCTCTGCCAGCACCTAGGGAAACCTAGCCAACCTATACATTTTTGAAAACTAAACACCCAGGGAAATTCAGGATGGGGTGACTGGTCTGCCTACCCCCAGGTTTTGTTACCCAGGATCCCTTGCAAAGCAAAGAATTTGACAAAAAAACACATTTCCTCACATTTCTGTGGTGAAAAGTTCTAGAATCTGTGTAGATCAACCAATTTCCACCCACCCAGCATTCCCCTAGGTCTCCCCAAAAAAATGGTACCTCACTTGCGTAGGTAGGCATAGTGGCTGCGACATTAAACAGCGAAAAACGCAATGTGGTCGCACCTCAATTTCCCAGTGAAATCTTGCACTTTTTGGAGAAAAAGACTACCTTTTGTTTTTGAGCCCTAGCTCTGCCAGCACCTAGGGAAACCTAGCAAACCTATACATTTTTGAAAAGTAGACACCCATGGAAATTCAGGATGGGGTGACTCGACTGCCTACCACCAGGTTTTGTTACCCAGAATCCCTTGCAAAGCAAAGAATTTGACACAAAAAACACATTTTCCTCACATTTCTGTGGAGGAAAGTTCTGGAATCTGCGTGGATCAGCGAATTTCCACCCACCCAGCGTTTCCCCAGGACTCCTGAAAAAAATGGTACCTCACTTGCGTGGGTAGGCATAGTGGCTGCGACATGAAACAGCGCAAAAAGCAACATGGTCGCACCTCAATTTCCCAGTGAAATCTTGCCCTTTTTGGACAAAAAGACTACCTTTGGTTTTTGAGCCCTAGCTCTGCCAGCAACTAGGGAAACCTAGCAAACCTATACATTTTTGAAAAGTAGACACCCAGGCAAATTCAGGATGGGGTGACTCGTCTGCCTACCCCCAGGTTTTGTTACCCAGAATCCCTTGCAAACCTAACAATTTGACAAATAATACTAATTTTCCTCACATTTCTGTGGTGGAAAGTTCTGGAATCTGCGTGGATCAACAAATTTCCACCCACCCAGCGTTCCCCCAGATCTCCCAAAATAAATGGTACCTCACTTGCATTGTTAGGCATAGTGGCTGCGACATGAAACAGCGCAAAACGCAGCATGGTCGCACCTCAATTTCCCAGTGAAATCTTGCCCTTTTTGGACAAAAAGACTACCTTTTGTTTTTGAGCCCTAGCTCTGCCAGCACCTGGAGAAACCTAGCAAACTTATACATTTTTGAAAAGTAGACACCCAGGCAAATTCAGGATGGGGTGACTCGTCTGCCTACCCCCAGGTTTTGTTACCCATAATCCCTTGCAAAGCTAAGAATTTGACAAAAAAAACATTTTCCTCATATTTCTGTGGTGGAAAGCTTCTGGAATCTGCGTGGATCAACAAATTTCCACCCACCCAGCATTCCCCTAGGTCTCCCAAAAAAAATAGTACCTCACTTGCGTAGGTAGGCATAGTGGCTGCGACATTAAACAGGGCAAAACGCAATGTGGTCGCACCTCAATTTCCCACTGAAATCTTGCCCTTTTTGGAGAAAAAGACTACCTTTTGTTTTTGAGCCCTAGCTCTGCCAGCACCTAGGGAAACCTAGCAAACCTATACATTTTTGAAAGTAGAAACCCAGGGGAATTCAGGATGGGGTGACTCGACTGCCTACCACCAGGTTTTGTTACCCAGAATCCCTTGCAAAGCAAAGAATTTGACAAAAAAAAACACATTTTCCTCACATTTCTGTGGTGGAAAGTTCTAGAATCTGTGTAGATCAACAAATTTCCACCCACCCAGCGTTCCCCTAGGTCTCCCGAAAAAAAATGGTACCTCACTTGCGTAGGTAGGCATAGTGGCTGCGACATGAAACAGCGCAAAACGCAATGTGGTCACACCTCAATTTCCCAGTGAAATCTTGCCCTTTTTGGAGAAAAAGACTACCTTTTGTTTTTGAGCCCTAGCTCTGCCAGCACCTAGGAAAACCTAGCGAACCTATACATTTTTAAAAACTAGACACCCAGGGAAATACAGGATGGGGTGACTCGACTGCCTACCACCAGGTTTTGTTACCCAGAATCCCTTGCAAAGCTAAGAATTTGACAAAAAAACACATTTTCCTCACATTTCTGTGGTGGAAAGTTCTGGAATGTACGTGGATCAACAAATTTCTACCCACCCAGCTTTCCCCCAGGTCTCCCAAAATAAATGGTACCTCACTTGTGTGGGTAGGCATAGTGGCTGCGACATAAAACAGTGCAAAACGCAACATGGTCGCACCTCAATTTCCCAGTGAAATCTTGCCCATTTTGGACTAAAAGATGACCTTTTGTTTTTGAGCCCTAGGTGTGCCAGCACCTAGGGAAATCTATCAAACCTATACATTTTTGAAAACTAGACACCCAGGGAAATTCAGGATGGGGTGACTTGACTGCCTACCACCAGGTTTTGTTATGCAAAATCCCTTGCAAAGCAAAGAATTTGACAAAAAAAACACATTTTCCTCACATTTCTGTGGAGGAAAGTTATGGAATCTGCGTGGATCAACAAATTTCTACCCACCCAGCGTTCCCCCTGGTCTCACGAATAAAATAGTACCTCACTTGCGTGGTTAGGCATAGTGGCTGCGACATGAAACAGCGCAAAACGCAACATGGTCGCACCTCAATTTCCCAGTGAAATCTTGCCTTTTTTGGACAAAAAGACTACCTTTTGTTTTTGATCCCTAGCTCTGCCAGCACCTAGGGAAACCTTGCAAACCTATACATTTTTAAAAAGTAGACACCCATGGAAATTCAGGATGGGGTGACTCGTCTGCCTACTCCCAGATTTTGTTACCCAGAATCCCTTGCAAAGCTAAGAATTTGACAAAAAAAGAAAACATTTTCCTCACATTTCTGTGGTGGAAAGTTCTGGAATCTGCGTGGATCAACAAATTTCCACCCACCCAGCGTTTCCCCAGGCCTCACAAAGAAAATGGTACCTCACTTGCGTGGGTAGGCATAGTGGCTGCGACATGAAACAGCGCAAAATGCAACATGGTCGCACCTCAATTTCCCAGTGAAATCTTGCCCATTTTGGACAAAAAGACTACCTTTTGTGTTTGAGCCCTAGCTCTGCCAGCACCTAGGGCAACCTAGCCAACCTATACATTTTTAAAAACTAGACACCCAGGGGAATTTGGGATGGGGTGACTCGTCTGCCTACCCCCAGGTTTTGTTACCCAGGATCCCTTGCAAACCTAAGGATTTGACAAAAAAACACATTTTCCTCACATTTCTGTGGTGGAAAGTTCTGGAATGAACGTGGATCAACAAATTTCTACCCACCCAGCTTTCCCCCAGGTCTCCCAAAATAAATGGTACCTCACTTGTGTGGGTAGGCATAGTGGCTGCGACATAAAACAGTGCAAAACGCAACATGGTCGCACCTCAATTTCCCTTTGAAATCTTGCCCATTTTTGACAAAAAGACTACCTTTTGTTTTTGAGCCCTAGGTCTGCCAGCACCTAGAGAAATCTATCAAACCTATACATTTTGGAAAGCTAGACACCCAGGGGAATTCAGGATGGGGTGACTCGTCTGCCTACCCCCAGGTTTTGTTACCCAGGATCCCTTGCAAACCTGAGAATTTGACAAAAAAAAACATTTTCCTCATATTTCTGTGGTGGAAAGTTCTGGAATCTGCGTGGATCAACAAATTTCCAGCCACCCAGCTTTCCCCCAGGTCTCCCAAAAAAAATGGTACCTCACTTGTGTGGGTAGGCATAGTGGCTGCGACATAAAACAGCGCAAAACGCAACATGGTCGCACCTCAATTTCCTAGTGAAATCTTGCCCATTTTGGACAAAAAGACGACCTTTTGTTTTTGAGCCCTAGGTCTGCCAGCACCTAGGGAAATCTATCAAACCTATACATTTTTGAAATTTAGACACCCAGGGAAATTCAGGATGGGTTACTTGACTGTCTACCACCAGGTTTTGTTACGCAAAATCCCTTGCAAAGTAAAGAATTGAACAAAAAAAACACATTTTCCTCACATTTCTGTGGAGGAAAGTTCTGGAATCTGCGTGGATCAACACATTTCTACCCACCCAGCGTTCCCCCAGGTCTCACGAAAAAAATAGTACCTCACATGCGTGGTTAGGCATAGTGGCTGCGACATTAAACAGCGCAAAACGCAACATGGTCGCACCTCAATTTCCCAGTGAAATCTTGCCTTTTTTGGACAAAAAGACTACCTTTTGTTTTTGATCCCTAGCTCTGCCAGCACCTAGGGAAACCTAGCAAACCTATACAGTTTTAAAAAGTAGACACCCATGGAAATTCAGGGTGGGGTGACTCGTCTGCCTACTCCCAGGTTTTGTTACCCAGAATCCCTTGCAAAGCTAAGAATTTGACAAAAAAAGAAAACATTTTCCTCACATTTCTGTGGTGGAAAGTTCTGGAATCTGCGTGGATCAACAAATTTCCACCCACCCAGCGTTTCCCCAGGTCTCACCAAAAAAATGGTACCTCACTTGAGTGGGTAGGCATAGTGGCTGGGACATGAAACAGCGCAAAACGCAATGTGGTCGCACCTCAATTTCCCAGTGAAATCTTGCCCTTTTTGGAGAAAAAGACTACCTTTTGTTTTTGAGCCCTAGGTCTGCCAGCACCTAGGGAAACCTAGCAAACCTATACATTTTTGAAAGTAGAAACCCAGGGGAAATCAGGATGGGGTGACTCGACTGCCTACCACCAGGTTTTGTTACCCAGAATCCCTTGCAAATCTAAGAATGTGACAAAAAAACACATTTTCCTTACATTTCTGTGGTGGAAAGTTCTGGAATCTGCGTGGATCAACAAATTTCCACCCACCCAGTGTTCCCCCAGGTCTCCCGAAAAAAAATGGTACCTCACTTGCGTGGGTAGGCATAGTGGCTGCGACATGAAGCAGCACAAAACGCAACGTGGTCGCACCTCAATTTCCCAGTGAAATCTTGCGCTTTTTGGACAAAGAGACTACCTTTGGTTTTTGAGCCCTAGCTCTACCAGCACCAAGGGAAACCTAGCAAACCTATACATTTTTTAAAACTAGACACCCAGGGAAATTCAGGATGGGGTGACTCGTCTGCCTACCCCCAGGTTTTGTTACCCAGAATCCCTTGCAAATCTAAATATTTGAGAAAAAAAACACATTTTCCTCACATTTCTGTTTTGGTAAGTTCTGGAATCTGCGTGGATCAACAAATTTCCACGCACCCAGCGTTTCCCCAGGACTCCTGAAATAAATGGTTCCTCACTTGCGTGGGTAGGCATAGTGGCTGCGACATGAAACAGCGCAAAACGCAACATGGTCGCACCACAATTTCCCAGTGAAATCTGCCCTTTTTGGACAAAAAGACTACCTTTAGTTTTTGAGCCCTAGCTCTGCCAGCACCTAGGGAAACCTAGCCAACCTATACATTTTTGAAAACTAGACACCGAGGGGAATTCAGGATGGGGTGACTCGTCTACCTACCCCCAGGTTTTATTACCCAGGATCCCTTGCAAACCTAAGCATTTAACAAAAAAAACACATTTTCCTCACATTTCTGTGGTGGTAAGTTCTGGAATCTGTGTGGATCAGCAAATTTCCACTCACCCAGCGTTCCCACAGGACTCCTGAAAAAAATGGTACCTCACTTGTGTGGGTAGGCATAGTGGCTGCGACATGAAACAGCACAAAAAGCAACATGGTCGCACCTCAATTTCCCAGTGAAATCTTGCCCTTTTTGGACAAAAAGACTACCTTTGGTTTTTGAGCCCTAGCTCTGCCAGCAACTAGGGACACCTAGCAAACCTATACATTTTTAAAAACTAGACACCCTGGGGAATTCAGGATGGGGTAACTCGTCTGCCTACCCCCAGGTTTTGTTACCCAGAATCCCTTGCAAACCTAACAATTTGACAAATAATACTAATTTTCCTCACATTTCTGTGGTGGAAAGTTCTGGAATCTGCGTGGATCAACAAATTTCCACTCACCCAGCGTTCCCCCAGATCTCCTAAAAAAATGGTACCTCACTTGCGTTGTTAGGCATAGTGGCTGCGACATGAAACAGCGAAAAACGCAACATGGTCGCACCTCAATTTCCCAGTGAAATCTTGCCCTTTTTGGACAAAAAGACTACCTTTTGTTTTTGAGCCCTAGCTCTTCCAGCACCTGGGGAAAGCTAGCAAACCTATACATTTTTTAAAAGTAGACACGCAGGCAAATTCAGGATGGGGTGACTTGTCTGCCTACACCCAGGTTTTGTTACCCAGAATCCCTTGCAAAGCTAAGAATTTGACAACAAAAAAAACATTTTCCTCATATTTCTGTGGTGGAAAGTTCTGGAATCTGCGTGGACCAACAAATTTCTACCCACCCAGCGTTCCCCCAGGTCTCCCAAAAAAAATGGTACCTCACTTGCGTGGGTAGGCATAGTGGCTGCGACATGAAGCAGCGCAAAACGCAACGTGGTCGCACCTCAATTTCCCAGTGAAATCTTGCGCTTTTTGGACAAAGAGACTACCTTTTGTTTTTGAGCCCTAGCTCTGCCAGCACCAAGGGAAACCTAGCAAACCTATACATTTTTTAAAGCTAGACACCCAGGGGAATTCAGGATGGGGTGACTCGTCTGCCTACCCCCAGGTTTTGTTACCCAGGATCCCTTGCAAACCTAAGAATTTGACAAAAAAACACATTTTGATCACATTTCTGTGGTGGTAAGTTCTGGAATCTGCGTGGATCAGCGAATTTCCACCCACCCAGCGTTTCCCCAGGACTCCTGAAAAAAATGGTACCTCACTTGCGTGGGTAGGCATAGTGGCTGCGACATGAAACAGCGCAAAAAGCAACATGGTCGCACCTCAATTTCCCAGTGAAATCTTGCCCTTTTTGGACAAAAAGACTACCTTTGGTTTTTGAGCCCTAGCTCTGCCAGCAACTAGGGAAACCTAGCAAACCTATACATTTTTGAAAAGTAGACACCCATGGGAATTCAGGATGGGGTGACTCGTCCGCCTACCCCCAGGTTTTGTTACCCAGAATCCCTTGCGAACCTAACAATTTGACAAGTAATACTAATTTTCCTCACATTTCTGTGGTGGAAAGTTCTGGAATCTGCGTGGATCAACAAATTTCCACCCACCCAGCGTTCCCCCAGATCTCCCAAAATAAATAGTACCTCACTTGCATTGTTAGGCATAGTGGCTGCGACATGAAACAGCGCAAAACGCAGCATGGTCGCACCTCAATTTCCCAGTGAAATCTTGCCCTTTTTGGACAAAAAGACTACCTTTTGTTGTTTTTTAGCCCTAGCTCTGCCAGCACCTAGAGAAACCTAGCAAACTTATACATTTTTAAAAAGTAGACACCCATGGAAATTCAGGATGGGGTGACTCGTCTGCCTACTCCCAGGTTTTGTTACCCAGAATTCCTTGCAAAGCTAAGAATTTGACAAAAAAAGAAAACATTTTCCTCACATTTCTGTGGTGGAAAGTTCTGGAATCTGCGTGGATCAACAAATTTCCACCCACCCAGCGTTCCCCCAGGTCTCCCCAAAAAAATGTTACCTCACTTGCGTGGGTAGGCATAGTGGCTAAACAGCGCAAAACGCAACATGGTCGCACCTCAATTTCCCAGTGAAATCTTGCCCATTTTGGACAAAAAGACTACCTTTTGTTTTTGAGCCCTAGCTCTGCCAGCACCTTGGGAAACCTAGCCAACCTATACATTTTTGAAAACTAGACACCCAGGGAAATTCAGGATGGGGTGACTCGACTATCTACTACCAGGTTATGTTACCCAGAATCCCTTGCAAAGCAAAGAATTTGACAAACAAAACACATTTTCCTCACATTTCTGTGGTGTAAAGTTCTGGAATGTACGTGGATCAACAAATTTCTACCCACCCAGCTTTCCCCCAGGTCTCCCAAAAAAAATGGTACCTCACTTTTGTGGGTAGGCATAGTGGCTGCGACATAAAACAGCGCAAAACGCAACATGGTCGCACCTCAATTTCACAGTGCAATCTTGCACTTTTTGGACAAAGAGACTACCTTTTGTTTTTGAGCCCTAGCTCTGCCAACACCTAGGGAAACCTAGCAAACCTATACATTTTTAAAAACTAAACACCCAGGGAAATTCAGGATGGGGGGACTTGACTGCCTACCACTAGGTTTTGTTACCCAAAATCCCTTGCAAAGCAAAGAATTTGACAAAAAAAACACATTTTCCTCACATTTCTGTGGAGGAAAGTTCTGGAATCTGCGTGGATCAACAAATTTCTACCCACCCAGCGTTCCCCCAGGTCTCCCAAAAAAAATGGTACCTCACTTGCGTGGGTAGGCATAGTGGCTGCGACATGAAGCAGCGTAAAAAAACAACGTGGTCGCACCTCAATTTCCCAGTGAAATCTTGCGCTTTTTGGACAAAGAGACTACCTTTTGTTTTTGAGCCCTAGCTCTGCCAGCACCAAGGGAAACCTAGCAAACCTATACATTTTTTAAAGCTAGACACCCAGGGGAGTTCAGGATGGGGTGACTCGTCTGCCTACCCCCAGGTTTTGTTACCCAGGATCCCTTGCAAACCTAAGAATTTGACAAAAAAACACATTTTGCTCACATTTTTGTGGTGGTAAGTTCTGGAATCTGCGTGGATCAGCGGATTTCCACCCACCCAGCGTTTCCCCAGGACTCCTGAAAAAAATGGTACCTCACTTGCGTGGGTAGGCATAGTGGCTGCGACATGAAACAGCGCAAAAAGCAACATGGTCGCACCTCAATTTCCCAGTGAAATCTTGCCCTTTTTGGACAAAAAGACTACCTTTGGTTTTTGAGCCCTAGCTCTGCCAGCAACTAGGGAAACCTAGCAAACCTATACATTTTTGAAAAGTAGACACCCATGGGAATTCAGGATGGGGTGACTCGTCCGCCTACCCCCAGGTTTTGTTACCCAGAATCCCTTGCGAACCTAACAATTTGACAAGTAATACTAATTTTCCTCACATTTCTGTGGTGGAAAGTTCTGGAATCTGCGTGGATCAACAAATTTCCACCCACCCAGCGTTCCCCCAGATCTTGCAAAATAAATAGTACCTCACTTGCATTGTTAGGCATAGTGGCTGCGACATGAAACAGCGTAAAACGCAGCATGGTCGCACCTCAATTTCCCAGTGAAATCTTGCCCTTTTTGGACAAAAAGACTACCTTTTGTTGTTTTTTAGCCCTAGCTCTGCCAGCGCCTAGAGAAACCTAGCAAACTTATACATTTTTAAAAAGTAGACACCCATGGAAATTCAGGATGGGGTGACTCGTCTGCCTACTCCCAGGTTTTGTTACCCAGAATTCCTTGCAAAGCTAAGAATTTGACAAAAAAAGAAAACATTTTCCTCACATTTCTGTGGTGGAAAGTTCTGGAATCTGCGTGGATCAACAAATTTCCACCCACCCAGCGTTCCCCCAGGTCTCCCAAAAAAAATGTTACCTCACTTGCGTGGGTAGGCATAGTGGCTAAACAGCGCAAAACGCAACATGGTCGCACCTCAATTTCCCAGTGAAATCTTGCCCATTTTGGACAAAAAGACTACCTTTTGTTTTTGAGCCCTAGCTCTGCCAGCACCTAGGGAAACCTAGCCAACCTATACATTTTTGAAAACTAAACACCCAGGGAAATTCAGGATGGGGTGACTGGTCTGCCTACCCCCAGGTTTTGTTACCCAGGATCCCTTGCAAAGCAAAGAATTTGACAAAAAAACACATTTTCCTCACATTTCTGTGGTGGAAAGTTCTAGAATCTGTGTAGATCAACCAATTTCCACCCACCCAGCATTCCCCTAGGTCTCCCCAAAAAAATGGTACCTCACTTGCGTAGGTAGGCATAGTGGCTGCGACATTAAACAGCGAAAAACGCAATGTGGTCGCACCTCAATTTCCCAGTGAAATCTTGCACTTTTTGGAGAAAAAGACTACCTTTTGTTTTTGAGCCCTAGCTCTGCCAGCACCTAGGGAAACCTAGCAAACCTATACATTTTTGAAAAGTAGACACCCATGGGAATTCAGGATGGGGTGACTCGACTGCCTACCACCAGGTTTTGTTACCCAGAATCCCTTGCAAAGCAAAGAATTTGACACAAAAACACATTTTCCTCACATTTCTGTGGAGGAAAGTTCTGGAATCTGCGTGGATTAACAAATTTCTACCAACCCAGCGTTCCCCCAGGTCTCACGAAAAAAACAGTACCTCACTTGCGTGGGTAGGCATAGTGGCTGCGACATGAAACAGCGCAAAAAGCAACATGGTCGCACCTCAATTTCCCAGTGAAATCTTGCCCTTTTTGGACAAAAAGACTACCTTTGGTTTTTGAGCCCTAGCTCTGCCAGCAACTAGGGAAACCTAGCAAACCTATACATTTTTGAAAAGTAGACACCCATGGGAATTCAGGATGGGGTGACTCGTCTGCCTACCCCCAGGTTTTGTTACCCAGAATCCCTTGCAAACCTAACAATTTGACAAATAATACTAATTTTCCTCACATTTCTGTGGTGGAAAGTTCTGGAATCTGCGTGGATCAACAAATTTCCACCCACCCAGCGTTCCCCCAGATCTCCCAAAATAAATGGTACCTCACTTGCATTGTTAGGCATAGTGGCTGCGACATGAAACAGCGCAAAACGCAGCATGGTCGCACCTCAATTTCCCAGTGAAATCTTGCCCTTTTTGGACAAAAAGACTACCTTTTGTTTTTGAGCCCTAGCTCTGCCAGCACCTGGAGAAACCTAGCAAACTTATACATTTTTGAAAAGTAGACACCCAGGCAAATTCAGGATGGGGTGACTCGTCTGCCTACCCCCAGGTTTTGTTACCCATAATCCCTTGCAAAGCTAAGAATTTGACAAAAAAACACATTTTGCTCACATTTCTGTGGTGGAATGTTCTGGAATCTGCGTGGATCAACAAATTTCCACCCACCCAGCGTTCCCCCAGGTCTTCCCAAAAAAATGGTACCTCACTTGCGTGGGTAGGCATAGTGGCTGCGACATTAAACAGCGCAAAACGCAGCATGGTCGCACCTCAATTTCCCAGTGAAATCTTGCGCTTTTTGGACAAAGAGACTACCTTTTGTTTTTGAGCCCTAGCTCTGCCAGTACCAAGGGAAACCTAGCAAACCTATACATTTTTTAAAGCTAGACACCCAGGGGAATTCAGGATGGGATGACTCGTCTGCATACCCCCAGGTTTTGTTACCCAGGATCCCTTGCAAACCTAAGAATTTGACAAAAAAAACACATTTTGCTCACATTTCTGTGGTGGAAAGTTCTGGAATCTGCGTGGATCAACAAATTTCCACCCACCCAGCGTTCCCCCAGATGTCCCGAAATAAATGGTACCTCACTTGCGTTGTTAGGCATAGTGGCTGCGACATGAAACAGCGCAAAACGCAGCATGGTCGCACCTCAATTTCCCAGTGAAATCTTGCCCTTTTTGGACAAAAAGACTACCTTTTGTTTTTGAGCCCTAGCTCTGCCAGCACCTGGAGAAACCTAGCAAACCTATACATTTTTGAAAAGTAGACACCCAGGCAAATTCAGGATGGGGTGACTCGTCTGCCTACCCCCAGGTTTTGTTACCCATAATCCCTTGCAAATCTAAGAATTTGACAAAAAAAACATTTTCCTCATATTTCTGTGGTGGAAAGTTCTGGAATATGCGTGGATCAACAAATTTCCACCCACCCAGCGTTCCCCCAGGTCTCCCAAAAAAATGATACCTCACTTGCGTTGTTAGGCATAGTGGCTGCAACATGAAACAGCGCAAATCGCAACGTGGTTGCACCTCAATTTCACAGTGAAATCTTGCCCATTTTGGACAAAAAGACTACCTTTAGTTTTTAAGCTCTAGCTCTGCCAGCACCTAGGGAAACCTAGCCAATCTATACATTTTTGAAAACTAGACACCCAGAGAAAATCAGGATGGGGTGACTCGTCTGCCTAACCCCAGGTTTTGTTACCCAGGATCCCTTGCAAACCTAAGAATTTGACAAAAAAAACACATTTTCCTCACATTTCTGTGGTGGTAAGTTCTGGAATCTGTGTGGATCAGAACATTTCCACCCACCCAGCGTTCCCCCAGTACTCCTGAAAAAAATGGTACCTCACTTGTGTGGGTAGGCATAGTGGCTGCGACATAAAACAGCGCAAAACGCAACATGGTCGCACCTCAATTTCCCAGTGAAATCTTGCCCATTTTAGACAAAAAGACTACCTTTTGTTTTTGAGCCCTAGGTCTGCCAGGACCTGGGGAAACCTAGCAAACCTATACATTTTTGAAGGGTAGACACCCAGGCGAATTCAGGATGGGGTGACTCGTCTGCCTACCTCCAGGTTTTGTTACCCAGAATCCCTTGCAAATCTAAGAATATGACAAAAAAAACAATTTTCCTCATATTTCTGTGGTGGAAAGTTCTGGAATCTGCGAGGATCAACACATTTCCACCCACCCAGCGTTCCCCCAGGTCTCCCAAATAAAATGGTACCTCACTTGCGTTGTTAGGCATAGTGGCTGCGACATGAAACAGCGCAAAACGCAACGTGGTTGCACCTCAATTTCACAGTGAAATCTTGCGCTTTTTGGACAAAGAGACTACCTTTTGTTTTTGAGCCCTAGCTCTGCCAGCACCTAGCGAAACCTTTCAAACCTATACATTTTTGAAAACTAGACACCCAGGGAAATTCAGGATGGGGTGACTCGACTACCTACTACCAGGTTATGTTACCCAGAATCCCTTGCAAAGCAAAGAATTTGACAAACAAAACACATTTTCCTCACATTTCTGTGGTGTAAAGTTCTGGAATGTACGTGGATCAACAAATTTCTACCCACCCAGCTTGCCCCCAGGTCTCCCAAAAAAAATGGTACCTCACTTTTGTGGGTAGGCATAGTGGCTGCGACATAAAACAGCGCAAAACGCAACATGGTCGCACCTCAATTTCACAGTGAAATCTTGCACTTTTTGGACAAAGAGACTACCTTTTGTTTTTGAGCCCTAGCTCTGCCAACACCTAGGGAAACTTAGCAAACCTATACATTTTTAAAAACTAGACGCCCAGGGAAATTCAGGATGGGGGACTTGACTGCCTACCACCAGGTTTCGTTACCCAAAATCCCTTGCAAAGCAAAGAATTTGACAAAAAAAACACATTTTCCTCACATTTCTGTGGAGGAAAGTTCTGGAATCTGCGTGGATCAACAAATTTCTACCCACCCAGCGTTCCCCCAGGTCTCCCAAAAAAAATGGTACCTCACTTGCGTGGGTAGGCATAGTGGCTGCGACATGAAGCAGCGCAAAACGCAACGTGGTCGCACCTCAATTTCCCAGTGAAATTTTGCGCTTTTTGGACAAAGAGACTACCTTTTGTTTTTGAGCCCTAGCTCTGCCAGCACCAAGGGAAACCTAGCAAACCTATACATTTTTTAAAGCTAGACACCCAGGGGAATTCAGGATGGGTGACTCGTCTGCCTACCCCCAGGTTTTGTTACCCAGGATCCCTTGCAAACCTAAGAATTTGACAAAAAAACACATTTTGATCACATTTCTGTGGTGGTAAGTTCTGGAATCTGCGTGGATCAGCGAATTTCCACCCACCCAGCGTTTCCCCAGGACTCCTGAAAAAAATGGTACCTCACTTGCGTGGGTAGGCATAGTGGCTGCGACATGAAACAGCGCAAAAAGCAACATGGTCGCACCTCAATTTCCCAGTGAAATCTTGCCCTTTTTGGACAAAAAGACTACCTTTGGTTTTTGAGCCCTAGCTCTGCCAGCAACTAGGGAAACCTAGCAAACCTATACATTTTTGAAAAGTAGACACCCATGGGAATTCAGGATGGGGTGACTCGTCCGCCTACCCCCAGGTTTTGTTACCCAGAATCCCTTGCGAACCTAACAATTTGACAAGTAATACTAATTTTCCTCACATTTCTGTGGTGGAAAGTTCTGGAATCTGCGTGGATCAACAAATTTCCACCCACCCAGCGTTCCCCCAGATCTCCCAAAATAAATAGTACCTCACTTGCATTGTTAGGCATAGTGGCTGCGACATGAAACAGCGCAAAACGCAGCATGGTCGCACCTCAATTTCCCAGTGAAATCTTGCCCTTTTTGGACAAAAAGACTACCTTTTGTTGTTTTTTAGCCCTAGCTCTGCCAGCACCTAGAGAAACCTAGCAAACTTATACATTTTTAAAAAGTAGACACCCATGGAAATTCAGGATGGGGTGACTCGTCTGCCTACTCCCAGGTTTTGTTACCCAGAATTCCTTGCAAAGCTAAGAATTTGACAAAAAAAGAAAACATTTTCCTCACATTTCTGTGGTGGAAAGTTCTGGAATCTGCGTGGATCAACAAATTTCCACCCACCCAGCGTTCCCCCAGATCTCCCAAAAAAAATGTTACCTCACTTGCGTGGGTAGGCATAGTGGCTAAACAGCGCAAAACGCAACATGGTCGCACCTCAATTTCCCAGTGAAATCTTGCCCATTTTGGACAAAAAGACTACCTTTTGTTTTTGAACCCTAGCTCTGCCAGCACCTTGGGAAACCTAGCCAACCTATACATTTTTGAAAACTAAACACCCAGGGAAATTCAGGATGGGGTGACTCGTCTGCCTACCCCCAGGTTTTGTTACCCAGGATCCCTTGCAAACCTAAGAATTTGACAAAAAAAACACATTTTCCTCACATTTCTGTGGTGGTAAGTTCTGGAATCTGTGTGGATCAGAACATTTCCACCCACCCAGCGTTCCCCCAGGACTCCTGAAAAAAATGGTACCTCACTTGTGTGGGTAGGCATAGTGGCTGCGACATAAAACAGCGCAAAACGCAACATGGTCGCACCTCAATTTCCCAGTGAAATCTTGCCCATTTTAGACAAAAAGACTACCTTTTGTTTTTGAGCCCTAGGTCTGCCAGGACCTTGGGAAACCTAGCAAACCTATACATTTTTGAAAGGTAGACACCCAGGCGAATTCAGGATGGGGTGACTCGTCTGCCTACCTCCAGGTTTTGTTACCCAGAATCCCTTGCAAATCTAAGAATATGACAAAAAAAAACAATTTTCCTCATATTTCTGTGGTGGAAAGTTCTGGAATCTGCGAGGATCAACACATTTCCACCCACCCAGCCTTCCCCCAGGTCTCCCAAATAAAATGGTACCTCACTTGCGTTGTTAGGCATAGTGGCTGCGACATGAAACAGCGCAAAACGCAACATGGTCGCACCTCAATTTCACAGTGAAATCTTGCACTTTTTGGACAAAGAGACTACCTTTTGTTTTTGAGCCCTAGCTCTGCCAACACCTAGGGAAACCTAGCAAACCTATCCATTTTTAAAAACTAAACACCCAGGGAAATTCAGGATGGGGGGACTTGACTGCCTACCACTAGGTTTTGTTACCCAAAATCCCTTGCAAAGCAAAGAATTTGACAAAAAAAACACATTTTCCTCACATTTCTGTGGAGGAAAGTTCTGGAATCTGCGTGGATCAACAAATTTCTACCCACCCAGCGTTCCCCCAGGTCTCCCAAAAAAAATGGTACCTCACTTGCGTGGGTAGGCATAGTGGCTGCGACATGAAGCAGCGTAAAAAAACAACGTGGTCGCACCTCAATTTCCCAGTGAAATCTTGCGCTTTTTGGACAAAGAGACTACCTTTTGTTTTTGAGCCCTAGCTCTGCCAGCACCAAGGGAAACCTAGCAAACCTATACATTTTTTAAAGCTAGACACCCAGGGGAATTCAGGATGGGGTGACTCGTCTGCCTACCCCCAGGTTTTGTTACCCAGGATCCCTTGCAAACCTAAGAATTTGACAAAAAAACACATTTTGCTCACATTTCTGTGGTGGTAAGTTCTGGAATCTGCGTGGATCAGCGAATTTCCACCCACCCAGCGTTTCCCCAGGACTCCTGAAAAAAATGGTACCTCACTTGCGTGGGTAGGCATAGTGGCTGCGACATGAAACAGCGCAAAAAGCAACATGGTCGCACCTCAATTTCCCAGTGAAATCTTGCCCTTTTTGGACAAAAAGACTACCTTTGGTTTTTGAGCCCTAGCTCTGCCAGCAACTAGGGAAAACTAGCAAACCTATACATTTTTGAAAAGTAGACACCCATGGGAATTCAGGATGGGGTGACTCGTCCGCCTACCCCCAGGTTTTGTTACCCAGAATCCCTTGCGAACCTAACAATTTGACAAGTAATACTAATTTTCCTCACATTTCTGTGGTGGAAAGTTCTGGAATCTGCGTGGATCAACAAATTTCCACCCACCCAGCGTTCCCCCAGATCTCGCAAAATAAATAGTACCTCACTTGCATTGTTAGGCATAGTGGCTGCGACATGAAACAGCGCAAAACGCAGCATGGTCGCACCTCAATTTCCCAGTGAAATCTTGCCCTTTTTGGACAAAAAGACTACCTTTTGTTGTTTTTTAGCCCTAGCTCTGCCAGCGCCTAGAGAAACCTAGCAAACTTATACATTTTTAAAAAGTAGACACCCATGGAAATTCAGGATGGGGTGACTCGTCTGCCTACTCCCAGGTTTTGTTACCCAGAATTCCTTGCAAAGCTAAGAATTTGACAAAAAAAGAAAACATTTTCCTCACATTTCTGTGGTGGAAAGTTCTGGAATCTGCGTGGATCAACAAATTTCCACCCACCCAGCGTTCCCCCAGGTCTCCCAAAAAAAATGTTACCTCACTTGCGTGGGTAGGCATAGTGGCTAAACAGCGCAAAACGCAACATGGTCGCACCTCAATTTCCCAGTGAAATCTTGCCCATTTTGGACAAAAAGACTACCTTTTGTTTTTGAGCCCTAGCTCTGCCAGCACCTAGGGAAACCTAGCCAACCTATACATTTTTGAAAACTAAACACCCAGGGAAATTCAGGATGGGGTGACTGGTCTGCCTACCCCCAGGTTTTGTTACCCAGGATCCCTTGCAAAGCAAAGAATTTGACAAAAAAACACATTTTCCTCACATTTCTGTGGTGAAAAGTTCTAGAATCTGTGTAGATCAACCAATTTCCACCCACCCAGCATTCCCCTAGGTCTCCCCAAAAAAATGGTACCTCACTTGCGTAGGTAGGCATAGTGGCTGCGACATTAAACAGCGAAAAACGCAATGTGGTCGCACCTCAATTTCCCAGTGAAATCTTGCACTTTTTGGAGAAAAAGACTACCTTTTGTTTTTGAGCCCTAGCTCTGCCAGCACCTAGGGAAACCTAGCAAACCTATACATTTTTTAAAAGTAGACACCCATGGGAATTCAGGATGGGGTGACTTGACTGCCTACCACCAGGTTTTGTTACCCAGAATCCCTTGCAAAGCAAAGAATTTGACACAAAAAACACATTTTCCTCACATTTCTGTGGAGGAAAGTTCTGGAATCTGCGTGGATTAACAAATTTCTACCAACCCAGCGTTCCCCCAGGTCTCACGAAAAAAACAGTACCTCACTTGCGTGGGTAGGCATAGTGGCTGCGACATGAAACAGCGCAAAAAGCAACATGGTCGCACCTCAATTTCCCAGTGAAATCTTGCCCTTTTTGGACAAAAAGACTACCTTTGGTGTTTGAGCCCTAGCTCTGCCAGCAACTAGGGAAACCTAGCAAACCTATACATTTTTGAAAAGTAGACACCCATGGGAATTCAGGATGGGGTGACTCGTCTGCCTACCCCCAGGTTTTGTTACCCAGAATCCCTTGCAAACCTAACAATTTGACAAATAATACTAATTTTCCTCACATTTCTGTGGTGGAAAGTTCTGGAATCTGCGTGGATCAACAAATTTCCACCCACCCAGCGTTCCCATAGATCTCCCAAAATAAATGGTACCTCACTTGCATTGTTAGGCATAGTGGCTGCGACATGAAACAGCGCAAAACGCAGCATGGTCGCACCTCAATTTCCCAGTGAAATCTTGCCCTTTTTGGACAAAAAGACTACCTTTTGTTTTTGAGCCCTAGCTCTGCCAGCACCTGGAGAAACCTAGCAAACTTATACATTTTTGAAAAGTAGACACCCAGGCAAATTCAGGATGGGGTGACTCGTCTGCCTACCCCCAGGTTTTGTTACCCATAATCCCTTGCAAAGCTTAGAATTTGACAAAAAAAACATTTTCCTCATATTTCTGTGGTGGAAAGTTCTGGAATCTGCGTGGATCAACACATTTCTACTCGCCCAGCGTTCCCCCAGGTCTCCCAAAAAAAATGGTACCTCACTTGCGTTGTTAGGCATAGTGGCTGCGACATGAAACAGCGCAAAACGCAACGTGGTTGCACCTCAATTTCCCACTGAAATCTTGCCCTTTTTGGAGAAAAAGACTACCTTTTGTTTTTGAGCCCTAGCCCTGCCAGCACCTAGGGAAACCTAGCAAACCTATACATTTTTGAAAGTAGAAACCCAGGGGAATTGAGGATGGGGTGACTCGACTGCCTACCACCAGGTTTTGTTACCCAGAATCCCTTGCAAAGCAAAGAATTTGACAAAAAAACACATTTTCCTCACATTTCTGTGGTGGAAAGTTCTAGAATCTGTGTAGATCAACAAATTTCCACCCACCCAGCGTTCCCCTAGGTCTCCCGAAAAAAAATGGTACCTCACTTGCGTAGGTAGGCATAGTGGCTGCGACATGAAACAGCGCAAAACGCAATGTGGTCACACCTCAATTTCCCAGTGAAATCTTGCCCTTTTTGGAGAAAAAGACTACCTTTTGTTTTTGAGCCCTAGCTCTGCCAGCACCTAGGAAAACCTAGCGAACCTATACATTTTTAAAAACTAGACACCCAGGGAAATACAGGATGGGGTGACTCGACTGCCTACCACCAGGTTTTGTTACCCAGAATCCCTTGCAAAGCTAAGAATTTGACAAAAAAAACACATTTTCCTCACATTTCTGTGGTGGAAAGTTCTGGAATGTACGTGGATCAACAAATTTCTACCCACCCAGCTTTCCCCCAGGTCTCCCAAAATAAATGGTACCTCACTTGTGTGGGTAGGCATAGTGGCTGCGACATAAAACAGTGCAAAACGCAACATGGTCGCACCTCAATTTCCCAGTGAAATCTTGCCCATTTTGGACAAAAAGACTATCTTTTGTTTTTGAGCCCTAGGTCTGCCAGCACCTAGGGAAATCTATCAAACCTATACATCTTGGAAAGCTAGACACCCAGGGGAATTCAGGATGGGGTGACTCGTCTGCCTACCCCCAGGTTTTGTTACCCAGGATCCCTTGCAAACCTAAGAATTTGACAAAAAAAACACATTTTCCTCATATTTCTGTGGTGGAAAGTTCTGGAATCTGCGTGGATCAACAAATTTCCACCCACCCAGCTTTCCCCCAGGTCTCCCAAAAAAAATGGTACCTCACTTGTGTGGGTAGGCATAGTGGCTGCGACATAAAACAGCGCAAAACGCAACATGGTCGCACCTCAATTTCCCAGTGAAATCTTGCCCATTTTGGACTAAAAGATGACCTTTTGTTTTTGAGCCCTAGGTGTGCCAGCACCTAGGGAAATCTATCAAACCTATACATTTTTGAAAACTAGACACCCAGGGAAATTCAGGATGGGGTGACTTGACTGCCTACCACCAGGTTTTGTTATGCAAAATCCCTTGCAAAGCAAAGAATTTGACAAAAAAAACACATTTTCCTCACATTTCTGTGGAGGAAAGTTATGGAATCTGCGTGGATCAACAAATTTCTACCCACCCAGCGTTCCCCCTGGTCTCACGAATAAAATAGTACCTCACTTGCGTGGTTAGGCATAGTGGCTGCGACATGAAACAGCGCAAAACGCAACATGGTCGCACCTCAATTTCCCAGTGAAATCTTGCCTTTTTTGGACAAAAAGACTACCTTTTGTTTTTGATCCCTAGCTCTGCCAGCACCTAGGGAAACCTTGCAAACCTATACATTTTTAAAAAGTAGACACCCATGGAAATTCAGGATGGGGTGACTCGTCTGCCTACTCCCAGATTTTGTTACCCAGAATCCCTTGCAAAGCTAAGAATTTGACAAAAAAAGAAAACATTTTCCTCACATTTCTGTGGTGGAAAGTTCTGGAATCTGCGTGGATCAACAAATTTCCACCCACCCAGCGTTTCCCCAGGCCTCACAAAGAAAATGGTACCTCACTTGCGTGGGTAGGCATAGTGGCTGCGACATGAAACAGCGCAAAATGCAACATGGTCGCACCTCAATTTCCCAGTGAAATCTTGCCCATTTTGGACAAAAAGACTACCTTTTGTGTTTGAGCCCTAGCTCTGCCAGCACCTAGGGCAACCTAGCCAACCTATACATTTTTAAAAACTAGACACCCAGGGGAATTTGGGATGGGGTGACTCGTCTGCCTACCCCCAGGTTTTGTTACCCAGGATCCCTTGCAAACCTAAGGATTTGACAAAAAAACACATTTTCCTCACATTTCTGTGGTGGAAAGTTCTGGAATGAACGTGGATCAACAAATTTCTACCCACCCAGCTTTCCCCCAGGTCTCCCAAAATAAATGGTACCTCACTTGTGTGGGTAGGCATAGTGGCTGCGACATAAAACAGTGCAAAACGCAACATGGTCGCACCTCAATTTCCCTTTGAAATCTTGCCCATTTTTGACAAAAAGACTACCTTTTGTTTTTGAGCCCTAGGTCTGCCAGCACCTAGAGAAATCTATCAAACCTATACATTTTGGAAAGCTAGACACCCAGGGGAATTCAGGATGGGGTGACTCGTCTGCCTACCCCCAGGTTTTGTTACCCAGGATCCCTTGCAAACCTAAGAATTTGACAAAAAAAACACATTTTCCTCATATTTCTGTGGTGGAAAGTTCTGGAATCTGCGTGGATCAACAAATTTCCACCCACCCAGCTTTCCCCCAGGTCTCCCAAAAAAAATGGTACCTCACTTGTGTGGGTAGGCATAGTGGCTGCGACATAAAACAGCGCAAAACGCAACATGGTCGCACCTCAATTTCCCAGTGAAATCTTGCCCATTTTGGACTAAAAGATGACCTTTTGTTTTTGAGCCCTAGGTGTGCCAGCACCTAGGGAAATCTATCAAACCTATACATTTTTGAAAACTAGACACCCAGGGAAATTCAGGATGGGGTGACTTGACTGCCTACCACCAGGTTTTGTTATGCAAAATCCCTTGCAAAGCAAAGAATTTGACAAAAAAAACACATTTTCCTCACATTTCTGTGGAGGAAAGTTATGGAATCTGCGTGGATCAACAAATTTCTACCCACCCAGCGTTCCCCCTGGTCTCACGAATAAAATAGTACCTCACTTGCGTGGTTAGGCATAGTGGCTGCGACATGAAACAGCGCAAAACGCAACATGGTCGCACCTCAATTTCCCAGTGAAATCTTGCCTTTTTTGGACAAAAAGACTACCTTTTGTTTTTGATCCCTAGCTCTGCCAGCACCTAGGGAAACCTTGCAAACCTATACATTTGTAAAAAGTAGACACCCATGGAAATTCAGGATGGGGTGACTCGTCTGCCTACTCCCAGATTTTGTTACCCAGAATCCCTTGCAAAGCTAAGAATTTGACAAAAAAAGAAAACATTTTCCTCACATTTCTGTGGTGGAAAGTTCTGGAATCTGCGTGGATCAACAAATTTCCACCCACCCAGCGTTTCCCCAGGCCTCACAAAGAAAATGGTACCTCACTTGCGTGGGTAGGCATAGTGGCTGCGACATGAAACAGCGCAAAATGCAACATGGTCGCACCTCAATTTCCCAGTGAAATCTTGCCCATTTTGGACAAAAAGACTACCTTTTGTGTTTGAGCCCTAGCTCTGCCAGCACCTAGGGCAACCTAGCCAACCTATACATTTTTAAAAACTAGACACCCAGGGGAATTTGGGATGGGGTGACTCGTCTGCCTACCCCCAGGTTTTGTTACCCAGGATCCCTTGCAAACCTAAGGATTTGACAAAAAAACACATTTTCCTCACATTTCTGTGGTGGAAAGTTCTGGAATGAACGTGGATCAACAAATTTCTACCCACCCAGCTTTCCCCCAGGTCTCCCAAAATAAATGGTACCTCACTTGTGTGGGTAGGCATAGTGGCTGCGACATAAAACAGTGCAAAACGCAACATGGTCGCACCTCAATTTCCCTTTGAAATCTTGCCCATTTTTGACAAAAAGACTACCTTTTGTTTTTGAGCCCTAGGTCTGCCAGCACCTAGAGAAATCTATCAAACCTATACATTTTGGAAAGCTAGACACCCAGGGGAATTCAGGATGGGGTGACTCGTCTGCCTACCCCCAGGTTTTGTTACCCAGGATCCCTTGCAAACCTGAGAATTTGACAAAAAAAAACATTTTCCTCATATTTCTGTGGTGGAAAGTTCTGGAATCTGCGTGGATCAACAAATTTCCAGCCACCCAGCTTTCCCCCAGGTCTCCCAAAAAAAATGGTACCTCACTTGTGTGGGTAGGCATAGTGGCTGCGACATAAAACAGCGCAAAACGCAACATGGTCGCACCTCAATTTCCTAGTGAAATCTTGCCCATTTTGGACAAAAAGACGACCTTTTGTTTTTGAGCCCTAGGTCTGCCAGCACCTAGGGAAATCTATCAAACCTATACATTTTTGAAATTTAGACACCCAGGGAAATTCAGGATGGGTTACTTGACTGCCTACCACCAGGTTTTGTTACGCAAAATCCCTTGCAAAGTAAAGAATTGAACAAAAAAAACACATTTTCCTCACATTTCTGTGGAGGAAAGTTCTGGAATCTGCGTGGATCAACACATTTCTACCCACCCAGCGTTCCCCCAGGTCTCACGAAAAAAATAGTACCTCACATGCGTGGTTAGGCATAGTGGCTGCGACATTAAACAGCGCAAAACGCAACATGGTCGCACCTCAATTTCCCAGTGAAATCTTGCCTTTTTTGGACAAAAAGACTACCTTTTGTTTTTGATCCCTAGCTCTGCCAGCACCTAGGGAAACCTAGCAAACCTATACAGTTTTAAAAAGTAGACACCCATGGAAATTCAGGGTGGGGTGACTCGTCTGCCTACTCCCAGGTTTTGTTACCCAGAATCCCTTGCAAAGCTAAGAATTTGACAAAAAAAGAAAACATTTTCCTCACATTTCTGTAGTGGAAAGTTCTGGAATCTGCGTGGATCAACAAATTTCCACCCACCCAGCGTTTCCCCAGGTCTCACCCAAAAAATGGTACCTCACTTGCGTGGGTAGGCATAGTGGCTGGGACATGAAACAGCGCAAAACGCAATGTGGTCGCACCTCAATTTCCCAGTGAAATCTTGCCCTTTTTGGAGAAAAAGACTACCTTTTGTTTTTGAGCCCTAGGTCTGCCAGCACCTAGGGAAACCTAGCAAACCTATACATTTTTGAAAGTAGAAACCCAGGGGAAATCAGGATGGGGTGACTCGACTGCCTACCACGAGGTTTTGTTACCCAGAATCCCTTGCAAATCTAAGAATGTGACAAAAAAACACATTTTCCTTACATTTCTGTGGTGGAAAGTTCTGGAATCTGCGTGGATCAACAAATTTCCACCCACCCAGTGTTCCCCCAGGTCTCCCGAAAAAAAATGGTACCTCACTTGCGTGGGTAGGCATAGTGGCTGCGACATGAAGCAGCACAAAACGCAACGTGGTCGCACCTCAATTTCCCAGTGAAATCTTGCGCTTTTTGGACAAAGAGACTACCTTTGGTTTTTGAGCCCTAGCTCTACCAGCACCAAGGGAAACCTAGCAAACCTATACATTTTTTAAAACTAGACACCCAGGGAAATTCAGGATGGGGTGACTCGTCTGCCTACCCCCAGGTTTTGTTACCCAGAATCCCTTGCAAATCTAAATATTTGAGAAAAAAAACACATTTTCCTCACATTTCTGTTTTGGTAAGTTCTGGAATCTGCGTGGATCAACAAATTTCCACGCACCCAGCGTTTCCCCAGGACTCCTGAAATAAATGGTTCCTCACTTGCGTGGGTAGGCATAGTGGCTGCGACATGAAACAGCGCAAAACGCAACATGGTCGCACCACAATTTCCCAGTGAAATCTGCCCTTTTTGGACAAAAAGACTACCTTTAGTTTTTGAGCCCTAGCTCTGCCAGCACCTAGGGAAACCTAGCCAACCTATACATTTTTGAAAACTAGACACCGAGGGGAATTCAGGATGGGGTGACTCGTCTACCTACCCCCAGGTTTTATTACCCAGGATCCCTTGCAAACCTAAGCATTTAACAAAAAAAACACATTTTCCTCACATTTCTGTGGTGGTAAGTTCTGGAATCTGTGTGGATCAGCAAATTTCCACTCACCCAGCGTTCCCACAGGACTCCTGAAAAAAATGGTACCTCACTTGTGTGGGTAGGCATAGTAGCTGCGACATGAAACAGCACAAAAAGCAACATGGTCGCACCTCAATTTCCCAGTGAAATCTTGCCCTTTTTGGACAAAAAGACTACCTTTGGTTTTTGAGCCCTAGCTCTGCCAGCAACTAGGGACACCTAGCAAACCTATACATTTTTAAAAACTAGACACCCTGGGGAATTCAGGATGGGGTAACTCGTCTGCCTACCCCCAGGTTTTGTTACCCAGAATCCCTTGCAAACCTAACAATTTGACAAATAATACTAATTTTCCTCACATTTCTGTGGTGGAAAGTTCTGGAATCTGCGTGGATCAACAAATTTCCACTCACCCAGCGTTCCCCCAGATCTCCTAAAAAAATGGTACCTCACTTGCGTGGGTAGGCATAGTGGCTGCGACATGAAGCAGCACAAAACGCAACGTGGTCGCACCTCAATTTCCCAGTGAAATCTTGCGCTTTTTGGACAAAGAGACTACCTTTGGTTTTTGAGCCCTAGCTCTACCAGCACCAAGGGAAACCTAGCAAACCTATACATTTTTTAAAACTAGACACCCAGGGAAATTCAGGATGGGGTGACTCGTCTGCCTACCCCCAGGTTTTGTTACCCAGAATCCCTTGCAAATCTAAATATTTGAGAAAAAAAACACATTTTCCTCACATTTCTGTTTTGGTAAGTTCTGGAATCTGCGTGGATCAACAAATTTCCACGCACCCAGCGTTTCCCCAGGACTCCTGAAATAAATGGTTCCTCACTTGCGTGGGTAGGCATAGTGGCTGCGACATGAAACAGCGCAAAACGCAACATGGTCGCACCACAATTTCCCAGTGAAATCTGCCCTTTTTGGACAAAAAGACTACCTTTAGTTTTTGAGCCCTAGCTCTGCCAGCACCTAGGGAAACCTAGCCAACCTATACATTTTTGAAAACTAGACACCGAGGGGAATTCAGGATGGGGTGACTCGTCTACCTACCCCCAGGTTTTATTACCCAGGATCCCTTGCAAACCTAAGCATTTAACAAAAAAAACACATTTTCCTCACATTTCTGTGGTGGTAAGTTCTGGAATCTGTGTGGATCAGCAAATTTCCACTCACCCAGCGTTCCCACAGGACTCCTGAAAAAAATGGTACCTCACTTGTGTGGGTAGGCATAGTGGCTGCGACATGAAACAGCACAAAAAGCAACATGGTCGCACCTCAATTTCCCAGTGAAATCTTGCCCTTTTTGGACAAAAAGACTACCTTTGGTTTTTGAGCCCTAGCTCTGCCAGCAACTAGGGACACCTAGCAAACCTATACATTTTTAAAAACTAGACACCCTGGGGAATTCAGGATGGGGTAACTCGTCTGCCTACCCCCAGGTTTTGTTACCCAGAATCCCTTGCAAACCTAACAATTTGACAAATAATACTAATTTTCCTCACATTTCTGTGGTGGAAAGTTCTGGAATCTGCGTGGATCAACAAATTTCCACTCACCCAGCGTTCCCCCAGATCTCCTAAAAAAATGGTACCTCACTTGCGTTGTTAGGCATAGTGGCTGCGACATGAAACAGCGAAAAACGCAACATGGTCGCACCTCAATTTCCCAGTGAAATCTTGCCCTTTTTGGACAAAAAGACTACCTTTTGTTTTTGAGCCCTAGCTCTTCCAGCACCTGGGGAAAGCTAGCAAACCTATACATTTTTTAAAAGTAGACACGCAGGCAAATTCAGGATGGGGTGACTTGTCTGCCTACACCCAGGTTTTGTTACCCAGAATCCCTTGCAAAGCTAAGAATTTGACAACAAAAAAAACATTTTCCTCATATTTCTGTGGTGGAAAGTTCTGGAATCTGCGTGGATCAACACATTTCCACTCACCCAGCGTTCCCCCAGGTCTCCCAAAAAAAATGGTACCTCACTTGCGTTGTTAGGCATAGTGGCTGCGACATGAAACAGCGCAAAACGCAACGTGGTTGCACCTCAATTTCACAGTGAAATCTTGCGCTTTTTGGACAAAGAGACTACCTTTGGTTTTTGAGCCCTAGCTCTGCCAGCACCTATGGAAACCTAGCAAACCTATACATTTTTGAAAACTAGACACCCAGGGAAATTTAGGATGGGGTGACTCGACTGCCTACCACCAGGTTTTGTTACCCAGAATCCCTTGCAAATCAAAGAATTAGACAAAAAAAACACATTTTCCTCACATTTCTGTGGTGGAAAGTTCTGGAATGTACGTGGATCAACAAATTTCTACACACCCAGCTTTCCCCCAGGTCTCCTAAAAATAATGGTACCTCACTTGTGTGGGTAGGCATAGTGGCTGCAACATGAAACAGCGCAAAACGCAATGTGGTTGCACCTCAATTTCACAGTGAAATCTTGCGCTTTTTAGACAAAGAAACTACCTTTAGTTTTTGAGCCCTAGCTCTGCCAGCACCTATGTAAACCTAGCAAACCTATACATTTTTAAAAACTAGACACCCAGGGGAATTTAGGATGGGGTGACTCGTCTGCCTACCCCCAGGTTTTGCTACCCAGAATCCCCTGCAAACCTAAATATTTGACCAAAAAAAACACATTTTCCTCACATTTCTGTGGTGGAAAGTTCTGGAATCTGCGTGGATCAACAAATTTCCACCCACCCAACGTTCCCCCAGGTCTCCCAAAAAAAATGGTACCTCACTTGCGTTGTTAGGCATAGTGGCTGCGACATGAAACAGCGCAAAACGCAATGTGGTCGCACCTCAATTTCCCAGTGAAATCTTGCCCTTTTTGGAGAAAAAGACTACCTTTTGTTTTTGAGCCCTAGCTCTGCCAGCACCTAGGGAAACCTAGCCAACCTATACATTTTTGAAAACTAGACACCCAGGAAAATTCAGGATGGGGTGACTCGTCTGCCTACCCCCAGGTTTTGTTACCCAGGATCCCTTGCAAACCTAAGAATTTGACAAAAAAACACATTTTGCTCACATTTCTGTGGTGGTAAGTTCTGGAATCTGCGTGGATCAGCGAATTTCCACCCACCCAGCGTTTCCCCAGGACTCCTGAAAAAAATGGTACCTCACTTGCGTGGGTAGGCATAGTGGCTGCGACATGAAACAGCGCAAAAAGCAACATGGTCGCACCTCAATTTCCCAGTGAAATCTTGCCCTTTTTGGACAAAAAGACTACCTTTGGTTTTTGAGCCCTAGCTCTGCCAGCAACTAGGGAAACCTAGCAAACCTATACATTTTTGAAAAGTAGACACCCATGGGAATTCAGGATGGGGTGACTCGTCCGCCTACCCCCAGGTTTTGTTACCCAGAATCCCTTGCGAACCTAACAATTTGACAAGTAATACTAATTTTCCTCACATTTCTGTGGTGGAAAGTTCTGGAATCTGCGTGGATCAACAAATTTCCACCCACCCAGCGTTCCCCCAGATCTCCCAAAATAAATAGTACCTCACTTGCATTGTTAGGCATAGTGGCTGCGACATGAAACAGCGCAAAACGCAGCATGGTCGCACCTCAATTTCCCAGTGAAATCTTGCCCTTTTTGGACAAAAAGACTACCTTTTGTTGTTTTTTAGCCCTAGCTCTGCCAGCACCTAGAGAAACCTAGCAAACTTATACATTTTTAAAAAGTAGACACCCATGGAAATTCAGGATGGGGTGACTCGTCTGCCTACTCCCAGGTTTTGTTACCCAGAATTCCTTGCAAAGCTAAGAATTTGACAAAAAAAGAAAACATTTTCCTTACATTTCTGTGGTGGAAAGTTCTGGAATCTGCGTGGATCAACAAATTTCCACCCACCCAGCGTTCCCCCAGGTCTCCCAAAAAAATTGTTACCTCACTTGCGTGGGTAGGCATAGTGGCTAAACAGCGCAAAACGCAACATGGTCGCACCTCAATTTCCCAGTGAAATCTTGCCCATTTTGGACAAAAAGACTACCTTTTGTTTTTGAGCCCTAGCTCTGCCAGCACCTTGGGAAACCTAGCCAACCTATACATTTTTGAAAACTAAACACCCAGGGAAATTCAGGATGGGGTGACTCGTCTGCCTACCCCCAGGTTTTGTTACCCAGGATCCCTTGCAAACCTAAGAATTTGACAAAAAAAACACATTTTCCTCACATTTCTGTGGTGGTAAGTTCTGGAATCTGTGTGGATCAGAACATTTTCACCCACCCAGCGTTCCCCCAGAACTCCTGAAAAAAATGGTACCTCACTTGTGTGGGTAGGCATAGTGGCTGCGACATAAAACAGCGCAAAACGCAACATGGTCGCACCTCAATTTCCCAGTGAAATCTTGCCCATTTTAGACAAAAAGACTACCTTTTGTTTTTGAGCCCTAGGTCTGCCAGGACCTGGGAAAACCTAGCAAACCTATACATTTTTGAAAGGTAGACACCCAGGCGAATTCAGGATGGGGTGACTCGTCTGCCTACCTCCAGGTTTTGTTACCCAGAATCCCTTGCAAATCTAAGAATATGACAAAAAAAAACAATTTTCCTCATATTTCTGTGGTGGAAAGTTCTGGAATCTGCGAGGATCAACACATTTCCACCCACCCAGCGTTCCCCCAGGTCTCCCAAATAAAATGGTACCTCACTTGCGTTGTTAGGCATAGTGGCTGCGACATGAAACAGCGCAAAACGCAACGTGGTTGCACCTCAATTTCACAGTGAAATCTTGCGCTTTTTGGACAAAGAGACTACCTTTTGTTTTTGAGCCCTAGCTCTGCCAGCACCTAGCGAAACCTTTCAAACCTATACATTTTTGAAAACTAGACACCCAGGGAAATTCAGGATGGGGTGACTCGACTATCTACTACCAGGTTATGTTACCCAGAATCCCTTGCAAAGCAAAGAATTTGACAAACAAAACACATTTTCCTCACATTTCTGTGGTGTAAAGTTCTGGAATGTACGTGGATCAACAAATTTCTACCCACCCAGCTTTCCCCCAGGTCTCCCAAAAAAAATGGTACCTCACTTTTGTGGGTAGGCATAGTGGCTGCGACATAAAACAGCGCAAAACGCAACATGGTCGCACCTCAATTTCACAGTGAAATCTTGCACTTTTTGGACAAAGAGACTACCTTTTGTTTTTGAGCCCTAGCTCTGCCAACACCTAGGGAAACCTAGCAAACCTATACATTTTTAAAAACTAAACACCCAGGGAAATTCAGGATGGGGGGACTTGACTGCCTACCACCAGGTTTTGTTACCCAAACTCCCTTGCAAAGCAAAGAATTTGACAAAAAAAACACATTTTCCTCACATTTCTGTGGAGGAAAGTTCTGGAATCTGCGTGGATCAACAAATTTCTACCCACCCAGCGTTCCCCCAGGTCTCCCAAAAAAAATGGTACCTCACTTGCGTGGGTAGGCATAGTGGCTGCGACATGAAGCAGCGCAAAACGCATCGTGGTCGCACCTCAATTTCCCAGTGAAATCTTGCGCTTTTTGGACAAAGAGACTACCTTTTGTTTTTGAGCCCTAGCTCTGCCAGCACCAAGGGAAACCTAGCAAACCTATACATTTTTTAAAGCTAGACACCCAGGGGAATTCAGGATGGGGTGATTCGTCTGCCTACCCCCAGGTTTTGTTACCCAGGATCCCTTGCAAACCTAAGAATTTGACAAAAAAACACATTTTGCTCACATTTCTGTGGTGGTAAGTTCTGGAATCTGCGTGGATCAGCGAATTTCCACCCACCCAGCGTTTCCCCAGGACTCCTGAAAAAAATGGTACCTCACTTGCGTGGGTAGGCATAGTGGCTGCGACATGAAACAGCGCAAAAAGCAACATGGTCGCACCTCAATTTCCCAGTGAAATCTTGCCCTTTTTGGACAAAAAGACTACCTTTTGTTTTTGAGCCCTAGCTCTTCCAGCACCTAGGGAAACCTAGCCAACCTATACATTTTTGAAAACTAAACACCCAGGGAAATTCAGGATGGGGTGACTCGTCTGCCTACCCCCAGGTTTTGTTACCCAGAATCCCTTGCAAAGCAAAGAATTTGACAAAAAAAACACATTTTCCTCACATTTCTGTGGTGGAAAGTTCTAGAATCTGTGTAGATCAACCAATTTCCACCCACCCAGCATTCCCCTAGGTCTCCCCAAAAAAATGGTACCTCACTTGCGTAGGTAGGCATAGTGGCTGCGACATTAAACAGCGAAAAACGCAATGTGGTCGCACCTCAATTTCCCAGTGAAATCTTGCACTTTTTGGAGAAAAAGACTACCTTTTGTTTTTGAGCCCTAGCTCTGCCAGCACCTAGGGAAACCTAGCAAACCTATACATTTTTGAAAAGTAGACACCCATGGGAATTCAGGATGGGGTGACTCGACTGCCTACCACCAGGTTTTGTTACCCAGAATCCCTTGCAAAGCAAAGAATTTGACACAAAAATCACATTTTCCTCACATTTCTGTGGAGGAAAGTTCTGGAATCTGCGTGGATTAACAAATTTCTACCAACCCAGCGTTCCCCCAGGTCTCACAAAAAAAACAGTACCTCACTTGCGTGGGTAGGCATAGTGGCTGCGACATGAAACAGCGCAAAAAGCAACATGGTCGCACCTCAATTTCCCAGTGAAATCTTGCCCTTTTTGGACAAAAAGACTACCTTTGGTTTTTGAGCCCTAGCTCTGCCAGCAACTAGGGAAACCTAGCAAACCTATACATTTTTGAAAAGTAGACACCCATGGGAATTCAGGATGGGGTGACTCGTCTGCCTACCCCCAGGTTTTGTTACCCAGAATCCCTTGCAAACCTAACAATTTGACAAATAATACTAATTTTCCTCACATTTCTGTGGTGGAAAGTTCTGGAATCTGCGTGGATCAACAAATTTCCACCCACCCAGCGTTCCCCCAGATCTCCCAAAATAAATGGTACCTCACTTGCATTGTTAGGCATAGTGGCTGCGACATGAAACAGCGCAAAACGCAGCATGGTCGCACCTCAATTTCCCAGTGAAATCTTGCCCTTTTTGGACAAAAAGACTACCTTTTGTTTTTGAGCCCTAGCTCTGCCAGCACCTGGAGAAACCTAGCAAACTTATACATTTTTGAAAAGTAGACACCCAGGCAAATTCAGGATGGGGTGACTCGTCTGCCTACCCCCAGGTTTTGTTACCCATAATCCCTTGCAAAGCTAAGAATTTGACAAAAAAACATTTTCCTCATATTTCTGTGGTGGAAAGTTCTGGAATCTGCGTGGATCAACAAATTTCCACCCACCCAGCATTCCCCTAGGTCTCCCAAAAAAAATAGTACCTCACTTGCGTAGGTAGGCATAGTGGCTGCGACATTAAACAGGGCAAAACGCAATGTGGTCGGACCTCAATTTCCCACTGAAATCTTGCCCTTTTTGGAGAAAAAGACTACCTTTTGTTTTTGAGCACTAGCTCTGCCAGCACCTAGGGAAACCTAGCAAACCTATACATTTTTGAAAGTAGAAACCCAGGGGAATTCAGGATGGGGTGACTCGACTGCCTACCACCAGGTTTTGTTACCCAGAATCCCTTGCAAAGCAAAGAATTTGACAAAAAAAACACATTTTCCTCACATTTCTGTGGTGGAAAGTTCTAGAATCTGTGTAGATCAACAAATTTCCACCCACCCAGCGTTCCCCTAGGTCTCCCGAAAAAAAATGGTACCTCACTTGCGTAGGTAGGCATAGTGGCTGCGACATGAAACAGCGCAAAACGCAATGTGGTCACACCTCAATTTCCCAGTGAAATCTTGCCCTTTTTGGAGAAAAAGACTACCTTTTGTTTTTGAGCCCTAGCTCTGCCAGCACCTAGGAAAACCTAGCAAACCTATACATTTTTAAAAACTAGACACCCAGGGAAATACAGGATGGGGTGACTCGACTGCCTACCACCAGGTTTTGTTACCCAGAATCCCTTGCAAAGCTAAGAATTTGACAAAAAAACACATTTTCCTCACATTTCTGTGGTGGAAAGTTCTGGAATGTACGTGGATCAACAAATTTCTACCCACCCAGCTTTCCCCTAGGTCTCCCAAAATAAATGGTACCTCACTTGTGTGGGTAGGCATAGTGGCTGCGACATAAAACAGCGCAAAACGCAACATGGTCGCACCTCAATTTCCCAGTGAAATCTTGCCCATTTTGGACAAAAAGACTACCTTTTGTTTTTGAGCCCTAGGTCTGCCAGCACCTAGGGAAATCTATCAAACCTATACATCTTGGAAAGCTAGACACCCAGGGGAATTCAGGATGGGGTGACTCGTCTGCCTACCCCCAGGTTTTGTTACCCAGGATCCCTTGCAAACCTAAGAATTTGACAAAAAAAACACATTTTCCTCATATTTCTGTGGTGGAAAGTTCTGGAATCTGCGTGGATCAACAAATTTCCACCCACCCAGCTTTCCCCCAGGTCTCCCAAAAAAAATGGTACCTCACTTGTGTGGGTAGGCATAGTGGCTGCGACATAAAACAGCGCAAAACGCAACATGGTCGCACCTCAATTTCCCAGTGAAATCTTGCCCATTTTGGACAAAAAGACGACCTTTTGTTTTTGAGCCCTAGGTGTGCCAGCACCTAGGGAAATCTATCAAACCTATACATTTTTGAAAACTAGACACCCAGGGAAATTCAGGATGGGGTGACTTGACTGCCTACCACCAGGTTTTGTTATGCAAAATCCCTTGCAAAGCAAAGAATTTGACAAAAAAAACACATTTTCCTCACATTTCTGTGGAGGAGAGTTATGGAATCTGCGTGGATCAACAAATTTCTACCCACCCAGCGTTCCCCCTGGTCTCACGAATAAAATAGTACCTCAATTGCGTGGTTAGGCATAGTGGCTGCGACATGAAACAGCGCAAAACGCAACATGGTCGCACCTCAATTTCCCAGTGAAATCTTGCCTTTTTTGGACAAAAAGACTACCTTTTGTTATTGATCCCTAGCTCTGCCAGCACCTAGGGAAACCTTGCAAACCTATACATTTTTAAAAAGTAGACACCCATGGAAATTCAGGATGGGGTGACTCGTCTGCCTACTCCCAGATTTTGTTACCCAGAATCCCTTGCAAAGCTAAGAATTTGACAAAAAAAGAAAACATTTTCCTCACATTTCTGTGGTGGAAAGTTCTGGAATCTGCGTGGATCAACAAATTTCCACCCACCCAGCGTTTCCCCAGGTCTCACAAAAAAAATGGTACCTCACTTGCGTGGGTAGGCATAGTGGCTGCGACATGAAACAGCGCAAAATGCAACATGGTCGCACCTCAATTTCCCAGTGAAATCTTGCCCATTTTGGACAAAAAGACTACCTTTTGTGTTTGAGCCCTAGCTCTGCCAGCACCTAGGGCAACCTAGCCAACCTATACATTTTTAAAAACTAGACACCCAGGGGAATTTGGGATGGGGTGACTCGTCTGCCTACCCCCAGGTTTTGTTACCCAGGATCCCTTGCAAACCTAAGGATTTGACAAAAAAACACATTTTCCTCACATTTCTGTGGTGGAAAGTTCTGGAATGAACGTGGATCAACAAATTTCTACCCACCCAGCTTTCCCCCAGGTCTCCCAAAATAAATGGTACCTCACTTGTGTGGGTAGGCATAGTGGCTGCGACATAAAACAGTGCAAAACGCAACATGGTCGCACCTCAATTTCCCTTTGAAATCTTGCCCATTTTTGACAAAAAGACTACCTTTTGTTTTTGAGCCCTAGGTCTGCCAGCACCTAGAGAAATCTATCAAACCTATACATTTTGGAAAGCTAGACACCCAGGGGAATTCAGGATGGGGTGACTCGTCTGCCTACCCCCAGGTTTTGTTACCCAGGATCCCTTGCAAACCTGAGAATTTGACAAAAAAAACACATTTTCCTCATATTTCTGTGGTGGAAAGTTCTGGAATCTGCGTGGATCAACAAATTTCCAGCCACCCAGCTTACCCCCAGGTCTCCCAAAAAAAATGGTACCTCACTTGTGTGGGTAGGCATAGTGGCTGCGACATAAAACAGCGCAAAACGCAACATGGTCGCACCTCAATTTCCCAGTGAAATCTTGCCCATTTTGGACAAAAAGACGACCTTTTGTTTTTGAGCCCTAGGTCTGCCAGCACCTAGGGAAATCTATCAAACCTATACATTTTTGAAATTTAGACACCCAGGGAAATTCAGGATGGGTTACTTGACTGCCTACCACCAGGTTTTGTTACGCAAAATCCCTTGCAAAGTAAAGAATTTGACAAAAAAAACACATTTTCCTCACATTTCTGTGGAGGAAAGTTCTGGAATCTGCGTGGATCAACAAATTTCCACCCACCCAGCGTTTCCCCAGGTCTCACAAAGAAAATGGTACCTCACTTGCGTGGGTAGGCATAGTGGCTGCGACATGAAACAGCGCAAAACGCAACATGGTCGCACCTCAATTTCCCAGTGAAATCTTGCCTTTTTTGGACAAAAAGACTACCTTTTGTTTTTGATCCCTAGCTCTGCCAGCACCTAGGGAAACCTAGCAAACCTATACAGTTTTAAAAAGTAGACACCCATGGAAATTCAGGGTGGGGTGACTCGTCTGCCTACTCCCAGGTTTTGTTACCCAGAATCCCTTGCAAAGCTAAGAATTTGACAAAAAAAGAAAACATTTTCCTCACATTTCTGTGGTGGAAAGTTCTGGAATCTGCGTGGATCAACAAATTTCCACCCACCCAGCGTTTCCCCAGGTCTCACCAAAAAAATGGTACCTCACTTGCGTGGGTAGGCATAGTGGCTGGGACATGAAACAGCGCAAAACGCAATGTGGTCGCACCTCAATTTCCCAGTGAAATCTTGCCCTTTTTGGAGAAAAAGACTACCTTTTGTTTTTGAGCCCTAGCTCTGCCAGCAACTAGGGAAACCTAGCAAACCTATACATTTTTGAAAAGTAGACACCCATGGGAATTCAGGATGGGGTGACTCGACTGCCTACCACCAGGTTTTGTTACCCAGAATCCCTTGCAAAGCAAAGAATTTGACACAAAAATCACATTTTCCTCACATTTCTGTGGAGGAAAGTTCTGGAATCTGCGTGGATTAACAAATTTCTACCAACCCAGCGTTCCCCCAGGTCTCACAAAAAAAACAGTACCTCACTTGCGTGGGTAGGCATAGTGGCTGCGACATGAAACAGCGCAAAAAGCAACATGGTCGCACCTCAATTTCCCAGTGAAATCTTGCCCTTTTTGGACAAAAAGACTACCTTTGGTTTTTGAGCCCTAGCTCTGCCAGCAACTAGGGAAACCTAGCAAACCTATACATTTTTGAAAAGTAGACACCCATGGGAATTCAGGATGGGGTGACTCGTCTGCCTACCCCCAGGTTTTGTTACCCAGAATCCCTTGCAAACCTAACAATTTGACAAATAATACTAATTTTCCTCACATTTCTGTGGTGGAAAGTTCTGGAATCTGCGTGGATCAACAAATTTCCACCCACCCAGCGTTCCCCCAGATCTCCCAAAATAAATGGTACCTCACTTGCATTGTTAGGCATAGTGGCTGCGACATGAAACAGCGCAAAACGCAGCATGGTCGCACCTCAATTTCCCAGTGAAATCTTGCCCTTTTTGGACAAAAAGACTACCTTTTGTTTTTGAGCCCTAGCTCTGCCAGCACCTGGAGAAACCTAGCAAACTTATACATTTTTGAAAAGTAGACACCCAGGCAAATTCAGGATGGGGTGACTCGTCTGCCTACCCCCAGGTTTTGTTACCCATAATCCCTTGCAAAGCTAAGAATTTGACAAAAAAACATTTTCCTCATATTTCTGTGGTGGAAAGTTCTGGAATCTGCGTGGATCAACAAATTTCCACCCACCCAGCATTCCCCTAGGTCTCCCAAAAAAAATAGTACCTCACTTGCGTAGGTAGGCATAGTGGCTGCGACATTAAACAGGGCAAAACGCAATGTGGTCGCACCTCAATTTCCCACTGAAATCTTGCCCTTTTTGGAGAAAAAGACTACCTTTTGTTTTTGAGCACTAGCTCTGCCAGCACCTAGGGAAACCTAGCAAACCTATACATTTTTGAAAGTAGAAACCCAGGGGAATTCAGGATGGGGTGACTCGACTGCCTACCACCAGGTTTTGTTACCCAGAATCCCTTGCAAAGCAAAGAATTTGACAAAAAAAACACATTTTCCTCACATTTCTGTGGTGGAAAGTTCTAGAATCTGTGTAGATCAACAAATTTCCACCCACCCAGCGTTCCCCTAGGTCTCCCGAAAAAAAATGGTACCTCACTTGCGTAGGTAGGCATAGTGGCTGCGACATGAAACAGCGCAAAACGCAATGTGGTCACACCTCAATTTCCCAGTGAAATCTTGCCCTTTTTGGAGAAAAAGACTACCTTTTGTTTTTGAGCCCTAGCTCTGCCAGCACCTAGGAAAACCTAGCAAACCTATACATTTTTAAAAACTAGACACCCAGGGAAATACAGGATGGGGTGACTCGACTGCCTACCACCAGGTTTTGTTACCCAGAATCCCTTGCAAAGCTAAGAATTTGACAAAAAAACACATTTTCCTCACATTTCTGTGGTGGAAAGTTCTGGAATGTACGTGGATCAACAAATTTCTACCCACCCAGCTTTCCCCTAGGTCTCCCAAAATAAATGGTACCTCACTTGTGTGGGTAGGCATAGTGGCTGCGACATAAAACAGCGCAAAACGCAACATGGTCGCACCTCAATTTCCCAGTGAAATCTTGCCCATTTTGGACAAAAAGACTACCTTTTGTTTTTGAGCCCTAGGTCTGCCAGCACCTAGGGAAATCTATCAAACCTATACATCTTGGAAAGCTAGACACCCAGGGGAATTCAGGATGGGGTGACTCGTCTGCCTACCCCCAGGTTTTGTTACCCAGGATCCCTTGCAAACCTAAGAATTTGACAAAAAAAACACATTTTCCTCATATTTCTGTGGTGGAAAGTTCTGGAATCTGCGTGGATCAACAAATTTCCACCCACCCAGCTTTCCCCCAGGTCTCCCAAAAAAAATGGTACCTCACTTGTGTGGGTAGGCATAGTGGCTGCGACATAAAACAGCGCAAAACGCAACATGGTCGCACCTCAATTTCCCAGTGAAATCTTGCCCATTTTGGACAAAAAGACGACCTTTTGTTTTTGAGCCCTAGGTGTGCCAGCACCTAGGGAAATCTATCAAACCTATACATTTTTGAAAACTAGACACCCAGGGAAATTCAGGATGGGGTGACTTGACTGCCTACCACCAGGTTTTGTTATGCAAAATCCCTTGCAAAGCAAAGAATTTGACAAAAAAAACACATTTTCCTCACATTTCTGTGGAGGAGAGTTATGGAATCTGCGTGGATCAACAAATTTCTACCCACCCAGCGTTCCCCCTGGTCTCACGAATAAAATAGTACCTCAATTGCGTGGTTAGGCATAGTGGCTGCGACATGAAACAGCGCAAAACGCAACATGGTCGCACCTCAATTTCCCAGTGAAATCTTGCCTTTTTTGGACAAAAAGACTACCTTTTGTTATTGATCCCTAGCTCTGCCAGCACCTAGGGAAACCTTGCAAACCTATACATTTTTAAAAAGTAGACACCCATGGAAATTCAGGATGGGGTGACTCGTCTGCCTACTCCCAGATTTTGTTACCCAGAATCCCTTGCAAAGCAAAGAATTTGACACAAAAATCACATTTTCCTCACATTTCTGTGGAGGAAAGTTCTGGAATCTGCGTGGATTAACAAATTTCTACCAACCCAGCGTTCCCCCAGGTCTCACAAAAAAAACAGTACCTCACTTGCGTGGGTAGGCATAGTGGCTGCGACATGAAACAGCGCAAAAAGCAACATGGTCGCACCTCAATTTCCCAGTGAAATCTTGCCCTTTTTGGACAAAAAGACTACCTTTGGTTTTTGAGCCCTAGCTCTGCCAGCAACTAGGGAAACCTAGCAAACCTATACATTTTTGAAAAGTAGACACCCATGGGAATTCAGGATGGGGTGACTCGTCTGCCTACCCCCAGGTTTTGTTACCCAGAATCCCTTGCAAACCTAACAATTTGACAAATAATACTAATTTTCCTCACATTTCTGTGGTGGAAAGTTCTGGAATCTGCGTGGATCAACAAATTTCCACCCACCCAGCGTTCCCCCAGATCTCCCAAAATAAATGGTACCTCACTTGCATTGTTAGGCATAGTGGCTGCGACATGAAACAGCGCAAAACGCAGCATGGTCGCACCTCAATTTCCCAGTGAAATCTTGCCCTTTTTGGACAAAAAGACTACCTTTTGTTTTTGAGCCCTAGCTCTGCCAGCACCTGGAGAAACCTAGCAAACTTATACATTTTTGAAAAGTAGACACCCAGGCAAATTCAGGATGGGGTGACTCGTCTGCCTACCCCCAGGTTTTGTTACCCATAATCCCTTGCAAAGCTAAGAATTTGACAAAAAAACATTTTCCTCATATTTCTGTGGTGGAAAGTTCTGGAATCTGCGTGGATCAACAAATTTCCACCCACCCAGCATTCCCCTAGGTCTCCCAAAAAAAATAGTACCTCACTTGCGTAGGTAGGCATAGTGGCTGCGACATTAAACAGGGCAAAACGCAATGTGGTCGCACCTCAATTTCCCACTGAAATCTTGCCCTTTTTGGAGAAAAAGACTACCTTTTGTTTTTGAGCACTAGCTCTGCCAGCACCTAGGGAAACCTAGCAAACCTATACATTTTTGAAAGTAGAAACCCAGGGGAATTCAGGATGGGGTGACTCGACTGCCTACCACCAGGTTTTGTTACCCAGAATCCCTTGCAAAGCAAAGAATTTGACAAAAAAAACACATTTTCCTCACATTTCTGTGGTGGAAAGTTCTAGAATCTGTGTAGATCAACAAATTTCCACCCACCCAGCGTTCCCCTAGGTCTCCCGAAAAAAAATGGTACCTCACTTGCGTAGGTAGGCATAGTGGCTGCGACATGAAACAGCGCAAAACGCAATGTGGTCACACCTCAATTTCCCAGTGAAATCTTGCCCTTTTTGGAGAAAAAGACTACCTTTTGTTTTTGAGCCCTAGCTCTGCCAGCACCTAGGAAAACCTAGCAAACCTATACATTTTTAAAAACTAGACACCCAGGGAAATACAGGATGGGGTGACTCGACTGCCTACTACCAGGTTTTGTTACCCAGAATCCCTTGCAAAGCTAAGAATTTGACAAAAAAACACATTTTCCTCACATTTCTGTGGTGGAAAGTTCTGGAATGTACGTGGATCAACAAATTTCTACCCACCCAGCTTTCCCCTAGGTCTCCCAAAATAAATGGTACCTCACTTGTGTGGGTAGGCATAGTGGCTGCGACATAAAACAGCGCAAAACGCAACATGGTCGCACCTCAATTTCCCAGTGAAATCTTGCCCATTTTGGACAAAAAGACTACCTTTTGTTTTTGAGCCCTAGGTCTGCCAGCACCTAGGGAAATCTATCAAACCTATACATCTTGGAAAGCTAGACACCCAGGGGAATTCAGGATGGGGTGACTCGTCTGCCTACCCCCAGGTTTTGTTACCCAGGATCCCTTGCAAACCTAAGAATTTGACAAAAAAAACACATTTTCCTCATATTTCTGTGGTGGAAAGTTCTGGAATCTGCGTGGATCAACAAATTTCCACCCACCCAGCTTTCCCCCAGGTCTCCCAAAAAAAATGGTACCTCACTTGTGTGGGTAGGCATAGTGGCTGCGACATAAAACAGCGCAAAACGCAACATGGTCGCACCTCAATTTCCCAGTGAAATCTTGCCCATTTTGGACAAAAAGACGACCTTTTGTTTTTGAGCCCTAGGTGTGCCAGCACCTAGGGAAATCTATCAAACCTATACATTTTTGAAAACTAGACACCCAGGGAAATTCAGGATGGGGTGACTTGACTGCCTACCACCAGGTTTTGTTATGCAAAATCCCTTGCAAAGCAAAGAATTTGACAAAAAAAACACATTTTCCTCACATTTCTGTGGAGGAGAGTTATGGAATCTGCGTGGATCAACAAATTTCTACCCACCCAGCGTTCCCCCTGGTCTCACGAATAAAATAGTACCTCAATTGCGTGGTTAGGCATAGTGGCTGCGACATGAAACAGCGCAAAACGCAACATGGTCGCACCTCAATTTCCCAGTGAAATCTTGCCTTTTTTGGACAAAAAGACTACCTTTTGTTATTGATCCCTAGCTCTGCCAGCACCTAGGGAAACCTTGCAAACCTATACATTTTTAAAAAGTAGACACCCATGGAAATTCAGGATGGGGTGACTCGTCTGCCTACTCCCAGATTTTGTTACCCAGAATCCCTTGCAAAGCTAAGAATTTGACAAAAAAAGAAAACATTTTCCTCACATTTCTGTGGTGGAAAGTTCTGGAATCTGCGTGGATCAACAAATTTCCACCCACCCAGCGTTTCCCCAGGTCTCACAAAAAAAATGGTACCTCACTTGCGTGGGTAGGCATAGTGGCTGCGACATGAAACAGCGCAAAATGCAACATGGTCGCACCTCAATTTCCCAGTGAAATCTTGCCCATTTTGGACAAAAAGACTACCTTTTGTGTTTGAGCCCTAGCTCTGCCAGCACCTAGGGCAACCTAGCCAACCTATACATTTTTAAAAACTAGACACCCAGGGGAATTTGGGATGGGGTGACTCGTCTGCCTACCCCCAGGTTTTGTTACCCAGGATCCCTTGCAAACCTAAGGATTTGACAAAAAAACACATTTTCCTCACATTTCTGTGGTGGAAAGTTCTGGAATGAACGTGGATCAACAAATTTCTACCCACCCAGCTTTCCCCCAGGTCTCCCAAAATAAATGGTACCTCACTTGTGTGGGTAGGCATAGTGGCTGCGACATAAAACAGTGCAAAACGCAACATGGTCGCACCTCAATTTCCCTTTGAAATCTTGCCCATTTTTGACAAAAAGACTACCTTTTGTTTTTGAGCCCTAGGTCTGCCAGCACCTAGAGAAATCTATCAAACCTATACATTTTGGAAAGCTAGACACCCAGGGGAATTCAGGATGGGGTGACTCGTCTGCCTACCCCCAGGTTTTGTTACCCAGGATCCCTTGCAAACCTGAGAATTTGACAAAAAAAACACATTTTCCTCATATTTCTGTGGTGGAAAGTTCTGGAATCTGCGTGGATCAACAAATTTCCAGCCACCCAGCTTACCCCCAGGTCTCCCAAAAAAAATGGTACCTCACTTGTGTGGGTAGGCATAGTGGCTGCGACATAAAACAGCGCAAAACGCAACATGGTCGCACCTCAATTTCCCAGTGAAATCTTGCCCATTTTGGACAAAAAGACGACCTTTTGTTTTTGAGCCCTAGGTCTGCCAGCACCTAGGGAAATCTATCAAACCTATACATTTTTGAAATTTAGACACCCAGGGAAATTCAGGATGGGTTACTTGACTGCCTACCACCAGGTTTTGTTACGCAAAATCCCTTGCAAAGTAAAGAATTTGACAAAAAAAACACATTTTCCTCACATTTCTGTGGAGGAAAGTTCTGGAATCTGCGTGGATCAACAAATTTCCACCCACCCAGCGTTTCCCCAGGTCTCACAAAGAAAATGGTACCTCACTTGCGTGGGTAGGCATAGTGGCTGCGACATGAAACAGCGCAAAACGCAACATGGTCGCACCTCAATTTCCCAGTGAAATCTTGCCTTTTTTGGACAAAAAGACTACCTTTTGTTTTTGATCCCTAGCTCTGCCAGCACCTAGGGAAACCTAGCAAACCTATACAGTTTTAAAAAGTAGACACCCATGGAAATTCAGGGTGGGGTGACTCGTCTGCCTACTCCCAGGTTTTGTTACCCAGAATCCCTTGCAAAGCTAAGAATTTGACAAAAAAAGAAAACATTTTCCTCACATTTCTGTGGTGGAAAGTTCTGGAATCTGCGTGGATCAACAAATTTCCACCCACCCAGCGTTTCCCCAGGTCTCACCAAAAAAATGGTACCTCACTTGCGTGGGTAGGCATAGTGGCTGGGACATGAAACAGCGCAAAACGCAATGTGGTCGCACCTCAATTTCCCAGTGAAATCTTGCCCTTTTTGGAGAAAAAGACTACCTTTTGTTTTTGAGCCCTAGGTCTGCCAGCACCTAGGGAAACCTAGCAAACCTATACATTTTTGAAAGTAGAAACCCAGGGAAAATCAGGATGGGGTGACTCGACTGCCTACCACCAGGTTTTGTTACCCAGAATCCCTTGCAATGCTAAGAATGTGACAAAAAAACACATTTTCCTTACATTTCTGTGGTGGAAAGTTCTGGAATCTGCGTGGATCAACAAATTTCCACCCACCCAGTGTTCCCCCAGGTCTCCCGAAAAAAATGGTACCTCACTTGCGTGGGTAGGCATAGTGGCTGCGACATGAAGCAGCACAAAACGCAATGTGGTCGCACCTCAATTTCCCAGTGAAATCTTGCGCTTTTTGGACAAAGAGACTACCTTTTGTTTTTGAGCCCTAGCTCTACCAGCACCAAGGGAAACCTAGCAAACATATACATTTTTTAAAACTAGACACCCAGGGAAATTCAGGATGGGGTGACTCGTCTGCCTACCCCCAGGTTTTGTTACCCAGAATCCCTTGCAAATCTAAATATTTGAGAAAAAAAACACATTTTCCTCACATTTCTGTTTTGGTAAGTTCTGGAATCTGCGTGGATCAACAAATTTCCACGCACCCAGCGTTTCCCCAGGACTCCTGAAATAATTGGTTCCTCACTTGCGTGGGTAGGCATAGTGGCTGCGACATGAAACAGCGCAAAACGCAACATGGTCGCACCACAATTTCCCAGTGAAATCTTGCCCTTTTTGGACAAAAAGACTACCTTTAGTTTTTGAGCCCTAGCTCTGCCAGCACCTAGGGAAACCTAGCCAACCTATACATTTTTGAAAACTAGACACCGAGGGGAATTCAGGATGGGGTGACTCGTCTACCTACCCCCAGGTTTTATTACCCAGGATCCCTTGCAAACCTAAGAATTTAACAAAAAAAACACATTTTCCTCACATTTCTGTGGTGGTAAGTTCTGGAATCTGTGTGGATCAGCAAATTTCCACTCACCCAGCGTTCCCCCAGGACTCCTGAAAAAAATGGTACCTCACTTGTGTGGGTAGGCATAGTGGCTGCGACATGAAACAGCGCAAAAAGCAACATGGTCGCACCTCAATTTCCCAGTGAAATCTTGCCCTTTTTGGACAAAAAGACTACCTTTGGTTTTTGAGCCCTAGCTCTGCCAGCAACTAGGGGAACCTAGCAAACCTATACATTTTTAAAAACTAGACACCCTGGGGAATTCAGGATGGGGTAACTCGTCTGCCTACCCCCAGGTTTTGTTACCCAGAATCCCTTGCAAACCTAACAATTTGACAAATAATACTAATTTTCCTCACATTTCTGTGGTGGAAAGTTCTGGAATCTGCGTGGATCAACAAATTTCCACTCACCCAGCGTTCTCCCAGATCTCCTAAAAAAATGGTACCTCACTTGCGTTGTTAGGCATAGTGGCTGCGACATGAAACAGCGAAAAACGCAACATGGTCGCACCTCAATTTCCCAGTGAAATCTTGCCCTTTTTGGACAAAAAGACTACCTTTTGTTTTTGAGCCCTAGCTCTTCCAGCACCTGGGGAAAGCTAGCAAACCTATACATTTTTTAAAAGTAGACACGCAGGCAAATTCAGGATGGGGTGACTTGTCTGCCTGCACCCAGGTTTTGTTACCCAGAATCCCTTGCAAAGCTAAGAATTTGACAACAAAAAAAAAATTTTCCTCATATTTCTGTGGTGGAAAGTTCTGGAATCTGCGTGGATCAACACATTTCCACTCACCCAGCGTTCCCCCAGGTCTCCCAAAAAAAATGGTACCTCACTTGCGTTGTTAGGCATAGTGGCTGCGACATGAAACAGCGCAAAACGCAACGTGGTTGCACCTCAATTTCACAGTGAAATCTTGTGCTTTTTGGACAAAGAGACTACCTTTTGTTTTTGAGCCCTAGCTCTGCCAGCACCTATGGAAACCTAGCAAACCTATACATTTTTGAAAACTAGACACCCAGGGAAATTTAGGATGGGGTGACTCGACTGCCTAACACCAGGTTTTGTTACCCAGAATCCCTTGCAAATCAAAGAATTAGACAAAAAAAAACATTTTCCTCACATTTCTGTGGTGGAAAGTTCTGGAATGTACGTGGATCAACAAATTTCTACACACCCAGCTTTCCCCCAGGTCTCCTAAAAATAATGGTACCTCACTTGTGTGGGTAGGCATAGTGGCTGCAACATGAAACAGCGCAAAACGCAACGTGGTTGCACCTCAATTTCACAGTGAAATCTTGCGCTTTTTGGACAAAGAGACTGCCTTTTGTTTTTGAGCCCTAGCTCTGCCAGCACCTATGTAAACCTAGCAAACCTATACATTTTTAAAAACTAGACACCCAGGGGAATTTAGGATGGGGTGACTCGTCTGCCTACCCCCAGGTTTTGCTACCCAGAATCCCCTGCAAACCTAAATATTTGACCAAAAAAACACATTTTCCTCACATTTCTGTGGTGGAAAGTTCTGGAATCTGCGTGGATCAACAAATTTCCACCCACCCAACGTTCCCCCAGGTCTCCCAAAAAAAATGGTACCTCACTTGCGTTGTTAGGCATAGTGGCTGCGACATGAAACAGCGCAAAACGCAATGTGGTCGCACCTCAATTTCCCAGTGAAATCTTGCCCTTTTTGGAGAAAAAGACTACCTTTTGTTTTTGAGCCCTAGCTCTGCCAGCACCTAGGGAAACCTAGCCAACCTATACATTTTTGAAAACTAGACACCCAGGAAAATTCAGGATGGGGTGACTCGTCTGCCTACCCCCAGGTTTTGTTACCCAGGATCCCTTGCAAAGCAAAGAATTTGACAAAAAAAAAAATATTTTCCTCATATTTCTGTGGTGGAAAGTTCTAGAATCTGTGTAGATCAACAAATTTCCACCCACCCAGCATTCCCCTAGATCTCCCAAAAAAATTGTACCTCACTTGCGTAGGTAGGCATAGTGGCTGCGACATTAAACAGCGGAAAACGCAATGTGGTTGCACCTCAATTTCCCAGTGAAATCTTGCCCTTTTTGGAGAAAAAGACTACCTTTTGTTTTTGAGCCCTAGCTCTGCCAGCACCCAGGGAAACCTAGCAAACCTATACATTTTTTAAAGCTAGACACCCAGGTAAATTCAGGATGGGGTGACTCGACTGCCTACCACCAGGTTTTGTTACCCAGAATTCCTTGCAAAGCTAAGAATATGACAAAATAACATATTTTCCTTACATTTCTGTGGTAAAAAGTTCTGGAATCTGCATGGATCAACAAATTTCCCCCCACCCAGTGTTCCCCCAGGTCTCCCGAAAATAATGATACCTCACTTGCGTGGGTAGGCATAGTGGCTGTGACATGAAGCAGCGCAAAACGCAACATGGTCGCACCTCAATTTCCCAGTGAAATCTTGCCCTTTTTGGACAAAAAGACTACCTTTTGTTTTTGAGCCCTAGCTCTGCCAGCACCTGGAGAAACCTAGCAAACCTATAAATTTTGAAAAGTAGACACCCAGGCAAATTCAGGATGGGGTGACTCGTCTGCCTACCCCCAGGTTTTGTTACCCATAATCCCTTGCAAAGCTAAGAATTTGACAAAAAAAACCATTTTCCTCATATTTCTGTGGTGAAAAGTTCTGGAATCTGCATGGATCAACAAATTTCCACCCACCCAGCGTTCCCCCAGGTCTCCCAAAAAAAATGGTACCTCACTTGCGTTGTTAGGCATAGTGGCTGCTACATGAAACAGCGCAAAACGCAACGTGGTTGCACCTCAATTTCACAGTGAAATCTTGCCCATTTTGGACAAAAAGACTACCTTTTGTTTTTTAGCTCTAACTCTGCCAGCACCTAGGGAAACCTAGCCAACCTATACATTTTTGAAAACCTGACACCCAGGGGAATTCAGGATGGGGTGACTCGTCTGCCTACCCCCAGGTTTTGTTACCCAGGATCCCTTGCAAACCTAGGAATTTGACAATAAAACACATTTTCCTCACATTTCTGTGGTGGAAAGTTCTGGAATGTACGTGGATCAACAAATTTCTACCCACCCAGATTTCCCCCAGGTCTCCCAAAATAAATGGTACCTCACTTGTGTGGGTAGGCATAGTGGCTGCGACATAAAACAGTGCAAAACGCAACATGGTCGCACCTCAATTTCCCTTTGAAATCTTGCCCATTTTTGACAAAAAGACTACCTTTTGTTTTTGAGCCCTAGGTCTGCCAGCACCTAGAGAAATCTATCAAACCTATACATTTTGGAAAGCTAGACACCCAGGGGAATTCAGGATGGGGTGACTCGTCTGCCTACCCCCAGGTTTTGTTACCCAGGATCCCTTGCAAACCTGAAAATTTGACCAAAAAAACACATTTTCCTCATATTTCTGTGGTGGAAAGTTCTGGAATCTGCGTGGATCAACAAATTTCCAGCCACCCAGCTTTCCCCCAGGTCTCCCAAAAAAAATGGTACCTCACTTGTGTGGGTAGGCATAGTGGCTGCGACATAAAACAGCGCAAAACGCAACATGGTCGCACCTCAATTTCCCAGTGAAATCTTGCCCATTTTGGACAAAAAGACGACCTTTTGTTTTTGAGCCCTAGGTCTGCCAGCACCTAGGGAAATCTATCAAACCTATACATTTTTGAAATTTAGACACCCAGGGAAATTCAGGATGGGTTACTTGACTGCCTACCACCAGGTTTTGTTACGCAAAATCCCTTCCAAAGTAAAGAATTTGACAAAAAAAACACATTTTCCTCACATTTCTGTGGAGGAAAGTTCTGGAATCTGCGTGGATCAACAAATTTCTACCCACCCAGCGTTCCCCCAGGTCTCACGAAAAAAATAGTACCTCACATGCGTGGTTAGGCATAGTGGCTGCGACATGAAACAGCGCAAAACGCAACATGGTCGCACCTCAATTTCCCAGTGAAATCTTGCCTTTTTTGGACAAAAAGACTACCTTTTGTTTTTGATCCCTAGCTCTGCCAGCACCTAGGGAAACCTAGCAAACCTATACAGTTTTAAAAAGTAGACACCCATGGAAATTCAGGGTGGGGTGACTCGTCTGCCTACTCCCAGGTTTTGTTACCCAGAATCCCTTGCAAAGCTAAGAATTTGACAAAAAAAGAAAACATTTTCCTCACATTTCTGTGGTGGAAAGTTCTGGAATCTGCGTGGATCAACAAATTTCCACCCACCCAGCGTTTCCCCAGGTCTCACCAAAAAAATGGTACCTCACTTGCGTGGGTAGGCATAGTGGCTGGGACATGAAACAGCGCAAAACGCAATGTGGTCGCACCTCAATTTCCCAGTGAAATCTTGCCCTTTTTGGAGAAAAAGACTACCTTTTGTTTTTGAGCCCTAGGTCTGCCAGCACCTAGGGAAACCTAGCAAACCTATACATTTTTGAAAGTAGAAACCCAGGGGAAATCAGGATGGGGTGACTCGACTGCCTACCACCAGGTTTTGTTACCCAGAATCCCTTGCAAAGCTAAGAATGTGACAAAAAAACACATTTTCCTTACATTTCTGTGGTGGAAAGTTCTGGAATCTGTGTGGATCAACAAATTTCCACCCACCCAGTGTTCCCCCAGGTCTCCCAAAAAAAATGGTACCTCACTTGCGTGGGTAGGCATAGTGGCTGCGACATGAAGCAGCACAAAACGCAACATGGTCGCACCTCAATTTCCCAGTGAAATCTTGCGCTTTTTGGACAAAGAGACTACCTTTTGTTTTTGAGCCCTAGCTCTACCAGCACCAAGGGAAACCTAGCAAACCTATTCATTTTTTAAAACTAGACACCCAGGGACATTCAGGATGGGGTGACTCGTCTGCCTACCCCCAGGTTTTGTTACCCAGAATCCCTTGCAAATCTAAATATTTGAGAAAAAAAACACATTTTCCTCACATTTCTGTTTTGGTAAGTTCTGGAATCTGCGTGGATCAACAAATTTCCACGCACCCAGCGTTTCCCCAGGACTCCTGAAATAAATGGTTCCTCACTTGCGTGGGTAGGCATAGTGGCTGCGACATGAAACAGCGCAAAACGCAACATGGTCGCACCACAATTTCCCAGTGAAATCTTGCCCCTTTTGGACAAAAAGACTACCTTTAGTTTTTGAGCCCTAGCTCTGCCAGCACCTAGGGAAACCTAGCCAACCTATACATTTTTGAAAACTAGACACCGAGGGGAATTCAGGATGGGGTGACTCGTCTACCTACCCCCAGGTTTTATTACCCAGGATCCCTTGCAAACCTAAGAATTTAACAAAAAAAACACATTTTCCTCACATTTCTGTGGTGGTAAGTTCTGGAATCTGTGTGGATCAGCAAATTTCCACTCACCCAGCGTTCCCCCAGGACTCCTGAAAAAAATGGTACCTCACTTGTGTGGGTAGGCATAGTGGCTGCGACATGAAACAGCGCAAAAAGCAACATGGTCGCACCTCAATTTCCCAGTGAAATCTTGCCCTTTTTGGACAAAAAGACTACCTTTGGTTTTTGAGCCCTAGCTCTGCCAGCAACTAGGGAAACCTAGCAAACCTATACATTTTTAAAAACTAGACACCCTGGGGAATTCAGGATGGGGTAACTCGTCTGCCTACCCCCAGGTTTTGTTACCCAGAATCCCTTGCAAACCTAACAATTTGACAAATAATACTAATTTTCCTCACATTTCTGTGGTGGAAAGTTCTGGAATCTGCGTGGATCAACAAATTTCCACTCACCCAGCGTTCCCCCAGATCTCCGAAAAAATGGTACCTCACTTGCGTTGTTAGGCATAGTGGCTGCGACATGAAACAGCGAGAAACGCAACATGGTCGCACCTCAATTTCCCAGTGAAATCTTGCCCTTTTTGGACTAAAAGACTACCTTTTGTTTTTGAGCCCTAGCTCTTCCAGCACCTGGGGAAAGCTAGCAAACCTATACATTTTTTAAAAGTAGACACGCAGGCAAATTCAGGATGGGGTGACTTGTCTGCCTACACCCAGGTTTTGTTACCCAGAATCCCTTGCAAAGCTAAGAATTTGACAAAAAAAAAACATTTTCCTCATATTTCTGTGGTGGAAAGTTCTGGAATCTGCGTGGATCAACACATTTCCACTCACCCAGCGTTCCCCCAGGTCTCCCAAAAAAAATGGTACCTCACTTGCGTTGTTAGGCATAGTGGCTGCGACATGAAACAGCGCAAAACGCAATGTGGTTGCACCTCAATTTCACAGTGAAATCTTGCGCTTTTTGGACAAAGAGACTACCTTTTGTTTTTGAGCCCTAGCTCTGCCAGCACCTATGGAAACCTAGCAAACCTATACATTTTTGAAAACTAGACACCCAGGGAAATTTAGGATGGGGTGACTCGACTGCCTACCACCAGGTTTTGTTACCCAGAATCCCTTGCAAATCAAAGAATTAGTCAAAAAAACACATTTTCCTCACATTTCTGTGGTGGAAAGTTCTGGAATGTACGTGGATCAACAAATTTCTACACACCCAGCTTTCCCCCAGGTCTCCTAAAAATAATGGTACCTCACTTGTGTGGGTAGGCATAGTGGCTGCAACATGAAACAGCGCAAAACGCAACGTGGTTGCACCTCAATTCACAGTGAAATCTTGCGCTTTTTGGACAAAGAGACTACCTTTTGTTTTTGAGCCCTAGCTCTGCCAGCACCTATGTAAACCTAGCAAACCTATACATTTTTAAAAACTAGACACCCAGGGGAATTTAGGATGGGGTGACTCGTCTGCCTACCCCCAGGTTTTGCTACCCAGAATCCCCTGCAAACCTAAATATTTGACCAAAAAAAACACATTTTCCTCACATTTCTGTGGTGGAAAGTTCTGGAATCTGCGTGGATCAACACATTTCCACCCACCCAACGTTCCCCCAGGTCTCCCAAAAAAAATGGTACCTCACTTGCGTTGTTAGGCATAGTGGCTGCGACATGAAACAGCGCAAAACGCAATGTGGTCGCACCTCAATTTCCCAGTGAAATCTTGCCCTTTTTGGAGAAAAAGACTACCTTTTGTTTTTGAGCCCTAGCTCTGCCAGCACCTAGGGAAACCTAGCCAACCTATACATTTTTGAAAACTAGACACCCAGGAAAATTCAGGATGGGGTGACTCGTCTGCCTACCCCCAGGTTTTGTTACCCAGGATCCCTTGCAAAGCAAAGAATTTGACAAAAAAAAAATATTTTCCTCATATTTCTGTGGTGGAAAGTTCTAGAATCTGTGTAGATCAACAAATTTCCACCCACCCAGCATTCCCCTAGATCTCCCAAAAAAAATGGTACCTCACTTGCGTAGGTAGGCATAGTGGCTGCGACATTAAACAGCGGAAAACGCAATGTGGCTGCACCTCAATTTCCCAGTGAAATCTTGCCCTTTTTGGAGAAAAAGACTACCTTTAGTTTTTGAGCCCTAGCTCTGCCAGCACCTAGGGAAACCTAGCAAACCTATACATTTTTCAAAGCTAGACACCCAGGGAAATTCAGGATGGGGTGACTCGACTGCCTACCACCAGGTTTTGTTACCCAGAATTCCTTGCAAAGCTAAGAATTTGACAAAATAACATATTTTCCTTACATTTCTGTGGTAAAAAGTTCTGGAATCTGCGTGGATCAACAAATTTCCACCCACCCAGTGTTCCCCCAGGTCTCCCGAAAATAATGATACCTCACTTGCGTGGGTAGGCATAGTGGCTGTGACATGAAGCAGCGCAAAATGCAACATGGTCGCACCTCAATTTCCCAGTGAAATCTTGCCCTTTTTGGACAAAAAGACTACCTTTTGTTTTTGAGCCCTAGCTCTGCCAGCACCTGGAGAAACCTAGCAAACCTATAAATTTTGAAAAGTAGACACCCAGGCAAATTCAGGATGGGGTGACTCGTCTGCCTACCCCCAGGTTTTGTTACCCATAATCCCTTGCAAAGCTAAGAATTTGACAAAAAAAAACATTTTCCTCATATTTCTGTGGTGAAAAGTTCTGGAATCTGCGTGGATCAACAAAGTTCCACCCACCCAGCGTTCCCCCAGGTCTCCCAAAAAAATGGTACCTCACTTGCGTTGTTAGGCATAGTGGCTGCTACATGAAACAGCGCAAAACGCAATGTGGTTGCACCTCAATTTCCCAGTGAAATCTTGCCCTTTTTGGAGAAAAAGACTACCTTTTGTTTTTTAGCTCTAACTCTGCCAGCACCTAGGGAAACCTAGCCAACCTATACATTTTTGAAAACTAGACACCCAGGGGAATTCAGGATGGGGTGACTCGTCTGCCTACCCCCAGGTTTTGTTACCCAGGATCCCTTGCAAACCTAAGACTTTGACAAAAAAACACATTTTCCTCACATTTCTGTGGTGGAAAGTTCTGGAATGTACGTGGATCAACAAATTTCTACCCACCCAGCTTTCCCCCAGGTCTCCCAAAATAAATGGTACCTCACTTGTGTGGGTAGGCATAGTGGCTGCGACATAAAACAGCGCAAAACGCAACATGGTCGCACCTCAATATCCCAGTGAAATCTTGCCCATTTTGGACAAAAAGACTACCTTTTGTTTTTGAGCCCTAGGTCTGCCAGCACCTAGGGAAATCTATCAAACCTATACATCTTGGAAAGCTAGACACCCAGGTGAATTCAGGATGGGGTGACTCGTCTGCCTACCCCCAGGTTTTGTTACCCAGGATCCCTTGCAAACCTAAGAATTTGACTAAAAAAACACATTTTCCTCATATTTCTGTGGTGGAAAGTTCTGGAATCTGCGTGGATCAACAAATTTCCACCCACCCAGCTTTCCCCCAGGTCTCCCAAAAAAAATGGTACCTCACTTGTGTGGGTAGGCATAGTGGCTGCGACATAAAACAGCGCAAAACGCAACATGGTCGCACCTCAATTTCCCAGTGAAATCTTGCCCATTTTGGACAAAAAGACGACCTTTTGTTTTTGAGCCCTAGGTCGCCAGCACCTAGGGAAATCTATCAAACCTATACATTTTTGAAAACTAGACACCCAGGGAAATTCAGGATGGGGTGACTTGACTGCCTACCACCAGGTTTTGTTACGCAAAATCCCTTGCAAAGCAAAGAATTTGACAAAACAAACACATTTTCCTCACATTTCTGTGGAGGAAAGTTCTGGAATCTGCGTGGATCAACAAATTTCTACCCACCCAGCGTTCCCCCTGGTCTCACGAATAAAATAGTACCTCACTTGCGTGGTTAGGCATAGTGGCTGCGACATGAAACAGTGCAAAACGCAACATGGTCGCACCTCAATTTCCCAGTGAAATCTTGCCTTTTTTGGAAAAAAAGACTACCTTTTGTTTTTGATCCCTAGCTCTGCCAGCACCTAGGGAAACCTTGCAAACCTATACATTTTTAAAAAGTAGACACCCCTGGAAATTCAGCATGGGGTGACTCGTCTGCCTACTCCCAGGTTTTGTTAGCCAGAATCCCTTGCAAAGCTAAGAATTTGACAAAAAAAGAAAACATTTTCCTCACATTTCTGTGGTGGAAAGTTCTGGAATCTGCGTGGATCAACAAATTTCCACCCACCCAGCATTTCCCCAGGTCTCACAAAAAAAATGGTACCTCACCTGCGTGGGTAGGCATAGTGGCTGCGACATGAAACAGCGCAAAATGCAACATGGTCGCACCTCAATTTCCCAGTGAAATCTTGCCCTTTTTGGAGAAAAAGACTACCTTTTGTTTTTGAGCCCTAGCTCTGCCAGCACCTAGGGAAACCTAGCCAACCTATACATTTTTGAAAACTAGACACCCAGGAAAATTCAGGATGGGGTGACTCGTCTGCCTACCCCCAGGTTTTGTTACCCAGGATCCCTTGCAAAGCAAAGAATTTGACAAAAAAAAAATATTTTCCTCATATTTCTGTGGTGGAAAGTTCTAGAATCTGTGTAGATCAACAAATTTCCACCCACCCAGCATTCCCCTAGATCTCCCAAAAAAAATGGTACCTCACTTGCGTAGGTAGGCATAGTGGCTGCGACATTAAACAGCGGAAAATGCAATGTGGCTGCACCTCAATTTCCCAGTGAAATCTTGCCCTTTTTGGAGAAAAAGACTACCTTTAGTTTTTGAGCCCTAGCTCTGCCAGCACCTAGGGAAACCTAGCAAACCTATACATTTTTCAAAGCTAGACACCCAGGGAAATTCAGGATGGGGTGACTCGACTGCCTACCACCAGGTTTTGTTACCCAGAATTCCTTGCAAAGCTAAGAATTTGACAAAATAACATATTTTCCTTACATTTCTGTGGTAAAAAGTTCTGGAATCTGCGTCAATCAACAAATTTCCACCCACCCAGTGTTCCCCCAGGTCTCCCGAAAATAATGATACCTCACTTGCGTGGGTAGGCATAGTGGCTGTGACATGAAGCAGCGCAAAATGCAACATGGTCGCACCTCAATTTCCCAGTGAAATCTTGCCCTTTTTGGACAAAAAGACTACCTTTTGTTTTTGAGCCCTAGCTCTGCCAGCACCTGGAGAAACCTAGCAAACCTATAAATTTTGAAAAGTAGACACCCAGGCAAATTCAGGATGGGGTGACTCGTCTGCCTACCCCCAGGTTTTGTTACCCATAATCCCTTGCAAAGCTAAGAATTTGACAAAAAAAAACATTTTCCTCATATTTCTGTGGTGAAAAGTTCTGGAATCTGCGTGGATCAACAAAGTTCCACCCACCCAGCGTTCCCCCAGGTCTCCCAAAAAAAATGGTACCTCACTTGCGTTGTTAGGCATAGTGGCTGCTACATGAAACAGCGCAAAACGCAATGTGGTTGCACCTCAATTTCCCAGTGAAATCTTGCCCTTTTTGGAGAAAAAGACTACCTTTTGTTTTTTAGCTCTAACTCTGCCAGCACCTAGGGAAACCTAGCCAACCTATACATTTTTGAAAACTAGACACCCAGGGGAATTCAGGATGGGGTGACTCGTCTGCCTACCCCCAGGTTTTGTTACCCAGGATCCCTTGCAAACCTAAGACTTTGACAAAAAAACACATTTTCCTCACATTTCTGTGGTGGAAAGTTCTGGAATGTACGTGGATCAACAAATTTCTACCCACCCAGCTTTCCCCCAGGTCTCCCAAAATAAATGGTACCTCACTTGTGTGGGTAGGCATAGTGGCTGCGACATAAAACAGCGCAAAACGCAACATGGTCGCACCTCAATATCCCAGTGAAATCTCGCCCATTTTGGACAAAAAGACTACCTTTTGTTTTTGAGCCCTAGGTCTGCCAGCACCTAGGGAAATCTATCAAACCTATACATCTTGGAAAGCTAGACACCCAGGGAAATTCAGGATGGGGTGACTTGACTGCCTACCACCAGGTTTTGTTACGCAAAATCCCTTGCAAAGCAAAGAATTTGACAAAACAAACACATTTTCCTCACATTTCTGTGGAGGAAAGTTCTGGAATCTGCGTGGATCAACAAATTTCTACCCACCCAGCGTTCCCCCTGGTCTCACGAATAAAATAGTACCTCACTTGCGTGGTTAGGCATAGTGGCTGCGACATGAAACAGTGCAAAACGCAACATGGTCGCACCTCAATTTCCCAGTGAAATCTTGCCTTTTTTGGAAAAAAAGACTACCTTTTGTTTTTGATCCCTAGCTCTGCCAGCACCTAGGGAAACCTTGCACACCTATACATTTTTAAAAAGTAGACACCCCTGGAAATTCAGCATGGGGTGACTCGTCTGCCTACTCCCAGGTTTTGTTAGCCAGAATCCCTTGCAAAGCTAAGAATTTGACAAAAAAAGAAAACATTTTCCTCACATTTCTGTGGTGGAAAGTTCTGGAATCTGCGTGGATCAACAAATTTCCACCCACCCAGCATTTCCCCAGGTCTCACAAAAAAAATGGTACCTCACCTGCGTGGGTAGGCATAGTGGCTGCGACATGAAACAGCGCAAAATGCAACATGGTCGCACCTCAATTTCCCAGTGAAATCTTGCCCATTTTGGACAAAAAGACTACCTTTTGTTTTTGAGCCCTAGCTCTGCCAGCACCTAGGGAAACCTAGCCAACCTATACATTTTCGAAAACTAGACACCCAGGGAAATTCGGGATGGGGTGACTCGTCTGCCTACCCCCAGGTTTTGTTACCCAGGATCCCTTGCAAACCTAAGAATTTGACAAAAAAAACACATTTTCCTCACATTTCTGTGGTGGAAAGTTCTGGAATGAACGTGGATCAACAAATTTCTACCCACCCAGCGTTCCCCCTGGTCTCACGAATAAAATAGTACCTCACTTGCGTGGTTAGGCATAGTGGCTGCGACATGAAACAGCGCAAAACGCAACATGGTCGCACCTCAATTTCCCAGTGAAATCTTGCCTTTTTTGGAAAAAAAGACTACCTTTTGTTTTTGATCCCTAGCTCTGCCAGCACCTAGGGAAACCTTGCAAAACTATACATTTTTAAAAAGTAGACACCCCTGGAAATTCAGGATGGGGTGACTCGTCTGCCTACTCCCAGGTTTTGTTACCCAGAATCCCTTGCAAAGCTAAGAATTTGACAAAAAAAGAAAACATTTTCCTCACATTTCTGTGGTGGAAAGTTCTGGAATCTGCGTGGATCAACAAATTTCCACCCACCCAGCATTTCCCCAGGTCTCACAAAAAAAATGGTACCTCACTTGCGTGGGTAGGCATAGTGGCTGCGACATGAAACAGCGCAAAATGCAACATGGTCGCACCTCAATTTCCCAGTGAAATCTTGCCCATTTTGGACAAAAAGACTACCTTTTGTTTTTGAGCCCTAGCTCTGCCAGCACCTAGGGAAACCTAGCCAACCTATACATTTTCGAAAACTAGACACCCAGGGGAATTCGGGATGGGGTTACTCGTCTGCCTACCCCCAGGTTTTGTTACCCAGGATCCCTTGCAAACCTAAGAATTTGACAAAAAAAACACATTTTCCTCACATTTCTGTGGTGGAAAGTTCTGGAATGAACGTGGATCAACAAATTTCTACCCACCCAGCTTTCCCCCAGGTCTCCCAAAATAAATGGTACCTCACTTGTGTGGGTAGGCATAGTGGCTGCGACATAAAACAGTGCAAAACGCAACATGGTCGCACCTCAATTTCAAAGTGAAATCTTGCCCATTTTGGACAAAAAGACTACCTTTTGTTTTTGAGCCCTAGGTCTGCCAGCACCTAGGGAAATCTATCAAACCTATACATTTTGGAAAGCTAGACACCCAGGGGAATTCAGGATGGGGTGACTCGTCTGCCTACCCCCAGGTTTTGTTACGCAAAATCCCTTGCAAAGCAAAGAATTTGACAAAAAAAACACAGTTTCTTCACATTTCTGTGGAGGAAAGTTCTGGAATCTACGTGGATCAACAAATTTCTACCCACCCAGCGTTCCCCCAGGTCTCACGAAAAAAATAGTACCTCGAATGCGTGATTAGGCATAGTGTCTGCGACATGAAACAGCGCAAAACGCAACATGGTCGCACCTCAATTTCCCAGTGAAATCTTGCCTTTTTTGGACAAAAAGATTACCTTTTGTTTTTGATCCCTAGCTCTGCCAGCACCTGGGGAAACCTAGCAAACCTATACATTTTTAAAAAGTAGACACCCATGGAAATTCAGGATGGGGTGACTCGTCTGCCTACTCCCAGGTTTTGTTACCCAGAATCCCTTGCAAAGCTAAGAATTTGACAAAAAAAGAAAACATTTTCCTCACATTTCTGTGGTGGAAAGTTCTGGAATCTGCGTGGATCAACAAATTTCCACCCACCCAGCGTTTCCCCAGGTCTCACAAAAAAAATGGTTCCTCACTTGCGTGGGTAGGCATAGTGGCTGTGACATGAAACAGCGCAAAACGCAACATGGTCGCACCACAATTTCCCAGTGAAATCTTGCCCTTTTTGGACAAAAAGACTACCTTTTGTTTTTGAGCCCTAGCTCTGCCAGCACCTAGGGAAACCTAGCCAACCTATACATTTTTGAAAACTAGACACCGAAGGAAATTCAGGATGGGGTGACTCGTCTACCTACCCCCAGGTTTTATTACCCAGGATCCCTTGCAAACCTAAGAATTTAATTAAAAAAACACATTTTCCTCACATTTCTGCGGTGGTAAGTTCTGGAATCTGTGTGGATCAGCAAATTTCCACTCACCCAGCGTTCCCCCAGGACTCCTGAAAAAAATGGTACCTCACTTGCGTGGGTAGGCATAGTGGCTGCGACATGAAACAGCGCAAAAAGCAACATGGTCGCACCTCAATTTCCCAGTGAAATCTTGCCCTTTTTGGACAAAAAGACTACCTTTGGTTTTTGAGCCCTATCTCTCTGCCAGCAACTAGGGAAACCTAGCAAACTTATACATTTTTAAAAACTAGACCCCCTGGGGAATTCAGGATGGGGTGACTCGTCTGCCTACCCCCAGGTTTTGTTACCCAGAATCCCTTGCAAACCTAACAATTTGACAAATAATACTAATTTTCCTCACATTTCTGTGGTGGAAAGTTCTGGAATCTGCGTGGATCAACAAATTTCCACTCACCCAGCGTTTCCCCAGATCTCCTAAAAAAAATGGTACCTCACTTGCGTTGTTAGGCATAGTGGCTGCGACATGAAACAGCGAAAAACGCAACATGGTCGCACCTCAATTTCCCAGTGAAATCTTGCCCTTTTTGGACAAAAAGACTACCTTTTGTTTTTGAGCCCTAGCTCTTCCAGCACCTGGGGAAAGCTAGCAAACCTATACATTTTTGAAAAGTAGACACCCAGGCAAATTCAGGATGGGGTGACTCGTCTGCCTACACCCAGGTTTTGTTACCCAGAATCCCTTGCAAAGCTAAGAATTTGACAACAAAAAAAACATTTTCCTCATATTTCTGTGGTGGAAAGTTCTGGAATCTGCGTGGATCAACACATTTCTACTTGCCCAGCGTTCCCCCAGGTCTCCCAAAAAAAATGGTACCTCACTTGCGTTGTTAGGCATAGTGGCTGCGACATGAAACAGCGCAAAACGCAACGTGGTTGCACCTCAATTTCACAGTGAAATCTTGCGCTTTTTGGACAAAGAGACTACCTTTTGTTTTTGAGCCCTAGCTCTGCCAGCACCTATGGAAACCTAGCCAACCTATACATTTTTGAAAACTAGACACCCAGGGAAATTTAGGATGGGGTGACTCGACTGCCTACCACCAGGTTTGTTACCCAGAATCCCTTGCAAATCAAAGAATTAGACAAAAAAAACAAATTTTCCTCACATTTCTGTGGTGGAAAGTTCTGGAATGTACGTGGATTAACAAAGTTCTACACACCCAGCTTTCCCCCAGGTCTCCTGAAAAAAATGGTACCTCACTTGTGTGGGTAGGCATAGTGGCTGCAACATGAAACAGCACAAAACGCAACGTGGTTGCACCTCAATTTCACAGTGAAATCTTGCGCTTTTTGGACAAAGAGACTACCTTTTGTTTTTGAGCCCTAGCTCTGCCAGCACCTATGGAAACCTAGCAAACCTATACATTTTTGAAAACTAGACACCCAGGGAAATTCAGGATGGGGTGACTCGTCTGCCTACCCCCAGGTTTTGTTACCCAGAATCCCCTGCAAACCTAAATATTTGACCAAAAAAAACACATTTTCCTCACATTTCTGTGGTGGAAAGTTCTGGAATCTGCGTGGATCAACAAATTTCCACCCACCCAACGTTCCCCCAGGTCTCCCAAAAAAAAATGGTGCCTCACTTGCGTTGTTAGGCATAGTGGCTGCGACATGAAACAGCGCAAAACGCAATGTGGTTGCACCTCAATTTCCCAGTGAAATCTTGCCCTTTTTGGAGAAAAAGACTACCTTTTGGTTTTGAGCCCTAGCTCTGCCAGCACATAGGAACACCTAGCGAACCTATACATTTTTAAAAACTAGACACCCAGAGAAATTCAGGATGGGGTGACTCGACTGCCTACCACCAGGTTTTGTTACCCAGGATCCCTTGCAAACCTAAGAATTTGACAAAAAAACACATTTTCCTCACATTTCTGTGGTGGTAAGTTCTGGAATATGCGTGGATCAGCAAATTTCCACCCACCCAGCGTTCCCCCAGGACTCCTGAAAAAAATGGTACCTCACTTGCGTGGGTAGGCATAGTGGCTGCGACATGAAACAGCGCAAAAAGCAACATGGTCTCCCCTGAATTTCCCAGTGAAATCTTGCCCTTTTTGGACAAAAAGACTACCTTTGGTTTCTTAGCCCTAGCTCTGCCAGCAACTAGGGAAACTTAGCAAACCTATACATTTTTTAAAACTAGACACCCTGGGAAATTCAGGATGGGGTGACTCGTCCGCCTACCCCCAGGTTTTGTTACCCAGAATCCCTTGCAAACCTAACAATTTGACAAATAATACTAATTTTCCTCACATTTCTGTGGTGGAAAGTTCTGGAATCTGCGTGGATCAACAAATTTCCACCCACCCAGCGTTCCCCCAGATCTCCCGAAATAAATGGTACCTCACTTGCGTTGTTAGGCATAGTGGCTGCGACATGAAACAGCGCACAACGCAGCATGGTCGCACCTCAATTTCCCAGTGAAATCTTGCCCTTTTTGGACAAAAAGACTACCTTTTGTTCTTGAGCCCTAGCTCTGCCAGCACCAGGAGAAACCTAGCAAAACTATACATTTTTGAAAAGTAGACACCCAGGCAAATTCAGGATGGGGTGACTCGTCTGCCTACCCCCAGGTTTTGTTACCCATAATCCCTTGCAAAGCTAAGAATAAAAAAAAACATTTTCCTCATATTTCTGAGGTGGAAAGTTCTGGAATCTGCGTGGATCAACAAATTTCCACCCACCCAGCGTTCCCCCAGGTCTCCCTAAAGAAATGGTACCTCACTTGCGTTGTTAGGCATAGTGGCTGCGACATGAAACAGCGCAAAACGCAACGTGGTTGCACCTCAATTTCCCAGTGAAATCTTGCCCTTTTTGGAAAAAAAGATTACCTTTTGTTTTTGAGCCCTAGCTCTGCCAGCACCTAGGGAAACCTAGCAAACCTATACATTTTTGAAAGTAGATACCCAGGGGAATTCAGGATGGGGTGACTCGACTGCCTACCACCAGGTTTTGTTACCCAGAATCCCTTGTAAAGCAAAGAATTTGACAAAAAAAACACATTTTCCTCACATTTCTGTGGTGGAAAGTTCTAGAATCTGTGTAGATCAACACATTTCCACCCACCCAGCGTTCCCCTAGGTCTCCCGAACAAAATGGTACCTCACTTGCGTAGGTAGGCATAGTGGCTGCGACATGAAACAGCGCAAAACGCAATGTGGTCGCACCTCAATTTCCCAGTGAAATCTTGCCCTTTTTGGAGAAAAAGACTACCTTTTGTTTTTGAGCCCTAGCTCTGCCAGCACCTAAGAAAACCTAGCAAACCTATACATTTTTAAAAACTAGACGCCGAGGGAAATTCAAAATGGGGTGACTCGACTGCCTACCACCAGGTTTTGTTACCCAGAATCCCTTGCAAAGCTAAGAATTTGACAAAAAAACACATTTTCCATACATTTCTGTGGTGGAAAGTTCTGGAATCTGCGTGGATCAACAAATTTCCACCCACCCAGTCTTCCCTAGGTCTCCCAAAAATAATGGTAGCTCACTTGCGTGGGTAGGCATAGTGGCTGCGACATGAAGCAGCGCAAAACGCAACGTGGTCGCACCTCAATTTCCCAGTGAAATCTTGCGCTTTTTGGACAAAGAGACTACCTTTTGTTTTTGAGCCCTAGCTCTGCCAGCACCAAGGGAAACCTAGCAAACCTATAAATTTTTAAAAACTAGACACCCAGGGAAATTCAGGATGGGGTGACTTGACTGCCTACCACCAGGTTTTGTTAACCAAAATCCCTTGCAAAGCAAAGAATTTGACAAAAAAAACACATTTTCCTCACATTTCTGTGGAGGAAAGTTCTGGAATCTGCGTGGATCAACAAATTTCTACAAACCCAGCGTTCCCCCAGGTCTCACAAAAAAAATGGTACCTCACTTGTGTGGGTAGGCATAGTGGCTGCGACATGAAACAGCGCAAAACGCATCATGGTCGCACCTCAATTTCCCAGTGAAATCTTGCCCATTTTGGACAAAAAGACTACCTTTTGTTTGTTGTGTGGGTAGGCATAGTGGCTGCGACATGAAACAGTGCAAAACGCATCATGGTCGCACCTCAATGTCCCAGTGAAATCTTGCCCATTTTGGACCAAAAGACTACCTTTTGTTTTTGAGCTCTAGCTCTGCCAGCACCTAGGGAAACCTAGCCAACCTATACATTTTCAAAAACTAGACAACCAGGGGAATTCAGGATGGGGTGCCTCATCTGCCTACCCCCAGGTTTTGTTACCCAGAATCCCTTGCAAACCTAAATATTTGACCAAAAAAACACATTTTCCTCACATTTCTGTGGTGGAAAGTTCTGGAATCTGCGTGGATCAACAAATTTCTACCCACCCAGCGTTCCCCTAGGTCTCCCGAAAAAAATGGTACCTCACTTGCGTAGGTAGTCATAGTGGCTGCGACATGAAACAGCGCAAAACGCAACATGGTCGCACCTCAATTTCCCAGTGAAATCTTGCCCTTTTTGGACAAAAAGACTACCTTTTGTTTTTGAGCCCTAGCTCTGCCAGCACCTAGGGAAACCTAGCAAACATATACATTTTTAAAAAGTAAACACCCATGGAAATTCAGGATGGGGTGTCTCGTCTGCCTACTCCCAGGTTTTGTTACCCAGAATTCCTTGCAAAGCTAAGAATTTGACAAAAAAAGAAAACATTTTCCTCACAATTCTGTGGTGGAAAGTTCTAGAATCTTTGTAGATCAACAAATTTCCACCCACCCAGCATTTCCCTAGGTCTCCCAAAAAAAATGGTACCTCACTTGCGTAGGTAGGCATAGTGGCTGCGACATTAAACAGTGCAAAACGCAATGTGGTCGCACCTCAATTTCCCAGTGAAATCTTGCCCTTTTTGGAGAAAAAGACTACCTTTTGTTTTTGAGCCCTAGCTCTGCCAGCACCTAGGAAAACCTAGCAAACCTATACATTTTTAAAAAATTGACACCCAGGGAAATTCAGGATGGGGTGACTCGTCTGCCTACCCCCAGGTTTTGTTACCCAGGATCCCATGCAAACCTAAGAATTTGACAGAAAAAACACATTTTCCTCACATTTCTGTGGTGGTAAGTTCTGGAATATGCGTGGATCAGCAAATTTCCACCAACCCAGCGTTCCCCCAGGACTCCTGAAAAAAATGGTACCTCACTTGCGTGGGTAGGCATAGTGGCTGCAACATGAAACAGCGCAAAAAGCAACATGGTCGCACCTCAATTTCCCATTGAAATCTTGCCCTTTTTGGACAAAAAGACTACCTTTGGTTTTTGAGCCCTAGCTCTGCCAGCAACTAGGGAAACCTAGCAAACCTATACATTTTTAAAAACTAGACACCCTGGGAAATTCAGGATGGGGTGACTCGTCCGCCTACCCCCAGGTTTTGTTACCCAGAATCCCTTGCAAACCTAACAATTTGACAAATAATACTAATTTTCCTCACATTTCTGTGGTGGAAAGTTCTGGAATCTGCGTGGACCAACAAATTTCCACCCACCCAGCGTTCCCCCAGATCTCCCAAAATAAATGGTACCTCACTTGCGTTGTTAGGCATAGTGGCTGCGACATGAAACAGCGCAAAACGCAGCATGGTCGCACCTCAGTTTCCCAGTGAAATCTTGCCCTTTTTGGACAAAAAGACTACCTTTTGTTTTTGAGCCCTAGCTCTGCCAGCACCTGGAGAAACCTAGCAAACCTATACATTTTTTAAAAGTAGACACTCAGGCAAGTTCAGGGTGGGGTGACTCGTCTGCCTACCCTCAGGTTTTGTTACTCATAATCCCTTGCAAAGCTAAGAATTTGACAAAAAAAAACATTTTCCTCATATTTCTGTGGTGGAAAGTTCTGGAATCTGCGTAGATCAACAAATTTCCACCCACCCAGCGTTCCCCCAGTCTCCCCAAAAAAATGGTACCTCACTTGCGTTGTTAGGCATAGTGGCTGCAACATGAAGCAGCGCAAAACGCAACGTGGTTGCACCTCAATTTCACAGTGAAATCTTGCCCATTTTGGACAAAAAGACTACCTTTTGTTTTTGAGCTCTAGCTCTGCCAGCACCTAGGGAAACCTAGCCAACCTATACATTTTTGAAAACTAGACACCCAGGGAAATTCAGGATGGGGTGACTCGTCTGCCTACTCCCAGGTTTTGTTACCCAGGATCCCTTGCAAATCTAAGAATTTGACAAAAAAAACACATTTTCCTCAGATTTCTGTGGTGGTAAGTTCTGTAATCCGTGTGGATCAGCAAATTTCTACCCACCCAGCGTTCCCCCAGGACTCCTGAAAAAAATGGTACGTCACTTGTGTGGGTAGGCATGGTGGCTGCGACATAAAACAGCGCAAAACACAACATGGTCGCACCTCAATTTCACAGTGAAATCTTGCGCTTTTTGGACAAAGAGACTACCTTTGGTTTTTGAGCCCTAGCTCTGCCAGCACCTATGGAAACCTAGCAAACCTATACATTTTTGAAAACTAGACACCCAGGGAAATTCAGGATGGGGTGACTCGTCTGCCTACCCCCAGGTTTTGTTACCCAGAATCCCCTGCAAACCTAAATATTTGACCAAAAAAAACACATTTTTCTCACATTTCTGTGGTGGAAAGTTCTGGAATCTGCGTGGATCAACAAATTTCCACCCACCCAGCATTCCCCCAGGTCTCCCAAAAAAAATGGTACCTCACTTGCGTTGTTAGGCATAGTGGCTGCGACATGAAACAGCGCAAAACGCAACGTGGTTGCACCTCAATTTCACAGTGAAATCTTGCGCTTTTTGGACAAAAAGACTCCCTTTTGTTTTTGAGCCCTAGCTCTGTCAACACCTAAGGAAACCTAGCAAACCTATACATTTTTAAAAACTAGACACCCAAGGAAATTCGGGATGGGGTGACTTGACTGCCTCAAGGCAAAGAATTTGACCAAAAAAAAACACATTTTCCTCACATTTCTGTGGAGGAAAGTTCTAGAATCTGCGTGGATCAACAAATTTCTACCCACCCAGTGTTCCCCCAGGTCTCCCGAAAATAATGATACCTCACTTGCGTGGTTAGGCATAGTGGCTGCGACATTAAACAGCGCAAAACGCAACATGGTCGCACCTCAATTTCCCAGTGAAATCTTGCCTTTTTTGGACAAAAAGACTACCTTTTGTTTTTGAGCCCTAGCTCTGCCAGCACCTAGGGAAACCTAGCAAACCTATACATTTTTAAAAAGTAGACACCCATGGAAATTCAGGATGGGGTGACTCGTCTGCCTACTCCCAGGTTTTGTTACCCAGAATCCCTTGCAAATCTAAGAATTTGACAAAAAAAGAAAACATTTTCCTCATATTTCTGTGGTGGAAAGTTCTGGAATCTGCGTGGATCAACACATTTCCACCCACCCAGCATTCCCCCAGGTCTCCCAAAAAAAATGGTACCTCACTTGCGTTGTTAGGCATAGTGGCTGCGACATGAAACAGCGCAAAACGCAACGTGGTTGCACCTCAATTTCACAGTGAAATCTTGCGCTTTTTGGACAAAGAGACTACCTTTTGTTTTTGACCCCTAGCTCTGCCAACACATAGGGAAACCTAGCAAACCTATACATTTCTGAAAACTAGACACCCAGGGAAATTCAGGATGGGGTGACTTGACTGCCTACCACCAGGTTTTGTTACCCAAAATCCCTTGCAAAGCAAAGAATTTGACAAAAAAAAACACATTTTCCTCACATTTCTGTGGAGGAAAGTTCTGGAATCTGCGTGGATCAACACATTTCTACCCACCCAGCGTTCCCCGAGGTCTCACAAAAAAAATAGTACCTCACTTGCGTGGTTAGGCATAGTGGCTGCGACACGAAACAGCGCAAAACGCAACATGGTCGCACCTCAATTTCCCGGTGAAATCTTGCCCTTTTTGGACAAAAAGACTACCTTTTGTTTTTGAGCCCTAGCTCTGCCAGCACCTAGGGAAACCTAGCAAACCTATACATTTTTGAAAACTAGACGCACAGGGGAATTCAGGACGGGGTGACTCGTCTGCCTACCCCCAGGTTTTGTTACCCAGAATCCCTTGCAAACCTAAATATTTGACAAAAAAACACATTTTCCTCACATTTCTGTGGTGGAAAGTTCTGGAATCTGCGTGGATCAACAAATTTTCCACCCACCCAGCGTTCCCCCAGGTCTCCCAAAAAAAATGGTACCTCACTTGCGTGGGTAGGCATAGTGGCTGCAACAGGAAAAGGTCCAAATCGTACGGTGGAGAAATTTAAATAACCAATAGCAACATTACCTTCTTTTTTGGGGGGGGGCTGAGTTTTTGGACTGGGGCTCGGCGGGCATTTTTGGAAACTACCAAACCCAAACAGTTCTGAAAACTAGACACCCGGGGGAGTCCAGGGAGGTATGGCATGCGTGGGTCCCCGAACGTTTTCCTACCCAGAACACCTTGCAAACCTTAAAATTAGGTAAAAAAATCACTTTTCCAAACTTTTTTGCATGGGATCTCCCTGCCTGCAAAAGTGTCCTACCACCCAGCGTTCCCCTTGTTCTCCCGAGTAAAATGAAACCTCACTTGTGTGGGTGCCCCAAAGCAGAACAGGCTATAAATAACTCTTTAAAAATGTACTATTTAGGTTCGTCAAATTAAGCACCCCACCCCAGTCACAGGCCTTTGTCCCACCCACACAAGTGAGGTATCATTTTACTCGGGAGATCAAGGGGAATGATGGGTGGTAAGACATTTTTGCCGGCACAGAGATCCCACGCAAAAAAGTTTGGAAAAGTGATTTTTTTACCTAATTGTAAGGTTTGCAAGGTGTTCTGGGTAGGAAAACATTGGGGGACCCACGCATGCCATACCTCCCTGGACTCCCCAGGGTGTCTAGTTTTCAGAACTGTCTGGGTTTGGTAGTTTCCAAAGATGCCCGCCGAGCCCCGGTCCAAAAACTCAGTCCCCCCCCCAAAAAAGAAGGTAATGTTGCTATTGGTTATTTTAATTTCTCCACCGTACGATTTGGACCTTTTCCTGTTGCAGCACTATGCCTACCCACGCAAGTGAGGTACCATTTTTATCGGGAGACCTGGGGGACGCTGGGTGGGAGGAAATTTGTGTGAGCCCAGTGATGCCACGCTTTCCCACACAAAAAAAGTGTGAAAAACCTGATTTTTTCAGCAAAAATTGAGGTTTGCAAGGGATTCTGGGTAAAGGAACATTGGAGGATCCACGCAAGCCATACCTCCTTGGAAGCCCCCGGGTGTCTACTTTCTAGCACGGGGCCAAAAACCCAGGTAACCCCTCTTGCAAAAGCTGGTGGTATTGAATGTCAATACCACCAGCTTTTGCACGAGGGGTTACATGGGTTTTTGGCCCCGTGCTAGACGGCCATCTAGGGAAACCTACAAAACCCACACATCTCTGAAAAGTAGACACCCGGGGGCTTCCAAGGAGGTATGGCTTGCGTGGATCCTCCAACGTTCCTTTATCCAGAATCCCTTGCAAACCTCAATTTTAGCTAGAAAAATCAGTTTTTTCACACTTTTTTGTGTGGGAAAGCGTGGCATCACTGGGCTCACACAAATTTCCTCCTACCCAGCGTTCCCCCAGGTCTCCCGATAAAAATGGTACCTCACTTGCGTGGGTAGGCATAGTGGCTGCAACAGGAAAAGGTCCAAATCGTACGGTGGAGAAATTAAAATAACCAATAGCAACATTACCTTCTTTTTTGGGGGGGGACTGAGTTTTTGGACCGGGGCTCGGCGGGCATCTTTGGAAACTACCAAACCCAAACAGTTCTGAAAAGTAGACACCCGGGGGAGTACAGGGAGTTATGGCATGCGTGGGTCTCCCAACGTTTTCCTACTCAGAACACTGCAAACCTTAAAATTAGGTTAAAAAATCACTTTTCCAAACTTTTTTGCGTAGGATCTCCATGCCAGCAAAAATGTCCTACCACCCAGCATTCCCCTTGTTCTCCCGAGTAAAATGAAACCTCACTTGTGTGGGTGCCCCAAAGCAGAACAGGCTAAAAATTAATTTTTAAAAATGTTCTATTTAGGTTCGTTAAATTAAGCACCCCACCCCAGTCACAGGCCTTTGGCCCACCCACACAAGTGAGGTATCATTTTACTTGGGAGATCAAGGGGAACGCTGGGTGGTAGGACATTTTTGCTGATACGGAGATCCCATGCAAAAAAGTTTGGAAAAGTGATTTTTTTTACCTAATTGTAAGGTTTGCAAGGTGTTCTGGGTAGGAAAACGTTGGGGGACCCACGCATACCATACCTCCCTGGACTCCCCCGGGTGTCTAGTTTTCAGAACTGTTTGGGTTTGGTAGTTTCCGAAGATGCCCGCCGACCCCTGGGCCAAAAAGTCATGGGAACCCCCTTGCAAAACCGAAATTGTTTTGAAAGAATTAAGTTTTCAATTTGAGAGCGTACAATTCTTGGGACACTATTGCATGGCAATTGCGACAGACATTTTCAAGTTTGCAGGAGATTATGGATAAAAAAAACAATAGAATACACCAGAAAGACATGACCATATACTCCCATTGGTTTATCAATAATATCTAAATTTAGTAAGTTATTTACAGCTATAATGTACACCTTAACAGACTTACTCAAAAGTCAAACATTCAAGCACAGCTATCTATTCCTCAAAGACACACACATACAGGTTGGATTTGGCACGAGGGCGAGTGACGGTTCAGTACATAAAATTTTATTAACAAGATATTTTAGAAAAATGAAAAGCTCTGTCAATAAATAAATGCAATAAAAACGAACCAGTGACTCCCAACTCGTGAGCTGTAAAGCCACGACAAGGCACCAACCGTTTTACAGGCCATTCACGCACCTTTCATACCTGATACACACCAGACCATTGACACCATCCAGAAGGAAAAGCAACACATTACAACATTCACAAAAAGGGACAAGGTACACCCTACTACTGAACGAGAAAAAAAAAACAAATATTACTGGACAGCCATCTAAACCGCAAGCACACACACATACTGGTTGGATTTGGCATGAGGATGAGTGATGATTCAGTACATACAATTTTATTTGCAAGTAATTTCACAAAAATGAAATACACTGCGTATAATTGAAAGTATGATAAAGTGAACCACTGACTCACAGCTCGTGAGCTGTAAAGCCACGTCAAGGCACCAACCTCTTTACAGGCCATTCATACACCTTTCGTATGTGTGACACATACAAAACATTCACACCGCCAGCCGCGGACCCATCACATTACAACACTCACACCAGCAGACAGCGCCATTCAAGGGCCCATCACTTTCACACGCCCACATATCTGCCACAGCAACTACACAAAATGATTGACTGCGTAGAGTGTCACTCAACTAGCAGTGTGTGTAGTGACCAACAGAAAGTTAGTACTCACACACTGCCAGCCGAGCGCCAGTCCACCCACACCACCATCCAAGCACCAGACCATGCACACCGCCAGCCAAACACCACTCAGCGCACACCGACAGCTAAGTACCACTCCACACACACCGCCAGCCAAGCACCACTCCGTGCACAGACAGCAAAGTACCACTCCACGCACACCATCCAGCCAAGCGCCACTCCACACACACCGCAAGCTAAGCACCACTCCACGCACACCGCAAGCCAAGCGCCACTCCACACACCACCAGCCAAGCACCACTCCGTGCACAGACAGCCAAGTACCACTCCACGCACACCATCCAGCCATGCGCCACTCCACACACACCGCCAGCCAAGCAGCACTCCATGCACAGACAGCCAAGTACCACTCCACGCACACCGCCAGCCAAGCACCACTCCGTGCACAGACAGCCAAGTACCACTCAACTCACACCACCAGCCAAGCGCCACTCCACAGACACCGCCAGCCAAGCACCACTCCACGCACACCGCAAGCCAAGCGCCACTCCACACACCACCAGCCAAGCACCACTCCGTGCACAGACAGCCAAGTACCACTCCACGCACACCATCCAGCCATGCGCCACTCCACACACACCGCCAGCCAAGCAGCACTCCGTGCACAGACAGCCAAGTACCACTCCACGCACACCATCCAGCCAAGCGCCACTCCACACACACCGCCAGCCAAACTCCACTCCACACACACCACCAGCCAAGCACCACTGTACACACACCACCAGCCAAGCACCAGTCCACGCAGCCCGCCAGCCAACCACCAGTGCACACACACCACCAGCCAAGCACCAATCCTTGCACTCCACCAGCCAAGCAACATCCACTCACACCGCCAGCCAAGCACCTAACCATGCACTCCGCCTGCCAAACAAAAATCCACACACACCACCAGCAAAACACCAAACCATGCACTCTGCCAGGGAGGCACCAGTCCACACACATCTCCAGCCAAGCACCAGTCCACGCACACCGCCATCCAAGCACCACAATCACATTTAGAATTCTTCTTTTCAAAATAACACTAAACAAATGGAAATACCTACAAATCAGCTAACACAAATTCTAAAACTAAACACATTGCACTAATGCCAAACGTTGAAACAAACCAAATTTTTTTACAGAATACAGACCAGGCAATTTACTTTACAGCTCATTAAAACTCCCAAAACTTCATTTTCGTGTGGTATGATTTAAAACAAGCTGACAGACACAATCCAGGCTTAGAAGGAGAGTCAGGACAGTATATACGAGACTCCTTCCGCACGCCTCTTCGCCAACAGACTCTGCATCTTCTAGTCGGAAAGTCTCTTGCGGTAGTGGAAGGAATAGATTCAGGAAAGTGGCGATCTTTCAATCTAGCCACTTCCTCCACCACTCCAAATCTAGGAACACTTGCCTGCTCCACAAGTACAAGGCTGCCTATTATAGACTCCTGAAACTTAACAAAAGGCATCTTCGTCTCAGGACAAGACTTCTGGTACACAACAAAAGCATTAAAGGATGCCAAATGGAACAGATGGATAGCCAACTTCTTGTACCAAACGTAAGCCTTTCGAAGAGCAGCATAAGGTTCCAACCTCTGATCTACTCTGTCAACACCACCAATGAACTTATTGTAAGCTAAAATGTACACAGGTTTGCGCACTTCAGCACCCTGACCCCAAACAGGCACAGGTTCTGTACTTTCATTGTGGATAGTAGTCAGCATGTACACATCTCTCTTGTCTGAAAACTTCACAGCTAGAAGCTCCCCACATCGCAATGCCGTAGACTGTCCCCGCACAAGCCTTTTGCAAACAAGTTCCTTTGGGAAACCTTTACGGTTACTGCGCATTGTGCCACAAGCAACAGTGCCCACTTTGGCCAACTTCTTCAACAACCGCACACCAGTGTAGAAGTTATCTACATATAAATGATGGCCTTTGTTAAATAATCCTCTACCTAGTTCCCACACAATTTTCTCAGTTACTCCAAAAGTAGAAGGACAACCAGGAGGGTTAATGCTGGACTCCTTACCAGTGTATACCCTGAAATTGTAGACATATCCAGTCTCACTGTCACACAGCATGTACAGTTTGATTCCATAGCGTGCCCTCTTACTAGGAATGTATTGCCTAAAAACCAAGCGGCCCTTGAACAACAGCAAAGACTCATCCACTGCAATTTCTTTACCAGGGGCAAAGATCTCAGAAAAACGATCAACAAAGTGATCAAGGAAAGGCCGAATTTTAAACAAACGGTCACAATCAGTGTGATCGTGTGACAACGCTAAAGCATTATCAACAAAATGCATCATCCGAAGAAGAAGCATATACCGATCACGACTTATGACTGCTGGAAATATAGCTGTTGCCATCAAGGGACTAGTGGACCAATATGAAGACATTGATGGCTTCCTTAGCAAGCCCATCAAAAAAGTTAATCCCATAAACTTCTTCATCTCTTCAACATTTGTGGGAGTCCACCGGATTGCTCTAGAATAGGGCTTAAGGCTGGCACTGTTGGCCCTCAAAAATTGTTCTGCATACAAATTACTTTGATCAACAATCTCTTTCAAAAACAAATCGTCAAAAAACAACAGAAAAAAATGTATTGGCAGAAAATTCTCAGTTTTCACTCTACACCCAGGAACACCAGTGAACTCTGGCAATGCCGGCTGTACCATGCCAGGGGGAGCCCAGAGGCCATCCCTATCAATGGGGGGAGCAGCCACCCCAGCCTGCAGCCCAGAAGCCTCTTGCTGCTGTTCACCAACGGGAAGGCTAACAGCCACAGATACTTCTGGCTGCACAACACCAACAGAAGACATGGCATCCCCAGAGGTCTCTTCCTGCACTACACCAACGGGAAGCCCAGCAGCCTGAGATGCTTCTTGCTGCACTACACCACCGGGAAACAAAGCAGGCCCAGATGCCTCTTGTTGCTCTACACCAATGGGAAGCCTAACAGCCCCAGATGCCTCTTGCTGCACTACACCAGCAGGAAGACGAAAAGCACCAGATGCCTCTTGGCGCACCACAGCAATGTGAAGCCTTTTGGGTGCAGGCTCCAGCCCACGTGCCTCTTGCCGACGTAAAAAGAAAGGAAACCTTGCGGCCCTAGGCAGCAGCACAGATGCCTCTTGGCCCACTACCGGTACATCAATGTCCATCTCTACCATAGGCCCTTCAACTGCACTAGAAGATGATTCATCATCCGATGATGATGATTACATGCGAAGAGAAAACTCACTGCCTGAATCTTCTGCCCCTACCTCTGGGTCCGAATCGGACTCAGTCTCTGAACCATGGTCAGAGGAAGACTCAAAAAGCAGTCTTTGGGAGGGTCACCACGCCGGTTGAGCCTACCTCCTGCTTGCTGAAGCTCCACTGAGGCGTGCAGCTTGTTCACCGTGGCTGTGGGGCGGCCGGGCTTCGCTCCGCCGCCGCAGCGCATCTCCCTGTACTTCCAGCTGGCCGGGCTTGGCTCCGCAGGTCGGGAGATAGCGAAACTACAGCCCCCAGCAGGACGCCTCCCCATCATCATCGCGTAGCGCCAGGAGGCGCATAAAGTAACACCCACTGCCGAGGACCGGGTGGCAGTCTTTGGGAGGGTCACCACGCCAGTTGAGCCTACCTCCTGCTTGCTGAGGCTCCACTGAGGCATGCAGCTTGTTCACCGTGGCTGTGGGGCGGCCGGGCTTCGCTACGCCGCCACAGCGCATCTCCCTGTACTTCCGGCTGGCCGGGCTTGGCTCCGCCAGTGGGGAGATAGCGAAACTACAGCCCCCAGCAGCCCTGTGGCCAGGACGCCTCCCCCATCATCATCGCGCAGCGCCAGGAGGCGCATAAAGTAACACCCACTGCCGAGGACCGGGTGGCAGTCTTTGGGAGGGTCACCACACCGGTTGAGCCTACCTCCTGCTTGCTGAGGCTCCACTGAGGCGTGCAGCTTTGTAGCAGGGTTTCCGTTCTCCCACAGAACTGTGCACAGAGATCTAGAACCTGGGTGAGTTAGGGTGACCCAAAACTCACCTTAGTTTCAGAAATCCCCTTACCAAGCTAGCTACAGTGTCTCATTGGTGGTAATAACTTCCCAATGACTTAGACAATCCAGAACATGAACTTAGGGTACCTCAGGTATCGTGGAACACATGAACACTCTTTCGGTATATAATCATTACAAACCGAAACTGGGAGGCAAAGAACACACGTGCAAGTTTGAAATGTTTATTTTTCAATGCAAAGTTCTCAAACGCAGTATCTTATATAATATCAACATACATATTATAAAAATCAGAGTTAGTAGCATAGTCACTAGTCCATAGTAAGCGAACGGTGATAGCATATTATAATGCAAAATCTATAGAAACCTGTATCACCTATATTTCGCGCACCCTAATTAGCATATTATATTATATCTAAGAAGGTCTCATTTGGGTTTTTAGCAGGGCGGGCCCATACCTCTAATGGTCAGTAGGAGCAGATCACATCAACAGCTACCAGCTCTCTGCATGCGAAGCATCAAGTGTGTTGATTCATTCCCTGTAACTCTATCTTAAACCCGAGTAGAGCCCAATGTTGGCAGTAACATTATTTGTGTTATGTCTAATGTGGTGCGAGGATCAGGCCTTCAGCAACCTTGTGTTAGGTTATTCTTAGAGGGTGCAGTTCTCAGTGTGCAGACATTTGTACCAAGTGTACCAAGCACGACTGATATCAGAGCAATAACATATTATTCTCAAATAAATCACATCTTTCGTCTAGGTTGAAAGCTACAATAACAATTAGGTGTTGTGTGCAAACTGAAGCCGAAGGAAAATATGGTGTTTAAACATTTAATAAACTCATGCTAACTTAACACAATATATAGAAACGCAGTAACCATATGACAGCTTGTTCACCGTGGCTGTGGGACGGCCGGGCTTCGCTCCGCCGCCGCAGCGCATCTCCCTGTACTTCCGGCTGGCCGGGCTTGGATCCGCCGGTCGGGAGATAGCAAAACTACAGCCCCCAGCAGCCCTGTGGCCAGGACGCCTCCCCCATCATCATCGCGCAGCGACAGGAGGCGCATAAAGTAAGACCCATTGCCGAGGACCGGGTGGCAGTCTTTGGGAGGGTCACCACGCCGGTTGAGCCTACCTCCTGCTTGCTGAGGCTCCACTGAGGCGTGCAGCTTGTTCACCGTGGCTGTGGGGCGGCCGGGCTTTGCTCCGCCGCTGCAGAGCATCTCCCTGTACTTCCGGCTGGCCGGGCTTGGCTTCGCCGGTCGGGAGATAGCGAAACTACAGCCCCCAGCAGCCCTGTGGCCAGGACGCCTCCCCCATCATCATCCCGCAGCGCCAGGAGGCGCATAAAGTAACACCCACTTCCTCTTCCCGCGAGGAAGCGCGCGGGACGTGCCGGGCGAAGCCCGGGCAAAGGGCGGGCCCTTTGAGGCCCTCAGAGACCGCAGGAGACTGAGCTGGGCCACCCCCCTTGACTTTGTCAACACCTTAACTAAGGTAATCCCCTACCGTGTTTGAGTATAAAGAGTAGCAGTTTGTACTAGCCCTGATGGAGGGTAAAAGTAAAAGTAGAGCGGTGGCAAAAAAAACTCCTATGCATACGCGTTCTGCTACAAGAAAACAAACATTGGTGCCAACTCCTTTACCTACCCTAACCGCAATCGATAGAATGCTGCAGCAAACAATTGGGGTTGTTGTCAACGCCATTGAAAATACGGAAAGAAGACTATCTTTACCAGCCAGTATGTGTTTAATAACCCAATCGCCAAAAGTAGTCAGTACACATGTTAATATCACAAATGAAACAACGTTATCACATGACTCTCTTTTGTTACAATCTTTTGCAGGCCTGCCAAGGAATGACCAAAATCAAACTGTTGTACCACAACCTTTAGAACCTACTGTGTTTTGTGTTATGGAGAGCAGACTGTCAATAACGCCCGATTTGACAACAAGTGTCATACCGCAACCCACAATACTGAATGATGTGTCTAATGACATAGGGGAATTAGATGGCTGTGACACCAATGGTGTTATCCCCATTGTAGAAACAAGTGACACTAGTTTGTTAAGTAGTGAAATCGATTATGGGTCTGCCCGGCCTAAAAGGAAATCTACTCACAGTAGGAAAAAGTTGATAATCAGTAAGCAGGGTAAGACATATAGACGCAAAAAGAAGAGAGTAGTACAAATTCCAGTAGACCATGAGAGGGAGGGTGAGGTACACCAACATAGTGGAAATGCACACTCAAAGGAAACACTAATTCCAACCAGTATCGAGGGACTGGTGCAATATTTAGAGAAAACGAAAAAATCCTACATTGCACCAGTAACAGAAATTCTAGAAACCCTAAGTAAAAAGTGGAGAATTTGGAAAAACTGGGCATAGCTAACTTGGATGTTCTAGAACATCTGGGTACGCAAGCCAGGTCTCCTACAATTAATGCATGAACTGGGAGACTGAGCAAAAATACATCAAGTATAGTAACTCGAGTTCCTAGTGTGTCCACCACGGTAATGAATTCGGTAGCAACCACAAGTGGAACGAATAGGTTAGCGACCACCTCCCCAAATATAACAACTGGGCAGAAAGCCGCTGGGGGACAAAGGGATACAGGTGATCACGTTCATAACAACAAGAATTTGCCAGTTCCCAGGCGCCACACTAATAACATCATCCCAGCCACAATTAATCTACCACCGGAATGCAGACCATATGTAGCGATCCTTGCAAATGTACCCAAACTGCAGCCTACCCAATTTGAAAATCAGGAAACCCTAAAAAATAAAACCCTGCACTGGCTAGTGAAAAACTGTGGTTTCCCAATACGAGGGGCTAGCCAGATTATTTCCACGCAGAGGGTAGGATGGGTGGGACCAAATAAAAAGGAGATAAATGGGGATTGTATAGTTATAAATTACAGGACTAATGAATGGGCGAGAGATTCGATTTTAAATGCACCTATGCCATCCAATCATGAATATAACACCACGTTGTTCCCACTTGATTATTTTTTTAGGAACCAGTCAGGAAGACAAATTACAACGCATTCTTTCCAGCATCCAAGAGCTGCTCATATAAACCACCCTAATGTTCCCCCCATTCCTTCTTCACTGTTTAATATATATGACAACTTTACAGTTCCAATTTACAACAGATTTCAGGTGTTCAACTCATTAGAGGAGAATGATTGACTGAATGTACCATCTATGACCCCACACCCTGAAATTGTTGCATCTGGCGATATTGTAACCATGGAAAAAGAGTTGGGGGGCCAAAGCCGTGTAGAAGTTGTAACTGAGTTAAATGTAAACTTGACCAGCAATGAACTATGTAAAGATAATGATGCAATTGTGACAAATGTAAACGTATCTGCAGATATTAATATGATAGCGAGTCTAGAAACATCATTATTGACTAACCATCCTGAGGCCATAAGAGGCAATCATGTTGATTCCCTTATAATTACCACTTGGAACATAGCGGGAATTGCCGGTAAATTAAGCACCCCGTTTTGGGACAACTTTATTATACAGGGCTACGATATAATATGTCTGCAAGAGACGTGGCATAGAGAACAAATACAAGTTGATGGTTACACTTCTTATAGTGTGGCAGCAGTAGCATCTAAGGCTGGGAGAGCAAAGGGCGGCCTACTGACTCTGGTCTCCACAAAACTAACGGAATTTAATGTTGGGGGATATGTGGAGGTGGGTGAGCACGCGTTAGTCTTGCGATTAACACACAGTAAAGGCAGGGATCTAATTATTGTGAATTTTTATAATAACATTGTGGGGCCCAACCGGGGTAAGATTGTTCCGGATGTTGAGTGTGCAATAGAAGAAGCAATCGCACGTTCGAACAAAAGCAAGGGTAGGAGATTTTAATATCAAAGCATGTAGTCACACCCGGAAGGGGATTTGTGGACATCGGGAAGAGTACCCGGGTGGTGACAATATTATTTTTAATCATTTTCCACACAGTAATTATGGTAGTGCACTGAACAATCTGGTAGCTAAATTAAACCTGGAGCTACTAGAATGTACAAAGGATAAAAATACAAAAAGTGCCCCACATTTAGAGGGAGGGACGCCCACTCTAATATTGATCATATTTTGGTGTCCAATGGCTCTGCTTACTCCAACGTCTGGGTAATAGAGCAGCCTGTGAGTGACCATAATAGTATTTCAGTGGAACTAATGGGTTGGGGCCCAAAAACAATTGTGTATGGCAGGCCTATCCAAGGGATCACGGCCGAGAGACCGAATGGCATGAGGATCAAATGGACCAAAATAGACCCCAATAAATTGACGAAGGATATCATCTGTAAATGTAGCAGAGAGGTTGATTATTGCCTAGCACCGAATGTGACCGCGCCCACCTTACTCTCTAACTTTCTAAAAATAACGAGTACTGTTGAGAACTCTTTGACCGTAAGCAATAGAAAGCCCAAGAGAAATAAAACTGTGTGGTTTGATAAACATTGTGCCCAGACTCTAAAAAAGCTAAAAATAGCGCTTGATGATAAACCAAGAGACAAAGAAAGAGTTAGAGAAGGACAAATTAATTATAAGTCTGCTTTGGCATCCAGGAAAAAAGAGCTGCAAAACGATGCCTGGTACAAACTGGATATGGCCGCCGAAACAAAAGATCACAAACTATTCTGGGAAACTATTACTGGCCCCTTCCTAAAGAATGACAATATTCCCGAAGTCAGTTCTCATGTCAGCTGCCACGCATGGATTGTTCATTTCTCAGAAATTTTTAACTCTGATTTTAATTTAGATGGGTCTATTTCTAATACAGATACAGCATCATGTTCTAAATGGCAGAAAATGCAGTTATTTTTAACTTTGGATGAAGTCACAGAGGCAATTAAAAATAGTAAGGGGGTAAAGCACCTGGGCCTGATGGGGTACCCATCGATTTTTATAAACATGAAATGACTCTATGGGTTCCAATTTTAACACGCTATTTTTATGCTGCAGTGGAAGACAGTTTACCACTGACATGGGGTCAGTCAATTATTGTACCCCTCTACAAAAAAGGATCTAAGTCCGAGGCCCGAAACTACCGTCCCATCTCACTTTTGGACTCGACAGTTTAAATCCTTAGTCGAGTCCTATTAGTGAGATTGGAAGCCTGGGCTGAGGAAAAAGACATTTTATCCCCAGTCCAGAATGGGTTTCGTAGGGGGATGGGTATAATGGAGCAGTGCGTGAACCTGGAACTCATAGTCGGCAAGTATACCAAAGCTAAAGCTGGTAATCTTTTCCTGTGCTTTGCCGACTTGGGTTCAGCATTCGATCTGGTGGAACACGCACTGCTCTGGCCTACTCTGTTGGCGATGGGTACCCCTATTGAAATCATCCATCTGCTTGCCCGACTGTACAACAATTTGTCCAGTAAAGTTAGATTTGGAACAGATGGAGAATGCAGCCCTTTTTTTAAAATCAGGAGAGGTATCCGACAAGGATGTGTACTTGCCCCTCTACTGTTCTCCCTTGTTATAAATCAGGTTGATCAAATTTTAAGACAGACTAATGCAGATGCACCTATCATTAATGGTAACCCGATCCCAATCCTCTTATACGCGGATGACGCGGTCCTTCTTTCTAGGACTCATAATGGACTGCAACATCTAATTAATCAATTCCACGTATTTACTGAAAGTAGGAAGCTGAAAATTAACAAAGGGAAGACGGTTACAATGATATGTGGTAAGAAACCAAGAAAATGCAAGCCCTTTTTCTTAGACGGGCAGAGATTAGAATCTGTCAGTAGTTTCTGTTATTTAGGCATTACTTTTTCTAGAGATGGGAGATGGGTTAATGAACAAAAAAGTGTCCTTTCTAAAATGGTTAGGAATACAAGTTGTATTTTTAGATTTGCTGCTAAATTAGGGGGTCGCAGAATTCATGAAATGTTATCCATATTTAATGCAAGATTTATATCTTCAGCCATATATGGGGCCGGGGGTTTGGGGGCACGATGCCCAGAGTGCTAATTTGATCCAGCGTGAGGAGAATGTGTTTTTAAAACGATTAATTTGGGCCCCGGCTACGGCTTCAACTGAGATAATACATAGGGAACTTGACATAAATTATGTTAATGATTTAATTGTTCTACGTCCTCTGTCCCTATGGCGCTCAATTTGGGCAAAGGAGGAGACAAAGTTTACTCAGAATGTAATTACTGATTGTATTAAACTCAATCGCCGATCAAATATCCCCTGGCTAACCACATACAACATTGGTATAAGACACTGTATGGTCTAAACATTTTTAAAGATCTAAGAATAGGGTCTACACTGTCGAAGCGGGAGCTTAAAGTTTCACTTCTCAAATATACAGCTGGGATTAGAACGGAAAGATATGTAAAACAAAGTACGTTTAATCTCTATCTGGAATATAATAATGAAGGCTTCCAAACTTATCTTACTGTTGTTAATATTAATTCCCATTGTTTTGTATTGACCCGTCTCCGCTTGGGAATTGTGCATCACTTAGTGGCCTTTCCCGTGGTTAAGAAAACCGGCACCTGTCCCTGTCCCTGTGATGACAAATCCAAACAGAGTACTTGTCACTTTATGCTATCTTGTAACTTTTATACTTCTTTTAGAAAATTTTATTTGAAACCCATCTTTTTAAAATATAACACGCGTGGTATACAAACAGCGATGCAACTGATGTTTAATCTAGAGACCCCAGATGTATGTTTTCATGTGGCCACTTAAATTTTAAAATGTATTTCTGTAAGAAAATCAATTATCGTATGAATTTATTCAATGATGTTTTTTTTAAAGTTTTTAAATTTTTTTACTATGTTGAAATGAATACTTCTATCACTTATACTACTTATGGTTAGTCGAATGTAGTGAGTTCGATTTTTTAAGTATTCGGATTTGTGCCGCTAAATGCATTTTGCACTTTGGGAAGGATGGTATTGACACTTTGCACTTTATCATGCTAATTTGCACATATATGAACGCTGTATAATTGCTGCTATTGTATATTGTGCACTGAAAGAATGGTATAGTCCTTGCACTTTATTTTGACATAGTTAGACCTTTTACGTATTCGGTCTTGTGTTGCTAAATGCATATTGCACTTTAGGAAGGATGGTATCGACACTCCGCACTTTATCATGCCAATTTGCACATATATTAATGTCGGACAAATGCTGCTACTGTATATTTTACACAGAAAAAATTGTATAATGCTTTGCGCTTTACTTTGACACATTTTGTACATATTTTAGTGGAAGTATGCCCCAAAAAATTGATACATGTGTATGTTGTTTTGTTTATTATGTCTGTTGCTATATGGTTGTATCTTTACATACCGAATAAAGCATCCTTGACTTGACTTGACTTGACTTGACTCAAAAAGCAAACCAAGAACCTGCTGAGCAGTAATCCTGCGTCTAGCCATTATCCTTACAAAGCAAGAAGACTGCACACACAAGTGAACAACAACCTACACTGTGCAAAGTAAGAAGTAAACAAGGTAAGGCTTTCAAAAAAGATCAATACAATCCAAAATAATTTCACTCTTACCAAATATTGCTACACTCACCAGCACCTATTCTGCTGAGACACAGCAAAAAGAAATGATATCCCACTAGAAAGAAAAAAAGAAATGACAGATTAGAAAACAAAGTGCACATCAAACACTAATGCAGAAAAAAAAGAAATAAAAAGCACAGAGCCATACAAACTGCTATAAGTACAACCTTTTTCAAAAAGACAAACATCAAGGGAAAGTAGTACAAAATACATTCACTTACCAAGCACAAGCAACTACACAAGCTGCAAACAGACCCGCAACCTACAACAATCCAAACAGCAAAAGCCTGGAACAAGACAAAAATAGAAAAGAAAAAAAAAATTACTACCACATTTCACAAACAATATAACAATTAAAACAACAACACACAAATTTGCCCCCCAAATTTAAATTCAGCCAGATGGGCCATCAAATAGGGCTTAGACCAATTGGGATTAGATGAGGTTTAACATCAAGACACTGGTCAATTTTTTGAATTTTTTTTACTGCCTGAACCCTTTGGTGCCAGTTAGTCTTTTGCTCCTACCAGTACCCCATCACACAGGGGCAGTAAGGACATTCATACACCTTTTGTACGTGTGACACATACAAAACATTCACACCGCCAGCCGCCGGCGCCATTCAAGGGCCCATCACTTTCACACGCCCACATATCTGACACAGCAACTACAGTGTACTAGCAGTGTGTGTAGTGACCAACAGAAAGTAACTACTCACACAGCCAAGTACCACTCCACGCACACCATCCAGCCAAGCGCCACTCCACACACACCGCCAGCCAAGCACCACTCAGCGCGCAGACAGCCAAGTATCACTCCACGCACACCACCAGCCAAGCGCCACTCCACGCACACCGCCAGCCAAGCACCACTCAGTGCACAGACAGCAAAGTACCACTCCACGCACACCACCAGCCAAGCGCCACTCCACACACACCGCCAGCCAAGCAGCACTCCATGCACAGACAGCAAAGTAGCACTCCACGCACACCACCAGCCAAGCACCACTCCACAAACACCACCAGCCAAGCACCACTCCGTGCACAGACAGCCAAGTATCACTCCACACACACCACCAGCCAAGCGCCACTCCACACACACCGCCAGCCAAGCACCACTCCGTGCATAGATAGCCAAGTACCCCTCCACGCACACCGCCAGCCAAACACCACTCAGCGCACACCGACAGCCAAGTACCACTCCACACACACCGCCAGCCAAGCACCACTCCACGCACACTGCAAGTCAAGTGCCACTCACCGCCAGCCAAGCACCGCTCCATGCACACCATCAAGCCAAGTACCACTCCACACACACCGCCAGCCAAACACCACTTCACACACACCACCAGCCAAACACCACTCCGTGCACAGACAACCAAGTACCACTCCACACACACCATCCAGCCAAGCACCACTCCACACACACCGCCAGCAAAGCAGCACTCCGTGCACAGACAGCCAAGTACCACTGCTCGCACACCATCCAGGCAAGCGCCACTCCACACACTCCGCCAGCCAAACACCACTCCATGCACACTGCAAGCCAAGCGCCACTCCACACACACCGCCAGCCAAGCACCACTCCGTGCACAGACAGCCAAGTACCACTCCACGCACACCACCAGACAAACGCCACTCCACACACACCGCCAGCCAATCACCACTCCACACACACCGCCAGCCAAGGCAGTAAGGACAAAAAAAGACCAACCGGCACCAAGGGAGGCGGACAGTAAAAAACAACCAAAATTAAAACCAACGTTGGAACAAAACTCAAATCCTAGGGCCTAGTGGGCCAAAAAACAGGAGGCAAAACGTAAAAAAAAACGGGCCGATTTGCCCCAAGGGCGGGCAGAAATTCAAAAACATAATTACTTGCCACCAGGAAGCGACCCTTGCCCAAGGGGTCGCTTCCTAAAAACTAAATTTAAATTCCCTGGTGCTAGTGGGCATTTTCTGCCCCCCGGGGGGCAAAACAGCAAAAAAACAGGCCGATTTGCCCCCAGGGTGGACAGAAAAACAAAAACACAATCATGGCCACCTGGAAGCGACCCATACCCAAGGGGTCGCTTCCCAAAGCAAACACAGTGCCCCAACAAAAATCCCTGGTGCTAGTGGGAAATTTCTGCCCCCCCTGGGAGCAAAACGGCCGAAAAACGGGCCGATTTCCCCCGGGGGGGCAGAAAAACAAAAAGTTAATTGTGAGGCCAACTGGAAGCGACCCTTGCCCAAGGGGTCGCTTCCTAAAAACTAAATTTAAATTCCCTAGTGCTAGTGGGCATTTTCTGCCCCCCCCCCCCCCGGGGGCAAAACGGCAAAACAAACGGGCCGATTTGCCCCCAGGGTGCACAGAAAAACAAAAACACAATCATGACCACCTGGAAGTGACCCTTACCCAAGGGGTCGCTTCCCAAAACAAACACATTGCCCCAACAAAAATCCCTGGAGCTAGTCGGATATTTCTGCCCCCCCCTGGGGGCAAAACGGCTGAAAAACGAGCCGATTTGCCCCCAGGGGGGGCAGAAAAACAAAAAGTTAATTGTGAGGCCACCTGGAAGCGACCCTTGCCCAAGGGTTCGCTTCCTAAAAGCTAAAAACAAAATCCCTGGTGCTAGTGTGCATTTTCTGCCCCCCCGGGGGCAAAACGGCAAAAAAAAACAGGCCGATTTGCCCCCAGGGGGAACAGAAAAACGTAAACAAAAAACATGGCCGTCATATTGCCACCAAAAAACAACCCTGGTGCTAGTGGGGAATTTCTGCCCCCCCCCCTTGGGGGAAAAACAGCCGAAAAAAGGGTCCGATTTGCCCCCAGGTGGGGGCAGAAAAACAAAAACATAATCAGACCCCGCCTGGAAGCGCCCAAGGGGTCGCTTCCTATAAACTAAATTTAAATCCCTGGTGCTAGTGGGGGCATTTCCGCCACACGATTGCGACGCTGTGCGCGATCGTGAGGCAGAAATGCCCTGCAAAGAGACATCGGGGGAGAGGAAAATCTCTTTCCTCTCCCCTGATGCCTCTTTGCGGCCCCAAACTCCCGCCAGACACGAGAAACCCACCTTCTTCGCCGGCGCTCAGGAAGCAAATGGCTTCCCGAGCGCTGGGAATCCCTGATGATGTCAGCACGTGCTGTGCGCTCTGACGTCATCAGGGATTCCCATGAGGGGGCGGGGGCGCAGCGGAAACTCTTCCGCTGCCAACCCCAGCAAAACGAGCAAGATCGGAGACTTTCAGGGGGAGAGCCAGTGCTTCCCCCGAGGGTGGGGCTCATGACGAGCTGGCCTTGTCATCAGTGCACGACCGGTGTGTGCCATGACGAGCCCATCTCGTCATTAGCCCCGAAGGGGTTAAAAAGGCTTCTATGACCAGTTGGTACAAATATTTATTAATACTGGAGAAAAGCCTGTATTAAAAGAATTGTGCGTGCATAGGAAGCTGGAGTTAGGGGGCTTCCGTACTTATTGTAGTCCGTAAAAGGTCGACATGTTTCAGCCATTAAGTGCCCATAAGGGGTCAGGTTGGCTTTCTTCAGGACCTGGTGTCTAGAGTGAAAAAGTGAGAAAAAGTGAAATGGTGACCTTGTCTTGTAGGTTAAATTCTGGGAAAATTTTCCGAAATTTCCTAAGGTCTTGTAAGTACCTGTGGGTAAAAAAAGGGGGAAGGGGTGGGGACAGACAATACAAACACATACAAAGCGTCTATGCGCAATATATTCGATGCTGTAGTGCTTAAGAAACAGAAGAAGGGTAAGGTACCAAAAAATGGCAATTCTTAGTTACATAAGGCAAAATTCTCTCCCTCCTCATAGGCAAACTTTCTCTCATTGGTCACATGAATCATGTAAATGTGCCTTACATATGTTGTACGGGACAGTGTTACATTTAGCAGTCTCTCTGGTGAGTTGGTATGTGGGAATTGAGTCTGGTAGCACCAGGAACATATCCGCGTAGCGGTGTCATTTGTAAACAATCGCTAGGTAGTTCCGTAATATTGGAAATATTCGCTAGTCGCCCTGTGCATGTTAACAATTAACCCCCTCTCTCCATTTGTGTTCATGTTGACATATATCTCTGTACGTCTAATCGTCTTTTAAGCAGCTTAAGATGGCTCTACTTCCCGTATGATTTTTACCCACGTTAGCGGTTTATTGCCGCATGTGCTCACGGAGAGGGTATCTTCCATGTGTGACTAAGAAGCTTCGGTGAAGTTTCTGATACCTATTGTGAAGATGTTACATCAATCAAAAAGAGAGGTATAGGGGGTGCGCGTTGCTGTTTTCATTATACGAATATCAAAATACGATTATCAAACACAGTATTTCGGATTCCACACACAGGTAAGCATCTCCTATTACTGGTAGACTGCGATTATTAACGCCCATTCATACTTTGAGTGTGATTAGTCCAACGCTCTTACTTGAAAATGCGCATACCTCGACATGTTCGTATGGTTGGTTGAAGTACCTAGTAAATCGTTGAGCCGCTTCTAAAGTTATATACATGGACGGGAGCCGGCAATTGTTTGCGCCCATTCATGCCTTAAGGGTGATTAGAACATTGGAATGTTGGGAGCTCCATTGAAAACAATGGAGTGCTCTCAGCGTATAATGGCTGGTATAAGCTGGAGCTCCAACATTCCAATGTTTCTTTGTTCACAGCTCTGGCTGTGAACAAAGGCTTCAGGGAGCTTGAGGGATTCCAATCCCCTCACGCTCCCAAAAGGCTTCATTTTGTTTGTTAGAACATTCTGTCCTCTAGTGACAGAATGTTCTAATAGCCTTATAGCCCTTCGTAGATGGGCTATACCGCTATTAAAGTCCCTCTCCCTTGTTAAAGGCCCTCGCCTTCGGCTCGGAGCCTTTAACGCTGGAGAGGGCCTTTAATAGCTGGTATAGCCCTCTACGGCGGGCTATAAGGCTATATTAGTCATACGCTCTTCCGTAAAAAAAAGCCAATCTTTTACCGCAAATACGCATACCTTCTAAGTTCTGAAAATAGCCTCCTCGAGCACGCAGAGAAGGCTGCTGGGAGATAATATACATTAAAACGGTGCCTTTTTGAATATATTACGCTTTCGTAGCAGCATTCTCCAAGATGGTTCTACCTCCTTGCAGGTCATGCACGACTTGTGCTGTCTCTGCTTCTTGGGTCCCGGGAACAGAGATAATTTCACTTCCTCCTGATGTACATGGAGGAGAAGTGAAAATGGAGGGAAGACTACAAGTCACAACCCTGTGTTAATTTAGGAAAAAAGCAGTAATTGGCATATTCCATTTCTTTTTTTTTAAATATTGTTGTATATCCATTACTATTTCATTGTTTGTTCTATGCATAAGGAATATATTGGGGTCTTCTTTAAAGAAGGTTTGGAGAAATGTTGGAGAATTAAGGTGTGTTACTAAAATGGTTTGCTGAATCTTGATTCATATGGAGGTATTCCTGTATAATGATACTGAAGGAGAGTGTAGAGGTACAGTTCTCTGTGTATCTTTTGTATCTAGTTGGCTAGGATCAGCCATGGTACATTGTCATTGAGTCCATAGATATTTGTCTGTAATCGATGGACCCATCTTTGTTCTTTCTCAAATAGAATTTTCTGGGCTTTGTGGTCCCTTATGGGTAAGGTTTCCAGGATTACCCATCTCAGATCTCTCACTGAGTGCTTGAGTTCAATGTAATGGTTGCTCATTTTGGTGGTCCTGCGTTGACATTTGACGTTGCTTCTCTGTTCCACCATCCTTTGTTTCACTTTGCGGCAGGTCATGCCGATGTAGCGCAAATTGCACAGACAAGTAATCATGTAAATTGCGTGAGTGGTGTTGCAATTGGTGTGGTACCTAATGGTCCATTTCAGATTTGGGAGAAGTTGTAATCTTTTCGTTGCTATTGTTAGTTCACACACGGAGCATGTTCCACAAGGGTAGTGGCACATTATGGGTGGGTTGTTCCATAGCTGGGTAGTTAGTCCTCTCCTTTTAGTTGGGGCTGGAATGGTGTGTACCAGTATGTCTTTTAGGTTCTCTGTTCTCCTATTCGCAAATCTTGGTTCAGGCCAATTTATAGTACCTGAATAGAAGATTCTCCAATTTTTATTGACAATTTTCTTGATTCTCTTCGAAGCTGCATTGTAAGTGGTAACACGGGTTACCAGGTCACTGTTCGTTGTTCTCGGCGTTGTGTCAAGGAGACATTCTCTTGGTTGATTCTTGGCTCTCTTTTTACATTTGGTGATTATCCTCTCTGGGTACTCTCTGGCTCTCAATTTGGTGCACAAGTCCTCAGCTTGGTTTCTGTAGTCTCGTGTGTTGCTGCAATTGCGTCTCAAGCGCAAAAATTGGCTGTAGGGCAGGTTCTCCCTTAGCGGACGTGGGTGGAAGCTCTGGTAAGACAGGAGGCTATTTTTTGCTGTGGGTTTAAAGAAAATCATAGTATGCAGAGTTCCGTTCTTTGCATAGATTGTCAAATCTAGGAAGTCAAGGCTTTTATTATCGGCAGTATAGGTGAACGTGAGCCAGTCGTCTTTTGTATTGAGCCAGCCATGGAATTCTTCCAAACTTTCTTTGTTGCCTTGCCATATGACAATAATATTGTCTATATAGCGTTTCCAAAAAAGGATCCTCTTCAGGTATGGATTGGAGGTATGCTGTAGGTAGGTCTCTTCAAAATCACTTACCTAGAGCCCCACCACGCTTGAGGCAAATGTGCTGCCCATTGAAGTTCCGTGGCACTGTTGGTATAGGCTGTTATCATACTCAAAATAGTTCTCTGTGAGGGCTAACCTGCTACATTCGAGGACAAAGTGTCTTGGTGTTTTGTGATCCCACTGTCTGTTGAAGAGTAATTTCTCCAGGATGTCAAGAGTTTTCCTTTGTGGGAGACTTGTATAAAGGCTCTTTACGTCGAGTCCTACTATTAGCATTGATGTTTCTGAATACGCCTTTTCTGCTAAGAGGTTCAATAAGTCTCTGGTGTCCTTGAGGTATGTTGGGGCCTTTTGGACCAATGGTTTGAGATATTGATCTGCAAACTGGGATAGGGGTTCGAGAACCGACCCAATCCCCGAGACGATTGGTCTCCCTGGTGGTGGGTTGCGGTTTTTGTGGGTTTTGGGAAGAGAGTAAAAATAAGGTGTCCTAGGTGTTGGAGTTTGGAGGAAATCTGCCTCATTCTTTGTTATCCAATTGTTTGCTTTGGCCTCATTCACCATGAGCGTGATGGTCCTTTGGAGGCGTTCTGTTGGGTCGGTTGTTATTTTTCTATAGAATTTGTGATCCAAGAGTAATTCTTTGCACTGTAAATCATAACTTTCTTTAGTAAGTTGGGCGATTCCTCCGCCTTTGTCCGCGGGTTTGATGATGAGATAGCATCATGTCGTAGTTTGTCTAATGCCTTCCTTTCAGCATTCGTGATGTTCTAGAAAGGTTGTCTGGTCAGTGTTTTAGGTCATCTATTCATTTAATCACTGCCTGTTCAAAAGTCAGTATTTCAACCGGTATCTGACTGTTTAGTGGGCAAAATTTGGATTTGCGCCATAAATTGATGTCTCCGTCCTTGCCGTGTTCTTCTTGGTTATTAAAGAAGGCTTCTAATTTCAGTTTGCGGCAGAATTCGGCCATTTCACATTGTAGTCTGAAAGTATCAAGTGGCAGGGTAGGTACAAAATCCAGTCCTTTATTGAGGACCCTCATCTGTTCTTCCGTCAGTTCTTGGTCTGTCAAGTTGACGACGAGGCTGTTGTGCTGGTACTGAGGTTGTTCCCTGTCATGCTCCTCGTATGGACCTGTCGTTCCTGGTCTGTCCAGGTCACTCCTATCCATCTGGTCCTCTGGTTCGGCCGGCCTCTCCCTAAAAAAGGAGTTCTCGGTGTGTACTCTTGTCCCATTTGTGGTGTCATGGATGTTCCCATTGGTGGTGGGCCATGGAAGTATGGATTCATCCATCTTAGAAAATTCGGATTGAACGGTTGGAAGGCCATCCCTTGGTTATGATTCATTACTTATGGCACATACATCCTTAATGGCAACAAACTTAAAACTTCAATAGTACAAAACATGGTTTAATCTGTATATAACACCTTCTAAGATTGCCAAATGGGGCAGAGTAGCCGGGTCTCAAATTGTACATTTTTATTTGTTGCCTGTACAGTTTTTAGGTTGTGTATAGCCACTCATTGGCTTGACCCTATTCCTCCAAAGGGACAACAATGGTTGGGAAGGCTCTTGTCAATTTTCAGATTTGAAAAAGCTATATATGCCAGAGCAGGTCGTAAAGTAAAAATGAAAGGATTAGCCATCTGGGCCCCTTTGATGAGTTGGTGTTCTTTGAATGAATAATGATGAAATAGTAGTTTGCTTATTATTCTGCTGTGTACATTTCTTTCTGTTTTAATCTTTTTCTTTTTTCTTTTTCTTCTGGTTTCTCTCCTTTTTTTGTCTTTTTATTGCATAAATAGATGTAAATTTCTGACATCCGTACCATTTGTGTTACCTCGTGTGTGGGTTGGGGGTGGGTGGGGGGGTGCGTGGAGTTAATATGGATTTCTTTTTTCTGTTTAGTTGATGTGAATACAAATGTGAAAATATTAAATCAGAATTTAAGAAAGACATAGAATGCTGTAGTTCATGCACTGTATCAATGTCGAATCAGCAAAGATAGAACGAGGAGTGATGAAAATGAGGTAATAGAAATTTTTAGGTAGTCAGTGTGACCCCCACTCGCACCCTATCCATGCACCCGTGCCCCATGTATGTCATGTAACCTCCTTTCCATGTCCGCCATGATAATGCAAATGCATTTCCGTCTAATGTTAGTATGTCAGTTAGTGAGCCCTTCATGTATAGAGTACCGATTCCGCATTAGGGCCCATGTTTCCAATGTATTTACATAGTGCACTTTTAAATAACGCACTGCACTTGTCTTCCACGTTTTTCTGGCTCCGTCGAGCCAGGCCCTTAATTCAGGCTCCGAGCCTCTTCTGTCTCTGAAAGCTGCAGTTTAGGTATGCATCCCTGACCTCTACCTTACTTCCTGCCCAGCGAAGCGGTGCCCGGCTCGGCCTGGCCTGCCTGCCAAGACAGTATTTTGCCTACAGTTATCTGCTCAGCCTCCGCAAAAACACATTCCAGTCTAGTGAAATAGGTAAACATGTTCCCGGCTGCAGAGCACAGAGCACAGTTTTCCTGTCTCCTTGCAAGTGATTTACCGAGCCCGTTACCATGGTAAGCCCATGGCCCCCGCGCATTGCACCAAGACACGTATGCACCCACTAGCATTCAGTATTGAACGGCCTCTGCCCGAGAGACTTTTTACTTCAGACAACACATCCTCCAAACACAAGATACCAGATATGCTATCGGTGCAGGTCGTTCTGACATCCCAGACACCAAGACTCCTCTACTAGTGCTAAAGTCAAGTCCCCAGCTCTCCCCAGTTATACGTCATGCTCAAGTTGCGCACGCATCCAGGGTAAAGATTTCTGCTGACCCTGCAGAATCTCTCTATGCATCCACCCACCTATGACACTTCTGTGACGTTTCCAGTACACACCTCCGTGTACGCCCTTGTACACACCCTCTTTTACGCCCATGTGTTCTTATCTCTTCTCTTTTCACTTGTTACGCCTACTGTATTCATTTCAATTATACTGTTTTACTATATATAATGTGTGATGTTAATAAAATGTTGAATGTCCCTTCCTGAACCTTAGTGGTGATGGAACTCGATGTCCAGTGTCTCGAGGCACTTGATTAAAGCCCGTATGACTCAGATATCACGGACTCTGCCTCTCATTTTATTGAGCTATCCTTATTGTCATTTAATGTATAGAAAAATAGTCCCGGTAATTTTATTTACCACAGAGAAACTGTAGGGGGTGGTTTTATATAGCGCTTACACAACCCAAGTGGTATCAAAGCGCTTTAAAACAGCATGCATGTATAGAAGCATAAACATTAGAGTACAGTGACTAACATCTAGAGTACTGGATAATACAACACAGATAACAAAAGAAAAACTCGCTTGCTATCCATCCCCAACTTACTAGGTTGGAAATAGAGTTCGATGGGCTGGATTTCCCATGGATTTACTCCGATGGCGATCCCTTATCCTCAGAGCCTTCGAGAAGAGCTCCATTTTCATCGGCCATTTTGATGTATAGAATTTGAATCAATTCAGTGGGTCCAAGTATATCATGTGATACCTTATCCCAATTATCCCATTAGGAACCAGAACAGCAAAAAGATTCACCATGGAAAGGTCTTTTAGCGCTTTGTGTGATCAAAAATATGTTTTTAAAACCTGGTTCACCAGTCCAACAGAAGAGCGTTCTAGTAGATAATGTCCATTAAGAATCAAGAAAAATTCTGTCACTAAACCAATCCAAAGGAAAAGTAACAAAATTGTAATCCAAATATATAAAGTATGTATTTTTCAACCAAATGTGGAATTCACGCAATCTACATCTGGGCTGAGAGGTGGTGGGTCAGATGAATCTGAAGAATAGCAGAAAGTCAGTTAAGTAGCCAGAGGCAGTTTGATCTATTTTTAGCTGCTCTGGATTCTTTGAAGAACTGGGAGTGGACACATGGCTCTATTGATCCTATAAAGGCTATAATCCTAACTGAGATCTGACCCTAATACCCTCTGTTAAAGAATGATTTAAATCCCAGATCTTTTCCTCCACTACCTAATTTCCCTGGGGATCATAGGGGGAAAAATACCACACATTCACAGCCAATTTTCCATGGTGTCTATGGAAGCCTTTGAGGTGAACGCAGGACCCTGGACTGATTGGAAAGTGGCTACTGGGTATGTCCCAATAAAGACTTTCAAATGTTTTATACCAGTTCAGGAATCAGGCAATCGCTGTGGCCAAACCCATAGTAAGCGAGAGCAGGAATCTACTGCAACCAAGCTGCATCTGTAAGTACCATCTGATTGTAAGGGTCTGCAGTGGTCCAGATAAACACAAGTGAGAGGTTGGTCTATGATCAGCATAGGTGTCTGTGGTGGACGTACCACGGTGGAACCTTTCTTCTGCTGGCAGATTTCACATTTGAGGAAGAAGTGCCTGGTTGCTTTGTAGGAGTATTTTGCAGAAAAGCCACCAAGATGTCTCTATCTATTCTCGCACTTGAACGAATTGCAGCTACTGCAGCAGTTTACACGGTTGCCTTTGTGGTTTTGTCAGACATGGAATCCTCTACAACTTGAAATCGTAAATGCTGATGACTCAGTACGTGTATTTTTTGAGTCTGTGGCAAACACTCTAAATATGCCCCTTGTCCTCAATGTGTTTTATGCTTTATAGTGTAAGCATTGGTATCTCTGAATCCATCCAGGCTCCAGTTGTGTAAGTCCTTGTTGTAAGAATGGAAACAATAATACCAATCACACACAGTCAGTGTGGGGAATCTGAGATTTGTATTCTCTTGTGCTAGAATTAGGGGCATCCCACTAGGCCCCTCCTATCACAGATGTAAAGTCTTAGCGTTTAGCATGCTGGCCTTATGTGATGGTGTATTCTCTTATCAAACAAGGGATTACCTGGCCACCAAATTAGTGTCCTGCAGATTAAACATACAATACATTTAGTCATGGTATCATACTTTACCAATTGTACCTTATTCAAATCATTTTTGAGCAACAATTATTCATATTTGATGCAAGAAAAGACTACACATTTCATTCTTCATTGCGTAATTTTCTAATCTCATAACAAAACATATATTCATAAACTAATAACAAGAAGAAGAAACAGTAAAATCAAATCCCTACATGACACCAGTCAGTACTGTAAGCTGCCTGTCAGTACTGTAAGCTGCCTGTCAGTACTGTAAGCTGCCTGCCAGCGCTAGGACTATTTTCCTTGTTGGATTTTTAGAGCGCAACGACAGACTTGCTACGGGGAAATATTCCTTTTCCTGGTTCTCTTTCGGGATATATTCAGTGTGATAACACCCTCACTAGAGTCCCAATCGATGTGAGTCCCTCGTAGACAAATATGGAAAAGCCGACGCGCTTCCAATCCCCCTCTGCCTTAGGGGATTATCATCAGGGCTTGGACCACGTTGTAATCTATATATTTAACAAAAGAAAATGGGGAAGGTAAAAAACCAACACCATAGATCAGAAATCTATTCAACCCTTATTTCTCTGCATCTAGCCATTATTTGGGGAGGCAACTAAGGTACCTTGTGTTCATCAACGGGACTCACTCTTGCAGTGTTTTTTCTTCTGTAGTTGGTGTGTACCTAAACATATTCAAACTGATTGTGTAAGTAAACGAGTCTGTGATTTTCAGGCAATCACTATCAGTATCAGAATAGCTATGTTTGTGGACTTACTCGATATCCGCACACGTGTTTATTGATAGATTCCACCTTGTTTCCTTGTTCTTTATCAAATAAACTGAAGATTTGTAGCTCCACCCTACAACAAATGCATTGTGTTCAAGTAACCGATTTGTTAACACATCTGTTTTTGCCATAGATAGAGCTTAATGAGGCATTTCTCTTACTTGGAAGTAGTTCCCTCTTCCTTCAATGGGTGCTTCACTCTTTCACGTATTTCCTAAGTGTGTATCGTCAAACTGTATGTAATCTTGATGGCCTGACAGGATCAATCAAAATTGGCATTCAGATATTTCTTACGATATAGATTACATTCTTTATTTGTAACTAGCAATTCTGCACGCGTGTAAGCTGTCATTAGTATCACCTAAACTGGGTCATTATGTCCTTCGCGTAGCTCCCCCGTATGTCCAGCAGGTGCAGGGAGGCTTTCAAAGGGTTGTTGCGCCATCTCGCTTTGCACATTCATTTGATTTTAAACTATCGGGATTCTCAGCACTGCATTGCGGCTCCTTTCATCCACGTTTAACGTCGCTCAAACGTCAGTCATCAGCATGGCCGTGGCACGTTGTGCCACTACACTTAGGCTCCATTCGGACTCTTTTCCCCGTCCCTCTCCCACTCTCAGCTCGTTCGCTGAATGGCTGCGGAGCGGCTCCATAAACGGGTCTGGGTGGTGGGAGGGGCGTCAGGGAGACGGGAAGGTGGGAGCAGCAAAGGCGGGAAAGATGGTGTCAGTGCGAGATGAAGGCGATAAGAGCGAGTTGTTGCTGGGCAATGGAACTTCGGATGTGTCATTCGCTACTGGCCTTTCGTAAGAATGTAATGACTTTCATTTATAGCTAAGTATAATTCTGTATCCATTGCTACAGTTTTCAGTCTGGGGCTTGATTGCTCTCCTGCTCAGCACTTGGAAGCCCTGTTGGGTAACTGTGCTCTATAAATCTATATTAATGATTATAGCCAAAAACAAAACACAGCAGAGCAAGTACTGGCAAAAATCAGACATGATGTGACAGGGGAGGTGTGACCTAAACTTGAGGTCAGGGACTGCTTATAGAGGCCACAGAGCGGACTCCATAAATGGTCCTGGGAGGTTGGAGAGGCCCTAAGGGAGGCAGACGGGCAGGCACAGCAATGGCAGGAAGATAGCATTAGTGAGACACAAGAGGAGGGGAAAGGTTGCTAGGCAACCAAAAACAAAAGGCAGCAAAGCAAGCTGAGCAAATGTGGGCAGAAATCAGGTGTGATGCATAACGGAGGAGTGACCTTGATTTGATGGGGACCCTCAGCTAGACCATATGGCCACCTTCTTCCAGGGCACGGGGCGATGTCTGCAGCACTCAAAAGAAACATTACGGACCTCGGATTGGTATATTCTTGGAGGCATAGGTACCCTGACACTCCTGATTATTTGTTCGATTCACATATATGCACATCTTACTCCAGAATAGATCACCTCTTCCTCATCTACTCCTTGCTTCGAGAGTCGGAAACTGTCTCCATCTCAGACATTTCCATAGCTGATCATGCTCATGTTGAAATTGTGTGGAAGTGCAGTGGAAATTCACGACAGGTTCAGCAGCGTTGGCGATTCCCTCTCCCCCTTCTCAGGGACCTGGTGGAAGCTGCCGAAACTCTTAGGGAGTCCAGGATTTCTTTCCTGGTGCTGTAACACTGCTCCTGGAGATGTTCAACGCATGTGGTGGTCATGCACTGTCATCTCCACTTATTGGAAAGAAATCCTAGGCCAGGTTAAAGGCATGCCGGGCTTCCCACTCCCTGCCTCCTATATCACAGTTCTTTTGAGCATAAGCCCCCCATGAGTCACACAGATTGGTGCCTGACATCTCACATGATGGGTGCTGCCAAGCAACCTATAGCTCTCCATTGGAAGCAACCCTCTGCTCCCTCTATGGATTTACGGTTCACAAGAAGGACGCAGAACTTCAAGGATTGAGGTGCTGCAGCTTCTTGTATCCTTGAGATCTCTGGGGTGCAGATCTAACAAGTCTTGGCAATGGCTATTCAACACGGTGCACAGGGGTTTGTTCCCAGCTACACGGATGCAGGATACTGTCCTCCACATTTCATGGAAGACAGGTCAGACCTCGGGAGAGCCACAGAGCCACAACTTGTGTTTCTGAGCCTCAGGAAGTCCAAAGGACAATATGGAAAGCAGAAGAGTCAGCTTCTTTGTGGTGACTGCAGATGCAATGGAGTTACTCCTTCACACCAACAGAGATTTCTTCCGCTGTCCTTAATGCACACAGGAAGCACAGACACAGATGAGGCATAAACCTGCAGAACATCAAGACCAGGAGCATCAGGCATCTTCCTTGATGCAGCCTTGGTTCCAGACGAAGTGCAATGAAGTCCAAGCGTCTAGATCAGTGGTTCCCAAACTTTTTTGACCTGTGGCTCCCTTGACCTAATCGGCAGTTGGCCGTGGCTCCCCATCATTTTTTTACCGGTGGGTGGGTGGGTGGTGTGTACCTCCTGTTATCTTCCTTAAAGTATTTGGGACGCAATGAAGGTATTATATTGGTTGGAATGCTTGAATTATTAATCTCATCCACTGGCTGCATCCCAATCCATCGTTTTTTCCCCAACAGAGTACCTGGTCCCAAACCCTTATTTATGCCATGCTGCTTTCAGTACCTTTTGGTACTGAGGCCCGCTCTGAGAAAATGGAACATTGAGTTTGGTCTGTCGTAATCAGTATCCCCAGCCTTATTTTAACACTAAAAAGGTCTGTCCTTCCATCTGTGTGCCCATCTATATCCAAACATATTCAACCATTTGCACACCTATCCACCGTATATCCTTCCGTCCATCATTTCACTCATCCATCCCTCCATCCACCCTTTCACTCATCCATCCATTATTCATCTACCCACCCTTTCACCCCATCCATCTGTAAAATCATCCATGCATCCACTCTTCCACCCAGCCATACATTCACTTACTCATCCATCCACCCATTCACTTACTCATCCATTCACCCAGTCATTTATCCTTCCACCCATTCACCCTTTCAGTCATTCATCCTCCCTTTCTCTCTCCATCCCCCTTTCACTTATCCATCCATCTACCCATCCATTCATGAATCCATCCATTGATCCTATTACTCATCCATTCTTTCACTCATCCAACCATCCGTTCACTCATCCAGCCATCCGTTCTCTCATCCATCCACCCTTTCACTTCACTCATCTATCCATCCTTTTGTCCATCTACCCCCTTTCACTAACTCATCAATCCATACATCCACCCTTTCACTCATCCATCCATTCACCATTTCACTTATCAATTCATCCATCCACCCATTCACTTGCCCATCATCTACCCTTTCATTCATCCACCCATCCATCCTTTCACACACCCATCCACCAATTCACTCACCCATCAGCTGCCCTTTCACTCATCCATCCATCCTTTCACACACCCATCCACACTTTTACCCATCCATCTACCCTTGCACCCATAGATCTACCCTTCCACCCATAAATCCATCTATTTACATTTTCTCTCATCCATACTTCCATTTATTCACTCATATGTCCATCCTTTCTTTCATTATCTATCCATTCCCCCTTCATTCATGCATTCATCCTTTCAGTAATCCATCCAGCCATTCAGACATTCCTTCACTTTTTACTCACCCACCTTTTCACATTATGAGCTGAGCCTTTGTTTGCAGAGTGGCTGGCAGAAGAGTCCCATCAAGAATGAACTAAAGCAAGGGGTGGGCTGGTGGAGAGTTCACTATGCCCCTGCACATAGGCAGACTGAGGGGTCTCTTCAAAGGGGGTGTTTGACGTAATTAAGAGCGCAGCTTAAAACACCTAGGCTAAAAATATGCGCTTAGCATAGTGTTCTGCCTCACTGGTATTATGTTGTCTCTGTCATTGCATCCAGATATATAATACAGCAAGTATCATTACACCCCAACAAGCCAGGACTATTGGCTTTGTCAATGGTTGCTAGTTCCTTAAAAAAAAAAAAAAAAAAGAGCAGCCATGGCTTTGTTGAATACAATATTGAAAATACTTCCGTTCTAAAATGACAGGCTAGCCTCTGGTGTTTGACAAACTAAAAACCCTTGGACTAGTACACTGGTTGATCCAAGTGAAGCAACTTGCAAATGTGGTTATAAATAAATAAATCACAACACCCACGAATCCAAAAAAGTTGGGTGGTATCTGCTCCAAATAAAATAAGCAGAAATGAATAGTGACTGGGTTCCCTTTATTTGATACATGTGATTACGTTGTCCTACCCAGCGCTCATTTGGACACAACCTCCCCTTGTCTTATATTCACTTCTGTACTCTGAGGCAGGAGGAGGCCGCCACATGGTGTCACAGTCACACCCCCAGACTGCCCCATTGTCATTCAGTAAGTGGCAATCAGCGGCATACTGAATGACAATGGGCGGGAGGGGCTGCTCTGGTGCTCCTGGAGGAGCGCGAGGCGCCTCCAGCAGCAGGGGTGAGGCCTCTGACAGGGGAGCAGCGCTGCTCCCTGTGATGCCCAAAATTAAAGATCGTGTGCGCGGCGCCCCTGGCACCTCATTACGGCGCACTGGGGCGCCGCGGCGCACAGTTTGGGAACCACAGGTCTAGATGGTCAAAGAGTGTTGAAGAGTGTTTTGCTTTCAGCGGTGAGTCCTGTTCTACACTGAATATGAGGACCCACCCACAGGGAGGCCCTGCAATACCCAAGGAAAGAATTGGAACCCCTCTCAGAGGAGGGGCTAGACAAAGGGGATGGAACTCCCTGTCCTTTGTCCAGTTTCGTACCACAGTGGGAATCAAGGGTTGCTGAACCCATGCATTGAATACCTCAGTCCTGAATGCTTTGTGTGCCTCAACCATGAACGTAACACTTCCAACTGTCTGGGGCAGGCCACGTTGCAACACCATGTGTGTAACTGCATGTCTTCAGTTCAGTTTGCCAGTATGCTTATTGGTTGAAACAAAAATATGATTCAGTAACCAGGCGAAGTTACAAGATGACATCAAGTGTAGGAAAGCTAGAAAGCATAAACGCGATGAAAATGGTAACAGAACTGGTCGAATTTTTACTTTTGCGAAGCGATTTGACCACCTAGGTAATAATGATGTTTTAACCAAGAAAAGAGATGACACTCCACCAGCATTCAGGATACGAAACATATTTTAAATCGTTACAAATCGATAAATTAGATTTTTTTGAATTAGATGATCATTCTGTAAACGGTAGATCGTTAATTCATATTTTAATAACAATGGAATGAACGGTTGATATTAAAGTTCTAGTACTGTTGAGATATGTTAAATGACTATAACATGATTTTGTAAGTTTGGAAGACTCCGATTATATTGTGAAGTTGTTATAACAGTATCAGATATGAACATATTGCGGGTCAAGATGGCCGAATGTGAGTAAGTACATGACATGACAAGGTGGTTGAAGTAGGTATATAAAACCTTTCAAAGATGTCGCCAAAGGTGCACGCCAAATAGAGAGATTTCCAGGACGCAGGAATTTGTACAGGTATGGCGGTGAAACTACCTTTGTTTTTGTATGGGATGCAGTGATGATAATCAAGTTTTGGGTAGTAATGTTGATAAAGGTACAGAATATACCGATGTACTGATTTAGTCGAGTATGTTGAGTATTAGTACTAAGAAGTAGTTGGTTTCATGGTCCATAACACTCTTGCTTTGGATCATATATTTGTGGTGATTTTAAGGAACATGTGAAAGATGGCATAATTTAAACATGGGTGAATTTTTAAAAATGTGAAATAAGCTTAAGATATACCGCAAACTTGTTAGTATGAGAAACGGTATTGTCTTCTGTGTTCCCTTAGGTCATAAACATGTGATTAGAAACAATTACTAATTACCTAATTCTATACACTTTCATTGTGATTTCTATTGCCTGCATACCTTCTTCAGCTCGACATAATATATGCTCTAAGGTGAGCCTGTTAAGTTTTCTGCTTTGGTAGTTAACTTTATTTTATGTTTGGGTGGTCTCTTTACTTGATTATAACAAAACTCTGTTTTTCTGTTTCCATATAGCAAGAGGAAGATTTGATTTATAGAATATCTATGTACATATGGTATATTTTGATATTATTGGAATTAGCAAGCTTTAAGGTGATTTTTTAGATACATGTCATCTTTAACAGTGGGTGTGAGGTGTGTAAAAAACGTGTGGGAATGAATCTGCATTTTGTTTTCTGTACCTACAGAATTCAGACTTTACAGACTTTGCCATTTTGTGCAACATATCATATTGACCAGGCATAACAGTTTTTCAGGTGACAATTGATTGACTAGTGATTGTAACTTGTGTTCATGGAGATTGGAATGACTTAGAGTAACCTTCTTCTTAATTTAAAATGGTTTTGTAATTGTGTGTTTTTTGTTAGGATTGCAGCCCTGAAGAAGTCAATTGTGTATTACAACGCAAGATGAAACACGTGTTGGCTATATTTCTGTGCTTTCTGCTGTGATTAGGATTTTATGTCAGGCTGTGTTTTGGAAGCATTATCTGACTACACCGTGAGAATTGGAAACCTGAATAAATACTCAGAACCTGGATAACGTGTTTTAGACTTTCTCAAACTACAAAGAACTATTAAGATTACTTTTAGTGTGTTCAGGGTGGACCTTTATTGTGCTTTTACGTTGATCTTCGGTCTGTGACATTTGAAAATGTGGAATCAGAGAGGGTACCTCTATGGGGAGATCCTTGGAAAGGTTCAAGCTTGAACAAAGTCCAGCCAATACATAGTGGTTACTTTCCCAGCTGAGGAGGATATTTTCCTTACACCAAGGTAATTTCCTGTTAGAAGGTGATATGAGGCCTTTGGGTACACAAAAGAAAACTACTCAGGCAATCCATTAAATAAGAAACCAACCTAAAACGTTGGTAGCACCATGTCGTATGGCGTATAATTTCTGAAGCAAAACTGTGTATTTGTTGGACAACTTAACTGTTTGACTGGTGCTTATTTTGGCCTTTAGTCCTGGCATAAGGTTTCCACTTTGGACCAGTAGAAACTGTGCATTTTTTAGGCAACATAAACATTGAGATTGGAACCAGACTGATTATATGCACCCCCTCAGGATATGTTGTCCTAGAGACCAGCTACCTCATAGTTCCACCATAAGCCCCCCTAACCTAAATGGATGGTGAATGGCTTGTGCAATCTCAGAACATGACAATCCAGATCACTCCCAGGAATCGTGGTAACAGATGTAGAACCACTTTGCTCAGTCATTCATTGCTCTCAGAGAAACATACAAGAAAGATGCAAAGGGGCATTTTCAATATTTAATGAACCATTGTATATGTGCTACAATGATTAATAGACAGAAGCAAATAAAAGTGGTTAGAAGGATAAGGGCAGTGAAGAAAATGAACAATGCCACGATCTTGGTAAACCAGTATGTATATGCTTGCATATAAGTCCTGAGCCTAGTGAACTCCTACTATGCCTTCCCTAACCTAGTCGGCTAAGGTGTGTGTGCTCTCTCAAGAATACCCTACATGGTGATCTAACTTCCCTTTATCGGAAGGCAAAGTATGTAGGTGCCACGTCTTGGTAACAGTTTGGACATCCTTCCTCACACAGGGACCAACAAGAACCAGCTAAGCTGACACACCAACACGGCAATGACCTCACAGGTGATAGACAAGTGCTCTCCTTCTAAGTGCAGAAGTGCATGTTATGTTATGTTATGTTATTTTATTTTATATAGCGCGCGGATGCCGCAGCCAAGTGGCGTCCCGGCGCTTTGGAGATTTGAGTAACACAACACATCAGAGAAGGTCAAAGAAAAGGGCCTAAACTGTAGAGAATAGGAAGGTTTTTAATGCCTTTCTAAAAGGAAGCAAGTCAGGGATGGAACGGAGAGGGGCTGGCAGGGAGTTCCAAAGGGCTGCATGTGTATTTATTACAATGGTGTTCATGGCTTCATGTTTCTGCTGCATCTGCGCCAACATTGTTTATTTTCTCTGTGATAACAAAGTCTCCCTATGGACGAAATAAGAAATCACAACATTTGCACAGCCTGTGTCCGGGCCTTTTACGAAATGTTGAAGGTGTCATGATAGTGGTCCTAAAAATTGGTTTTGTAAATAAAGTCGTTTCTAAGAATCTAACCTTGCACTGTCATACAAGCAAATGTGTGTCAGAATGCAATGTTTGAAGGCAACTGAAGAATTGTGTGCATGCCGTAATGGCAGTGTTACTTACTGAGCCTGATTGAGCCCCATGACACCCACTCCTCAGACACAAGTCGACTAAAGGATTGCTAGTCATAAAAGAGCGAGGCATAAGAATGCTATAAAAATATTTTCTGAATTGCTAAATGGGTTTAGGAATCCATTAAGAATCACTATTTTAAGAGGCATGTTTACTGTGCCCCTTCCGAATACAGATTCTTTAAGAAAGGTATCAATGTTTTGAACCAAAATCCCAACCCAAAACATTTTACCACCATCTTAAAGGAGTGGTAAACAATTCAGGAAGGTTCCTCCTACTTGGTTGTGAATGTGAACAAACCTTTTTTCAAAGAAATGTTTGTGTAACTTTTCATTTTTTCAATGCATCCTTTTTCCTTTAAGGAAAGTGGACTACAATTAAAAAAGAATATTGCTTTAATTAAAAGCAATCACAGACATGGTAGTCTGCTGACCCCAGCAGATGCCCATCCGCCTAATTGTGGCCAATCGTAGTGGGTCACAATTTGCAAACTAACTCATGAGTTATTATGAGGGTCGTCAAATTTTGACTCACCCCCCGCTGCAGCTACACCAGCGCTTGTGCCCTTGCACCCTTGGTTTTTGCTCCCCATTCCTGGGCGCTGTTTTTCCTCACCCCCCTGTTCCCACTGCTCACCGTTCCCGCCGCTCCTGCCCCTGCGGCCCACCCCCGTGCCCATTCACTAACCCCTGCCTCCCATCTCCCACCTCCCAGCTGCTCCTCCCTCGCACCTCCCCTTAAAATGGCGGTGGCTGCGCAGTGAGGAGAGGGACCCTTGACCTTGCCAGGTAGGTTGCCCCCAGCTGCTCCTCCCTCCCACCTCCCCTTAAAATGGCGAGGCTGCGCGGTGAGGAGAGGGAGCCTTGACCTTGCCAGGTAGGTCGCTCCCCCCGCTGCAGCTCCACCAGCGATTGTGCCCCTGCACCCTTGATTTTTGCTGCCCATTCCTGGGCGCTGTTTTTCCTCGCCCCCGTGCCCACTGCTCACTGTTTCTGACGCTGCTGTCCCTGCGGCCCACTCCCCATGCCCATTTGATAAACCCTGCATCCTGCCTCTCAGCTGCTCCTCCCTCCCAGCTCCCCTTAAAATGGTGGCGGCTGTGCGGTGAGGAGAGTGACCCTTGCCAGGTAGGTCGCTCCCCCCCCCTGCTGCAGCTCCACCAGCTCCACCAGCGCTTGTGCCCTTGCACCATTGCTTTTTGCTGCACATTCCTGGGTGCTGTTTTTCCTCGCCCCCGTGCCCACTGCTCACTGTTCCCGCCTCTGCTGCCCCTGCAGCCCAGCCCCCCTCGCCCATTCGCTAACCCCTGCCTCCCGCCTCCCAGCTGCTCCTCCCTCCCACCTCCCCTTAAAATGGCGGTGGCTGCATGGTGAGGAGAGCGATCCTTGACCTTGCCAGGTAGGTCGCTCCCCCCGCTGCACCTCCACCAGTGCTTGTGCCCTTGCACCCTTGATTTTTGCTGCCCATTCCTGGGCACTGTTTCTCCCTTGCCCACCGTGCCCACTGCTCACTGTTCCCACCGCTGCTGCCCCTGTGGCCCTGCCCCCCATGCCCATTCACTAACCCCTGCCTTCCACCTCCCAGCTGCTCCTCCCTCCCAGCTCCCCTTAAAATGGGAGTGGCTGTGCAGTGAGGAGAGCGACCCTTGCCAGGTAGGTCGCTCCTCCTCCCGCTGCAGCTACACCAGCGCTTGTGCCCTTGCACCCTTGGTTTTTGCGGCCCATTCCTGTTGGCTGTTTTTCCTCACCCCCCTGTTCCCACTGCTCACTGTTTCCGCCACTGCTGACTCTGTGGCCCTGCCCCCGTGCCCATTCGCTAACCCCTGCCTCCCGCCTCACGCCGCCCAGCTGCTCCTCCCTCCAGACTCCACTACGATGCCAGCAGCCTCCACGCACTGAATGCCGGCCGAAACCACACCTGCTTCCAGGCCACTCCGAAAAGAACCCACGGACCCTTCTCCTGCCGCACCTGCAGCTTCACCTGCGACAGAACCACCAAACCTCCAAGGACTGGACCCAACCACCTCCGCTGCATACTCCTCAACACCCGATCCGCACGCAAACGTGCCATTGAGCTCTGGGATCTGCTCGGCACCTCCGCCCCAGACGTGGCCTTCCTGACTGAGACCTGGTGGAACTACTTCTCGGGACCCAACATCGCCATAGCCATCCTGGACGGCTACAAGATCACCTGCAGGGATCGCGCCAACAGAACCGTAGGAGGAATAGCCATCGTCCACAAGTCCACCCTCAAGGTCGCCACCCATGCAGACGACACCCTCAACACCGCCGAACACCTGCACTTCTGGATCCACACCGACCCCAACACCACCCTCAGACGAACATTCATCTACAGACCATCCGGACCCCGGGCTCAGTTAAGCGACTTCATCGCCGACCTTGCCAGCACCCACGCACTTGCCTCCATGGACTACATCCTCCTCTGGGACCTGAACTTTGACCTCGAGAACAACAACAATGCCAACTCCACCACCCTGATCGTCAACCTGGCAAACCTCGGCCTCAAACAACTCGTCACCGCACCCACCTATGCCGCCGGCCACACACTGGACCCCGTCCTCTCCACAGGCACCCATGTCGCCTTCGACCACACCACCAAACTCCACTGGACCGACGACTGCTGCATTCATTTCACCTTCAAGAATCCAACCCCGCTCCACCGCACCCAACAGCTGCCTCGCCGCTGCTGGAGCAAAGTCACCGAAGACTGGCTGATCACCACCCTCACTCAGAACCCACCCACCGACCCCACCAACCCAGACACCGCAGCCCGCAACCTCAGACAGTGGATCGACCACTGCGCTAACACCCTCGCCCCGCTCAAGAAACCCTGCAACAGCCATGCCAGTAAGAGAGCTACCTGGTTAACCGACGAGCTCCAGAACTCCAAATGCACATGCCGGAAACTGGAGAAAATATGGCTCCACAAACGCACACCAGGCAACCACGCAGCCCGAAAGGACGCTATCCACAGACATCACCACCTCATCATATTAGCCAAGAGATCCTCCTTCAAAGACCGCTTGGATAACAACGCATACGACAGCAAAGAGCTCTAAAGCATCGTAAAGGAACTCTCCAACCCCACGCCAACGCTAATGACATCCCACCCTCACAAGAACTGTGCAACTCACTAGCCATCTTCTTCCACCGTAAGATCGCTGACATCCACGACAGCTTCAACACCACGACTACCCTGACTACGCCAGACTCCACCTCCCCTGTGAACACCACCAGCGCCATCCGCCTGACCTCCTGGTCCAATGTCAACGATGACGAGGAATGCAAGGTCATGAACTCCATCCACTCAGGATCTCCGTCAGACCCGTGCCCACACCACGTATTCAACAAAGCAGACGCAGCCATCGCACCCCAACTACGGAGGGTCATCAACATCTCCTTCGAAACAGCGACATTCCCAGAAAGCTGGAAGCACGCCAAAATCAACGCCCTCCTCAAGAAGCCCAAGGCGGACCCCAAGGACCTCAAGAACTTCCGGCCCATCTCCCTGCTCCCGTTCCCGGCAAAGGTCATTGAGAAAATCGTCAACAGGCATTTGGCCCGCCACCTGGAAGACAACAACATCTTGGACCCGTCCCAGTATGGAATCAGATGAAATCACAGCACCGAGACAGCCCTCATCGCCGCCACAGACGACATCAGGCGCCAACTAGACAACGGCAAAACATCAGCCCTCATCCTCCTGGACTAGTCGGACGCCTTCGACACGGTCTGCCATTGCACACTCTAAAGACACGCCTCCTAGAAGCAGGAATCCAAGAGATGGCCTTTGACTGGACCACGTCCTTTCTCTCCGGAAGAACCCATAGCGTTCGCCTCCCACCATTCCGATCCGAAGCCACCAACATCATCTGCGGGGTCCCCCAGGGCTCATCCCTCAGCCAGACGCTGTTCAACATCTACATGGCCCCCCTCCCACAAGTGGCCCTCCATCACGACCTCAACATCATCTCCTACGCCGACGACACCCAGCTCATCCTCTAGGGAATGAAAGCCGTCGCCGACTGGGTGAGGAGCAACCGTCTGAAGCTGAACTCGGACAAGACGGAGGTACTCATCCTCGGACCCACCCTTCAGTCTGGGACGACTCCAGGTGGCTTATCCCACTGGGAAAAGCACCAACACCCACCGAACATGCACGCAACCTAGGATTCATCCTCGGCTCCTACCTCTCCATGTCTAAGCAGGTCAACGCCATCTCCTCTTCCTGCTACAACATCCTCCGCATGCTCCCCAGGATCTACAAGTGGATCTTGATTGAAACAAGAAGAACGGTGACACAGGCCCTCGTCATCAGCAGACTGGACTATGACAATGCACTATACGTAGGAATCCCAGCCAAACACCTATGACGACTACAAAGCATCCAAAACAACTCTGCCTGACTGATCGTCAACGTCCCCTGCCGCAGCCACATCACCCCCCACCTGAGAGACCTACAATGGATCCCCATCGACAAGTGGATCACCTTCAAGCTCCTTACCCACGCACACAAAGCACTCCAGAACGCCGGACCAGCCTACCTTAACAGCAGACTCAGCTTCTACACCGCCAGCTCCGCTTCGCCAGCCTCGCCCTCGCCGCTGTCCCCCGCATCCAACGAATGACCTCCGGCGGCAGATCCTTCTCCTATCTCACCGCCAAGACCTGGAACACCCTCCCTACCCAAATACGACAGACCCAAGACCTTCTCGCCTTCAGAAGACTCCTCAAGACCTGGCTCTTCGAGCAGTAGCAGCACCCCCCTCCCCTCGGCACCTTGAGACCCTCACTGGTAAGTAGCACACTCTACAAGTACTCTGATTGATTGATTGACTCACTAAAATTCTGTATTTCGTAAACTGACATTATTACATAGGTAGGTTCTCAAAATACCAAAGTGTTCTGTAGAAGTCGGAGTACAAATTGCAACCACTTTTACTTTTATTGCATTCATTTTACTACATTGTAAATAAGAAATTGCGAATTACAAATCATAATTAGTCGACATTTACGATTTTTTACTTGAAATATTTAAACTTGAAAGGGCTTATTGACAAGCCCCTTGTCCTGATGGTACATAACTTTTTGTGACTCACAGGTGGCGCAACTTGCTGCCCCATATTTAAAAGGACACGTAAAGCCACTCTGCACGGCTTTTCTTGCCCTATAAAATCTGGTCCGTTTACACACCACGCTTGAAAGCGGCATACCATGGGTGATGCTGTGGGTGTTCGACGCAACACCCATGGCTTCTGCCACATTTCCAGATTTACGAGATTTCATTAACCTGGAAATGCTTCAGAATGCTACGCTTCCCCAGTGGAGGCTTAACGAGGTGATATGTTTTCATTTCTCCTTGTTCTTTCTCCTTTCTATGCATGCTGGATTCTGCAGCACATATAGAATGAGGAAATCACCTCTTGTGATTGTTTATTTGCAGGAAGGTGTCCTTGCCTCACATAAACAATCATCAAAAAATGATGTTTTTCAATTTCTATGTGTGCTGCATTAAGCAGCACACATAGAAGTTTAAAAATGCCATTTAAGATTGTGTGTCGGAAGGGACACATTCTTTTTTAGTTCAAAGAAAAATTTATTAAGATAACTGAATAATGGCAACATAATATACAAAGAGAAAACAACAGGAATAGCATGAATATTAACTAAGAGCATTATAAAAAGTGTGATGAAATAAAATGAGGGGAGGGATAAAAAAGAAAGGGAGGATAGGGAAGAGAAAAAAGAAAGGGAGATAGCAATGAGGCTAAAACTTTAAAAAGTACAATCATTAAAACTACGTAACAATAGAGGCAATGCACAAATATGCAGATAAATAATCATTAATGAATAAGAAGGAACAAAAGGTTATTCAAGGGGGTTTCGAAACTTCTTGTTGAACTGGGGATAGGTGAAAGGAGTGCTTGGCACATGCATCTAGGTAAAGGGTAACGGGGAGCCATAATGCAAGCCTTTTCGGAGCCAGGGAAGTGGGATAAACAAATGCAGTATCTAGTCTGTGGTTGTAACATACATTAAACCACCAAGCTTTAAAAGTAATGCCCTTGGAGTCTTTCCAATTAACAGTAATTTGCTGGAACGCAACAGCCAATAATAAATCAACAATATGAACATTTGCATCAGCATCAATCCAAGAAGAGGAAAGTGAACCAAGGAAAATGTCAGTAATAGAAAAGGGGATGGAGGTATGGAAGATAGAATTGATTTGATTCCAGACTTTAGTCCAGAAAGCATGCGTAGGAGGACATGTGAAAAGCATGTGAAAGAGTGTGGCATTGGGGTTAGAGCAAGACCAGCAAAGGTCTGAGGTCAGGGGAAAACGTTTGTGGAGGAGAGATGGCGTGTAAAGAAGGCGGTTGTAGAGGAAAAAAAGGGTTTGCGTGAGAGAGGCTGCCCTGGAAGATTTGCGAAGTTTGGTCCATATTTTGTCCCACAGGGATGTGGGCCACGAGACATCGAGATCAGATTCCCATTGCTCCTCAACTTTGGATTTAGGCCTAGGTGATGGAGGATCGTAAAAGGAATGGTATATGGAGGAAGCTGATGGGTTAGAGCGTAGTTGAACATATACAATCATAACCCTCAATGCAGGCACTCTTGCACTAAGGTGCAAGGGTTCCTGCGTCAGTGCTTGGCAGCAAGTTGTGCACTAGCTGTAACGACTGGATTTTCGGACCAGATAGGATCAGCTCACCAAGACACCACCAACCCAGCCGAAACGCAACCACCTCCCTCCTCAGGACCCATCTATCCAGGCACCTGGGTACCTACCTGAGGATGGGGAACTCGCAATATACAAGCTCATATCATCAGAAACACCACTAAATCTATAGGGATTACTAGGAATACTCACTGATTACTAAGGACGTCCATGCCCTACACCACACTCATACCTTATAGTCTCGCGGCAACTCAGACCCAGACTATGCTACCCTCCTACTCATAGTGAAGGGGGCAGTTCCAATAACTTACCATTACACACTGACACACTCAGTGCTCTCACAAGCCACAATCCTGTGGGTATCCACACCAGTGTCCCCCCTGGTGCTCTCACTATTTCATACATACACAAGCCACAATCTTGTGGGTATACACACTGACCACCATCAGTGCTCTCATTAACGCCACTTTCCCTAGAGGCGATCTCATTACACACCAGTTTCCCCCCTGGTGCTCTCATTAACGCCGCCTTACAACGGCGATCACTTTCCTATGAATACCTTTAGATCTCTCTCTCTCTGTTGGGAAGTTTCTCTCACTATTCACTAGGGGATTACTACAATATTATGGAATGGCCGAATTACACGGTGTACAACTTATTCTCTATTTCAAGGGCTCCTCTCTCCCTCATTATTCAGTTACCATTTACCTGATCAGGGGCAGCATCTGTTCACCAAACAGTACCTGACTAGAAGAACAGGTTACCTTTATTATACAAGAACAAGAGGTACACTGGTTCACTAAGTACTGGGGTACTTTATTTATCACAATAACAATAACAATATAACACTATACTATAACATATAGCCTGCAAAGGAAAATGGGAATAGACACATACACAGATCTGCGGGGTCTCTGTAAAGCTTTATTACTATAACACATCCACATGTAATTGACTGTAAATAGCTAAAGAGGGAATGGATTATACTGCAAGGTTAATGTTTAAATGTAAAGCAAACTATATTACAGGAAGGATATCACCTGATTGGTATGAAGTCTTGCTCTAGCTGTCATCTGGGTTCCTCTCTCGTCTGTGCCTTAGCTCGTCTCAGATCCTCCCCTGCACTCTTGGACACACATCTGCGCTGATCACTCTGCACTGGATTCCTCTCCCCCACGAACTCTCTCCACCTTCCAGCTTCAGTCTAATAGTTTCTGCCGCTCTGATAACCGTTCGCTCCACTAGCTTCTTCACTCTGTCTGATTATCTCAGCTCCAATGTCCAATTCACTCCAGCTGCTCCCACAGACTAATCCACGATATAACTTCAGTCTCTTCCAAAAGGCATGACTTCAGACTCCAGCTGATCACAACTCCTTCTGATAAGTAACTGCTTCTGACTGCTTCCTTCAGTTCCAAACATCATCTCACTTCTCTCTGTTCAAAACACCATCTGCTCACAACTGCTTCTGACTTCTCTCTCTGGTTCCAACTCACTGACTGTCTGACAAACTGACTTCTCTCTGTTCCAAGCATCGACTGTCTTCTTCTCTCCTCTGCTCCAACTGACTCCCTCCGCCTCTGCAATTCACTAATATGGAATGCTCTCTCCTCATGGAAAGTTCCAACAGAGGGCTGCCTCCCACCGAATTCCTGTGCCAGCTCTGAGGCCTCCTGCGCAGCCTGCAGTGACCATCTGCATGTTATGTCTAGGCCCAAGAGACAAACACATTCCTCCGATAAGAACCAGTCTCGGCTGGTTTTCCCCTAGTGAACAACACCTCATAACTAAAACATCACCTTTACCCTGCAAGCATCTCAGTCTGCAGGGACAGAAAGCAAAATGGAGTCTCTCTAGTTCTTGGCCTTGTAGGCCTGAGAAGGATGAAATAACACTTAGCTCTGTCAGAGTACATACACAAACCATACCAATATGTAATATAAAGTCAGGACTACAGGATCCACCCTCTACTATAGGTAGGATGATGAAAGGATCAATCAATCAATCAAGGCATTTATACAGCGCACTACTCACCCGGAGGGTCTCAAGGCGCTAGGGGAGGGGGGTCCGCTACTGCTCGAACAGCCAGGTCTTGAGCTGCTTCCTGAAGGCGAGGTGGTCCTGGGTCAGGCGGAGGTGGGTCGGGACGGAGTTCCAAGTCTTGGTGGCGAGGTAGGAGAAGGACCTTCCCCCTGTGGTGGCTCTTCGGATGCGGGGGACGGCGGCGAGGGCATGGCCGGTCGATCGAAGCTGGCGTTTGGGAGCGTAGAAGTTGAGGCGGCTGTTGAAGTATCCTGGGCCTTGGTTGTGTAGGGCTTTGTGTGCGTGGGTGAGGAGACGGAAGGGTATTCTCTTGTTGACCGGGAGCCAGTGCAGGTCTCTCAGGTGTCGGGAGATGTGGTTGCGACGGGGGATGTCCAGGATGAGTCATGCTGAGGTGTTCTGGATCCGCTGGAGCCTCTGGTGACGAGGGCCTGGGTGACCGTCTTCCTGGTCTCGGTGGGGATCCACCGGAAGATCTTTCCTAGCATGCGCAGGATGTTGAAGCACGTCGAGGAGACGGCGTTGACTTGTCTGGTCATGGAGAGGGAGGAGTCCAGGATGATGCCCAGGTTGCGTGCGTGGTCTGTTGGTTTGGGTGCGGTGCCTAGGGCCAGGGGCCACCAGGAGTCGTCCCAGGGGGAGGGTGAAGTTCCCAGGATGAGGACTTCCGTCTTGTCCGAGTTCAGTTTCAGGCGAATGTTCTTCATCCATTCGGCTACCTCTTTCATCCCTTCATGTAGGTTGGCTCTGGAGGTGGCGGGGTCATTGGTGAGGGAGAGGATCAGCTGGGTGTCGTCGGCGTAGGAGTAGGAGATGATGTTGAGGTTGTGCTGGCGTGCGATGGCTGCGAGGGGGCTAACATTGAAGAGGGTTGGGCTGAGCGAGGAGCCTTGAGGAACACCGCAGATGACTTTGGTGGCTTCTGATCTGAACGAGGGGAGGTGGACTCTCTGTATCCTTCTGGCGAGGAAGGGGATGATCCACTCCAGTGCCTTCTCCTGGATTCCGACGTTGCTGAGGCGCTGTACTAGGGTACGGTGGCAGACAGTGTCGAAGGCCGCGGAGAGGTCTAGGAGGATGAGGGCCGATGTTTCTCCGTTGTCGAGCAGGGCTCGGATGTCATTGGTGGCTGCGATCAGGGCGGTCTCGGTGCTGTGGTTGGCCCGGAAGCCAGACTGCGAGAGGTCGAGGGATCCGTTCGTCTCGAGGAAGGCGGCCAGCTGCTTGTTGACGGTCTTCTCGATGACTTTTGCAGGAAACGGGAGCAGCGAGATGGGGCGGTAGTTCTTGAGGTCGGTGGGGTCGGCTGATGGTTTCTTAAGTAGAGCGCTGAGTTCGGCGTGCTTCCAGCTCTCCGGGAAGGTAGCGGTGTCGAAGGAGGTGTTGATGATGTCCCGCAGGTGGGTTGCGATGATAGTGTCGGCCTTGTTGAAGACGTGGTGAGGGCAGGGGTCGGTCGGAGATCCGGACACATAATTATGTCAAAGCCAATAGGCAATAGATGGATTAGAGTCAAGAATAAGGGATCTATCATCATATTAAGCAGCTATCCTCTAGTTTATGCTTCTAGGTCTGGAAAAAGGCCTGAAAAGGACCAACACAAGGCAAGAATAGAGATTCAGGATGGTAGCAAGCTTAAAGTCACCATCACTCAGAAATAGAGCCAAAAATACAGTCACTACACTCCATCCTTGAATTTAACTTGCTAACATCCGTAAACAACAACAAACAAATAAACAAACATCAACATAATCTATCAACAAAACCAAAAACCAAAAAACTCCCTAAAATGAATGACAACTAAGGAAATATCACCTAAAACTTGATGTAGGGAATGTAAATCTGACAACCAATTGAAAAAAAATCAAAGCACCCTTGACCTGAATGTTGAAATGTAACTGAGATTGATCTGATAACAACAGAAACTAACCAAAGCACCCTTGAACTAAATGTGCCTCAACTTCTAGTGATAACTCATGAAATCTATTGATGTAGGGACATGTTTGTGAAATGAAAACAACAAAGGGCCTAAATGAGGCCTACCTACTTCGGTCAACTTAAGAAAGGATTTGGTAAAATCTGACAAATAAACATGACAAAGGGTCCTCAAAATCTAGGCAACTATTACTAATAGATGTAGGACATAACCTGACTAAAAGACACACCTCCCAGGACAACTTAAAGTCTAAGGTGACCACCCTTGGAACTAATCCCACTGTTCTAATTAAGAGTTGATGGATCAAAGTGAAAGTGTAATAACAGGAAAACAAAGACAACCCCATTCCTACAAAATAGCTGGTGTAGCACTATGCATATCAAGCAATAAATCAAAGAAAGTTATCTAAGTGTGCTGTATATATTCTTCTAAAAGATCATAGACTTAAACTTGGGAAATTGAGTAATAGTAGACCATGCCAAAGGCAATAGGCAAAGGTCACAAGTCATCTAACTCAAGAAACAGTTTGCACCTAATCCCTCTGTATCAATCTGTGGAACACATGTGTGCACCATCATTTAAAACATTGCTTTCTTTCATTTGGAAAACCCGTTTTAGAGAAAACAGGAAAACTATGAAATAGGTGAAAGATAAACAAGTGTAAAATTAAACTGTATCAATAATGAAATAGCGTAGCATACTAAAATCGAAATATCATGTATCACAGGGCAGCAGAATATTAAATCAGCTCACTAATCACCCTATGACATTCAAATAATATCATTTGCATCATTGCATTAATGTGGCACTGCATCTTTTAAACTGGAAAATCAAAACCATGAACAGGACTGAGAATTTTTTTTTTTTCAAGTGGGGCCTGTGTATGGTAACTGCAAAAGTGGCATAATGTCCATCTGAAATAGAAACATGGGAAAAAATGCAAGACTCAAGAATGCAGGCCAAGGAATTACATTTCAAACTCCTTTCAAAAAGGAACATCATTCAAAAGGTGAATTAATAAAAAAAGAAATTTCAAAAATAGAACTATTGGCTTTGTCAAGAATTTTTTTTTTTTTTGTGGAAATCCAGAATTTTAACCTGACTGCTGAGGCAGCCAACTGTAGATTGTAATGTAAATTGAAAAGTTCAGTCACTATAAAAAGTTCTCTTCTGTAGTTGGTCTCTCCTTAGGAAAACAGTTCATTCCTATAGGCCATGATCCTCCATCTTCATATGTATCCTGTGCCAAGGAAGCACATCCTCCACTCTGGTCATCCTGGTACATCTGCTTCCGGTCTGGGTCCAGGCTCGGGGGTTTTTTGGGGGTGGGGGCACTCACTCCGAAAATAACAAAACACATCACTCCAAAATAAGAAAGTCACACTCATACAGGGCCCCCACACGTCAGCCATCTGAAACGAGAAACACGCATCATCAATCTTGCAGAAACACATTTTCCATTCAAAAAGCACCCCAAGTGCTTTTCATCTCTATAAGAAACCTCCCAATTCCTGAAAAGAACTCTTCTAAATCCAAGGAATGATTTAAACATTCTACCTATACCATATTCTTTAAATTTGTTTGGGCAAAATCTAATTTTGTCATACACAGCCAGAAGGGCTGGGGCCTAGCTACTCCTCACTCCTTTGAGAAACAGCCCCTCCATCCAGAAAGATGTCCGCGCTAAGAGTTTTGAATCAGCTCCAACCACAACAATCAGGAGCCGGGCTACCTTGCGATGTAATATTGAATCACTGCCAAATGCTGATCTCATTGCAGGAGCAAAGCTCCTGCCAATTATTCTGTTCAAGCATCCCATATCTCTAGTCAGGGAAGCTTTCTGTGCCTACTGTATTTATCTAACTCCAAGGGCCAAGCGTCTGCCAATTATTCTGTGTACATTACTGAGGGGGAAACTATTCATTTGCAAACATCCTTTATCTGAAGTCAATGAAGCTTTCTGCGCCGACTGTAAGGAAGAGCAACTTGACCCCCCCTTATATAAACATTTCTCTGCGGAAAGAACTGAATCATAGCCAAGAATAACAAAATGGGTGTCTCTGCTCTCATAAGTCACCCACGGGGAGCCTCCACCCTTTCAAAACTCTGAGCCGAGAACAGCTGAATATTTGCCAAAAATAAAAAAAAAACAGGCAAGGCAAGTCTGCGACAGAGGGACGCTCCAAAAAAAAAAAAAGCCTCTCCTTTCAAAACAGTCATGGGAGCCTGGCTCATATCAGTCAAGGTCAAAGCAAATTCATTCTAACTTAAAACATACTCGTTCCCAGGCTCCAAACACTGTACCATTATTTCTAACTAATTTAAGGAAATTTAGACATGGTAAAAAGCATCCTAAAAACAGGAATTAAAAAAGACTTTTTTTTTTGTAATCTAGACACATGCTAGCATTCTGAAATAAGAACTAAAATAATTCTGTAGAATTCTAAAGAAATTATATATCATATTGTACTGCTACGTGCTGAAAAGGAAAATATTAGAAAAACATTTCATGCAGCAACATAGAAAATCACGACACATTTCTCAAAATAACATGTGAAGCACCATCAATTTAAATGAGGGGAAAAAAAGTTATACATGTAATTTTGCACTACATAACCAAGAATTCATAATTTGGTGCGCAAGCCTTTCTGTTCTAATTATTAAAAGGGACAGATTTTTTTTTTGCAGATAGCCTTTTTACCTAACTGAGTGGGTTTACTCACACGCTGGTCTGCTGCATATCAGCGCAAAATACAGAAACATTTGCATTTGAACTTTAAACAAAAGGGGCAGCTTGCTGTAGGGCACTTATATTTTCTAGATGTGCAAAATACACTACAGAACATTTTTTCAAAAGCACACGGTTGCATTTCACTGATTAAAGCACATTCTATGATGGGTCTGTTTTATTTTTCAACCGGTAAATACTAATTCTAAAATACTGAGATGTATCTCCCTTTGCACCATCCACACTGAGCTGAAAACCTTTTCCTAATCCGATTGGTTGATTTACAACTTTCCGACCTCCGAGTCAGACACATTAAATCATGTTTACAAAGGCAAACCCACACAAACTCGTGGACGCATTTCAAACAGAATGTTAAATGAACACTGCTTTTTTTTCTCCGTGCAAGATGTTAACATTCCATCAACTAGCTGTCAAAGTACATAGGCGAACCCAGCAACTAATTAAAAAGTCAAATCAAACCATCATTAATCTAAACAGTCACTGACTTTTAGCGTCAGCTCACGTAACAATGCATGTTAAAAAGCATGTTGAAATAAATGCTGCCGTCTCAATTCAAGATATTAACCCTTTGGCAGCTTAAACACAATCATTCCCCAATGTCTGCAGATACATGTGAAATTCAAGAACTCATCTCTCCACGTGTCATATAACACGTGCGCACATCTTCAAAACATTTTCTCCAAGCACTTGAAAGAGATCCAGCTTTCTCCTGCCTAACGTAACAATAACATGCTATGTACAAGCCATATTCACAGGGCGCTATTCACAAGCCATATGTACAAGAAACTCAACAAGTCATAATATTGACATGCTCTTCACAAGCCATATTTACAAGGCGCAATTCACAAGGAACTCAGCAGGTCAAAATGAGAACATGCTCTTCACAAGCCATATTTACAAGGAGCTATTTACAAGGAACTCCACAAGTCATATTACACTGAATACATTTCACATTTCACAGCATAAGCAAATGCAGCAAGCCATTTAATGGGCAATTTACAAGCATTTTTCACACACATATGTACAACTGCATCATCACCAAGATGTAATTGGCTCCCTCACGTATTGCCACCCTTCAAGCCTGTCAGTTCAAACACCAAGATGAAAAGCATTTCTTCCACCCTGCATAAGTCAAATGCCATGATGTACTGCAATCTCCTTACACTCCAACTGTTCAAGCTCATAGGTCAATTTAAAAGTAGATTTCGAGTTTCTCAAAAACATTGTACAATTATAAACAAATAATACACAAAATGAACTCAATACGTGCCGAGTGCAAACCAACAAGATAAAAACAATACAGCTCACACAGGCTACGTAAACAATTCGTGACGCCAGATGTAATGACCGGATTTTCGGACCAGATAGGATCAGCTCACCAAGACACCACCAACCCAGCCGAAACGCAACCACCTCCCTCCTCAGGACCCATCTATCCAGGCACCTGGGTACCTACCTGAGGATGGGGAACTCGTAATATACAAGCTCATATCATCAGAAACACCACTAAATCTATAGGGATTACTAGGAATACTCACTTATTACTAAGGACGTCCATGCCCTACACCACACTCATACCTTATAGTCTCGCGGCAACTCAGACCCAGACTATTCTACCCTCCTACTCATAGTGAAGGGGGCAGTTCCAATAACTTACCATTACACACTGACACACTCAGTGCTCTCACAAGCCACAATCCTGAGGGTATCCACACCAGTGTCCCCCCTGGTGCTCTCACTATTTCATACATACACAAGCCGCAATCTTGTGGGTATACACACTGACCACCATCAGTGCTCTCATTAACGCCACTTTCCCTAGAGGCGATCTCATTACACACCAGTTTCCCCCCTGGTGCTCTCATTAACGCCGCCTTACAACGGCGATCACTTTCCTATGAATACCTTTAGCTCTCTCTCTCTCTGTTGGGAAGTTTCTCTCATTATTCACTAGGGGATTACTACAATATTATGGAATGGCCGAATTACACGGTGTACAACTTATTCTCTATTTCAAGGGCTCCTCTCTCCCTCATTATTCAGTTACCATTTACCTGATCAGGGGCAGCATCTGTTCACCAAACAGTACCTGACTAGAAGAACAGGTTACCTTTATTATACAAGAACAAGAGGTACACTGGTTCACTAAGAACTGGGGTACTTTATTTATCACAATAACAATAACAATATAACACTATACTACAACATATAGCCTGAAAAGGAAAATGGGAATAGACACATACACAGATCTGTGGGGTCTCTGTAAAGCTTTATTACTATAACACATCCACATGTAATTGACTGTAAATAGCTAAAGAGGGAATGGATTATACTGCACACCGCTGAAAGAAGAAGAATTAGCAATACAGTAAGGACAAGGTTTATGTTTAAATGTAAAGCAAACTATATCACAGGAAGGATATCACCTGATTGGTATGAAATCTTGCTCTAGCTGTCATCTGGGTTCCTCTCTCGTCTGTGCCTTAGCTCGTTTCAGATCCTCCCCTGCACTCTTGGACACGCATCTGCGCTGATCACTCTGCACTGGATTCCTCTCCCCCACGAACTCTCTCCACCTTCCAGCTTCAGTCTAATAGTTTCTGCCGCTCTGATAACCGTTCGCTCCACTAGCTTCTTCACTCTGTCTGATTATCTCAGCTCCAATGTCCAATTCACTCCAGCTGCTCCCACAGACTAATCCACGATATAACTTCAGTCTCTTCCAAAAGGCATGACTTCAGACTCCAGCTGATCACAACTCCTTCTGATAAGTAACTGCTTCTGACTGCTTCCTTCAGTTCCAAACATCATCTCACTTCTCTCTGTTCAAAACACCATCTGCTCACAACTGCTTCTGACTTCTCTCTCTGGTTCCAACTCACTGACTGTCTGACTGACTGATTTCTCTCTATTCCAAGCATCGACCGTCTTCTTCTCTCCTCTGCTCCAACTGACTCACAAACTGACAAACTGACTTCTCTCTGTTCCAAGCATCGACTGTCTTCTTCTCTCCTCTGCTCCAACTGACTCACTCCGCCTCTGCACTTCACTAATATGGAATGTTTTCTCCTCATGGAAAGTTCCAACAGAGGGCTGCCTCCCACCGAATTCCTGTGCCAGCTCCGAGGCCTCCTGCGCAGCCTGCAGTGACCATCTGCATGTTACGTCTAGGCCCAAGAGACAAACACATTCCTCCGATAAGAACCAGTCTCGGCTGGTTTTCCCCTAGTGAACAGCACCTCATAACTAAAACATCACCTTTACCCTGCAAGCATCTCAGTCTGCAGGGACAGAAAGCAAAATGGAGTCTCTCTAGTTCTGGGCCTTGTAGGCCTGAGAAGGATGAAATAACACTTAGCTCTGTCAGAGTACATACACAAACCATACCAATATGTAATATAAAGTCAGGACTACAGGATTCACCCTCTACTATAGGTAGGTTGATGAAAGGACACATAATTATGTCAAAGCCAATAGGCAATAGATGGATTAGAGTCAAGAATAAGGGATCTATCATCATATTAAGCAGCTATCCTCTAGTTTATGCTTCTAGGTCTGGAAAAAGGCCTGAAAAGGACCAACACAAGGCAAGAATAGAGATTCAGGATGGTAGCAAGCTTAAAGTCACCATCACTCAGAAAGTAGAGCCAAAAATACGGTGACTACAACTAGCGCAGGGGAGAGCAAAGGGATCTGTCATGGAGTTGCAGAGATGATGCATCCTTGTGCTTCAGAATTAACGCAGCAAAGGAGCAGCCAAATGGGTTGCAGCACCATGCTGCGTTAATCCTTTGTAAATGAGGCCTCAAGCTCTTAGTTACCATTGCCTGCTCACCGCAAATCCTATGGTTGACTCTAAGGTTGAATCAATTTTCATTCTTTGTCAAATTATTCTTCCAATGAAAGTTTTCTTTACTCTAAGAACAACCATCAGCATTGACCCCTGGTAGAAATCTGATGGGTTCCCAACTAATTGTTCAGTGAATAACATAGCATCTACGTCTAGGAACACTACTGGGAAAACCAATGCTGCACAAAACCAAGCGAATGCGGAGTTTTGCTGACCATGGGTTTCATAAAAAAAAGTATCCTTTTAAGTAAGCATTTATTTTTGTGTCTGTTATGCTCTTGTAACCTACTTTATGTTTAGTGTTAAATCCTTTGCATGAAATGAATCTGCGGTCTCGTTTAAAACCCACCAAAGAGCTTGTTCTTGAACCTAGATGCACCGCTGCTGTCTTAGGACCTGAATTTATCCTGTTACATCTACCCTGTGAGCTGATGTTTGTAACAAAGATCTATATGATCAGTTGGTGACTGTTTTTCCCTTCTTGTTCTATTGCAGTGATTGTGTTTATATCTCACACTCTTTCTCAAAGGTGTTTCTTGTCCTTCACTTGTTTTTTAAAGATTCCCCGCTCAGTCTGCACTGAGAGTTGCCTTCCAGGGTACCGTCAAGCTCCTATAGAAGGGAGGCCCATCTGTTGCTTCTACTGTGTGCCATGTGCAGAAGGGGAGTTTTCGAATAGCACAGGTGAACAAAGCAATTCAATTGTATACTGCTGTCTGTTTAATGTCTCATTACTGCTAAAGTACAGATGTTATATTATGGTGAAGATTATAAGACAAATGTACCATAAGTGGCAAATCTGGTAGAAATGTTTAATATCACTATCATCTTCTGTGGCACACACTTCTTATAAACATTTGAGAATTAGGAAACCTAGGGGTCTATTTACCAAATTCTCATGCAGTGCAGTGCAGCAGCCAAAAATACTGCACTGCGTTGTGAGATGCAGACAGCAGGAGCGTGCCATATCAATATAGTGTTTCTCAAAATCGCGAATGGGAAATTGCCATTGGGAAGAGGAGTTGGCCTAATGGCTACGGCGGTCGACCTCAAATCTGGGGAACAGGTTTTGAGACTCGACAATGACGCCAAACATCCTGTGATTCAGGGTAAATCACTTAATCGCCCTGTGCCTAACAAACATTAATCACTCCTCATGTAATACAATTGGTGCTATGTAAAGCACTCTGATACCCGATACCTTAAGTTCAAGTTTACACTATATACAACTCTGTAAAATAAAAAATATCTAATGTATGACATTTTTATTTTTACATATGAATTTCCTAGTGGGTCACAAATCAACCTACTTCATGAATATTAAAGAGGCAGGTCACAAATGCGACCCATTGGAAAAGAGAGCCATCACAGAGATGCTGGTCTCCTGGGGTCAGCAGAAAGAGAGCCCTCACAGAGATGCTGGTCTCCTGGGGTCAGCAGAAAGAGAGCCATCACAGAGATGCTGGTCTCCTGGGGTCAGCAGAAAGAGAGCCATCACAGAGATGCTGGTCTCCTGGGGTCAGCAGAAAGAGAGCCCTCACAGAGATGCTGGTCTCCTGGGGTCAGCAGAAAGAGAGCCATCACAGAGATGCTGGTCTCCTGGGGTCAGCAGAAAGAGAGCCCTCACAGAGATGCTGGTCTCCTGGGGTCAGCAGAAAGAGAGCCATCACAGAGATGCTGGTCTCCTGGGGTCAGCAGAAAGAGAGCCCTCACAGAGATGCTGGTCTCCTGGGGTCAGCAGAAAGAGAGCCATCACAGAGATGCTGGTCTCCTGGGGTCAGCAGAAAGAGAGCCCTCACAGAGATGCTGGTCTCCTGGGGTCAGCAGAAAGAGAGCCATCACAGAGATGCTGGTCTCCTGGGGTCAGCAGAAAGAGAGCCATCACAGAGATGCTGGTCTCCTGGGGTCAGCAGAAAGAGAGCCATCACAGAGATGCTGGTCTCCTGGGGTCAGCAGAAAGAGAGCCATCACAGAGATGCTGGTCTCCTGGGGTCAGCAGAAAGAGAGCCCTCACAGAGATGCTGGTCTCCTGGGGTCAGCAGAAAGAGAGCCATCACAGAGATGCTGGTCTCCTGGGGTCAGCAGAAAGAGAGCCATCACAGAGATGCTGGTCTCCTGGGGTCAGCAGAAAGAGAGCCATCACAGAGATGCTGGTCTCCTGGGGTCAGCATATTTGTGATGACTTTTAAATAAAACAAACTTACACAAATGGTTTTCCTTCATGGGAAATAAGATGCGTTCAAAAAGAAAACAATAAAATGCTTACCCTTCATATTTTCACAGTAGGCAGTGGTCCACTGCCTCCTCTTGAAAAAATAAATGTTGTAACATTCAAAGGGGAAGGGATCCATAGGGGACTCCTTCCTGTTTGCAAATGGTTTACCACCTCCTGTAAGGAGGTGGTAAATTGTAAATGTATTGCAACTGGAAGTCAGTTGCAAAACATTAATGCATACCGCAGAGAGTCAATATCATTATTGGCTCCTTCTAAATACTGGACTGCAAACCTAAATTATGACTCTGTAGAATTACATTTTGGTGTTTGTATATAAAAATGCATTTTACAGTCGCAAACAGCCTGATTCTATGAATTGGGCAGTTTGCTAGCTCAAAAATGTTTTGTTCATCTACTCCCAAGTTCTTTACTGAACATTTATTTTAGTAGTTTCAGAGTAAACACAAAGGCCATAGATGGAGAATAAGATTCATGCAATAGGAAACCTGATATGCATGAAATAAGAGGGGCGCATTCTGACTTGAAGTAACACCATAAGAAGTAAGTAATTTATTGCTATCTTACAGCAAAACATTGTTAAATATTTGTGTGAGAAGTTGGCCTGGCATTTGCTGTCCGCTATTCTAGTGGGCACCTTGCACCCATCCGAACAACCCTTATTGATGGTAGGTTTAAAGACAATCTATATTGAAAGCTATCCTAGTGGTAGCTGAAGGACTGTAAAGCAGCTTGTTTTACCAGTCTATAATCTCATGAATGACCAAATAAAAGGAGAGACGCACCAGGTATATACATAAAATATATGTATTTATACTAAATACATCCCCCTAATCTCTTTATGAGGCTAGAGGCAAAAGTACATACAGTAAACTTATTTAGCACACAGAAAATTTGCACAATATATGTTGAGCCCTAGGGACGTACCAAACCATATAATGAATAAGTCGTATAAGAAAAACAACTGACATAGATACAAAGCCTAGAGCCTTTAGAACTGCTGGGGCCACCAGGAACCACCCAAGGTAGTGACACAGGGGACCCACAGGGGAGGCGTGAAGTGTCTAAACACAGCTGAAATCACCATTAATTTCTATGGGAAAATGTTGCGGTTAAAAATGTAAAGATACTTAGAAGTAGACTTGGAGCAAACCCCTTTAGAACTAGGAGGTTCTAGAGTCAACACCCACGGGAGCACCGGAGTACTCGAGTTCCCTCACCCAAGGAAGCCGGGTGCATAAGTGTCTTTTCGTGTCGGGTTTCGACATCGATTTCAATGGAGAACTGCTGCAAAGTGCTGCTGGCGTCCAAGTGAAAAGTGTCCTGGTGGACCCAAGGGTGGATCGGAGATGTAAAGAACCTTAAAGCAGAGGGGACAGAGTCTGGGTCACTTGCCAGTGACCAGGAGGTGTCAACAATGACCAAGTGCTGGATTCAACCTTTCCCACAAAGGATGTCGAGTGCTGTGGTGTTGGATTCTGGATGGGACCCAACAAGCCTTAGCAAAAGCAACCCACACAGGAAGCAAAGATTGGCTTCAGTGCAGACCAGCAAGGTGTGAGGGACTCACCTCTTGGTAGGGAGTCAGGGCACATCTGGAGCAACCAGGAAAGCCCATAGGAAAGAAGAGTTACCTTTGTATCGCGAAGGAGCCTTGAGCATAAATGCTAGAAGCGAGCCCACATAACACTCGTGGAGTGTAGGCCCACAATCTTCAGTACAGATGGTGCTCAGGGCTTAGACTACAAGTAGCCCAATGCACAACTTCAGGAAAGCTCAGGAATTCAATGCACTTGCAAATGTGCACGGTGTCCATGAGATCTGGTTCCACATTACTTGTGAGGACTGTAGGTCACAGCTTTGCTGGGACCTCATGTCTACCTCTGAGAAGTCTGAAAGTCCATGTCCTGAGTCACAGATACTTTGGGGTCTGGCGGAAGCCTTGGAAATGCAGACTGGCAAGATGCTTCTTGGTGCCTGTTTGAACAGGGGAGTCACTCCTTGACCCCAAGGGAGATTCTTCCATCTTCTAGTTGAAATAGAATGTTGAAGTTCCAGGATATATGTTGCAGAGTTTCATCCAAGTGTAATCTGAAGTCCTAATGACTGGGGTCCCATACTTATACTAAGTTAGGGGGTTGGACATACTCTGGGGATCCACCTATGGGAGGGTCTGGGGAGGGGGTGGTTACACCCCTTTCCCTTTGTACAGTTTCATACCAGAGCAGGGGCTGAGTGCCCCTGCAACCAGTTTGAACTGGGGTATACACAGGGACACCTGTGCCCCCAGGACTGTCTGAAAAGCATTCTCTGAATGCACCCACCCAGCCCCAATACATTAAAGCCTGTCTGGGATGTGGTTACACCTCCCTGTGACAGGAAACCTATTGTCCAGGCCTCCCCTGCTGGAGTTCGTCCAGCAGCAGGAGGTCAGACCCTTGTCTGTGGCTATGGCATCCATTTTGTGATGCCAGGGCTCTTTTAACTATTACCGGTTAGAGCAGTGTGTACGTGTCTCTTCTTCTAGAAGGGTGGAATTCTACCTACGCTGCCAGGACTGGTTTAGGGTAGGATTCCAAAGTGTTTGACACCAAACACAACAGGTTTCCATGCAGCCATTCCAAAGTTAGCATTTACTGCGAGGTTATAATGCACTTAAGAGTATATGGTTTGGCTGCATGACAGAAGAGCCTCAGAGAATAGATTCCGAATGCTGCAGAGGGGTCCTGCTCATGCATGGGCACCCTCTCACACAAAACCAAGCACTCTGCCTTCAGGATTGATGAGGCCTGCCATAGGAGTGACAGATAGGTTTATATGTGTCAGTGATTAAAGGTAGATATAGGCAACCTATATCTTAGTAAGGGGTGCCTGCACCACCTTACCCAGGTTGCAATAGCAGACCTGTGGTGCCATTTTGTAAAGCTTCCCAGGGGTGGTGTAATACATGCTTCCGCCCCTGGTAGGCCTCTGAGGTACCTATGCCTTTAGTACCTATAGTACCATATACTAGGGACTCACAAGGGTAACCCAGTAACAAATCTAGAGTGTACCTAAAGTACATGAAATAAATTTAGAGAGAAAGCAGCTAGGTTGGGGTCTTGAATAGCAGGGCTCCAGCCAGATTAAATTTGAGAAACAGTGAAACACCAGCAAAAAGTGGGCGTAACCATAGTAAGCTGATCCTACTCTCCTACAAATTGCACGAAACTAGATTGTCTTAACTAAACACCAGATTTGTCTACATTAAGAAAGACAAAAGCACATTGCAATAATTGACAGTGCTGTGATAGTGATATGTTATCTACAGCAAAGGGGAGAGGATGTGGCCTTATGGCTAAAGCAGTCGACCTCAAAGCTGGGAAATTGGGTTTGAATTTTGGCAGTGAAGCTCAACATCCTATGATTCAAGGCATCACTTAATCTCCCCTGCCTAACAAAAAACAAATGTGTCCATCTGTAACACAACTGGTGCTCATGTAAAGTGCTCTGGTGCCTTTGGGTCAAGTTTGAGTTATATACAACTCTGGACGAAAAAAAATTAAATGTATAATGTTTTGTACCTATAGTATCTTTATAGTCTACGAACTGCTATACCTGTTTCAGGGGGAAACTTTTGGGGCATTTCTTATAAAATGTCAGGTTCAGTTTCATGTACGCTGTGTTATGTTAATAAACTATTTTGCAATATTATATCTTTAACTTAATTTTATTCCTTATGTTTTACATTTTAGACATGGAAAATTGTATAAAATGCCCGGAGGGACAATGGCCCATTGATAGAAAGGATGGTTGTATCCAGAAAGCGAGTGTTTATCTCTCTTATAGTGATTTTCTTGGAGCAGTTTTGGCATCTGTATCTATTGTACTATCCATGTCCACGGCTGGTGTGTTGGAAATCTTTCTCAGCTATCGGGACACCCCAATAGTGAAGGCCAATAACAAGGATCTCAGCTACGCTCTCCTTGTATCTCTGCTGCTGGCCTTCCTCACCTCTCTCCTATTCATTGGACGCCCTGCACGATTGACATGTTTGATCCAACAAGCTGCATTTGGCATTATTTTCACTGTTTCTGTGTCTTGCGTATTGGTGAAAACCATCACTGTTGTGATTGCCTTCAATGCCATCAAGCCAGGTAGCAGGTTAAGCAGATGGCTGGGATCGCAGGTGTCTGCGTCTATGGTCCTCGTGTACACACTGGGAGCAGTAGTAATTTGTCTCACTTGGCTGCTCACTTATCCTCCTCATCCAGCCACTGACACTCAGTATGAAACTGGAAAGGTGATCCTACAGTGTGACAACGGTTCTATTGCTGCTTTCTATGGGATGCTTGCTTACATGGGTCTGCTGGCCTTTGCCAGCTTTATTGTGGCCTTCCTAGCCAGGAACCTTCCTGATAGATTCAATGAGGCCAAGCTCATCACATTCAGCATGCTGGTGTTCTGCAGCGTCTGGGTGTCCTTCCTTCCAGCCTACCTTAGCACTAAGGGTAGATACATGGTGGCCGTGGAGATCTTTGCCATCTTGGCTTCCAGTGCTGGGCTGCTGGGCTGTATATTCATTCCCAAGTGTTACATCATTCTGTTCAGACCAGCTATCAACAAAAGATGCATTTAGAATCCAGAAGTAATTTATAATCACACTATCAAATGCATACCCTGATAATCATGAGTTGTGGTGAATACCATCTGCTTTTCAATCTTTTTCCGTTAGAAAATCTATTAGTGTTTCAAAGGGAATCATTCACTCACATCCCAAACGTAGTAAAGGGCTCAGCACAAGGTCTCATAATGTAGTTAAAAGTTATCAACAAAAGTATGTTACAAGTGTTGTTGAGTAATTATGTACCAAGAAAATAAATTACCTTGTTAACCTGTTGTTGAATGTCTGTGACTTCTACATTTGCTAAGTACAATCCTTTCCTGTACAGGTATCCATATTACAATTTCTGTTAAACATGTATTATCTGTGATTTTCTTTTATTTCTGTTTCTGGAATATATGATATTTTCCCAGGTATAGCTCACCTGTCTAAATGTAGGATTCATTCTATTTTGTAAACCATTCCAAGAGAAGATGGTTCAGTATTATTGGCTTGCCATTCAGTGGAGAAAAGACTAAGAGGAAGCAAAAGGACTGTAATTCTGTGTACGTAAATACCCTGGTGGTATTTGCATATTTTTTTCATTTCTTCAAAAAATTGGTTGCATGTTACAGATACCACAGTAGTCAACGCAAAAAAAGTCAAACTAAAAGTTCTGAATAATGCAGTTAAGATCTGGAATCAAATAAGAGCAATCACACAGATTCCATACTATAGTAACTCGGCTCCAATATGGGACTCCCCAGGCACCCCTGATTGTTTAAAAGATTCTTTATCAAAACCAATTAGACAAGCTGGAATTGAAAAATGGGGACAACTTCTATCTGGGAATTCCTTGCTATCATGGGATCACTTGCAAAGAATTGCAGATCATAAAATTTCGAGGTTTAAATATTATCAATTAAGCAGCTGGGCAAGCACCATTCCAAAAGGAGATTTAGACCCGGAAAATTTAGAATCAGAAATGATCAGCGAAACGGCAATAAAGAAAGAAGTATCAAAATGGTATTGGGCATTAATTGAGACAGGAAAAGAAGATCAAACAACTGTTGAAAAGACATGGAAGAAAGACTTACAAAACGAAGTTTCAGATCTCTGCCAACTGTGGAACAAATCAGTAGAAAAATGTTGGACATGTGTAAAGGCCGCACCATTAAAAAGAAACCACCTTTTCTCCATACATAGAGCGTACTGGACTCCTAAAAAACTGTCAAAATTCAGAGGAGCAGCAGTAAAATCATGCAGTAAATGTGGAGAGGAAAAAGCGGATGATATACATATGTTTGGTGGGTGCCCCTCGCTTATACCGTATTGGCAAGAAATTGGTAAGACTCTGACTGCAATGCTGGCAACTCCAATAACTGTGAGTATTACTTTAATTATTTTTGGGATACACCTCAATACTCAATCCAACCAGACAAGGCTAGATAAACATCAAGAAAGTCTATTATTTGTTATGATTCTCTTAGCACGTAGAGAGATATGTATCAATTGGATAAAACCATCTCCCCCAACACATGAAAGCTGGTTAAACACTGCAATAAGAATTAGTAACCTAGATAGAAAAAGGAAACAATACAAAAATATGAAATACTGGGAGATTTTGGAAAAGTATATCGAATCTAGACAATAACTTATCTCTCTGTACAAGAGGCCCCTGTGCTGTGTCTTTTTTTCCTTTTTTTTTCCTTTTCTTTTTCTTTTTCTTTTTGATTCCAATGATTAAGCGGACAATAATTCCTGGCATGACTTGAAGTCTGCTAAGTGCCTAATGGGTCAAAGATCTACCGAGACGATGGAATTATTGAATAAGATGGAGGTATGCAGTGGAGAACGGATCAAACCAAGAGCAAGGCTTGCCTTTTGTACCCTCCGTTAGACGATCAGGGGCAGCTCAAGTTAATCACTTGGCTCGTTGGACGTTGGTCTCCCAAATGCCTGTCATTCTTTCCCCTAAACCGCAATATGAGGATAATAAAAAAAAAAAAAAAAAAAGAGAAGATGGTTCAGTATTATTGGCTTGCCATTCAGTGGAGAAAAGACTAAGAGGAAGCAAAAGGACTGTAATTCTGTGTACGTAAATACCCTGGTGGTATTTGCATATTTTTTTCATTTCTTCAACAAATTGGTTGCATGTTACAGATACCACAGTAGTCAACGCAACCCTACAAAAACAGCACCTGAGCCCTTACTGGAATCCAAAGCAAAGCACTCTGAAAGTCCAATTCTTTACTTTCTTTTCACAGGCCAACCCAAGCGTAGGGTTTGTCCTTTTAGCAATTTTTTCTTTTTTACATTTTTTTTATTAAAGCTTTCAAGCAAAGCAGAAGCATATTTTATACAAACAAGTGCACACTCAAAAGGGCCAGGATAGTATGTCCTGCAAATAGCATCTAAAATTACAGTAGGGGGACAAAGGTTGTGAATTTTATAACTCCAGACCTGTTTGCTTCCCACTCTTCTTAAGGAGAACAAATTGCATTAGGGCACTCCCCTAACAGGTAGAGATTTTAAGCTTAGAAATAACCAACATATAAGATCAGTGTCCCATCAGGAAAGAAAACAAACTAAATAGGAAATCACCAGATGAAAAATGGTGCAAGACAGATCTTAGATTGTTAAAAAGGAAATACAAATCGGTGGAACATAAATGGAGAAAAACCAAACAGAACGATGACAGGCTAATCTACAAAGAGGATCTAAAGACGTATCATAAAGCCCTTAAACATACTAAGAAATCATACTTTTTAAAGAGAATTGAAGGAAATACTAAGTAAACTAAAGAGCTATTCAAAATAGTGAAGGAGCTTTGTAGGCCAACTGGAATTTCCCAGGCATTGATTTCCTAGGAAGATAACTGTGAGAAAGTTTGTAACTTTTTCCTTGATAACGTTTCCCAAATGTACTCTATATTTAAAATTCAACTTACACCGGATGATATTAACTGGTAAGCTTTGGAACCCCACTATAAAGCACTCTCTCACTTAGGAAAAGTTGTTCCTTTAACGGAAGAGCAAGTAGTGAAGACAATGCCCGAAGTAGAATCTGAATCATTGCTGGATCCATGCCCACATTCTATCTTCTGTCGGTTAACACCTGTTATATGCCCCTTTGTAACACAATTTTACAATCAATCGTTAGATGCTGCTGTGTTTTTCGATTCATGGAAACAAGCTATTGTATTCCCACTGGCAAAAAAAATAGGTTTAGATATCGCTAACTTTGCGAACTACTGATCAATTTCCAAAATTCCTTACCTGTCAAAGGTTTTGTAACAATTATTTGAATATTTAGAGACAAATTATCTCTTGGATCCTTCACAGGCGGCTTTAGGGCAATGAATAGTACGGAGGCTACTTTACTTGCAGTGTTGGATAATATTAGATTACTGGTAGATTTGGGTAAAGCTGCCACACTGATCCTTTTGGACTTGTCGGCGACTTTTGATACTGTATCTCATAGCCTCCTGATGAACATTTTACATGATAATGGGCTACACTCAAAAACTATTCAATGGTTTAGCTCACTTTTACATAATAGAACCTAAAGAGAACAAATAGGTTCATTTTCTTCCAACTCAAAAACAATTAAGTGTGGAGTTGTGCAGGGAGCCTCATTGAGTCCAACTCTGTTTAATGCTTCTGTCTCTCCATTGGCCATGATCGGGAAGAAATGGGGTTTTAACATTTGTTCCTACGCTGACAACATGCAGTCGCTGATAGCTACAGAAAAAAGATATGAGGACACTAGAAATTATTTGATTAATTGACTCTCAGAAACTGCAAATTGATTGACAGATCACTGTTTGATGCTGAATCTAGAGAAGTCTGAGATGCTACTTTTTGGAGGAGCACACCTAGTCTAAGATGCATCCTGGTGGCGCCAGTCGCTAGTCATTGTTCCAAAGCCCAAACAGGTTGTAAAGAATCTGGTAATCTTGGTAAAAAATGCACTAACCTTGCAAGACCAAGTTAGAGTAATGTTTGGTAAATGTTTTGCCATGTTAAAACTACTGAGTAGACTTTTCATATGGATTTCACTAAAGTGGAGAAACAATGATACTTCAGCATTTTTAACTGCAAAGCTGGACTATGGGAATGTGCTATATGTTGGTTCTCTCGACTGCAGGTAACCCAGAATGCAGCAGCAAAGCTGTATTGGAACAAAAATAAGTATAGCTCGGCATCAGAGTGTTTGGAGGAACTTCATTGGCTGCCTATGTGCCAAAGGGCCAAGTTCAAACTATTGTGCTATGCACTTAGAGCATAAATACAAGCTTGGTCACAAAATCCTAAAGGACACAGTTGAATTTTAGGTTCCGTCATGAGAGTTGAGGTCTTGTAATCTTCCTCTGGCTAAAACTAGACGCATTCAAAAAGGTCAGAGCGGGAGGTCCCTCCTTTTCATATATGTCGGCCGTACATTGGAATGAACTTCCTTTAGACCTTTAGACCTTTGCCTCATTAATGACCATATGAGGTTTAGGAATAAGCTGAAGACGTGGCTGTTTAGGACTTAATTGCTGAGGCCTCTTTAATAAACTATCTTTTAAAATAGGTTTGAGCTGTCTTAGCACCATGATACTCCTTGGGATGAATGTTGTGCTCTATAAGCACAATAAATAAATTAATAAATAAATAAAAAAACTGCTACTCACACAATTGGTAAAGAACAATGGGGAGAATAAAAAGAAAGGGGGAACCACTCAGCTAGGGAAAACAATTTCCACACTCTACAAAGAAACCTCTATGGTGCATGCTTACATGCGTGTGACAGTTGAATCAGATTGCAATCAAGCCCGTATACCGAAAGGGCTAAGCACGCAGTGGCGGAGGACTCCGGTTGGTCAGGTACCTTCAGCGATGTCGCAAAGGTCTTTCTCATCAGCCTAGTTTCTGAGAAATGACTCTAAGGGGGACATTTATCTTTGGGGTAGGGGTCTCCAGCATTAACTCACAGTAGGCAGTTAACTGTTCCTGACAGTAGACCACATCCCGAAGACCCAGCCATCTGCGGCATAGGGTTCCAGCCCCAACACATTGCCTCTCGGTGCTAGTAAAAGCAGGATTGCTGTCATTTTGCAACCATCTATGTAGACCTCCTTCAAGTACTCCAATTGCTCTATGAGCTGTAAATGGTAAGGTGTGTAAGCAGTGATTACATCCAGTGTATCAATTACAGTGAGCCAGAAGTGCTGCTCTACAGGGCAGTCCCAAGCCTGGTGTAAAAAGTCAATGTAGGGCACCATGCAGCGCACACTGAGTTCATCCTCAATCAGGCCCTTTTAGTTAATCTTTTATGGGATGCAGCACATTCTATGCAAATATTGGATATGCTACAACTGCAGTCTGTAATTATGGGAGAGGGACCGGGATTGTGTAAAACAGAACTTCCACTGCCCATCAGTGAGGGCGGTTGCCACGTCTGCTTCCCACACTTGCGACCGCTGGGGACACGCATTGGCATGTTTCCTGCATCCCTGCATAGAGTCTCATGGCCAGCCAGCATGGGGGGAGCCGTTAAGGTTCCCTCCAGAACCTGAAATGTAGGTGGAGCTGCTGGAAAAGAGCCATGAATTGAGTGAACTGCAACATGTATTTGATAATTTGTGAAGTTGTCTAGCAGAGTCACATCAGGGGTCTAAAGGCCCTTTTGAGGCTTTATGAAGTTGCAATCTGGATACACTGCACCCATGGAAGTCAGCTGCAGATTGTGCAACCAGTTGCAACTGTCCAACGGTGGCATTGAGGGGGCAAACAGGCAGCCCAGTTGGGCTCATCGTCGAGGTTCTTTCAATACCCAAACTGTGCAAGCCACACTGTCTATTCGCTCTGCGGGCACTTGGGATGCAAGTACAGAACAATCAATATTGCAAGGATCCTGCTGCCAAACTTGAGAATTGGAAGCAAGAATCTGAATTAAGAAGTAAACAATTTAGTAAAACATTCATGAGTGGCCATGGTGTGAACAAGCCCTCCCCCCAAATTTTTTTAAAAATATTAATAAATCATTGAAAAAAAAATCACGAGTTCAGTAAGTGTTAATGAAGCAGAAAAAATCTCACTACAATCCAACAGCGTATAGGCACTGTATGTCGCAACTGCCTCCATCAGGAAGTTGTTGTTATCATCCATGAACATTTCAGCCATCCAACTCAGTAATGAAAATGAACATATATGTTCTTCAATAGCCAGATGCTCTAGCACCATCAGAGGACAACTCGGGCTTTCTTCAAGATAACTGCGCGCCAGAAAGTCATGTGCCACAGTCCATATTTTCTAATTGCCTAGGACCCCATGAGCCCCTGCGCAGGCCATAATCCGAAACCAGAACAATCTATTTAATGAGCAACTAAGGTACTCATTAGTAGATCAAAATCCGGGTCAGGAGACACCGTGTTGCAGAGACACAAATTTCAGGGCCCATTCAAATCCACAATCTAGGCAATGGAACACAGGTTTCACGCAAGTAAAATATGAGAACCGGAATGATAAAACCATACGCCGCTCTCAGAGTCGCCAGAGGTAGCAATCCATAGTATTCAAGCATCCGATTATGAAGCTGGAGCAGCAGGGGCAGATCGTCGTGGGCACATTATGTGCATCCATTCTGGAGTAAACAAATTAACAGCAGTATGCCGGCTCCTAAAGCGAGAATTAACAGGAAACCACCAAAGACACTCGAAAAAATAAAATGAAAAAATGCTGATATCACACCAAATATAGCTTGAAAATGCAGGGGCAGGTTTGTATTCAATAAGGCATGCACCTCAGTATGGGTATTTGCAATGTGAAGGACGAATGTCTCAAGCGCAGATGTAAGGGCGACTTCCTTCTGGGACAAAAGAGCTCGTATTCGACTCATCTTGTTGAACTCTGCTTTCAAGGTCGGAATAGAAGGCCAGATGGAAACATCGACCCTCCCATGTGGAGGAGGAAACAGGACATTCTTACAGCAAACTACACGTTGGGAAACTGTAACGATATATTCAATACCAGCAAGCATACCACACCAATCTTCATTATTTAATAACAAAGAACTACCATTTGCAAGCAACGTGAAAGTTGGCGTAAAAGCCGGTGTGGGGGGGCGTGGCCAAGATGGCGGGCTGAGCGGTCGCACTTGCCGAGGGCTCCCGGACCCCTGAACTCCTGCATCGCTCGGAACCGCTGATTCCCCCCCGGATCACGCGGCCACTGAGCCTGGTGCTTGCGGCGGAGGTGTGGAGAGCCTGCTGAGCCTGGTTTGCGCCGTCGGGGACGAGATTTTGGCCGATATAGCCCAGGTCGGACCCCGTGTACGACCCGAGTGAGAGCTGGCAGCCGCGAGTCCCCCGACCCTCGGAGCGCGACGAGGTGACCGGCCTCGGAGGTGTGAAGCCCGCTGTGGTGCATGAGCTGTTGGAGTGGGTTTCGGAGACGGCTTCGCGTGAGGCTGGGAGCTGTCCAGCAGCGGTAGTGCGGAGCGGAGCGGAGCGGAGGTGCAGAACGGTGGCGGAGTCGGCGCCACCTCGCTACGCCAGCCCGTGGCTTGAAGTGGCCTGCTGGAGGAGGTCGCCTAGGCTGGTTCACTGTGCGGAATTGGAGACCGAGTCCCCCGAAGCTGATCTCGCCCTGGAGTGGCGGCCACTGGTGACTGTCGCATTGTGACTTAGCCCCCGAGCCGGGTATCGGGCTCTCGGATCGGAGAAGGAGAGGGTCTCCATTTTGGGCGCTGTCCCTACGACACTACTGAGCGGCCATTTTGTGGAGCTCGGCCGGGCAGCCCGTCCCTCCTGGTGCTCTTTGTGTGGATCGCCCCGGCTTGTATATAGTTGCTTTCTCTGCTGTTCGGCGAGCCTCAGGGTCCATTATTGTGCTGCAATGTCGAATGCAAGGGGACAGCGGAGAGGTGACCGGACCTTGCCGGAAATGCTGGGAAGAATGCAAGAATGAGGTGGCCGGGGAGGTCCGCGAAGTGAGGAGAGAGATGGACTCCCTGGGGGACCGGGTGAACACAGTAGAGGAAGCGGGCCACTCCAGGGATGAGGAGATCACCCATCTGCAGCAGGAGGTCCTACGGCTCCGGGAGCAACAGATTGAGCTACAGGCCCACGCCGAGGACCTTGAAAATCGGTCCAGGCGGAACAACATACGGGTCCGCGGAGTGCCGTCCGGTGAGGAGGGTGAAGATGTGACGGCATATCTGGTGGCCCTCTTCCGAGCGATCCTGGGTGAGCCGGAGGACTTTCGGATTCGCATCGACCGGGCGCACCGGGTGGGTCGCCCCCGCAGAGCCACGGCGCCCGCGCCGGATATTCTGGCCTTTCTCCCGGACTTTCCTCTGAAGGAGCGGATTCTCCGCGAGGCGCGAAGACAGCAGCCTTATCGATTCCGGGATTATCCTGTGGCACTGTTTCAGGACTTATCCACAGTCACGTTGCAGAAGAGGAAATCCTTCAAGATCGCTACGGACTTCCTTCGCGAACACGAAACACAGTACTCCTGGGGGCACCCCTTCCGCCTGATTTTCAGGTGGAACGGTGTGCTACATCAGCTTCGGTCTCTTCAGGATGTCTGCGCGGTACTGGGCCTCACTGCAACGGACACGGACACCCCGGCCCCGCGACGGAGGCGCAGCACCCGCGACGGTTGGCAACGAGCCGAGGGGGGGGCCTCTCCCCCGGCGGAGCGCCCGGGCTCGCCTGCAATTCGGGCTGAAATGGCGGCTGCCATCCAGGAGGCCTCCAGAGTGACGGCGATCGGCGAAGTGGCCCTGACGGCCTGAACTCACTCCGGGGGGAGTCTATTTTAGCTCATTCTCATTGCAGGTGCGGGGTTTCGGGGGGTGGCATGGGAGGAAGGGCGAGTGCAGGAGGTGGTGGCTGGACGTCCACTAGGTTGACTTTCCACGGCCTTGCCCGTTTTGGGCCGGACTGGGACAATGTCTTTTTTGAAAGGTTTTGGAAGCGGGGGAAGGGGTCGGGGTGGACGGGCAGCTGTTTTGATCTTGGGTCCTGGAGGGGGGATTGGTAGAGAGGGGTGGTGTGGATTTGTTGGGGTAGAGGCGGGGGGGGTTTCTTTGGTTGTGGGGTGTTGGGGTTCGGGGACTGTACTGTGCCACTGGTTGCTTCAACGTTGCTATGTTTTGAGGTCTCGAAGGGTGCCCTTTGTGTTTGCTGATGGGGCTTTGCCTTGTGATATGTGCTCCTTGAACTCTCTCTTTGATGGCTCTTAAGGTGCTTACACTCAATGTGAAAGGGCTGAATAACCCGGTTAAGCGGCGGGCAGTGTTATCCCTGCTGGAAAACTCACAAGCGGATATCTGCCTGTTGCAGGAGACCCACTTGCTGGCTAAGGACTGCCCGCGGATGCGAACCCCCAAGTTCCCCACACAGCTATTCTCCTCTAGCACTTCCAAGACGGCAGGGGTGGCCATTTTGTTTTCTAGAAGGTTCAGGGGAGAGGTGGTGAGCAAGGTGGCGGAGCAGAAAGGAAGACTCCTGGTGTATAGAATCAAGGTGGGGGGCTTAGCACTGACTGTAGGCTCCGTTTACTGCCCTAATGATCATCAGGACCAATTTTTACACAGGGCCCTGGACGACGTTGCATTCACCTCTGATAGGCACATAGTGTTGGGGGGTGACTTGAATCTGGTTTTTGACGCGGCGCTGGATAGGTCTGTGCAGCGGCGCCAGCAGTTGGGCGAGCTTTCGGGCTCGATTCGAACTCGACTTGCGGAGCTAGACCTGCATGACATGTGGCGCTGCCTCCACCCTACCACTCGCGCATACTCTTATTTCTCCCATGCCCATAGATCTTATGCGCGCTTAGACCACCTCCTAGTGTCAGGCCCGATGCTCCTTTTGTCCCCGAATGCGGACATGGGAGTCCTCTCTCTCTCTGACCACGCCCCAGTTGAAGGCGCTTTCGCTCTACCGCCGGTGGCTCGGTCGAGGGGGGTTTGGCGGCTTCGAGATACGCTTTTGCACAGGCGATCGGTAGTGGATCAGATCAGGGCGGCCATTTTGGCTTTTCAGACCGTGAACGATAATGGGGATACCTCCCGCGCGACACAGTGGGCGGCCCTTAAGGCCGTGCTCCGAGGCGAGTTTATCGCGATCTCCGCCGCTGAGAATAGGGACCGGCAAATTAAGAGAGAGGAGCTCACCCAGCAGGTGAGGGAGCTGGAGCAGGTTCATCATAGGACGGGTGCCCCCAGGGTGTGGCGGCAGCTGAAGGCGGTGCGGAAGCTCCTGGCGGCCCTGGACACGGATCGGGCGGAGTACGCGGTGCTCCGCCTGAAGCACAAATATTACACGGGAGGCGATCGGTGTGGGCGGCTCCTGGCTAACAAACTAAGGGTGCAGCACGAGCAGCACCGAGTGAAGGAGCTGCTAGACCCGGCCGGAGGCCGGGTCACGACCGACGAACGCATAGCGGATGTCTTCCGCGGCTTCTATGCGGACCTTTACTCCGGGGAACCCCCTTCGGCCCAGGCTGAGGGGGACTACCTGGACTCGGTTCCGCTCCCGTCGCTGACACAGGACCAGGCCCAGTATTTGGAACGTGACTTCCGTATCGAGGAGGTGGTCACGGCGATATCCCGACTCAAACTGGGCAAGGCCCCGGGTCCGGACGGCTTCATCCCGCTGTTTTACAAGACCTTCTGTCAGGAACTGGCACCTCTGCTGACTCGCCTCTTCAACTCTTTCGCAGACCCCGGAGCCATCCCCTCCGAATTTCTCCAGGCCACGGTCTCCGTGATCCCTAAACCGGGCAAGGACAAGACCGCCTGTGGGTCCTATCGTCCTATTTCGCTGTTGAATACCGATTTGAAGGTGTTCACCAGTATCTTAGCGTCACGCCTGGCGTTGCATCTCCCTGGCATGGTTGCCCCGGACCAAGCGGGATTCGTGCCCGGTAGGCAAACGACAGATAACACGAAGAGGGTGACGCACATTCTCGAGAAGGCTTCTAGGATCCCTGGAGAGAGGATGCTCCTGTCCATAGACGCGGAGAAGGCTTTTGACAGGGTGCACTGGCCCTACCTTGAGAGGGTCCTGAGCAAATTTGGGATAGGGGAGAAGTTTCGACACCTGATCTTTAACTGCTACAGGTTCCCATCTGCGGTGGTCCGGGTGAACGGCGGCAGCTCTCGGCCCTTCCCAATTGAACGGGGCACGAGACAGGGATGCCCACTCTCCCCCCTGCTCTTTGCTTTGTACATGGAGCCATTTGCCCAGAGGGTTAGGCAGAACCCTGACATTATCGGTGTCCAGATGGGCGGGTTTCGCCACGCGATAAGTTTGTACGCGGACGATGTCATTCTGACGCTGGATGACCCGCGGAGATCACTGCCGGCTTGTGTGGAGGAACTGAATTTATTCGCTGACGTTGCGGGCTTTAGGGTGAACCTGGGTAAATCAGCCGCCCTGGACATCTCGCTATCCGTTGCCACTAGAGTGGAACTGCAGAGGCTTTATCCTCTGAGCTGGTCCAAGGACCGGATCCCTTATTTGGGGATCCTGCTGGCGCCCACCCTCCCGGAGATGGTTAAGGCCAATTACGCAGCTCTGGGCACGAAAATCAAGGAGGAACTGGGCCGGTGGGATAGGGGCACGCTGTCACTACTGGGTAGGGTGGCCGCAGTGAAGATGACCCTTCTTCCTCAGGTGCTCTACCTCTTCAGAGCACTGCCGCTCCACCCTCCTGCGGGGTGGCTCGCAGAGACTCAGACTGCCATTGCACGCTTCGTGTGGCAGGGCCGCAGGCCGAGGATCAAGAGAAGCATCGCTATGCTCTCACCGGAATCCGGAGGATTGGGGATACCGGATTTACGGAAATATTTTCAGGCCGCTCAGCTCCGATACCTCGTGGAATGGAGCCGGTGGGAATCTGATAAACACTGGTTGTTCCAAGATCAAGCGGTGGCGGGTAGGACGCTGCAGGAGGTACCGTTCTTGCGGCGAGCCCATCGGCCCCCCAATCTTTATGCGTCTTTGGTGACGCGGGCCCCGCTCCAGACGTGGGACTCGGTAGCTGCCAGATGTGAGTTAACTACTTTCCCCTCTCCCTTCACGCCGCTCATTGGCAACCCGGACTTCGGCCCGGGGCTGGAACAGGGAGCCTATGAGCGCTGGCGGGCGGCCCGCTGCTGCACTCTGTACCACTTGTACTCCCCTGAGGGAGTTGTCTCCTTCCAGGACCTGCAGCGAGAATATGGCCTCCCCGAGACGGAACGCATGCGATACCTGCAGGCGCGCCACTGGGCGTTACAACCGCAAGTGCGCGACGCGGCACACAGAGAAATCACGGATTATGAGCGTTGGTTAATTACTCGCACGTCGGACGCCAAACTGATCTCGGACCTGTATAGAATGTTGCAGCCCCCCTCATTTCACATTCACAACCCCGGTCGGGGAAGATGGGAGCGGGAGCTTGGGCGCGAGCTGAGTCATAAAGAATGGGACAACATCTCCTACCGAGCGCGCCACTCGGCCTACCACACAGGTCTCACAGAGACCTTCACCAAAATCTCGACCTACTGGTACCGCACTCCGGAGAAACTGCACGAGATGGACAGGGCGATACCAGGGACGTGCTGGCGCGACTGTGGCCACACTGGTACACTAACGCACATATTGTGGGATTGCCCCCTGTTGGCTCCGTACTGGGAAGAGGTCCTGAGCGAGGTGGACAAATGCTTTGGGATAGAACTACCTAGGTTCCCGGCCTATGTCCTGTTGGGGTTGCCGAATGGGTTGATGTATCCCCTTAGGTCAAAAAGGGGTAGGCAGATCGCAATTGCACTGGGATCAGCGGTGCAGAATATTCTCATACACTGGCGCACTACAACACTTCCCTCTGTAGTTGGTTGGTTGCATAGATTATGGCATGTTCTTGGAATGGAAAAAATGTCACTGGTAGCCCTGGGGGATACGGATACCTTTGAGGAGTTGTGGGAGCCCTTTCACAGCCTATTGTGTTCTGAGTTCCGTGAGATTACCTGCCCTAGATATCTTCGATTGTTGAGGCTGACACCGCCGCCGGACCCGCCTGCCTGAGTGGGTGGGGTTGGTGTTGCATAGTGGAGATTCCTGTAGAGTTCGCTGAGGCGGAGACTGTAGATGCTGGCACAGTACAGGGGGTGGGTCGGGGTATGGTAGTTGGGGGTTTACGTTTGGTTAAGTAGGTTTTTGGAGCGGGGTTGTTTCTCCTCCCTTCACCCCCCCCCCCTTTTTCCTTTTGTTTTCCCCTCCTGGTTTCCCCCCCCCCCCCCTTTTTTTTTTTTTTTTCCTTTCCCCGTCCTCCCCCTCCCCTCCTCCGTCCCCCCCCCTCCCCTCCCCTCCGTGGTTTGTCAGTGCCCACAGGGGCTGAAGCTAGGCTCCAGAGTCAGACAGAGCCTCTTACTGATTTGCAATTGTATTGTTGTATTGGCTGGATGATGCGCACTGCTGAGCGGATCCTGTGGGTCACTTGTTTTTGCCCCTTTGTGTCCTACCCCACCCTGCTTCAATAAAATACTTTAAACCTAAAAGCCGGTGTGGGGGTGCCTTTCAAAACACACGCAAGATTCTGTGCCATCACATTACACGAACCGTGCAATTGCAGATTTCTACAGATTAATGAGTGATCTGGTGTGGATGTGCAGCCTTCACCTTTTAAATAAACTTCCTTACCTTCTCTCAAGAACCTATATGTAAACGGAGAATCCAGACTTAATGAAGATAGGCACCACCTAAAGGTTCAAATCAACCTATGGTATAGTGTTTTATACATGACTCAAATTTAAACAGGGGAGAAAGGCAAATTTATTAATCCATTGATGAGCCAAACTGCCTAATTAGACTCAGCCATCGAAAATGGTAACGGCTCCAGTTTTTCAATATGCAGCAGTGAAAACGTGGCATCTTTCATTGACATAAATTGTTGTTTAACATTCAAATTAAAAGGCAAAAATAAAGAAGTCGTGTTCATGTAATCCCAAGGCACCTTCCCAGTTTTTAACGTTTGAAGAGTCCAAGCAAACTGCATAATTGATTTTGTTAATGGTACAAAACTGCAACGTCTCCTTGTACAATATCAACAACAGATGAAACAATATTATCCAAAGTGTAAATACGGGAAGAAAGGGTGTTAATGCTATTATCTACAATGGCAAGCACTTTTTCTAAATTGGCCTGATCACTAGCTCTGAGCCTAGAAGTAGCTTCAATTTGGGACTGTTTCCAAACCTCGTTGTAAGCAGCATATATCCATCTTTTTGATCTGCCTGCGTCAGGACCTTTTACAAAATCATTCAAATCAATGGCGTCAGTCAATTTAGACAAATGCGATTTAACTGACGCCAAGGTAAAGTGTTTGAGCAAGCTCTGACACAATTTGCACTTTTTTGTCATTGCAACCATCCTTCAGGATTAATTCTGGAAACATTAAAAAAGGAAATTTCTCAACAGGGCTTGTAAATCACTAAGGGAAGTACTGGTGTAATTATTCCAATGGGAGTATTCACCCAAATCAAGAAATGAAGGAATATTTAATGTTTAGAAGAAGCCAATCCAAAGCAGGTGGTTTGTGAAATAGTAGCATTAAGAAACAGCATATGGTTCGGGATGAGACATGCATGATGCAAAGCCTCAGTGCCTTGCACTTGCCAACTTTTAGAACCCCAAACAGATTTAAGATCAACTGTATCTTTTTACAGCTCATAGCCCTCAACTGCCAACTGGTCAATAAAGGACTTTGACTACAGCAATTTTGTGTGGGTAAGTCTAACCTTTGAAGAGGACTTCTCAGTCATCTTAAAATAAAATGCATCAGGGTTTGATTGATCAAAATCAGTAAAATAAGAAAGAGTTTTAGAGCTGCCTTCAACAGGTGCGGAACAATGTTTGCACTGTGTGTAGTTAACCACATTTCTAAATGTATTTGTCTTATGCAGAATGTGATTGCCAAAATGCTGGTAACAGAATAAATCACCATAGGTTGCAGAATCTAGATACAAATCTTCAGCATCAAAAGCAGCATAATATTTCAAATCAGAAAATAGAGCCTCTACTGCTTGGACGTCCAAATCATCAGAGCAAATATTTTGTTTAACCACATCCGCCATAGAAACACAGAGTACATTCGGAACATTAATAATCTCTGTGGGCCCATGAATCTAGAACTTTACAGCATCCCATACAAGCCCATCTAAAACAGGCCAAGCAGTTATATTCACAAAAGCCTGGTCCCTCTTCATGATGTGTGAAGAGGAGTGGGGTGCCAAAGTGCCATCAATTAGTCTCATTGAAGTTCTTTCTTGAACGTAGTGTCCATTCACAAAACAAATAAAATGCACCGCAAATCCGATGGCCATGAATGAAAAAATTGAAAAAAGCACCTGCCAAATGTAAGTCCAAGGGGGAATCAAAAAATGTTTTTTAAACCAGGTAGCAAAAATCAAAACTTTTGAAGGGGACTTTGATGTGGTAGAGCCAGTGTCAAATGAAAAATGTGATTGATTAGCCACACGGGTCTCCAAATCAGGCATAGACAAGTCAGTGGGGTAAGTATATTCAGTATCATTAAGACGATCACCAGCAGTTGAATGCAATAAAGGATTCACAACTGTATTCATTTAAATGGCAACATCCGGCCCGATGGCAGGATCCGGGACCAAAACAGAGTGTCGCACCATTGCTGGACACGAAACAGCAGGTGTGATACTATGAAGAATCGGCCACCCTGTGTAGTTTGACATTGTCAATGGAGATGTACCTGTTCCCCTTTTGCCCAGGAAGAGGAGGTAAAGTGACTGTTCTTGTACCCTGCACGCCAAGCAAGGGAACTGGAGCTCAATAGGAGGGACCAAGGTCCAGATGTAGGAACCCTAATACCGGTCGGTAACAGCCGAAATTACTGAATTTTGGCCATTAACGACCGGTATTAGGTATCAGTTACCGAATCGGTATTTAAGAATTTGGTAAATTACCGAATCTGAAATGTAGGAAGCACTCAAGTGAGTGCTTTTCATCTGTAAGGATTCGTTATTTACCACCTACTACAAGTTGCAATCCATAGTATTCAAGCATCCGGTTATGAAGCTGGAGCAGCAGGGGCAGATCGTCGTGGGCACATTATGTGCATCCATTCTGGAGTAAACAAATTAACAGCAGTATGCCGGCTCCTAAAGCGAGAATTAACAGGAAACCACCAAAGACACTCGAAAAAATAAAATGAAAAAATGCTGATATCACACCAAATATAGCTTGAAAATGCAGGGGCAGGTTTGTATTCAATAAGGCATGCACCTCAGTATGGGTATTTGCAATGTGAAGGACGAATGTCTCAAGCGCAGATGTAAGGGCGACTTCCTTCTGGGAAAAAAGAGCTCGTATTCGACTCATCTTGTTGAACTCTGCTTTCAAGGTCGGAATAGAAGGCCAGATGGAAACATCGACCCTCCCATGTGGAGGAGGAAACAGGACATTCTTACAGCAAACTACACGTTGGGAAACTGTAACGATATATGGAATACCAGCAAGCATACCACACCAATCTTCATTATTTAATAACAAAGAACTACCATTTGCAAGCAACGTGAAAGTTGGCGTAAAAGCCGGTGTGGGGGTGCCTTTCAAAACACACGCAAGATTCTGTGCCATCACATTACACGAACCGTGCAATTGCAGATTTCTACAGACTAATGAGTGATCTGGTGTGGATGTGCAGCCTTCACCTTTTAAATAAACTTCCTTACCTTCTCTCAAGAACCTATATGTAAACGGAGAATCCAGACTTAATGAAGATAGGCACCACCTAAAGGTTCAAATCAACCTATGGTATAGTGTTTTATACATGACTCAAATTTAAACAGGGGAGAAAGGCAAATTTATTAATCCATTGATGAGCCAAACTGCCTAATTAGACTCAGCCATCGAAAATGGTAACGGCTCCAGTTTTTCAATATGCAGCAGTGAAAACGTGGCATCTTTCATTGACATAAATTGTTGTTTAACATTCAAATTAAAAGGCAAAAATAAAGAAGTCGTGTTCATGTAATCCCAAGGCACCTTCCCAGTTTTTAACGTTTGAAGAGTCCAAGCAAACTGCATAATTGATTTTGTTAATGGTACAAAACTGCAACGTCTCCTTGTACAATATCAACAACAGATGAAACAATATTATCCAAAGTGTAAATACGGGAAGAAAGGGTGTTAATGCTATTATCTACAATGGCAAGCACTTTTTCTAAATTGGCCTGATCACTAGCTCTGAGCCTAGAAGCAGCTTCAATTTGGGACTGTTTCCAAACCTCGTTGTAAGCAGCATATATCCATCTTTTTGATCTGCCTGCGTCAGGACCTTTTACAAAATCATTCAAATCAATGGCGTCAGTCAATTTAGACAAATGCGATTTAACTGACGCCAAGGTAAAGTGTTTGAGCAAGCTCTGACACAATTTGCACTTTTTTGTCATTGCAACCATCCTTCAGGATTAATTCTGGAAACATTAAAAAAGGAAATTTCTCAACAGGGCTTGTAAATCACTAAGGGAAGTACTGGTGTAATTATTCCAATGGGGGTATTCACCCAAATCAAGAAATGAAGGAATATTTAATGTTTAGAAGAAGCCAATCCAAAGCAGGTTGTTTGTGAAATAGTAGCATTAAGAAACAGCATATGGTTCGGGATGAGACATGCATGATGCAAAGCCTCAGTGCCTTGCACTTGCCAACTTTTAGAACCCCAAACAGATTTAAGATCAACTGTATCTTTTTACAGCTCATAGCCCTCAACTGCCAACTGGTCAATAAAGGACTTTGACTACAGCAATTTTGTGTGGGTAAGTCTAACCTTTGAAGAGGACTTCTCAGTCATCTTAAAATAAAATGCATCAGGGTTTGATTGATCAAAATCAGTAAAACAGAAAGAGTTTTAGAGCTGCCTTCAACAGGTGCGGAACAATGTTTGCACTGTGTGTAGTTAACCACATTTCTAAATGTATTTGTCTTATGCAGAATGTGATTGCCAAAATGCTGGTAACAGAATAAATCACCATAGGTTGCAGAATCTAGATACAAATCTTCAGCATCAAAAGCAGCATAATATTTCAAATCAGAAAATAGAGCCTCTACTGCTTGGACGTCCAAATCATCAGAGCAAATATTTTGTTTAACCACATCCGCCATAGAAACACAGAGTACATTCGGAACATTAATAATCTCTGTGGGCCCATGAATCTAGAACTTTACAGCATCCCATACAAGCCCATCTAAAACAGGCCAAGCAGTTATATTCACAAAAGCCTGGTCCCTCTTCATGATGTGTGAAGAGGAGTGGGGTGCCAAAGTGCCATCAATTAGTCTCATTGAAGTTCTTTCTTGAACGTAGTGTCCATTCACAAAACAAATAAAATGCACCGCAAATCCGATGGACATGAATGAAAAAATTGAAAAAAGCACCTGCCAAATGTAAGTCCAAGGGGGAATCAAAAAATGTTTTTTAAACCAGGTAGCAAAAATCAAAACTTTTGAAGGGGACTTTGATGTGGTAGAGCCAGTGTCAAATGAAAAATGTGATTGATTAGCCACACGGGTCTCCAAATCAGGCATAGACAAGTCAGTGGGGTAAGTATATTCAGTATCATTAAGACGATCACCAGCAGTTGAATGCAATAAAGGATTCACAACTGTATTCATTTAAATGGCAACATCCGGCCCGATGGCAGGATCCGGGACCAAAACAGAGTGTCGCACCATTGCTGGACACGAAACAGCAGGTGTGATACTATGAAGAATCGGCCACCCTGTGTAGTTTGACATTGTCAATGGAGATGTACCTGTTCCCCTTTTGCCCAGGAAGAGGAGGTAAAGTGACTGTTCTTGTACCCTGCACGCCAAGCAAGGGAACTGGAGCTCAATAGGAGGGACCAAGGTCCAGATGTAGGAACCCTAATACCGGTCGGTAACAGCCGAAATTACTGAATTTTGGCCATTAACGACCGGTATTAGGTATCAGTTACCGAATCGGTATTTAAGAATTTGGTAAATTACCGAATCTGAAATGTAGGAAGCACTCAAGTGAGTGCTTTTCATCTGTAAGGATTCGTTATTTACCACCTACTACAAGTTGCAATCCATAGTATTCAAGCATCCGGTTATGAAGCTGGAGCAGCAGGGGCAGATCGTCGTGGGCACATTATGTGCATCCATTCTGGAGTAAACAAATTAACAGCAGTATGCCGGCTCCTAAAGCGAGAATTAACAGGAAACCACCAAAGACACTCGAAAAAATCAAATGAAAAAATGCTGATATCACACCAAATATAGCTTGAAAATGCAGGGGCAGGTTTGTATTCAATAAGGCATGCACCTCAGTATGGGTATTTGCAATGTGAAGGACGAATGTCTCAAGCGCAGATGTAAGGGCGACTTCCTTCTGGGACAAAAGAGCTCGTATTCGACTCATCTTGTTGAACTCTGCTTTCAAGGTCGGAATAGAAGGCCAGATGGAAACATCGACCCTCCCATGTGGAGGAGGAAACAGGACATTCTTACAGCAAACTACACGTTGGGAAACTGTAACGATATATGGAATACCAGCAAGCATACCACACCAATCTTCATTATTTAATAACAAAGAACTACCATTTGCAAGCAATGTGAAAGTTGAGGTAAAAGCCGGTGTGGGGGTGCCTTTCAAAACACACGCAAGATTCTGTGCCATCACATTACACGAACCGTGCAATTGCAGATTTCTACAGACTAATGAGTGATCTGGTGTGGATGTGCAGCCTTCACCTTTTAAATAAACTTCCTTACCTTCTCTCAAGAACCTATATGTAAACGGAGAATCCAGACTTAATGAAGATAAGCACCACCTAAAGGTTCAAATCAACCTATGGTATAGTGTTTTATACATGACTCAAATTTAAACAGGGGAGAAAGGCAAATTTATTAATCCATTGATGAGCCAAACTGCCTAATTAGACTCAGCCATCGAAAATGGTAACGGCTCCAGTTTTTCAATATGCAGCAGTGAAAACGTGGCATCTTTCATTGACATAAATTGTTGTTTAACATTCAAATTAAAAGGCAAAAATAAAGAAGTCGTGTTCATGTAATCCCAAGACCCCTTCCCAGTTTTTAACGTTTGAAGAGTCCAAGCAAACTGCATAATTGATTTTGTTAATGGTACAAAACTGCAACGTCTTCTTGTACAATATCAACAACAGATGAAACAATATTATCCAAAGTGTAAATACGGGAAGAAAGGGTGTTAATGCTATTATCTACAATGGCAAGCACTTTTTCTAAATTGGCCTGATCACTAGCTCTGAGCCTAGAAGCAGCTTCAATTTGGGACTGTTTCCAAACCTCGTTCTAAGCAGCATATATCCATCTTTTTGATCTGCCTGCTGCAGGACCTTTTACAAAATCATTCAAATCAATGGCGTCAGTCAATTTAGACAAATGCGATTTAACTGACGCCAAGGTAAAGTGTTTGAGCAAGCTCTGACACAATTTGCACTTTTTTGTCATTGCAACCATCCTTCAGGATTAATGCTGGAAACATTAAAAAAGGAAATTTCTCAACAGGGCTTGTAAATCACTAAGGGAAGTACTGGTGTAATTATTGCAATGGGGGTATTCACCCAAATCAAGAAATGAAGGAATATTTAATGTTTAGAAGAAGCCAATCCAAAGCAGGTGGTTTGTGAAATAGTAGCATTAAGAAACAGCATATGGTTCGGGATGAGACATGCATGATGCAAAGCCTCAGTGCCTTGCACTTGCCAACTTTTAGAACCCCAAACAGATTTAAGATCAACTGTATCTTTTTACAGCTCATAGCCCTCAACTGCCAACTGGTCAATAAAGGACTTTGACTACAGCAATTTTGTGTGGGTAAGTCTAACCTTTGAAGAGGACTTCTCAGTCATCTTAAAATAAAATGCATCAGGGTTTGATTGATCAAAATCAGTAAAATAAGAAAGAGTTTTAGAGCTGCCTTCAACAGGTGCGGAACAATGTTTGCACTGTGTGTAGTTAACCACATTTCTAAATGTATTTGTCTTATGCAGAATGTGATTGCCAAAATGCTGGTAACAGAATAAATCACCATAGGTTGCAGAATCTAGATACAAATCTTCAGCATCAAAAGCAGCATAATATTTCAAATCAGAAAATAGAGCCTCTACTGCTTGGACGTCCAAATCATCAGAGCAAATATTTTGTTTAACCACATCCGCCATAGAAACACAGAGTACATTCGGAACATTAATAATCTCTGTGGGCCCATGAATCTGGAGCTTTACAGCATCCCATACAAGCCCATCTAAAACAGGCCAAGCAGTTATATTCACAAAAGCCTGGTCCCTCTTCATGATGTGTGAAGAGGAGTGGGGTGCCAAAGTGCCATCAATTAGTCTCATTGAAGTTCTTTCTTGAACCTAGTGTCCATTCACAAAACAAATAAAATGCACCGCAAATCCGATGGACATGAATGAAAAAATTGAAAAAAGCACCTGCCAAATGTAAGTCCAAGGGGGAATCAAAAAATGTTTTTTAAACCAGGTAGCAAAAATCAAAACTTTTGAAGGGGACTTTGATGTGGTAGAGCCAGTGTCAAATGAAAAATGTGATTGATTAGCCACACGGGTCTCCAAATCAGGCATAGACAAGTCAGTGGGGTAAGTATATTCAGTATCATTAAGACGATCACCAGCAGTTGAATGCAATAAAGGATTCACAACTGTATTCATTTAAATGGCAACATCCGGCCCGATGGCAGGATCCGGGACCAAAACAGAGTGTCGCACCATTGCTGGACACGAAACAGCAGGTGTGATACTATGAAGAATCGGCCACCCTGTGTAGTTTGACATTGTCAATGGAGATGTACCTGTTCCCCTTTTGCCCAGGAAGAGGAGGTAAAGTGACTGTTCTTGTACCCTGCACGCCAAGCAAGGGAACTGGAGCTCAATAGGAGGGACCAAGGTCCAGATGTAGGAACCCTAATACCGGTCGGTAACAGCCGAAATTACTGAATTTCGGCCATTAACGACCGGTATTAGGTATCAGTTACCGAATCGGTATTTAAGAATTCGGTAAATTACCGAATCTGAAATGTAGGAAGCACTCAAGTGAGTGCTTTTCATCTGTAAGGATTCGTTATTTACCACCTACTACAAGTTGGTGGTAAATTACGAAAACCCTAGTGCCATGTGGCAGACATACATGCCCTTAGGGCATGTATGTGTGCCACATGTGCACCCATGCACAATTCAGGGTTGCAACGGGGTGTCAAAGTGACACCCTACCACCCTTGAGTGTTACCCCCCTTTTACCGAATCTGTAAATACCGATTCAGTAATTCTCATTCATTCCTATGGGCCTACAGGCCCATAGGAATGAATGGGAATTACCGAATCGGTATTTACCAATTCGGTAAATACCGAATTGCACAGATTCGGTAATACTTACTGAGTAATTACCTACATAGCATTTACCGATTCTAAAATACCGAATCGGTAAATTCGGTATTTTAGAATCAGTAAATGTAGTTCACCCACATCTAGTCCCAAATTTCTTCTTGTTCTCAATCTTCTCTCGGACCAGTTCTCCAACTTGGTATAGCCAGCTGACTACAGTAATCTGCAATGCAGCATCAGATGTGGAGGGCAAATGTTCCTTTGCAAGACTGTTTCTGGTCTTTTGGAGGTTCTGTAAAACATTAGAATGTTCATCTACGTCAAAAGATGCGGCTGCCGTCAACATGTCTAGACCCTCAAGGTCCAGAACAAATATTTTGATGCCAAAAATCTGCCCACCCTAGACCTACTTGGGAGATTATTTAGTGCACGCTGTACTCTATTGACGTGGGTCAGCCAGGCTCAGCCAGTACCTAATAACTTAGCTGTCAAGGATTGCTTTAAGTCACGGTTCATTCACTCCACAACACTATTACCCTCAGGCCGGTATGGAGATGAAAATTTGACCTGGACTCCCAAAGAATTCATGGCATCCTTGTATGCCTTAGATGCCTTAGAGGCAAACGCAGGACCCTGGACCGAATAGAAGATACCACACATAAAAATTCCCACAAAGACCTGCAAATCCCTTATGAAAGTTCTGGAATCAGCACTGCATTAATGCCACAACCACATAAAACGTGTGCAAGAATCAACTGCTACTAAGATGTACTTACATGCAGTATCAGATAAGAAAGGACCGCAGTGATCTAAATAAACACACACAAGCGGTTTATTAGATATGTACAACTGAGTTTGGGGCGGACGTGCACCAGTAGAAGGTTTAATTTGCTGTCAAATGCCACATTGAAGGACATAATCATAATCGATGGTGTAGACGGACCTACGGCAGCATCGACTGCACCGTGGCAATTGAGGACATCGCTCCCAGCCTTAGCGGATCCGAGCACTGTCCCGGCTCCGCCACATTACAATCCGGCAATCTATTGGACAAACCAAGGACTAATCTTTATTAGTTCCCCGACGCGGGAAAGTGGCTACGGCCGTCAGCGTCGCCTGCCGACCTTGCACGCTCACCTTTGCAGCACAACCCGGCAAGACAGCTCAATCCAGAGCTATCGCAGCCTCCCCAATTGCACCTCTTTCATAGAAGAGGCGTATATAATTTTCCCCACAGGCAACACAATTAATAAGTCCTGATGATGATCCCCATGTATCTTAGAGCGGGGGATCGAAACGTCGACCTTTTACAGTAGTTGTATGGTATAAAACAATGTGTATCATTTGCTGTACAGACTACTCTGGCAAAACACTCGCATTTTTGATTTAAAAAAAGTGTCCAGTTTGCTCTTTTTTCTTGCCTGTAAAACCTCTTCTTACCTCTAACTCTCCTTAAACTCTTCTCTTTTATGGTAAAGCACAGGACTGTGCTCTTGTATTCTTTGTAACGTGATTTACAATTATTCTTACATTGTGAAAATAAATTCCTTGTCCGGCTGGACTTGGATAAATACAGGCGGCTTATTACGGCTTTGCTTAAATATTTTCTCTTTTATTCATGCACTGCTTTGGACCATTGTTTCCTTACAAATTGTTACTAACCCTTGTTCCTCAGCCAATTATAGGGTCCCCCTTGTTTCCTTAAAAAACTAATGTCTGTGTATACACGACATTGGACTTGAATTCACCATCCACCCTAATACCAACCACAATTGCGCAGGCCCGAGAATATGCGTGCTTTGAACCCGTAGCCGCTTGAGCACATCCATCAGGGTAAATGATACAACGGAAATCCTCAAGTGGGCGCATCATCAGAGGAGCTGTTTGAACAAATTCATACTGTAAGAACTCTTGAGTCTGCAGAGAGGAATCAAAAATGAACATGACATCCGGAGATGTCAAGGACGTGGCCCATTGTATCCACCGCGGGTGCAAAGCTTTTGAATTTGGTACACTGGCTTTTGTCACTGTCTCCAAGGCAGGATACAGAGTAACAACCAAAATGCGTTTTCCCAGCGACAGTGCACGTTCTTTTAAAATCGCCATTTGCACTGCTGTCAAGACTTTTACCACAGTGGAAAACTGCAACTCAGCCGAAGTGTACAAGTGTGACTTGTAAGAGATTGGGACTGTGTCACCCTGAATAAAAGTGAGGTACGTGAAGCCCACTGCCCCTGGTACGTTTCTTATCACCAGGTTGGTGAGGTTATGACAAGTCAACAAGAATTTTGATACTAGAAGATCAGCCTGCAAAGATTGCAAGATGGCTGAATGTTCAGGCAGCCAGCACGATTTGGAGTAAGTAGGTTGTATCAAAGCGTAAAGAGGCTTGATATGCTGGGCATTTTCGGGACTACTAAGAGGGGACAGATTGTGGGCAATCAATCAATCAATCAATGACATTTATAGAGCGCACTACATACCCGTAGGGTCTCAAGGCGCTGGGGGTGGGGGGGGTGCCGCTACTGCTCGAACAGCCAGGTCTTCAGCTTCTTCCTGAAGGAGAGGTGGTCTTGGGTCGGGCGCAGGTCGGTCGGGAGGGAGTTCCAGGTCTTGGCGGCCAGGTAGGAGAAGGACCTTCCTAATGTAGTCGCTCTTCGGATGCGGGGGACGGCGGCGAGGGCGTGGTTGGCTGATCGGAGATGGCGTTTGGGAGCGTAGAAGTTGATTCGGCTGTTGAGGTAGCTCGGGCCTTGGTCGTGTAGGGCTTTGTGTGCGTGGGTGAGGAGGCGGAAGGTGATTCTTTTGTTGACGGGGAGCCAGTGAAGGTCTCTCAGATGTCCGGAGATGTGGCTGGTTCGTGGGATGTCGAGGATGAGTCTGGCTGATGCGTTCTGGATCCGCTGGAGTCTCTTCTGGAGCTTGGCGGTGGTACCGGCGTAGAGGGCGTTGCCGTAGTCCAGTCGGCTAGTGACGAGGGCCTGGGTGACGGTCTTCCTGGTCTCGGTGGGGATCCACCAGAAGATCTTCCGTAGCATGCGTAGGATGTTGAAGCACGCCGAGGAGACGTTGTTGACTTGCCTGGTCATGGAGAGGGAGGAGTCCAGGATGAAGCCCAGGTTGCGTGCATGGTCTGTCGGTTTGGGTGCGGTGCCCAGGGCGGGAGGCCACCAGGAGTCGTCCCAGGCGGAGGGTGAAGAGCCCAGGATGAGGACCTCCGTCTTGTCCGAGTTCAGTTTCAGGCGGCTGGTCGTCATCCACTCGGCTACCTCTTTCATCCCTTCGTGCAGGTTAGCTCTGGCGGCGGCGGGGTCGTTGGTCAGGGAGAGGATCAGCTGGGTGTCGTCGGCGTAGGAGATTATGTTGAGGTTGTGTTGGCGTGCGATGGCCGCGAGGGGGCTCATGTAGACGTTGAAGAGGGTGGGGCTCAGTGAGGATCCTTGAGGGACGCCGCAGATGACTTCGGTGGCCTCTGACTTGTACGGTGGTAGGCGGACTCTCTGTGTTCTTCCGTCGAGGAAGGAGATGATCCATTCCAGCGCCTTGTCCAGGATTCCGACGTTGCTGAGGCGCTGTACTAGGGTGCGGTGGCAGACAGTGTTGAATGCCGCGGAGAGGTCTAGGAGGATGAGGGCCGCTGTTTCTCCGTTGTCCATCAGGGCTCGGATGTCATCGGTGGCGGCGATGAGGGCGGTCTCGGTGCTGTGATTGGCTCGGAAGCCGGACTGTGAGGGGTCGAGGGATCCATTCGTCTCGAGGAAGGCGGCCATCTGCTTGTTGACGGTCTTCTCGATGACTTTGGCTGGAAACGGGAGGAGCGAGATGGGGCGGTAATTCTTGAGTTCGGTAGGGTCCGCTGTGGGTTTCTTGAGTAGAGCGCTGAGTTCGGCGTGCTTCCAGCTCTCAGGGAAGGTGGCGGTGTCGAAGGATGTGTTGATGATGTCTCGCAGGTGGGGTGCGATGACAGCGTCGGCCTTGTTGAAGAAGTGGTGAGGGCAGGGGTCGGTCGGTGATCCGGAGTGGATGGAGTTCATCGTGCGGATGGTGTCTTCGGTGCTGATCGGGGTCCAGGCGTGGAGGGTGGTGGTGGGGGGTGGTTGTTCGGTCTTGGTGTGCGTTGGTTGGTTGTTGAAGCTGTTGTGTATGTCCGCGATCTTGTTGTGGAAGTATGAAGCGAGGGAGTTGCAGAGGTCTTGCGATGGGGTGATGTCGTTGTTTCCTGCGGATATGTCAAGTGTTGTTTTAAACCATTTGCCCACAAGACTATCCACAAGAGCAGAACTGTGAGTATTCTGCACCGCGCACGTATGAAAATGTGAGTCTAAGTGGCGGTAATCCAATACCAAATGGTACGAGCCGTCTGGCTTGGTCACAGTAAAGAGAGGGTTATTCATCAGAGACACAGACGTTTCAATCACACCCTGATATTCCAATTGTTCAAGGATTTCCATAATGGAAGCTTTTGCTTCTTGCCGCATGGGGTATTGGGTTTGAGGCTGTGGCATTGACCGCAAAGGAATCTCATGTCAAGGGGAAAATTTGTCCCATCCACAGTGAGTACGGTACAAAGCCGGCGCAAGCACCTTAGCCCAATCTTCTGCAAAATGCAGTGCTTGCTCTTTCGGCACTGTGTGCGCGAAACTCGGGAGGATTACTTCCTCCCCTTGGGGGGCAGCTAAGACAAAGGGTGGGAGCCAGTCGGCCTCCGCCAACAAAATATCATAGGTAGTAGTTAGATTTCACCTTCAATCATAAGGACAACTTCATAAAGCCTTTCATGGGGAGGCACTCTAGTGTCAGTTGTCTCAACTACAACAAAGGTGCCAGTCGCTGTCACCTTCAGCAGTGGACGCAACGCCTCTTGAACTATGGTAATCTCTGCCACGCTGTCCAACAGTGTCAACAGCTATGTCAGATTCCAAAGCTGCGTTCTCACTATCTGTGGCATATCTCGCTGTTACTGCAGCAACGTTCTTCTTCTGAAACTGGGGTCTTTGACGCAGTGACTCGTCCTGCTTGCCTTTTCCGTCAGTCTTGAGCGCCTGCTCACGTCTCTGTTGGGCACCTTGTCCTCTGCCGCCGCCTCCTCCACCGGTGGGTGGGATGATGTTTCCTGTAAAGAGTGAGAAGAACATTGTTCAGGAACCTGAAATCTATCAGGTGACTTCATCGTAGTGCGGTCGCGCAACTCATATGTACGCTCAGTAGAGGCATGTGTAGGTGAAGCAGGACGGGACCCCTGTTTCTGTTGCTGTTTTCCCTGTTTTTTATTCTTACTCCAATTTTGTTTTGGAACATTCTGATGATCATCTTTAACCCCTTCGATGCTCATGACGAGCTCAGCTCGTCATGAGGTACACCTCTCAGGTGCTCATGACGAGCTGAGCTCGTCATGACCACACTCGTTTTTATTGCTGTCCAGCACAGCAGAGGAATAAGTGCAGCATCCATGTGGTTAACAGATGACGCCTGCTGAGTTTGCTGCTGTGTTTGTTTTCTTTAGCAAAAGGCTTAACACCCAAACTATTACAGCCAACTGTCTTATAAGACTCCGTATTAATTCTCGGTAACTGATGGGCTTTCTCAGCATTGGGAATATCTCACAAAGCATTAGACAGCTGGAAACTTACCGCATCGCGAACCATGTCAAACGGTCCCACGAGTCGCATTCCCAACTCCACAGCCACCTCAGGTCCATGTTCATCCTGAACACGCTTAATGACGGAGGGCAGGACAACCATTGATGGGGTGTCGAAGCACCTAGTATAGACTGCCGCAAAAATCAGACCCAAAGTGGTACAGTCATTTGCGTCTGTCATTAAGTTTTTCATCAAACTAATAGTAAGGATCCTGTGCTATCCACAGGAGTGGTATCCGGGAATACTGCCTCCAGTTGGTCAAATTTCTCAGCAAGCCAAAAAGGCATTACATTATTATCCTGGGGATGCTTGCCCATTACTGCATTAACCATAACGGGACTAAGCTTTAGCCCCTTCGTCCCAACTGGATGGGCCGCACCATCCATGTATGAACAAATATACACCAAAATGACAAAATCCAATGTAGGGAACTGGAGATATTAATTTTTAAAGAATAAACATTATTTAGTGCTTAAAAACCTATAGTTCCACATTGGGACATCTGGTCACACTTGACCGGGACTAAGTCAAAGTTTGAGGCTGATTGTGTTCGAGCCCTGGTCAGTTACTCTAAGCATATGGGCCGGGATGCCCGCCACCCCTTCCACCACCAATCCCAATGGGAGGAGACAGACACAGTTTGAACTTTTGGAAGGCTGGGGGGCCTCACGAACCCCCCGGCCGTATTTATTAAATTATGAAACAAAATTTAAGACTTTAAATTCAAAACGTTTTATGTATCATGTACAAATTCAACTTCCATTACATTTGATGAAGACACGTATTCAGGCTAACCTTAACAAATCTCTAATACAAAGATTTCCTAACCGAGTCTAACATCATGACATAATGCATTGCATACGAATTTGTACATCCTAACGTTAGGGGCCAACGGCAAGGTCTTAACTGGTGTCAGGTCCCTATCACCAAATTCCCGCCCTCACGTGTGAGTGGCGCATGCGAAGAGGACTTTACCCTCGTAGCCAACTGTAACTTCCCTTGTCGTGGGGGCCCCCTTTCACTCGACGCCATCTTAAGGTCGTCCGAGTTCCCGTGCGGGGTATCCGTAAGAAGGACAGCGTGGGCTCCCCCCCTTTCCCCGCACTCTCTTCCGCCGGAGCGAATATCCGGCCCCCGGAAAATTCTGGGGAGGGGCATATAGCCGTCTCCCCCTGGAAGGGGCCTATGGCCGTCTCCCCCTGGGCGACCCATCCGTAATGGGTGCCGCCCCCCGTGGGAGGGGCCAATGGCCGCCTCCCCCCGGGCGCTCCCATCCATAATGGGTGGCGCCCCCCCTAGGGACCTTGAAATCACTGCTCACCGATCATGACCTTACCGCCCGACCGAAGACTAAATAAATACAACAGTTAGTTACCTACTAGGGAGGAAAAACTATGCTTACTCTTAAAGTACAGCTCGATATATCCAATGACTTTAACATTGCTACAAAGGAAAAAAGGTCCTACAGCACAGAACGTTCTTTATTGCATACATTCCTTAACATTTCTACAAAGGAAAAAAGGCCTATAAGCAAGTATTCAGTTACATGCATACTCTTGGCATCGACTTAAGATGAAGGCAACGATTCCCACAAGACATGTTTTATTACAATCAAATTGCAACTTAGAACTTTGTTTACTCCCAAATTTTTGCAACAGGGGCTTGTGGGTGGGTCAAAAAACTGCAGCTTGTTCCCTTGAAGGCTCACGAGCGACGAGTGGTGCAGCCTTCAGAGCGCAGGAACAAGAGGACGCTTCCCTGGATTCCCGCGCCTTTTATCCAGCAGCGGGAAGGCGGGGCCGCGACCTCATCCCGCCCATAGGTGCATAGACTTCCGGGTGGGTGTTTAGGGCAACCCTTTTAGGCGGCGGGGGCGTGCTCCGACCACGCCGCTATGGGCATACCGGCCAGGACACGCCTCCCGCCCGCAATGGTTTCCCGGGGGATCGGAGCACTCAGCCATACGTTCGGGGTGACCGAGTGGTCTCCCCTTTCCATATGGGCCAGGATGCCCGCCACCCCTTCCACCACCAATCACAATGGGAGGAAACAGACACAGTTTGAACTTTTGGAAGGCAGGGGGGCCTCACGACCCCCCCGGCCGTATTTATTAAAATATGAAACAAAACGTAAAACTTTAAATTAAAAACGTTTCATGTATCATGTACAAATTCAACTTCCATTACATTTGATGAAGACAGGTATTCAGGCTAACCTTAACAAATCTCTAATACAAAGATTTCCTAACCGAGTCTAACATCATGACATAATGCATTGCATACGAATTTGTACACCCTAACGTTAGGGACCAACGGCAAGGTCTTAACCGGTGTCAGGTCCCTATCACCAAATTCCCGCACTCACGTGTGAGTGGCGCATGCGCAGACGACTTTACCCTCGTAGCCAACTGTAACTTTCCTTGTCGTGGGGGACCCCTTTCACTCGACGCCATCTTAAGGTCGTCCGAGTTCCTGTGCGGGGTGTCCGTAAGAAGGACAGCGTGGACTCCCCCCTTTCCCCGCACTCTCTTCCGCCGGAGCGGATATCCGGCCTCCGGGAAATTCTGGGGAGGGGCATGTAGCCGTCTACCCCTGGGAGGGGCCTATGGCCGTCTCCCCCTGGCCGACCCATCCGTAATGGGTGCCGCCCCCCCCGTGGGAGGGGCCAATGGCTGCTCCCCCCGGGTGCTCCCATCCATAATGGGTGGCGCCCCCCCTAGGGACCTTGAAATCACTGCTCACCGATCATGACCTTACTGCCACAGGCCAGATAGTTGACAGACTATCTGGCCCCCCCACACCTCTTATAGGTCATGTCTCTTCAATCCCCCTAGCCAAGCTATCATGTCACCTATCAATAAGTCATTCCCCACCCTGGACAGGTGTACCCCATCATCAGAATAACAGTGATCGCCCCAGATGCACCCATGAGATATGCTTTGAAGATGAGCAGAGCAAAACAATTTCTCCATTTTATTGTTGACCCTCTTTACCGAATGGTTCAACGCTGTTGTGGACAAAGCACCCCGCCATACCCTCCTCGGAATTATGTGAGACCAAGCTATTGTACATCCCGGGAGTGTCTTTGCTAACCAACTAACTACAGAAAGTATTTGCTCAATTTTCATTTTTCATTTTTCAATTAAAGCTCGTCTGCCCAACCTTACCAAGTCATTGCCCCCAATGTGCACTATGACTACGGATGGCTGTGACCTGTGCTGCCCTAATAATTCTTCCACAAAACTTTGCTGTCGGTCAATGCACAGGCCGCCCTTCCCATGGAAGGACACCCTGAAACCATATTCCTCAGATGTGTGGATCGCATCACCTGTCTTAAATATATGTCCCCGGCACGCCTCACGTACGAGTGGCCCACGACCCAGACCACTCGTCTTCCATTCCTTGTTCCTGAAGTGGTGGTTAGCTGAAACTGGGCCGGTCCCAATTTCCGCCCTGCGTCACAGGCTCATGAAACTGTAATCCAAACAAAAGACAACAAGCGTGAGTGCACTTCTTCAGTAACTTACAACATGTGCAGCCGCATGTACCGTTTGAAACAATTCGCAGACCAGCGGCCTAACTGTTTAACATTGTCTGCTTGCAGACCTCGAGCCGTTGCTTCTGTAGCGGCCCTTATCCTGAATGAATGGGTCCCAAAATCAATCGGGTTCAAGCCCGTCGCTGCAATCGTGATTGCAAGCACCCTCTGAAACTGAAATTTTGTTAACGGGGTGCCGTCCGCATGTCGCAGCAAGGCCCCCCCCCAACGTTGTCAACCTCTGTTTTAGGTAGGCCTCAACATGCCTCACTGGACAACAGGGAAAACCTGGAGCGCGCTGCAACACAATGCTATTCCCCTGGGCCTCCTGATCCGTCTTTGACCTGGCTATCGTGATCAGCGGAGAATCCCCCCTCACTTGCGTGTGATCTCTGCGCAGACCCCCCTCTGTATCTCTTTTGTTGGCAGCCACTAGTTTGCTCACCCGCAGGGCCCCATAGAAAGCCAGCGCGAACGCTGGCCGGAATAGTACAACCTCGCTATGTGAGGAGCATGTCTCCTCCAGTTTAGCCAACAAGGAGGTCAACCTGTCAAATCCTATTGGGTGTCTGGTATCCTTTTTGCGCCCCTCTAAGCGCTGCCAGCCGCGCAGCGCCTTCCTGACTACGAAGGAGTCCGTCGGGTCCCTGATCCCATGGAGCTGAGCCATAAATGATATGGCGGCCTTATACCGATTGGCGGTTGCCGCCGACCGGCCCTCCTCATGAAGTGCCACTAAAAATTGGGTAAAGGACCCCTCCTGACCCCATCTATGCTCCCATGCTGTGCCCAAAAAGGCGCAGTACGAGCGGAACGCCCCTTCATAAGTTTTACTGGGCGCTAAACTGGCTGCCATGAGGTTTTGTAGTCCGGGGCGCCAATTTGCCACAATGCTTCGGGAAATGGCGCTGCCACTAGCTCCGCTGAGGGTAAATAATCCCTGAAAGCCTGCATTTTGAAACGAGAGAGCGCATCAGCTGCATTATTCAGTACACCCGGCACATGTTTTGCCGTGAATTGTACGTTTAATCTCAAGCATTTCAACACAATTTTCCATCAACAATCGCAATATCCATTTGCAGTGTGCTGCCTGCTGATTAATGCACTCAACCACAGTCATGTCATCGGACCAAAATACCACCGAGCGGTCTCTGAACTCCTCCGGCCATGCCAACAGCGCCACCCAGATGGGGAATAGCTCTAGAAAGCCAATGTTACTCGTCAAACCACTTGTTTCCCACCATGCTAGCCATCTTTGGGCCGACCAACGGTTTCCCAGGATCGCGCCGAACCCCACGCTGCCCGCCGAGTCGGTCCATAAGCCTAGTTCCGCCGACGAGGCCGGGGCTTTGCTCCAGACTACTCGGCCATTGAAATCCGCCAGGAATGCCAGCCAAATGAGCATGTCCTGGTGAACCTCTGCCGACAGTCTCGTGCAATGGTGCCCTTCCTTGAGGCCAACCATGGCCTGGGCAATGGATCGTGAGAAAGGGCGAGCCATCGGCATAACCCTTAATGCAAAGTTAAACTGACCTACTGTTTGCTGTAATTGGTGCAGAGTCACTTTCTCGTTCCGAAGACACTGTAACAAGGAAGCCCTGAATTTGGCAATCTTCTCCGCCGGCAAGCAGAAGCAACCCTCTACGGAGTTTAGTTCGATACCCAGAAACTCCAGGGAGGTAGTCGGCCCCACCGTCTTACCTGGCGCCAACGGTACCCCGAAACCCCGCATGAGCATGTAGAAATCCTGCAATGCCTGTGCACAGTCCCGAGAGCCCGCTGGGCCGAGAAACAGAAAATCATCAAGATAATGCATCACATGTTGGTGCCCTGTGGCCTTCGAGAACACGCACTCCAGAAATGAGCGAAACATTTCAAAATAGGCACATGAAATTGAACAACCCATCGGCATGCACATATCCGTGCAGTATTTCCCCTGAAATGTAAAACCCAGCAAGTGCTGATCCTGGGGATGTACCGAAAGCAACCTAAATGCAGATTCAATATCCGATTTTGCTAACAATGCACGGCGGCCTAAGCGATTCAACATTACAACTGCGTCATCGAAAGATGCATACCTCACACTGCAAATGTCTGGATCGATCGCCTCATTGACGGAAGCCCCCCTAGGTGCTGACAAATTATGAATGAGCCTGTTTTCCCCCAAGGTCCTTTTTAGGCACTACCCCTAGTGGGGAACACACAAAATCGGCTGTTGGTGGGTCACTAAAAGGTCCTGCAACCCGCCCTAAGCCAACCTCTTTGGCGATCTTTGTGGCGGCAACCGCTGGGTTGTGCTGAACTGACAGTTGGTTCTTACATGAGGGGGCCCCCGAAAATCACCCGCCGGGATTCTGAAGCCATACGAGAAGCCATCTCGCAGGTTCCCAGCAGACACATGATCAGGGTATTTGTTCAGCCACGGGGTCAAAGCCAGAATATCTACGGGCGATCGTTTGGACTTCCGCTGCACCGTATAAATCCTGCTTGGTACCCCCTTTTCCTCCGTTACTATTGGCTCTGGATCGGCTGCTAGTTTCGGGGTGGGAGGTGTTACCACAACTAGAGCACGCATGCCTGAACCTACACGTTCCTTGCGGCCTGCTAAACGTTCCCTTATTGAAACCCCAACATACTCCTCGCTTATTTCCGTTCCCTCCCGATCTAGGCTGAGACTCCCCCCGTAGGTTGGTCAAAAGGGCTGAGGATGTTTCTGTTGAAAGGCCCTGGAGCCGTTTGCGCTCGACCCTGATCCACCCGCTGATCCCGTCAAGAACTGCGCATGCCACGATACAGTATCCAAACAATCCCAAGTCAGTGTTTCATTAAACTCTTTCGCTTTTCTAAAAGCCATGTCATACCCTTTCCATTCTTCTCCTCCATACTTCTCATGGAAGCCTGTGATCCTGCTCTGGTAGCAAGCCAGGTCACTCAACAGTTCTGGTGTTCGTTCAGCGATAATTGCTACAAAAATAGAAAAGGCCCTGATCCAGTTCATCATAGACTCTTCCACCCTGAATTCTGCCATTTTTGCCCGCCATACACTGGGGTGCCATAAATCCTTCTGAGTCTTGGCATATTCTAACTCTCGATGATCAGTCAACAATGAAAACATGTTTATGTATTTATTAGCCCACACCATTTCCTTAGTTGCCGTAGGAATATGTTGCGCCAAGCTTTCCCGCCTTGAGGGTACTGCGCCCTCCCCCATCATTGGGAGTGATCTCTTACCGGCTTCCGCCGCACCTCCAGCCGTGTCCGTCGACTTATTCTGGTTTTTGACCACGACCAGATTCGCCACCTGTGGAGAAATAGAAGGCACGTTCGCTGTCCCAGCACCCCTTGTCTGCCTTAGCTGCTCGATAATCTGCCTAGCTTCTTCAGCCGGGTCTTCCACAGCCGCGGATCCCCCCGCTCCCTTCTTCAACCAGGGTAACACAGCCGCCAACTGACACGCTAGTTTGGGAGGCATTTGGTCGTTATCCAGCGGTGTGATAACCACAGGGATTGGCAATCCCCCATCCGATGTGGGTACCGGGCTGGACGCTGGTGCTACTGGGACCAGTGGGACGCCATCGGGACTGGGGCCTCGCTAGGACCCGCTTTCCCCTTCCTCTTTTTCCCCTTATCCCCCCTGGGGTAATGTTTGGCAAGGCAGGCCCCACAATCCTCTTAGGTCGCCCTGAGGGGCCCGCTTGGGCCTCCACTTGTTTCCGGAGGTCCGCCAAGCCGCGACCCAGCTGGTCTACTTTACCGAATTTTCTGTCCATCGCCGACACTCGGTTCACCAGTGTGGGCAGCATTTGTTCAAAGGTTCAAAGGTTCAAAATAAGCTTTATTCGATATTTAGACAAATATCATATAAGCATACCTTCATATACATAGTTTAAAATGCATTTATATTACAAATGATTTAGAATGTTTCAGTTTAAAATATCATACAAAGCTTCGAGAAAAATCTACGTTAAAAAGACAGATAAAAAAAACCAAAGAGGAGTAATCACTATCTCCAATCTCAATCTAAGGTTTTCCTGAATTTTATCACTAATTTTAAAAACTGTTCCATTTTGGTTGTCACCTCCTCATCCTCAAGTTCCTGTAGGCGCTCAAAAGCAGTTTTACATTTCCTGATATTCCATCTCTTTAGTAAGGGTAATAATAGGGCTTTTCTCAGAATCCTGTAATACTTGCAGAAGAGGATGGTGTGAATGTTAGATTGTTGTGAAGTAGTATCACAGGGACAGAGACAGGTGATCCGTGACCAGTCATTGCATTTTGGGAATGTTACGTATCGATAAAAAGAGCCCATTCTGAATCTGGTGAGTAGCATCCTTGAGTAGCACGGAAAATCTGATGATAGGTATGGTTGGAGGCCCTTCTGAGGTGTTACCCTTTGATATGCCAGGATGGTGTCAGAAAGTTTTTGTTTGTTCCATCTAACTGATTCCAAATGGGCCATTAAGATCTTTCTCAAATGTTTTCGCGAAATATTTTCCAGTGACGATGGATCTGTAAACCACTCTTGGTGCCCGATCACAAAAAAGAAATTTCTCACATAGTTCAACCAATTAGATTGGTTGGAATGTTTGGCCCCTTCCAATTTAAAAATGTCTTGTAGCACCTCTCTGTTAAAAGCAGTCTCAGGGGTAGTCCAAATTTTGTGCCAGAGAAGGGGGGGTTCAGTTTTTATAGTATCTGTTATATACGGGAGATCCAGCTCAATGTGCATTTTATATACAGAGGTTGCCTTTGAGGCAGCGAGGAGATACCTTAAAAATTGATTTTCCAGAGTTTGTATCGGTGAGATGTTTTTATCTACGCCCCAGAGGCCAGCCCCGTAGATAGCGGTAGATGCACATTTTGCTTTATATATAGTTATTAGTTGTTTAACTGGTCTGCCCCCTATCTTTCCTGCAAAATCCCGGAGACCTCCAATCGCTCTCATAAATGCGAGTTTCCTCTTCTCTATTGCCGCTTTCCAGAGTAACTTTCTATGTAGGCAGATTCCCAAATATGTAAAGGCCTCCACTGTCTCCAATCTTTGGTCCTCAATAAAGATGGGGCATGGGGTTTTTTGTCTTTTGTTACATAGCATGGTGTACGATTTTGCTATGTTGACTTTGAGGCCCCTGTCATTCATAAAAGTCGTGAAAGCTGATACTGCCTTTTGTAGGCCCATTCTGGTCTGGGATAGAATTGCAGCGTCATCTGCATATAGCAGAATTGGAATCGGTTGTCCCCCTATTTTAGGGAAGTCACACTCGATGGTTTTGAGATGCTCGCCGATCGCGTTTATATAAAGGGAGAAAAGCAGGGGAGCCAGAATGCACCCCTGTCTAACCCCTCTATTGATGTTGAAACGTGGCGAGCACTCTCCCCTCAGTCCATATCTCACTCTGGCTCCTGCTTCATGGTACAAAGCCTTAATGAAAAGAAGGATTGATGGATCCATCCCAAAGTGGGTTAAGATGTCCCATAGTTGGTCATGCAGAACACAGTCGAATGCTGAGGTGAGATCTATGTATGTTATATACAGACTGTGCCCTTTGATGTCGATGTATTTTGACTTGATTAGGTGTAAATTGAGGACCTGTTCAATTGTACCTCTGCCTGACCGGAAACCATATTGTAGTTTCGAGAGTATATCTTTTTCCTCTATCCAGGTGGTTAATCTTTTCAGGATTATACGTCCAACAATTTTCATTAAGGTGTCGAGGAGAGATATAGGCCTGTAGCACGATGGCAGGTGCCTGTCTCCTTTTTTAAAGATTGGTATTACTATAGCCTCTCCCCAGGTTGGCAGGAGCTTTGTGATGCTTATAGAGTTAAGGACAGAAGTCAACAGGGGAACCCAGAACTCCATCTCTGCCCTATACACATCTGCAGGGATTGCATCCGGTCCAGGGGCCTTTCCAGGCGGGCTTTCTTTAATGGCTGATTCCACCTCCTCAAGTGAAAAAAGGATTTGGCATGGGGTATCCCGGATTGAGTTTATGGAAAATGGATCCGGGTTGAGGTTATTTAAACATGCGGGTTTAGAGTAGAGCTTCTGGAAATGCGCCGCCCACTTCTCTCCATTTATTGCCATGTCCAGGTTCCTCTCGGGCATTTTTACCCATGGCAAAGGGGAATTAATAAGTCTCCAAAAAGCTGACATATCCCCCATCTCCGATGTTTCCACCAATTTCTGCCATGCTTCCTGTTTCAGTTCCTTTTTTCTCTGTTTTATGGCTAAACGATATTGATTTCTGGCCTGGCGTATTTCTAATTGAGGTTTGGGTTGGACACGCAGCCAATTCTTTAGGGAATTCAATGCCTTCGTACATTTTGAATCGAACCACCCATTTTGAACAAATGTACCTGTTTTGAACTGTCTCGTCAAGAGTTCTTTCAAGGTGCCCTGGATTTTAATGAAAGCATTACAGATATCCTCAGGATTGTCTTTATTAGAAAGACAAGTATGGATCTCCTCCCTCCTTTTGTTGACTAGGTGTTTGAGGAGGTTTTTTGGGTTGATTTTATCCCATTTGACACAATATCCGTTTTTAGCTCCCAAGATAATTGGTTGTTCGTAAGTATCTTTATGTGAGTTCCGGCTCAGCGATGGTCCCGGTAAGTCTATGGTCATGGACAGAGGATAGTGGTCACTGTGTGGATGGTCGAGTGTGTTCCAATCTCGTATTAACAATGCATGTGCTTTTGAGAATAATAGGAAGTCTATGATGGTGTTGCTGCCTCTGCCATGAAAGGTTGGTTTAGGGGGGCATGGGGTCTGCAGGAGCTCATTTACCAAATGTAAGTTAAAAGAGGTCACGAAAGTGTTAAAAAGATCCCCTGACTTTGTATGCAAAAAATGGCTGAAGGTGGAAAAACCAGGATCTGAGGCATATGTATCATAAATGTCACAACCATCTCTTTCTGTGTTTGGGCAGATATGGCAGTTTAAATCGCCCGCAAGGAGAATTGCACACTCTCCACCCAAGTTTTCTTTAATCGTGAGCATGGCTTGATGTAAATTATCCATGGCTTTCTCCAATTGGTCTGGAGACAGGTTATTGTAAAAATTTATAATTAACAATGACAATGACGGGGCGATGTCCAGTGCAATTATCTGAAAGGAATCTCCCAGTAATGTTTTCCTAATCTTCTGACCGACTGCTACACTAATGTAGGTGCATAGACCCCCCTTGTGTCTGCCCTGTTTAGTCGCAGCAGCCGGTGAATGGAAAGTCTTAAAGCCTTGAAGGTGGATGGGAGAGATCGCCCAAGTTTCCTGGAAGCAGAGGATGGAATACTGATTTACCACCTTTATCCAATCCGGTAAAATAGTTTTAGAAGAGAGTCCTGCTAGATTCCACGAGAGAAACTGTAAATTGCCAGTTTTATTCTTGTCTGCCTTGTTGTTAGAGTGTGAATTGGCATTTGTACTAATGGGAAGACAACTTAGACTTTTTTCTTTGCCCCTGTCAGTGGTTTGGACTCTATTATTTACCCCCTTATGTGGGGAGTTTTTATCTGGACCCTTTTCATGATTATCCTGCGTATGATTGGGGTGAGCGATGGTACTCTCAGATCTCCTACAGCCGTCATTTACTTGCTTCCCTTGAGAGAGTCATTCTACGTCCTCCATACCGCAGAGTGGCTCAAAGAAGTTATAACAGGGTATATTCCAATTTGGGTGGAAGAAAGAGGGGCGTTTGACATTTCCCTGTGGATAAAACTGTGGAGTCGGGAGTAGAAAGAGATCGTTTGAGGGAATGGATATCTGGTCTCTTACTCCCTGGGTAAGGTGGTTATATCCAAACTGCGCAAATGAATGTTTAGGATAATGAGATTTGTGTGGCTTAGAGGACATTAACGCTTCAGGGTAAAAGTAGGCTAAGGGTTTTGGCAGAATTGGTCCCCTGTGGAGGCCCGAGAACCAGTCTGTAATATGTGAAATGACCCTCGGATCTTTAAAGGTGACAATAACTACATCCCCTTCTATGTCTTTGGGGCGAATACCAACCCAGTCGGTTCTTCTCACCATTATTATGTCCCCATTTATATGAGGGGGTAGGGGCCTATTTTCCCTGAGCCAGAAAATCACCTTGTTTTTTAAACTGTGATGATTTTCGTATCCTCCTGTACTTGATAGTGGTGCGACCCCCGTTAATATGATAACGTTTTGTGACGCGGTCGGGGGTAGGTCGACATATCTTTTACCTGGCCGTTTATCCTGTATCACGGCAGGGTGGGTTTTTTCCCGGGTAGGAGGGGGATTTCCCATTTTAGCTGAGGCAATGAGAGAGTTGATTTGTGTCGAATTTGCCTGCGTATGAGGAGGCGCTTTTGGAGAAGCAGCTGGTTTTTGAGTGGTTAGTGACTTCTTTGTGGAGACTGACGGTTGGATTTTGTTCTGGTTTGATACCGGGGTTTGCTTAATAGGCATCTGATCTTTAATCGGTTTTTCACTACTAGGTTTCCCCCCCCCAATTTTCGTGATAGTGGGATTTACTGTGGTGGTTATGATTTTTGTTTCCTGTTTAGATTTGTCGCCAGATTTTGACCTGGAGTCAGGATTTGCTACTTGGGTTTGGGTCAGGGTCTCCGAGAGAGTGTGCAGTTCAGTAGCTATTCTTTTCACTCTCTCGAGTATTGGTGTTAATAATGCCTTCACAAGATGTTCCATGGCGTCCACAAAGTCTTTAATTGTGGGAGGGACGCAGGAAGTTAATGTTTCCCGTGGTGGTTTTGGTATTCCTTCTACAATTTGTAGCAATTCTTTTGTGAGTATGTCCTTCGCCGAGGTTTGAGTTTTGGGGGTATTTTTCGTTGGTAATTTTTTCCTTCGTTTTTTGGGCGGGGATCGAATAATAGCCTGATTCTTTTTGGATTTCTGCTTCCCTTTAGACACTTTATCTGACTTTACTACCACTGGGGAAGGGTGGAACATGGAAAACTTTTGTGTGGCCTGGGAGGAAGGAATTTCTATGATATCCGGCCCCACGAACTCCGCAGTCTTTGGCAGATTTGGTGTGACCAAGTCTATGAGGTCGGCGGATGCCGTGGTTGTAAGATTAACAATTTTTAAAGGGGATGGGAGCAGAGATCCATTATTTGGCGGGAAGTAGGATTGAAAAACTGAGGGCACATTATCAGTATTCATTAAATCCTCTACCGTGATTTTTAAGGTGGAATTAAATGGGCTGGGCTCAAGAGTAGGTGAGGGAACTGGTATGAGAATGTTATTTTTAAGTTGCTCAATAGATTGTCTCCTTGCAATGCGCCTCTCTGCCAAGGCCAGGTCTCTATCAATTTCGCCCTTTACTTTGGAGAAGAATTTGTCCAGAGGGCCAAAGATTGAGCTCCCTTCACCCATAGGTTGAGCTTCGCATCCAGGTTTCGCCATAGTTGTATGTCTTTTGGATGAGGACGCAGGTTATGGGGATGGCCCGGCCTAATCAGGCCTTGGAGGGCCGTAGAGGGCCCGCCCTTTGCCCGGGCTTAGCCCCGGGCGCTCCCCCGCGCACTCCCGCGCAGCGGATATACAACCGGTATTAAATCCCTGTCAACGAGATAGGCGGGGTGGGGGCGGGGCCGGCAGGGAGAGCCGGCCAGCTGGTGTTTATCAGGCCCTCGCAGGGACTCCTGGTCCACGGAGTCCCTGCTCCCAGCTCGCAGCCCTGCCGGTTTCCTCACACACGCCCCTCCTTGCACACAACTTCCGCGGAGATCCGCGCTGCGGGACCCGCGAAGCGGGTCCTGCAAGTCTTTGCGTGAGTTCTAGCTGGTGTCTGCCCTGCTGCCCAAAGGACCAGGAAGCACGTCTCCAGTGACCCGGTAAGGTCCGCTTGCAGTGGTATCCCGCTGAGGCTGGTTTCAAAGCCTCTATTTCAGCTCCGTGGGCGGGTGGGGGCGGGGCCGGCAGGGAGAGCCGGCCAGCTGGTGTTTATCAGGCCCTCGCAGGGACTCCTGGTCCACGGAGTCCCTGCTCCCAGCTCGCAGCCCTGCCGGTTTCCTCACACACGCCCCTCCTTGCACACAACTTCCGCGGAGATCCGCGCTGCGGGACCCGCGAAGCGGGTCCGGCAAGTCTTTGCGTGAGTTCTAGCTGGTGTCTGCCCTGCTGCCCAAAGGACCAGGAAGCACGTCTCCAGTGACCCGGTAAGGTCCGCTTGCAGTAGTATCCATTTGTTCCATCTCGGAGCTCTTTCCGCTCTTCATGCCAGGCATCTCTGCATTCTGCTTTATCTCTGCCTGTTTTCCAGTAGTGACTCGGACTCCAGCTACGCCTTGATGACTGAAACAGAAAAAACAATGATTACACGTTCAAAAAACTGCAGCTTGTTCCCTTGAGGGCTCACGAGCGACGAGTGGTTCAGCCTTCAGAGCGCAGGAACAAGAGCACGCTTCCCTGGATTCCCGCCGCGCCTTTTAACCAGCAGCGGGAAGGCAGGGCCGCGACCCCATCCCGCCCACAGGTGCACGGACTTCCGGGAGGGTGTTTAGGACAACCCTTTTAGGCTGCGGGGGCGTGCTCCGACCACGCCGCTATGGCAATACCGCCGGGACATGTCTCCCGCCCGCAACGGTTTCCCGGGGGATCGGGGCACCTAGCTATACATTCGGGGTGACCGAGTGGTCTCCCCTTTCCAGATGCCTCTATCTAAATTTTACCTTTGCACAGAGTTGTTTTTCTGGAGCATGTTTTCTTGATGTCGAGCGAGGCTCCTCTTCAGGTCGGATTCACATCAGTGTTGTTGGCTTGGTTTTCCGTGGGCCCCAAGTGAAATCCTGGAACTCTTTAGCTCATTAGCTTCCAGCTGACCATACCTGAAATTCAGGCAGGGTAATGGTTGAAGGTCACCGGCTTGACTCTTGACATCAAGCCTGTCACCTTATGGACGTTTTAATCAAAAAGTTCCCAGACTTCGCCAAAATTCTGGATCCTCTTCCAGAAGGGCTCCTTGAAGGTTCAAAGTGTCCACAACACCAATTCAGGGGTCTAGAATCTCTGAGACTGTCCTTGGGATGTTGGAACAACAATTCCCACAGTGCACCTGGCCAAGTCCTTAAAAGTCTACTGGGTGAACTCCAGGATAGGAACTTCTTGGTGGAGATGATTCAGATGGTGTCTGTTCACCTGCAGTATGCAGTAGTTCCACTCCATGATCCTTATTGAAGCAAGGCAAAATCCTCATGGCTGTAGTGCCAGAATGTGCAGCAAGCACAGTTCTTCAAAGGGCAAAACTTTGGGGTGCAGATCAGGTTGCCAGCAGGACAGTCATTCTTCTCATTTTAGAGTCAGACACCATTTCCGAGTTTCATGGCAAATCTTCCATATTTATTCACAGTTCCAGGAGGTCAAGCAGGGGGGCACCCCTGACCAATGGGATGCAAGGTGCTACCCAAGTGTATGACCAGTTCTTATAAAGTGTGTTATATCCTTGCCCCAGAAAGCACCATTTTCCCAAAATCCAAAATGGAGAAAGTCTCTCCTGGGAGATTACACCCGGCTATGGCTGGGGTGGAAGTATATAGGGGTGAGCTTGTGCTCGGCTAAAGTGTAACTTTTCCACCCCCATCCTGCAGGATGCTTCTACTGCTACAGTTCTCCACCCACATGAACTTCATTGTCTCTCTAGGAGGCCATTTCACATCTCATTAGGACTGCTTGGCTCAGCAAATCAGGAGAGGGCAGTTGGAAGTCTAGATTTTGACTTACAGAAAAGAAATTTCCATAACTTCATTTTTCTGTGATGTGATATTATTATAAATCTAACTGTGTCAATGATGTAATTATTAAAATATATATTTTGTATGTGAACAGTTTGTATTTTTGTTCAATTAATACATGTATTAAATGATGGTATGTGTATGAAGTGTAGTACTTTCCCTGCTGTCCAAACTGGAGAGTGAATAGTAACTTTTATATCTCCTGAGTCCAACACTTTCCCTTCTGTTGCACTGAGTGGAGTGGGAATAGTAAATGTTACCCCTCTGCAGTCCAATGCTTTCCCTGCTGTTGCACAAACTGGAGTGGAAGCAAGAAAATTGCAGAAAGAGGCAAGTAAAATGCAAAAACAGGCAAACCAGGTACTGAAAGAGGGAGGAGGAATGCAGAAAGAGGCAACATAGTTGCAGAAAGAAGCAAGATAGGTGCAGAAAGAAGCATACGAAGTGCAGAATGAAGCAACAGGGGTGCAGAAATAGGCAATAGAAGTACTGAAAGAAGAAACAGAGGTGCAGCAGAGGCAAGAGAACTGCAGAAAAGGCAAGAAAAGTGCAGAAAGAGGTAAACGTAGTAAATAAAGAGTCAACAGGGGTGCAGAAAGAAGCAAGACAGGTGAAGTAAGAAGCTTGGAAAGTGCAGAATGAAGCAACAGGGATGCAGAAAGAGGCAAGAGACGTGTAGAAAGGAGCAAGTGAAGTGCAGAAAGAGCCAATAAAGGAGCAAAAAGAGGCAAGATTGGTGCAGAAACAGGTAAGAGAAATGCACAGAGGCAAGAGAATTGTTGAAAGAAGTAACAGAGGTGTAGAAAGAAGCAAGAAACGTGCAAAAAGAGGCAAGTGAGATACAGAAACAGGCTGGAAAGGTATTGAAAGAGGGAAGATGAGTGCAGAAAGAGACAATAGGGGTGCAGAAAGAAGCAAGAGAGGTGCAGAAAGAAACATGGAAAGTGAAAAATGAAGCAAGATGGATGCAGAAAGAGGCAAGAGAAGTACAGAAGAAGGCAACAGAATTGCAGAAAGAAGCAAGAGAGTTTCAGAAACAGGCAAAGGAGGTACAGAAGGAGGGAAGAGAGGTACAGACAGAGACAAGAGAGGTGGACACAGGTAAAAAGAGTGCAGAAAGAGGTAAGAGGGATATAAAAAGAGGTAAGAGGACTGCAGAAATTTGCAGAAAGGTACAGAAAGAAGCAAGAGCAGTGCAAAAGAACCAACAGATGTGCAAAAAGAAGCACTTGAGGTGCAGAAGGAAGCAAGTATACTGCAGTGTACTGCAGAAAGAGGCAAAGAGAGTTGCCAAAACAGGCAAAAGAGGTACAGAAAGAGGGAACAGGTGGGCAGGCTGAGGCAAGAGAGGTGCACAAAATAGGGAAGCGGGATGCATAAAAAAGCAAGAGTGATGCCGAAATTTGGAACAGAGGTGCAGGAAGAAGCCAGACCAGTGCAGAAAGAAAGAACCAACAGGGGTGCAGAAAAAGGCAAGAGAAATACAGAAATAGACAAGTGAAGTGCAGAACAAAGCAAACGAGGTGCAAAAAAACCCAACAGAGGTGGGAAAAGAGGCACAAGGGTTGCAGAAAGGGATAGGAGAGGTGTACAAAGATGCAAGAGGGGTACATAAAGAGGCAGGAGGGGTGCAGAAAAAGAAAGAGAACAGCAGAAAGAAGGAATAGTGGTGCTGAAAGAGGCATGAAGGGTGTAGAAAGAGACAAGACAGGTGAAGAAAGAAGGAACAGAGGTACAGAAAGAGGCAAGAGTGGTGTCGAAAGAGGGAAGAGAGGTAAGGAAAGAGGCAGGAGCATTGTACAAATAGAGAAGAGGTGTGCAGAAACAGGCAAAAGGGGTGCATAAATAAGCAAATAAGGTACGGAAAAAGGCAAGAGAGGTGCACAAAGATGCAAGAGAAATACAGAAAGAGGCAAGTGAAGTTCAGAAGTAGGCAAAAAAATGCAGAAAGAGGCAGTAGAGGTACATAAAGAGGCAAGTAAGGTGCAGAAAGAAGCAAGATAAGTGCAGAAAGAAGCAACAGAAGTGCAGAAAGAGGGAAAAAGTGTGGAGAGAGAGGCAAGAGGGGTGCAGAAAGAAGCAAGACATGTGCAGAAAGAAACAAATAACGTACAGAAAGAAGAAAAAGAGGTGCAGAAGGAGGCAAAAGGTGTGCAGAAAGACATAAGAGTGGTACAGAAAGAAGCAAATGAGGTACAGAAAGAGGCAGCAGATGTGCAGAAAAAGGGAAGAGAGGTGCAGAAAGTACAATAGATTTGCAGAAAGAGACAAGAGAAGTGCAGAGAAAGAAATAAACATGCTGAAAGAAGCAACAGAAATGCAGAAAGAAGCAAGAGAGCCGCAGAGGGAAGCAAGAGTGGTTTGCACACCATTAGTACCAATTTAACACCCACATTTAGCAATAACTGACAGGTCACTATTCTAGGTTTGCAAAGGGCATTCCACCATGATGTACACTTGTTGCTGCATTTTTGGTAATGTTTGAGCTCGAAACAAGGCTTTTTTGTACAAATCTGCAGATTAGGGAGCAGATAATGAATCATGTGGCTCATGCAGAAAATGTATAATTGTGCAAAAGTCGATGCAGCTAAACAGTCGCATAATTCCAGTGGCCCTGCTCCTACCTCTGACTAGGTCCACAAGTGCTCAAAAGTGATTCCACGTTTTTTTGTCTCACTGAGTTCATAGTTAAGCTTCAATGTAAAAGAAGAAGACAAAACCTGAGGTTTCCACTCAACAACACAGACACCGATACCACATAATTACTCTCCATAACACATAATCCCACTCTACATAATTCCTATACACTACATAGCACTTACTTTCTATCCACGTAATTTCACTGCACAGCATGCCACATAATTCTACTACACACAACATACCTCCACTCCACTCCAAAAATCATTAGTAAAAAACATTTGTATTTACAACGCCAATGTCTCTAATCTCGCAAATCTGAAGCCTATTACATTGCAAACCCTTCTATAACTAGTAGTCTCATGTGCAGAGTGGTGGAGAAAAGGTGCTGGGCCTCTAACAGGTGCTCAGGAATTCCACTACATAGGTCTTACAAGAGGTACCAGGAGGGCTTCTTGGCCCCCAAATTCCCTAAGGAGTAAATTGGACTTCACCCCCACCCCTTAGTCTGCCGGGAGGAGCATTTGCAGAGTGGTGGAGAAAGGAAAACCTTGGGGGCCAACTACCCTTCCTATTAACTCCAGTAATTCCCACACAGCAGGATTGCTAAGTTCTCAGAGGATGCCATGCCCCCTTTGCCCTCAACTCTGCAGACGTGCTCCCAGGTGAGCTCTTGGATGAGGATTGAAGTCCCCTCCGCTGCTGGGGGTCCTTTAGGGGCCAACTACCCTACCTCTTACCTCCAGTAAACCCAACACAGTGGGGATGCTGAGAGGTGGACAAAGGCCACGCACCTTTCTCCACCACTCTGTAAATGCACCTCCCCATTTCTGAGGGTCCCTGGGGGCCAACTAACCCACCAGATACCTCCAGTAAGTGCCACACATCTGGATTGGAGAGAGGTGGTCCGAGGCAACACCCCTTTTTATACCACTCTGCAAACGCAGCTCCTGGTGCACTGCTGCTCAAGGGCTGAAGTCCACTTGTGTCCTGTGGTCCCCAGAACACAAGAGGACCTCATCGCCCCACCAGCAATGTGCCACGAGGAGCATTTGCAGAGTGTTGTAAAAAGGGGCGTGGCCTCAGACTACCTCTCTGCAACCCAGCTCTGTAGCCATACTGGAGCTACCTGGTGGGCTAGTAGGCCCCCAGGGACCCTAAGTATTCAAGGGGAATAAATTCCCCAACTAACAATGTGCCAGGGGGTGCGTTTGAAGGGTGGTAGAGAAATGGGACGTGGCCTCCAGCTCCACACCAGCTTTCTTTTATATATTATTTTACATTTTTGGGGCGCACTCCGGACTACGTGAGTCAGTTCTTTAGCATATTTATTCCATCAGCCTCCAATTTGGAAGACAAACCAACGCGTTTCGATCTCCCCTAAGATCTTGTTCACTGTAACGCCCCTCCAATATTACACCAAATTTTAAGTGCATTCGTGCTTACATCATTTCCAGTATTGACTTTTGAAGGGCATTATGGTAGTTGTAGTGACAATTTAACAAATCCATATATACACGTTGCCTTAAAATTAATAAGTATGGGCGAAATTTGCGAATTCGCGGTACGCAAATTCGTGCGAAAGCAAATTCGCGGTCAGCAAAATCCGCAAATTTGTGCAAATTTGTGGATTTTTTTATATCTGCATGTTCGCGGGGTGCTTTGCGTATTCGCAGGTTTTTTTCAGCGCACCGACTGCGAAGTCACCCATGCGGTCATACATGGGCGCGGCCATCTGGTTTTCAGTGTTCGCGTAGCGTATTTCCGTTTCCGGGCGCTCGTTGCATGCTTGCGTTGGGAATTTCCTAAGTGCGGGGCGCAATTACGTGTTTGCCTGTGTTTTTGCATGCTCGCGGGGGAAATGTCGCACAAACTTACCCACGTGGTCGCAATGGGCGCAGCCATCTTGTTTTCATTCATTGCTATGGTTCTGGGCATGCTTTTTCAATCCTCTCCTAATCTTTGCAATCCTTTGTTTCTTTGAATTTTCTTTTGATCTTTTTTACTCATTATCTATCCCTCTATTTTTCTACATCTATATTTTGTGTTTTTTTCAACTTACTTTAAAAACTACTTTTTTATCTCTTTTATTTTATTTACTTTTTCCCTATTCTTTCCTATTTTTTATTTAACTTTCCTGTCCAGGACCATGGCAAAGGGAGCCAGGAAGAACCAGAAGGGGAACGGTCCCCCACCCTGTACCCGGCTCCCATGCGGGCGCCTAAGTGGGGAGGCAGTAACAGCCCAGGAGATTTTCAGAGCGGTGGAGGTGGCCACACTAGTTTTTTTTGTCCAGCGCCACCTCCCCAAGACCGTTGCGGCAGGCGGCAGGCTGGGTGCCGGGTACGGGCTCCGGGAGCGTCACAAGCTATGGGGTAAGGTGTGCCGGGCCATGTATCGGGAGTCTGGGGTCCGGCACACCTACAACCAGGCGACGCACAGGTGGTCCGACATCCTGGCCCGGGAACACGACCTGCTCGACCTGCTTGCGTGGAGATCCCTGGGCTTGGTGAGTAGTAGTAGCTATTTAATCACTACTTTGTTTTCTCCTGCTCTGTGTTTTTTATGATATTGCAAATATGTGTTTTTTCCGAAGAGCAAGAATGCTGCCGTTTACATTGCAGGCAAATTATGTTTCAAAAGCTTCTGTGATTGCAGGTGCTCGCCTGCTCACTGGCAGTGCTAATATGCTTACTTGTTTTCAATTTTGTGCTCATTTAGCTTGGGTGATGATTATGTATCAGTGTACTTTACAGAACTGCGTAATGCTAGACATTAGAGACTCAAGTCCAGTCCTTCCTTTGTACTCCTGCCACTAGGAAGAGATAGTGGTGCTGATCCTGACGGACTGTGTCTGTCATTTCGCATGCTGCGTTGTGCTGCCTGCCAGTCCTAGTAGAACCTTTTTGTAGTTGGTTTAGTGAGTTATATAACATTCCAAGTAGACGGTCCGCGAATCCAGCAATACTATATCCTAGTAGACCACATCAGATATGGGTCAATAAATTTAGTGCAATTGTTGTCTATTTCCCTGAAATAATTTGTTATTGTTTTTTTGAAATGTTTGCTTTGGTTGACAACAATCATCCATGTTTGTGTCTTTCTTTCATGTTGTACATCAGCTTCCCCCAGGGGCAAGAGGACACAGGAGGAGGTAGCGGCGCCGGTGGAGCAGGAACAACACCAGGAAGGCCAGGATAGGTCCATCGAGGGCTCCTCTGCTGGCCCCAGTAAGTTTTCCTGTAATATTAAGAATTATACTTTCCTATCTTTTACAGCAACTATTTTTTCCAAACGTTCCTCATTCTATTTTTTCATAAATCGTCTTCGATCTTCTTGTAGACTGTTTCTAATTCTTATCCTGCCTCTACTGTGACTCTCTGTGCTACTACTAGATTATTATTATTAGGCTGTCTGTGTAGCTAGTTAAGCTTGCACAGTTGGCAAATGGTGTTAAACAAAACTCCTATTCAGCAATAGCTCTAGGCACTGAGTGCAGTCCTCTGGGTTGTCCATAATGTCTTTTGAAGTCTTCTTAATGTTTATGCTTTGACAATTTCCATCAATAAAATGTCAATGGCCACCAAGAATAAGATACTAGTTTACTTTTTGAATGGATAGGAGGACAATCCATACTACTACTGTTGCAGGGACTATTCTGCCCAAACAGAACTATGGACAAGAAATAGGGCATTGGTTATAAATTATAATAGGGCAATTAGACTTTCCACATACCTCAGTCATAACAGAAGTTGAACCCCTAATCTCCATACTGACTAGCTAGTGTGTCAGAGTCATTTAGCTCCCGAATGCAGCGATGAGACACAATGATTACTCAACCCAGAACATAAGACTACAGAGTCAGAGTTCCCGACCTCTCAGAGCCACGGACTCATGCTTGCAAATTGCAAGCCCTTTCACTCACTCACTCACTCATGACCAAAAACCACAGAGCCTATGTAAGTTTTAAAGCTTTATTAAAAGTAAAACAACTAGCTCTGTGTGTACTCTGTATATTGCATTTCCGTTGTGCATTATATAAAAACATTTATTCAAATCAATGTCATATAACAAACGGTGAACGACTGAAAAGTGGCTGATTTCACACATTAATTGTGGGAGAGCCCTCACCTGGTTAAAGTCTTGGTGGGGATGAATTGTTGATGACACCGACCAAGATGATATGATGATGATCTTGCTCTTGTTCATAAAAGGAAAGCTTCTGTCTGTTATGAGAAAAATGGTGCGTGTTAAAAAGCAAGCATTCATCAGTTGTGCCAAAAAGTGTAGCATTGCATGATATGGCTAAGCATAAATAAAAAAACACCCTTCCCTGAAGGACGGGAAATTTGTAGTTTTTAGTTGACTAGAGTCACAAGTTAGTAAATTTGTTTATGTAGCACTATTAAAAAATGTTCATTCCTAGACAAAATAGGGAGTAGTGTATATGGCATCTAAAAATATGAAATGTATTTTCTAGGTGGAAAATCGGCACAGCCAAGCACCAGTGCTGGGGCCAGCGCGGAGGTGAGCACTCCAGGGTCGGATGCGGTGCAAGAGCCATCAGGAACTGCTGTGGGGGATGCCACGGGAGTGGCGGGCAGTGGTAAGCAAAGCTATTATATTCTGTTACTTATTGAGATTGCAGCCTGCAGAGTGGGCTCTCTGCAGGGGTGTATATGTTGTACAGTACAAGTACACTTTACTGTTAAGAAGACCTACAAATTTAGAACTATGGGGCATATTATCAAGGAACGGTGTTAAAATTATCGCCGTTTTATCGGCAGGAAACTGCTGATAAAACAGCGATAATGGGCTTGATAATACCTTGTTAATTCCCATAGAAGCCCATGTTAACACAAGGCCATGGGCTTCTTTATGGGAATTAACAAGGGCGATAATTTTAACACCGGTCCTTGATAATATGCTCCTAAGTTTTTGTCAACCAGGTAGAAGACATTTACCCTTGACTTCTCATTAGCAATAGCATTAGCGGCGGGATTTGACGAGTAACAAATGGCCTCCTCTAAATTTGACTTCAACTCAGCTGTGAAAGTTTTATCGAGAAGCCAAGTCAGATCAGAGATGAACTTGATGGATGGGATGAACGAAAAGGGAAAGAAGGGTGTAAGGCAGGACGAGCGAGTTAAAAGTAATGACTGGCAAAGAATGATACGTGTTTTTGAATGCTGCCCGAGGTGGCTGGGACTATGATGCATGTCTGATTGAAGGCTGAAGCAAGGATGGGTGGAAGGAGAAAGGAAAGAGAACTGCCTGGGTGGGTGAAACAGAAACTGTATGTGTGCGCAATATATCCTTTGGTTCAAATTCTAATGCGAGTCAAGCATGGATGCAAAGCTGGCGGTTTCCAAAATAAAATAAAAATGTTGTTTTTCCCTGAGAAAAGTAAGGTTTGTCCAGTTGAGAAATTAAGAAGAATGATTGACATTTACTTTGAATGGATGGATGCCTGGATCATGGTACTTGTACTCGGGTGCAAGTTGACTGCGCTGGCATTATTCCGGCTTCCACAAGTTTACATACCAATTTCGCTAAACAAGAGAGAAGAAGAACAAGACTGGTGTACTGTCTGAGTCTAATGTAGTGAGTCTACATAGTGCTAGTAGAATTCCTGAAACTCCCACTAATGTTAGAGCAGAGGCCGACGAAGTGGGAGGTTAGATAGATACAGGCCACAAATGTTATGTACTGTGCTTGCAAGTTGCTAGTGCTACTGTGACAAGACTTTCTGCTGAATTATTTTGTGTTAATCTTAAAGAGCATTGGTTACAGTATGTTTTTCTTTCTTCATATAGATGCTCCTTCGAAATTAACACGGAAGGAGCTGGCTAGACGGGCATGGCAACGGAAGCTGGAGGCGATTGTCGCCGAATATCGGCGGCTGGTGGCCCAGGAGGAGGAGGACACGCAGTCTCAGTCGATATCTACAACATCCGCAACAGCTGCATCCTCCTCTGCTCACCCTGGGTCATCCAGTCAGCGCAAGCCTTCAGCGGTACAGAGCAGTGGTACCACAGCCACCCTCCACCGCCAAGCAGCAAAAAAATCAGCTGCCCCCCACAGCAGGTGCAAGGCTCGTCTGCACCGCTTGACCCTCAGTGTGTCCAACCTTGAGCAGGAGGTGGAGAGACTGAAAAACCTGCTCAAGGACCTCCGCAGGGAGCGTCGGGACACCCTGGCCAAAGGTCACCGCCGGCAGCAGTAGAGGAGAAGAGACTGTCCCTTGCCCCTTTTTTAAAGACTTTTGGGCGGTGGGAATTAGGCGTTGCGGTTTCGGAACTTTTCTTCAGGACATTTCAAGGACATTGGTTGGTGTTAGGGTGGGGGTGGGTCGGGTCTTGTGGGTTAGTTTATTTTTGTTAGGGTGTAAATAATTATTTATTTTCAACTTAAACATAGCATACACGTTTTGACTGTTTTGTGGGGGATGCAGGGGGGGTTAACTCAACTGTACGTTTGTTTTCCTGAAACTTACCTGGCTGGTGTATTCAAATTGTCTAATCGCACAAATTTTTAGAAAAGTGCCACTGACAGAGTTAGTGAATTCAATTGTCCTACTACTTTATTAGTACTACCATCAGTCTCTCCTCGCCTCCTACTCCATTATTCTTCCTCCCCTAAAATGCTTATCTTACCTGTGATTCGTGTTTGAGAATAGGGCAAGGCACAGAGCTGGGTGCATGGCAAATGGCGATTAAGGTTGAATCCTGGACAGATGAAATGTCATTGTTGCAGTGGTGCTAGTAGCAGTGGTACACTACACACTGGTAATAGCAGCATATGAAAAAAATAGGAAATGAACCATTGATTGTTCTGAGCGAAGCATTAGAACAGTACGATAGATAGAACAGTACACAGTAAGAACATATCCTCGGATTCCTTCACCATCCGTGAAATGTATTTTGTGTTGCTTTTTCCTTATCCTCCCCAGCAAGTGTGTGGAATTATTGTTGTCATTTACAGCCTGATTCATCATACTCCCGTTTTGCGAGGCCCTAATAGCGATTCATAGCGAATCGCTATTAAGGACTCGCAAAACGGGATTCATGTAGAAATTGCATGAAGAAATGCGATTCCTACATATTCCTTATTTGCGATTAGCAAATTGCTAATCGCAAATAAGAAATAACTCGCCATTCATTCCTATGTGCCAGGGGTGTCCAAAGGACGCCCTGTAGCACCCCTCAAATGAAATTTTACACAGGTGTTGCACACACACATGTCCAAAGGACATGTGTGTGTGTAACATGCAACTCAGAAAAATGCATTTAAATGCATTTTTCTGAGTTTTCGCAATTTACCACGAGGTCTGACCTCGCGGTAAATTGCGGCAAGAAATTGCGAATTCGCAAAATTAAATTGGATGTTGAATTGCATTTAAGGAATCTCAAATAGAGATTCCTTAAATGTCATTCCTCGCAAAATTGCGAGATCGCAATTAGCGATTTTTACATTTGGGATGCTGAATCCCAAATGCAAAAATCGCTCTCGCAAAGGGCCAGATTCTCAGAATCTGGCCCTTTGCGAACGCTATTTTCTTTGATGAATCGGGCGGTTAGTCACACCTCAATGAAAACCACACAGCCCGGGGGAACAGGGTTAGGGTTTGGAAATTGGATGGGAATGGGGGGTTTTCGGAAAGTTTTGTGGAGAGAGGAAAAAAATCCAGCATGGATGGACAAACAACAAATGAAGAAAAAAGAAATCTTTGGATACGAAGATATCCATAAATCTTTTTAGGGACATAAAGGAAGTGCATGCACTACTGCATGCATGAAGTTGTTTGCTAAATGGATGGTTAGATTACTGAAAAGTAGTACTACAAATTATTAACTATGAAGAAACAATGTGACAGTACAGGGCTTCAGTAATTACGAAATTTCACTTGCCTATCTGCCCTCAGAGAGAATAAACACTTAGTACTTTAAATTAGTTTCATAAATAGCAAAGAAAAACAATTCAATTTGGGAAGTTGCATGCATCCAGCCATTCCTCTTCTTCGCGGTATCCTCCATTCCATCTGACGCTCCGTCGATCAATCTTGGTGACCAGACACACTGTCCACTGCCTGCCTGGCGGTAGCGGAATTGCGGATCGCTAATGGTAAGCCTGAGTTAATCGTTTTTCCCATTCCACAGGGTAAAAGCCAGCCTGTGATTGTTGATGGAAAAATAGGAAGTGAAATTAAAACACCACGGAGAAAAAAAATATAAGGTATGGTTTGCTGTAGTGCAAAAATAACACTTTCAGTTTCAGAGGCGACAGTATTACACACAAGCATCATCATTTCTAAAGTGCGTACTCTGAGTCTCCTAGTTTTCAAGGAAACTAATTAGCACACAGCAGGCCAGGGCCATGCTGACGGTCAAGGCAGGCACCACTGAGTTAAGCAACCTATTGTAGCATACCTCTTTGACACAGACAGACAAAGCATATCTAATTGTATGCAGCAAGCCACATAGCCACAATTTTACATGAACTGCTGTCTGGACTCTGTCATAACAACACTGCACTGGCTCGACCACTCCATACCACGAATAGACAGACATGTAGTTCTGCTGTAGTTGTTGTTGCCTGGTTTACCTGTTTGCCACTCATGAAATGCCCATAGTTCTTCTGTAAAGCGGTGATGATGATCCATCCATCCCAGTGACTGTAAAGAAAAAAGACATTATGTAAGTTTGATCATAAAGACTCATCATCATCATGGTATATTTGCAAATTCAATGTGGTTCATGCAGTCGCAGTCTACACACACAGTGAGTCCAAGGATATTTTGCATATTAAAAAATGCAACGTAGTGGCCCCTGCAGTAGCAGAATTTGAATTAAACAAGATAAAAAAACACAGAGTAGACTTGAGTTACATTTAGGTTTTAAAAGATTAAATAATAACAGAAGACATATGATGATTCATTTCAAGCACAACAAACAAACAACAATTGCTTTTATAAGAGCCAGACAGTCAGTGCTGCTGTCCACTGCAGTGCATGCCATCTCATTATTCATTACCTGTTCCTTTTTTTGTCCACATCTTGTTGTTCTTAAAGTGGAGGCCCACAGGGCAGCCTCTCGTGTGTGTCAACCAATTTCAGAAGTAACTGCCAGCAATTAGCATATAGTCAGTAATTCCAGTCCCACTTCTTTTGAGGGGACTCATCTACGAAGCAACAGTTTCTTGATTCTGCGTAATCCAGCCATCTGCTTTGAGGGAAATGGATAGGGGGAGTCTGGAGGAGGAGGATAGAGGAGCATGACTGAGTTGTGAACTTGTGAACTTTAGGATTGCAAACAGCGGCACCTTCAATAAGGAAATAAGACGAAGACAGTGCTGCTGATAGATTTGTTGTGATTAGAGTTTTGTTGTGGTAAAAGTTGCAAAACAAAGAAAGACACAAAGGAGTAAAAGTGAATAAGGAGTCAGGACGAAAAAAAAAGGAAGTCATTTTCAGGCCTCGGTGTCAGGGAAGTAGAGCTTGTTCTCAAACTCTGTGAATTGAGACGGGAGTAGGTCAGCTAACAGAGAAGAACTTCCGTCACCTAAGTCGGTGTCCTCTTCTTCCTGCGTGCATTCACATATTTTGTAATCTGGTGGTATGAAGTGCTGATTCATCTTGATCATTGTTAACCTCTCCACATTTTTGGGTGAGAGGCGGGTCCTTTTTGAAGTTACAATGGCACCGGCAGCACTGAAAACACGTTCAGAAAACACGCTTGCGAGTGGGAAAAACAAATAATTTAGAGCCAGGTTGGTGATCGATAGAGGCCTTTTCCCATAACAATATAGCAATGGGTTCTGATTAACGAAGACCTCTGTTGGGTCATCCAGATAGGCCTGCACCATACACTCAAGGTTCTCCAGGGGTGCTCCACTTTGCTTACCATCTATGGCCTTTGCATCACTGGAACAAGCAAACCCTTGATGAGTTAGCCAATCCGCTTCCGACAATATTATAGCTGGGCCTGGTGCAGGTGAGGAGGATGATGATACGGTTGCTGGTGTCGTTAACAGCTGCGAGGGAAAGTGACTGCCTTCTGCAACAGATTCAGAAGTGGACCTTGACGCCGGATGACCTGCTGATTCAGTAGTCCTTCTGCCAGTTCCTTCAATTTTCTGCCGCTCTTTTTCGAACCGAGTGGCTGACAGAGATTGTTTGTACTTTGAAACATCTGCTTCATTAAAAGGAATGAAAGCTTTGCTGGCCACTGCCTTTTTGTACTGTGGATCCAGAATAGTGGCACAAATGTAAAAAGCCTTTCATTGTCAACTAGGCGGCTTAATAATCTCTCCGCCAACTGATATGCGTCTTGCTTTTCAGCATCATCTGGGAACGTTGAAGACACCGCCTTCAGTTGGTGCTCTAGCATGCGCAACAATGGGATAGCTTTGCCCAAAGTACAGTCCTCCCTGCTGACTTCACGCGTGAAGACCTCATAAGGACAAAGCATGTCTGTCAGGCTTTTAACTAGCTTCCATTCCTCCAACTCTAGCCTCATGTCTTTCATAGTAGAACCCATTGCAAAGACATACTCATTGATTACCATCCACTGCTCAGACAGACGCTCAATCATGTAGAAGGGTGAGTTCCAACGTGTTACCACCTCCTGGATGAGTCCTCTGACTGGCAGTCTACGTTCACTTTGCATGTTCCTCAGCTTCTTCCGGGCCTTAAAAGAATAGCTGAAATGTGTGCAGATTCTTCGGCAGGTGGTCCGTAACTTGCTGACTGCGTTTTCTTTTTTCAAGAAATCTTACACAACAATGTTAATACTGTGAGCCAAATACGGTACTCTGAAATAGCCACCCTCATGCATGGCCTTAACTATATTACTGCCATTATCCATGGAAACATAACCAATCATGCGCTTTCTCGTATGCAGCCATTCATAAACCTTACTCTGAAACTCATCCAAAGGTTTAGTGTAGTATGAGATTTCTCCATGGCAAACATGGCTACTGTTGCATGTTTCAGAGTAGCTTGAAAAACTGTGTCCGTGACAACACCTGCATGTAACTTCTATCTAACCCCTGCAAAAGAGACCCAGTGTGCAGTGATGCACATGTAATCAAGGGCTTGGCAACTGGTCCACATGTCTGTTGTCAGGTGGATAGTGTGAACAGCACTCTTCTGCAACGCTGCCCCAATCACCTCCAGCACATCTTGATGTAGTGCTGGAACCGCAACTCTGGCAAAATAGGACTGGCTAGGAACCTTCCATTTAGGACAGACTGTTGCCACAAATTCTAGAAAACCCACCCCTTCCACGAAAGACAAAGGGATAAGGTCCAGCATTGCATTATAAAGACGTGCCGTAGGGTGGTTAGCGTTCAAATGGCACATCTGACCAAAACATGCTTTTAATGGTAGTCTGGACTGTTTTCATATGTGATGATGATGATGATGATGATGCAGACTTCTACAACCCAGTTAGGCTCATTGATGTACTTTTTCGCATTGGTGTCTCTCCCAGACTCTTAGTGTGCCTCATACATTTTGCAGGGGTAGAGGGTGTGGGCGCTACCACTGCAGTGCTGCTGCCTGGGGTACTGGGTGTACCAGAAAAAATGTCTGTCGCTTCTTCACTTCCCCCTGCACAATCAGCCCCTCGTCATCATCAGATGCAATATGAATGGATGCATTTAGATTTGTTGTACTTTTGGCTTCCCGGATCTTCCTTAGGTGCGCCTCCCAAATGATAGTGTGGTGTTTTTGGAGATGACCTCTCTAGCCTCAGATACCATAGTTGGTACCAAGCGTACTCCGACTAACTGCACTTTTACAAATCGAACAAACAACCATGTTTTCCGCCTTTTTGCTAACACTAAAGAAGTCCCAAACTGGGGACTGGAGATGTCTGCTGTTGGTGGAGTTGCTACTTTCAGTTTCAATGCCAGATGAAGTGGAGGATGGGCGTGGCTGAATTTGACTCTGTTGTGCACTTACAGCACCACTACTTGAGGTAATGGAGGTCGAGCTGGATGGAGGTCCCTGTCGGCCCTTCTGACGAGAAAATATGGAAGCTGTAGGTCATGTTGGTGAAGTCGTTAACTGCGTTGTTGTTGGTACCAGTACCACGTCGCCCACATCCTGCTCATTCGGAACAGGGTAAAAATGTCTGAGTGATGACTGTAATGACTGGGTCGTCGTCAGACAGTTCATAAGTAGCAGAATACACCACTTCTTGTTCGTCGTCAGCATCCATAAGTGAAAGCCTTGCGGGAACCTTACTTTTAGGCTTAGCTACCTTTATTGGCTCATGGCATGCCTCACTCTCTGACTGCATTGGTGGGTTCCAATCAACATCAAGATCATCAGAAGGAAGGGGGCTTGAAGAAGAACTTGTAGTAGCCCACCTTGACCTTTTTCTTGCTGGGGATCTGGAAGACAATGGATCATCATCAGGAGGAGTGGCTTCCTCAGATGAAACCTCCGCTTCAATCTCAATTTCCTGATGTGCCCCTACTTCTGGAGGAACAAGCACTCTCGGCAGTTGTGCCGCTCCATGCGCCTCTAGTTGTACCTCTAGTTGCGCCTCTCCATGCGCCTCTCCATGCACCTCTACTTGCTCCTCCACTTGCACCTCTCCTTGCGCCTCTCCTTGAACCTCTACTTGCGCCTCTACTTGCGCCTCTACAACTTGCGCTTGTACTTGCGCTTGTACTAGTTGCACCTGTGGTTGTCATTGCAGCTGTGGTTGTTGAACACTCGTCAGATGAGTTACACCCTGCGTTGATTGGATGCTACTTTCTTGCGATGAGCCAACATCATCACTGGTCAATGGTGATTGAGCAATTAAAGTGGCTGCCTCTGCAGCACTCATAGCCTTGGACCTAACTTGGCGTGGTGGCACTGAGCCCAATGAAGCGGAGGTGCTGCTACCAGCTTGGTCCCCGGCGGATCCTGCTGCTGCAGGCGTAGTTTTCATTTTTTCCCGAAAAAAGTGTCTGTGGGCACACCAGTCTCCTTGGTAAGTGGCGCCACTTGCTTCTTCTGCTCCTTCTTACTGGCAGTGGGAATTTCAATGGTTTTGTATGAGTAAAATGTTCAGCTAACTATAACTGGTGTGAAACCTATGGTTTTTTCAGTGAATTTCAAAGGTTTTTTAAATGCTAATTCCTAACTATAACGAGTGTGAAACCTATGGTTTTTTCAGTGAATTTCAAAGGTTTTTTAAAAGCTAATTCCTTTGTATATCGACTTTGTAACCTACGATTTTTTTTTTTTAAAAAATTTCCCCGTGGTACGCTCAGGGTGCGCGTACCGGAGCACTCACCTGGGAGCGCACCCAGCGCTTACCCCGCGAAAGTTTCCAAATAAAAAAAAGGTTTTTTGACCTTCAGGGTCCTTTTAGGCCTCCCTCAGAAAACCTAGGAGTCAGGGGGTGTCTACTCTGCCCCCTTTTAATTATTTCTCCCTTTAGTTTTCACCTCTTGTGTCTCTGTTCTTCAGAGTCACAAGATGGCGGACTATGCAGACCATTTAGAATGTTTACAGACACCCAAGAGCCAATAAGGTTTTGAAATTTAGAACCAATGAAAATGTTTCTTTGCATTTGAATTTGTGTGTGATGAAGTTTCATTGGTTTTCTACATGAATATACATGAGAAATGAGAGGGAAACACAGCCATTTTGTAATAGCACTCTTTGAGGTACATTTGTGAGGAATTTTTGGTGTTCTATTTCTGGAGTGAAATTTACACAGTAGTAACTCTTCAACTGCTTCTAAAAGGTGAGTTGTTATTTTGTAAGGGGAATATAATACTTGATTCTATTACTAAAAATGAAAAATTAAAAGTGATTTTTTTCCTACAATTTACAGCAAGAAATTTGAAAAGAAAATGGATCTGAATGAGGATACCGTTGATATTAATTTTGAAATTTCTGCGACTTTTGTTGAGGCGAGTTGTATTGAGGTTAATCCTGTTGATAACACTATCCATGATGAAGACATTTTTTTTGACAGGAGATGGAATGGAGGATTTTAATGATGAGACTTTGGATACTGAATTAATCCAATGTTTGGACTATATTGAGTTTTAGGACTCATGTATGGAGACTTCTGATGAGGAGATTCCTGATCAGTTAATGTTAGAAGTTCTTTTAAATTATGAAAATTCTGAAGAATAAATTAATTTATATTAAGAAATTATACATTGTTTGAGACATTTTTTATTATTCTATTTGTAATTTATGAGATAGTAGCAAAATGATTGTGGTATAAAGTGAGACTTATAGTATAGAGTGCAACATTTCTGTGTTACATAGTAAGTTTACTCACAGTTACTTCCCTTCTCCCACTATATTTTCTCCAATGTGCATTTCACATCTCTTCTTCATCTCATGCCTTCTTTCACTCACTGTCTCTCTATAATGTACACTATTGCCGCCATTTTGTGTACTTTCAGAAGACAGTGAAATGTAATGCTCCAAAGGTGGAGTGCAAGATATGCCATACTGTACTTTCCAGAGGAGACCCCACAAAGGGAATGAGGATAAGTGAAGAGAATGTAGTAAAGGAACAGAGGTGTGGAAGGGTAAGAAAAGAGCAGTCATGTTTAGGATGCAGAATATTAAAATTGGCACCCAGACAAGAATATAAAATGCTCTGAGAGATGTTTAAAGCTTTATTAAAAGTCATAAATTGAGATAGAATATACAAAAAAGAGAGGCATATTTACAAGCCGCGTGCACAATATTTGACATAGCTGTGTGTTTATATGGTAGACTCTCACATTACATAAGGTAAGGTCATGGGCTTGCCCAATGTGAAAGGATGCATTGCTGGCAATCATTTTTTGACCACAATTTTTTACACTGTTTTGCCCTGTGGTGCGTTTGAGGGCCTCATTTATGAGGCCATGCATCACTTTTACGCCGCTGGTGCGTCACTAGTTGTGACGCACCAGTGGTGTAAAAATTCCACCTTTTGAAAAAAGAGAGTAAAGGTGGGGATTCAGAATAAGTGAGGCAAGCGCAATAAGGGAACAGAGGTGTGGGAGCATCAAAGAAGAGTAGTGAGGTTATGGAAAACAGTATAGAGAAAATAAATATTGTACATCAAACTTATCTTATAAGTAATGTAAATGTAATATTATATTTCCATTAAATGTAATATCTGTGAAAGACAAAAAAATTAGAATATTTATAATATATATTTTACAATACAAGCAAATAAGCTTTAGACAAAGGAAGTGAAAGAGTGAGAACATAGAGGTAGTGAAGGAAACACAGGCAGAAAGAAACTGAGTAAGAGATTAAAGAAAGATAAGTAAGGGAGTGTGGGTGAGTTTTAGGGAGTAAGGATGATGAAAGAGGAGTGAGAGAATAACAAGATCGAAAGACTGAAACTAAGAGACAGGAAGTGAGAGAAAGGAAGTGAGGATGTGAGAGGACAGAGGAAGTGAGAGAAGGAGTGAGGGAAGTGTAATAAGGTGAGTGAGAGAAAGGGAATTATTGAGGAAACAAGGAAAGAAAAAAGGGAAAAGGAGAGTGAAGTAGACTGACTGACAGCTCGAAAATAGTGAATGGGAGAAAGGGAAAAGGCAGTGAAGGAGTGGTTAATGAGAATAAGTGAAGAAAGTGGAATATGGGAAGAGAGGTGAGGGAGAGTGAAAAAAGGCCAGTGAGGGTGAGTTAAGAGGAGTGATATAGGGTGGAAATAAGTGAGTAAGCATAAAAGAATGGGAAAATAATATATATTTAATAATAATTGATATTACAAAATTATTTCAACATCATGTTAAATGGTTTATTTTTGCTGTTCTCAGAATATATTGAATTTCACTTAAAACAGTGACTTCAATAGTACTCATCATATAACAGCGGGCAAAAAATAAACACAATGAAAATGATTGTGTTTAAAAAAAAAACATTGAATAATTTCTTAAATAATGTAAAATTTTTAAAACCATATCTAAACTCACTTTTGATCAATCCACTTTTCCACGAGGCCAAATAGTATATGAAAAGTCCTTTTCTATGTAAATTAGTCCACTGTTTTCTTAATGTCTCATTTACCCGACTTTCTGAAAGAAAAGCTCCAACACTTTTTACATTATGAAACAAGAATTTTACTTCCACCTCTACCTTACTTTTTATAAATAATTTGTATAATACTCACAGCACACACAATATGATAAAAATATACTATCTCTATGAAAAATACATGTTTTTCATTATCTTCATCACTCTCATTCAGAAAGTAATTTTGAAGAGCAAACTAAGTTATATTAACTGCTGCAATGTTCATAGGCCGATTACCTTCCCTAATACTTTGGTTGTAAGAACACTAGGAAAGAATTTAGTAAGTCTGAAGGCAAACGTTGTTTGAAACTCAATTGACTATCATTCCAGAGCTTCCACCCTTTTTGACATTTTAAGTAGCATGTATAATGTCCTGATGTTGTTGAAGGACCATCATGGTAAATAATTGCTGCAGTTGTAAAGGTTCTTCCTGAAATTGATAATTGAGAAGCCACAACATTTTGAATTAATGTTGTCAATTTAGTTCCATCAGGTCTACATCGTTGGAACATTAAAATAACATACTGTCCATATCTTCTTAAAAATAAAGTTGATAGCATTGCAGATTTACATTGACTACATACCATGTTTTTATTTGCTGCTCTAACTACATTATTAAAAGACACTGATTTGCAGTCTGGTAAAGTTAAATATATAAATCTTTCAGTGTCTACTGTAGTACTACTTGAAAAGGAGCAATTGTCACAGTCATATTGCCATTGATAAGAAAGGCCAAAAAGATTTTCTACATCTACACCTTCACCTTGCAAAACAACAAGAATATACATTAGAAATTCCTGACAATCTTGCTGAATATTCTGTGTAAATTGATTTAGACCAGAACATATGTCTAAAACCTTTCGAATTTCAGAAACACTTTGTAGGAGAGTAGGGTCTGCAATCCTATGATCACCCAGATTTTTTGCTTTTGTTTCACTGGTTTACGACTTTCTCTGGCTGTGGGCCTGCCAATCAGACCCACAGCCTGGCTGTTCTCTCTCTAAATTACGATATGTACCCTAGGTGCATTTACCAATTGGTACTGGGCCACCTTATCAGACCCCGTAACGCAGGGCATAGGTGTACCCAGGGCCGCCAGGGGCTGCAGCATGTATTATGCCACCCCTGGCTGGCCTCCTAAATTTGACACAACTGGCTGCATGACAGCTGGGGCGAAGTCGTGTAATCACACTTTGCTTTAGATATAGTAGCCCTATATCTAACCATACCATGGACACCCGAGTTCCTATCAGTCACTCCTATGGCAGGCCTTGACAATCCTGAAGGCAGAGTGCGTGGGCTCGTGTGAACTAGGTTCTGGCCCGAGCCGAGCCCGGTTGCAGCTTGCGGAATCAAGACCCAATGGCTGTTCCATGATAACGCGTACCACATCGGTAACTTCGGTGTCGCGTTATCAAGACATGTCGAGTAAGGTGTCATACGAATCGGGATGCTGCCCTCTCACCAACTCTGGTGACGAGGTTAGCATTCCGCCCTTCTAGAGGGACACGACATGTACGTAACTGTGAACCCCGGTTAAAGTTAACTAAAGCCTCAGCTCCACAAGATGGATGCTGCCACCACAGACACGAGTCTGACCTCCTGCTGCTGGGAGTCCTTCCAGCAGGGAGAGCTTGGACAAAGGGTTTCCTGTCAAGGGCGGTGTTCGCACCGTCCCAGACAGGGTTTGTGTATTCTGGGTAGGTAGGGCTTTTGCGAGAAGGTGACTGCGGAGTGGCACCCCGGTGCTCACTACGCATCTGCCGGTCAGAACAAGTTCCAGGGGCGCCAGCCCTGGCCTGGGGAAAGTCCGGCAGGGGAGAGGGGTGTAACTACCCCCCTTCCTGGTCCCACCCTTAGGGCAGGACCTAGTCATGTACCCACCCCTTTCTTTAGAATAAAGGCCGGAGCGGGGACCCTTCCAAATTAGATCATCTTTGAATCAAGAACTACTTTCTACGAAAGGACACTCAAGACTCTTCTCAAGATTTCTCCCTTGTGACTAAGGAGTAGTCACCCCGCATCAGCGGGCACCATCTAAGAACTCTGCGGTTTGCTGTAAGTCCTTCCTCAAGGAATCCGACGGCCCAGCTCGACGAGAACCGGCTTCCCTGGCACCTCTGACCTCTACCCACGTCATCAGCTCAGCTGTGATCTGTGGGTGCGACGAGACCTCGAGGGACCGGCCATCATCAGAACCTGCACGCTCTTAACCAGCACGACCATCGAAGCAATTCTCTGGTGAGTGCTCTGGGGTCCGAGAAGCCCCGACCCTGAGCCGCTCCAGCACCGAAGTGCAGTCTCCCAGCATCTCCACGATCTGCGTGGGGCCCTTCTGCTCGCTGCTCAGCACGTTGTCTGGTCATTAGCCGCTGGCTTGTGCCCTTCTGTGACGACATCCGACAATCAACTCTGCTGGTCTGGTTGCTTCAGACTGGCCCTTGCTTCCATCTTTGCGAGAAGCACCCCGGGCCCTCCTGGTCCACTCAAGATGCCATCTTAGGCCCACCACGTGGCCCTGAGATCTGCCAAGGCTTGTTGCCCCATCCTGGGCCCAGCGACGCCGACAGCATCATCCTTCGTGGGACAGCTCGCACCTCCACCGTGGTCGCCGACAACGCCTCCTGGTCCGTGAGACTGCAGAGCCTAGCGTCGCCCACTCACCTGGTCGAGGTGACGGCCAACCGGTGCCTTCCTGGTACCCTCTGACTACTGGCTAGTAGTACGAACTTGGTCCCCTCTGCTTTCAGGTATCAACAATCTCTGATCCAGGCTTGGATCTCTACGAACTATTCATCACTGGTCGCCGGCCAGCAACTCCTTTTCTTCCGGCTCCTGGCTCGTCAGCGAAGACCCCGACGCCTGTAAGACTTGTGCAGCCGCAGCCCTCGTGGCTAGGTAACTCGGCATTACGGTGCCTGCATAGCCTCTTTACTCTAGGGTCCCGAGTCCCTCGCTTCCGACTTGCCTTATCGGGTCCGCCCGAGACCTTAAACTTTCCGTGTCCTCGGACACTTGTTTTAATTGTGCACTTGAAGTATTTTCCTAAGAGATTTGGTTTGTGCTTAGTACCCTGTCCTCATAAAGAGTCCAGGGCTGTTGTGAATCTTAATAAATATCCTGTTTATTTTCATAACACTTGTGTGGTGTCCTTTCACTGGGTGTTCAAGGGGTACATGTGTGGTAAACAGCTGGCTTAACGCGCCCTCTCGAGTCTTTAGCCTTAGACTGCTCGTATCCACGCTACTAGGATAGCTGGTCTATAGGTTGACTTATAACCAAACACCATAAGGGTCGTTGGAACGATACATAGCGGTCGCTAGAATAGCGAACGTTGCATATCGGGCCAACTTCTCACATTGGTGGCAGCGGTGGGATTTGAGCTTGCTGTTGTTTTACCACACGTATCCTAAGAATATCTTGTTGAAAGATCACACAAGTACTGTTAGTACATATAACTAAAGCTTAGAATACTCTGAGTTCTACTGAACCAGCTGTTGTAGCTTCTCAAGGCTTAGCACACCTTGGCTGCAACTCTTAGCAAGGGATCAGTAGGTAAACACATAGTGTAGGTAGGTGCATCACTTACACCACACTAGAAACAGTATGTCGGACAAAGGAGGAAACTCTGAGTCTCCCCTTGTGTCAGTTGACCCTCCACAGGTCATCCCTTCAAGATATACTGTGCTGAGCTTCAAGGAGTTAAGACAGGTGTGTCACTCCCGGAAGATCAAGCAGGGGTCTAACCCCACCACGTCCTTTCTGATTGGTCTCTTGGAGACTTATGATGCCAGAAAAGCGGAGACCCGTCTTAGCTCTTCTAATCCAGAAGGAGACATGCCTCCCCTCGAGGGAACCAGAGACGATCCTGACCTCATCCACCTCGCAACTGAGAACGAAGATGTGGAGGATGATGAGGATGAGGATCCCTCTGGGGATGAGGCAGATAAGGGACAGGTAGAAGTCGTTAGACTAAGCAGGTCCAACTTAAGCAAACATGATAGTGGTACTGGGGGACCCCCGGCGCTACTGTCAGGTCCGCTTAACATTGGGAATGGACGAGCCCGATCTCTGTCGAGAGACTCTGGCAGATCCCTTCAAACCAATGGCTCTCACAACTCTTCTCAAAGAGGGATGACGTCCCCTCAGAGGAGAGTGTACGAAGCTAAGGAAAGGGCAGCTAATCTGAGGATTGAAAGGGAAGAACTTGCCCTGGCCAAGGAAAGGCTTGCCTTTGCTAGAGAGCAACAGTTGAGTGGGGTAGTCCCCACTGGTGGCAGCAATGTACCTAGCAATAGGGAAAAGAGTTTCGATACGAAACACCTTGGTAAGATAGTGCCCCCCTTTAAACAAGGGGACGACATCCACAAATGGATTACTGCTTTGGAGAGGGCCTGCACTGTGCAAGGTGTTCCCCAGAGTCAGTGGGCAGCTATCTTGTGGCTCTCCTTTGAGGGTAAAGGAAGAGACAAGCTCCTCACCACAAGGGTGGAGGATGCTAACAATTACCACGTCTTGAAGAATACACTCGTCGAAGGGTTTGGCCTAACCACGGAGCAGTACAGGGTGCTGTTCCGGGATACCCAGAAAACGCAGTCTCAAGATTGGTCTGACTTTGTCGATTGTGCCACTAAGGCTTTTGAAGGCTGGTTGCTGGGCAGTAAGGTTACTGATTACGAAGGATTGTATAATTTGATGATGAGAGAGCAAATTTTAAACAATTGTCAGAACCAGTTGTTGCATCAGCATCTTGTCGACTCGGATCTGACCTCTCCCCAAGAATTGGGAAAGAAGGCAGACAGATGGGTTCGTACAAGAGTTAAACAGAACCAGGGCCTGAATCAAGGTGGTCAGAAGAAAGCAGACCAGAAGGGTAAAGATTCTAAGGGGGAACAAAATGACCAGAAGTCTTCGACAGGTCCCCAACAACCCAAAGAGGGTGGGGGTCAGGCTCCCCAAAAGAAGAAAGAAGGCCAATCCAAAAGATGGTGCCAGTACTGCAAAAGTAAATCTCACTGGTTTAGTGAGTGCACCAAGAAAGGAGGAGGGCAGGCTCCTGCCACTGCAGCCCCTAAGGCACCTGTGCCCCCTAGTACAGCCAGCAGTGGTAGTGCACCTCCCAAGGGTTTAGTAGGGTTAACCCTGGGTTCTGAGGGGCGTGACAACTTAGTTGGCACACTCACTCAGGCTGTCCTTGTCAGTACAGGGGACGTGGACGTGTCCCCTGACATAAGTCCCAATACTTTGGGCAAATACCGACAGACGCCTTTCATAAATGGTAAGATGGCTCAGGCCTATAGGGACACTTGTGCCAGCGTCACCATGGTGACGCCTAACTTTGTGGACCCTGGACAGATCATGCCAGGTACAGAATTCCTGGTGACCAATGCAAGCAATGTCACTACCAATCACAGTATGGCAATTGTAGCTTTCTCCTGGGGAGGGGTAACTGGCCAAAAGAAGGTTGTAGTTAGTCCAGACCTCCCAGTGGATTGTTTGTTGGGCAATGATTTGGAGTCATCACAATGGTCAGAAGTGGAGCACCGGACTCACATGGAAATGTTAGGCTTGCCAGCATATGTGTTCTCTGTGACCAGGTCACAGGTCAGGAAATGCCCCACTGAACAGGTGCTGGATCCTGGAACAACGGACCAGACACCTCCCAAGAAAAAGAGCGGTAGGGTTAAGGCTGCGCCTTCCCCCTTGCCCCAGGTCGTGGATCAAGTCTCAGAGGAGGCTGACCTACAGGAATTGAGGGAAACTGAGCCTAGGGATTTCGAACTTGATCAAGTTGAATTCTTGGGTTCAGGGGGACCCTCAAGGGAAGACCTGGGGAAGGACCAGTTAGACTGCCCTTCTCTTGAACCCCTCAGACAGCAGGCTGCTGCTGAGGCTGCTGGGAACGCCACAGGTACCCACAAAGTATACTGGGAAGATGGACTCCTATACACTGAGTCAAGAGACCCCAAGCCTGGCATGACCAGGAGGCTGGTTGTACCCTTGTCTCAGCGTGGTTTCCTACTTACCTTGGCCCACGAGATTCCCTTAGCAGGCCACTTAGGCCAGACGAAAACGTGGGACAGGCTTGTCTCACACTTTCACTGGCCTCATATGAACGAAGATACCAAGGAGTTTTGCCGCTCCTGTGTCACTTGCCAAGCCAGTGGTAAGTCAGGTGGCACGACAAAGGCCCCCCTTATACCAATGCCTGTGGTGGGGGTGCCCTTTGAACGGGTGGGGATCGACATCGTCGGTCCCATGGAACCACCAACAGCATCAGGGCACAAGTTTATACTGGTGGTAGTGGATCATGCCACCAGGTATCCTGAAGCTATTCCCCTTAGGACCACTACAGCACCTGTTGTGGCAAGAGCCCTAGTTGGAGTATTCTCCAGAGTGGGCTTCCCTAAGGAGGTCGTCTCCGACAGAGGTGCAAACTTTATGTCGAGCTACTTAACTGCTATGTGGAAGGAATGTGGTGTCAACTACAAGTTCACTACACCCTATCATCCACAATGCAATGGGCTTGTTGAGAGATTCAACAGGACCCTTAAAGGGATGATTCATGGACTACCTGAAAAGCTTCGGCGTAGATGGGACGTCCTGATCCCCTGCCTCTTGTTCGCCTACAGAGAAGTCCCACAGAAGGGGGTTGGCTACAGCCCTTTTGAACTTTTGTACGGGCATCCTGTAAGAGGACCCCTGTGTTTGGTGAAGGAAGGATGGGAGAGACCTCTCAAAAAGCCTGCAGCCAACATAGTGGACTATGTGCTTGGCCTCCGCTCGCGGATGGCTGAATACATGGAGAAGGCATCTGAAAACCTTAAGGCCAGCCAAGAACTCCAAAAAGCTTGGCATGACCAAAAGGCTGTCTTGACTGTTTACCAGCCCGGACAGAAGGTGTGGGTGTTGGAGCCGGTGGCCCCAGCAGCACTCAAGGACAAATGGTCCGGGCCCTACACCATCCTGGAGAAAAAGGGAGAGGTCACCTACCTGGTTGACCTGGGAACTCCCCGGAGCCCCCACAGGGTGCTTCATGTCAACAGGCTCAAGGCATATGTCGACAGGAAGGACATGAGTTTGCTCATGGCCCTAGATGAGGGACAGGAAGAGTAGAGTGACCCTCTCCCCGACCTGCTCACTCAGAATCCTGACGATGGATCGGTAGATGGTGTTGTCTTTTGTGGCAGCCTCTCCGAACATCAACAGAGCGACTGTAAACAGGTTCTTCAGTCGTTCAGACATATGTTCTCTCTAACACCCAGTCAGACCAATTGGTGCACCCATGAGGTTGACACTGGTGACAGCTTGCCCGTCAAGAGTAAAATCTACCGGCAGCCTGATCACGTTAGAGACTGCATCAAGAGTGAAGTGCAGAAAATGTTGGAGCTGGGAGTCATTGAACCCTCGGATAGCCCTTGGGCTAGTCCCGTAGTTCTAGTGCCGAAACCTCACACCCAGGGTGGTAAGAGAGAGATGAGGTTTTGCGTAGACTACAGGGGTCTCAATGCAGTCACTAAGACTGACGCCCACCCAATACCAAGGGCAGACGAGCTTATCGATAGATTGGCTTCGGCCAACTACTTAAGTACGTTTGACCTGACAGCTGGGTATTGGCAAATCAGGTTAGCTGAGGACGCCAAGCCTAAAACCGCATTTTCAACCCCTGGTGGGCATTATCAGTTTGTGGTGATGCCCTTTGGTCTGAAAAATGCACCTGCCACCTTCCAAAGGTTGGTGAATCAAGTCCTTACTGGGCTGGATGACTTCTGTGCGGCGTATCTTGACGATATTGCTGTCTTTAGCTCCACCTGGGAGGATCACCTGGTCCACCTGCGGAAAGCGTTAGAGGCTCTGCAAGCAGCAGGCCTCACTATCAAGGCCACCAAGTGCCAGATAGGGCAGACACAGGTTGTATACCTGGGCCACCTTGTAGGTGGAGGCCAGGTTCAGCCACTGGAGAGCAAGATACAGTCAATCAGGGACTGGGCTCCTCCAACCACCCAGACTCAGGTTCGAGCTTTCTTGGGCCTGACTGGATACTACCGGAAGTTTGTCAGGAACTATGGTTCCATCGTGACACCATTAAACGAACTGACAAGCAAGAAAATGCCAAAAAAGGTTCAGTGGACAGCGAGCTGTCAAAAAGCATTCGATGACCTAAAGCAGGCCATGTGCACGGCGCCTATCCTCAAGAGTCCGGACTACTCCAAACCATTCATTGTCCAAACAGATGCTTCTGAGTTGGGTGTGGGAGCTGTTCTTTCTCAACTGAATTTTGATGGTCAAGACCAGCCCATTGCTTTTATAAGCAGAAGGCTGACCCCTAGAGAGAAGAATTGGTCAGCTATTGAGAGGGAGGCCTTTGCTGTGGTTTGGGCCCTGAAGAAGCTGAGGCCATACTTGTTTGGCACTCACTTCAAGATTCAGACCGACCATAAGCCCCTCTTGTGGCTAAATCAGATGAAGGGTGAAAACCCCAAACTGCTTAGGTGGTCCATTTCCCTACAGGGGATGGACTTTACAGTGGAACATAGACCTGGTACTGATCATGGCAATGCCGATGGGCTCTCCAGATATTTCCACTTAGAACAAGAAGACTCACCTGGTCAAGGTTAGCTTATTGTTCCGACGTTTGGGGGGGGGTCATGTAGGAGAGTAGGGTCTGCAATCCTATGATCACCCAGATTTTTTGCTTTTGTTTCACTGGTTTACGACTTTCTCTGGCTGTGGGCCTGCCAATCAGACCCACAGCCTGGCTGTTCTCTCTCTAAATTACGATATGTACCCTAGGTGCATTTACCAATTGGTACTGGGCCACCTTATCAGACCCCGTAACGCAGGGCATAGGTGTACCCAGGGCCGCCAGGGGCTGCAGCATGTATTATGCCACCCCTGGCTGGCCTCCTAAATTTGACACAACTGGCTGCATGACAGCTGGGGCGAAGTCGTGTAATCACACTTTGCTTTAGATATAGTAGCCCTATATCTAACCATACCATGGACACCCGAGTTCCTATCAGTCACTCCTATGGCAGGCCTTGACAATCCTGAAGGCAGAGTGCGTGGGCTCGTGTGAACTAGGTTCTGGCCCGAGCCGAGCCCGGTTGCAGCTTGCGGAATCAAGACCCAATGGCTGTTCCATGATAACGCGTACCACATCGGTAACTTCGGTGTCGCGTTATCAAGACATGTCGAGTAAGGTGTCATACGAATCGGGATGCTGCCCTCTCACCAACTCTGGCGACGAGGTTAGCATTCCGCCCTTCTAGAGGGACACGACATGTACGTAACTTTGAACCCCGGTTAAAGTTAACTAAAGCCTCAGCTCCACAAGATGGATGCTGCCACCACAGACACGAGTCTGACCTCCTGCTGCTGGGAGTCCTTCCAGCAGGGAGAGCTTGGACAAAGGGTTTCCTGTCAAGGGCGGTGTTCGCACCGTCCCAGACAGGGTTTGTGTATTCTGGGTAGGTAGGGCTTTTGCGAGAAGGTGACTGCGGAGTGGCACCCCGGTGCTCACTACGCATCTACCGGTCAGAACCAGTTCCAGGGGCGCCAGCCCTGGCCTGGGGAAAGTCCGGCAGGGGAGAGGGGTGTAACTACCCCCCTTCCTGGTCCCACCCTTAGGGCAGGACCTAGTCATGTACCCACCCCTTTCTTTAGAATAAAGGCCGGAGCGGGGACCCTTCCAAATTAGATCATCTTTGAATCAAGAACTACTTTCTACGAAAGGACACTCAAGACTCTTCTCAAGATTTCTCCCTTGTGACTAAGGAGTAGTCACCCCGCATCAGCGGGCACCATCTAAGAACTCTGCGGTTTGCTGTAAGTCCTTCCTCAAGGAATCCGACGGCCCAGCTCGACGAGAACCGGCTTCCCTGGCACCTCTGACCTCTACCCACGTCATCAGCTCAGCTGTGATCTGTGGGTGCGACGAGACCTCGAGGGACCGGCCATCATCAGAACCTGCACGCTCTTAACCAGCACGACCATCAAAGCAATTCTCTGGTGAGTGCTCTGGGGTCCGAGAAGCCCCGACCCTGAGCCGCTCCAGCACCGAAGTGCAGTCTCCCAGCATCTCCACGATCTGCGTGGGGCCCTTCTGCTCACTGCTCAGCACGTTGTCTGGTCATTAGCCGCTGGCTTGTGCCCTTCTGTGACGACATCCGACAATCAACTCTGCTGGTCTGGTTGCTTCAGACTGGCCCTTGCTTCCATCTTTGCGAGAAGCACCCCGGGCCCTCCTGGTCCACTCAAGACGCCATCTTAGGCCCACCACGTGGCCCTGAGATCTGCCAAGGCTTGTTGCCCCATCCTGGGCCCAGCGACGCCGACAGCATCATCCTTCGTGGGACAGCTCGCACCTCCACCGTGGTCGCCGACAACGCCTCCTGGTCCGTGAGACTGCAGAGCCTAGCGTCGCCCACTCACCTGGTCGAGGTGATGGCCAACCGGTGCCTTCCTGGTACCCTCTGACTACTGGCTAGTAGTACGAACTTGGTCCCCTCTGCTTTCAGGTATCAACAATCTCTGATCCAGGCTTGGATCTCTACGAACTATTCATCACTGGTCGCCGGCCAGCAACTCCTTTTCTTCCGGCTCCTGGCTCGTCAGCGAAGACCCCGACGCCTGTAAGACTTGTGCAGCCGCAGCCCTCGTGGCTAGGTAACTCGGCATTACGGTGCCTGCATAGCCTCTTTACTCTAGGGTCCCGAGTCCCTCGCTTCCGACTTGCCTTATCGGGTCCGCCCGAGACCTTAAACTTTCCGTGTCCTCGGACACTTGTTTTAATTGTGCACTTGAAGTATTTTCCTAAGAGATTTGGTTTGTGCTTAGTACCCTGTCCTCATAAAGAGTCCATGGCTGTTGTGAATCTTAATAAATATCCTGTTTATTTTCATAACACTTGTGTGGTGTCCTTTCACTGGGTGTTCAAGGGGTACATGTGTGGTAAACAGCTGGCTTAACGCGCCCTCTCGAGTCTTTAGCCTTAGACTGCTCGTATCCACGCTACTAGGATAGCTGGTCTATAGGTTGACTTACAACCAAACACCATAAGGGTCGTTGGAACGATACATAGCGGTCGCTAGAATAGCGAACGTTGCATATCGGGCCAACTTCTCACACACTTTGTTCTATCACTGCTACAATTCTCTAATACAGAATTTAATAAACAACAAAGTGTTTGATCACGATTTTCCGCAATCTGTTCTTTTACAGTTTAGAGAAAAAAAACAACATTAACCACTACATTAGCATAGCAGTTGACACCAGAACTATTTTCAAACTGAAATCCAGCAACATCTTTAACTGAATCAATTTCGTTTCTGCTTACAATTACTGTTTCATCTACTTTTTTCTTTTTGCTACAACTTCACTACAATTTTTCTCATTTATTCTTTTTCGGCCTACCACATGCTTTTCAAACAGAGGATATTGAGGTAAATTTGGAGCATACTCTCTTCTTAACCTATTATATTATTTTACACAATTTAGATCTGCATTAATCTTTGTCTCATCAAAATCAATCAAGAACAATCCGATAAAGCAACATATGCCATGCCGTCCTTGAACACAGAATTTCCAATATTCACCAAAGCAATATCAACACTTAAACCTTGAGATTTATGAATAGTTACTGCATATGCCAAACAAACAGGAAACTGTTTTCTGCGTACATATAAATCTTTCACTAGCAAAAAACAAGCAGAGCAACAACAGATTTGTTGTACTTCTTCAATACCATCAAATTTAATTTTATAATTTCAATTCCATCTCTATTTCGGTAATTCATAAAATCCACAACATGACCCATTGCTCCATTTACTAAACCTCTTTCCATATCTAAATTACGTCGTAAAATTATACGACAATTTAAAGATGCATACAGAGTCTTTTCCATACCAGCAGTTTTAGATATTGTCTTCTCTAAAGAATCTAATTTTGATTTCAACTTCTCTAACAAAATAATAGTTTCTCCTTCATGTTCTATTTTATCAATAGCTTCCAGTTTCACAATTTCTTGATTTTCCAACTTTAACATTTTGGTGTTGAAGATTGAACATTCTTGCAGAGTTGGCATCAAGCATATGACAGATTTGTTTTCAGGAATTTTCTTAAAAATATTCTCTGGGAGAATGTTTTCTTTTGGAAACAAATTTGAAATTAATCGTGCATGTAAAGTAATCTTGTAGAATATTGTTATAATCTTCATCTTTTGCCTGTTGCATATTTTGAAGTAGTTCTGCATATTTAAAATTTAGCCATATGTTAACATTTCCAATGCTTCCTAAGAACATCCTGGTATCTTCATGCGTAAGCATTTTAAACACTGGCTGTCCTTTCACTGGAGTTAGTTGCAGTAGATCTCCAAAAACAATGATGTGTTTGCCTCCAAATAACACATCATAGTCTGTTTTAAGAGTTTCTTGCATTCTTAAATGCACAAAAGCAAGCATTACATTTGACACCATACTTACTTCATCAATGATAAGAAGTTTCATTTTCTTTAAGACTCTTGAAACTTCACAACAAGCTTCTCCAGATAGCTTGTGGTATTGTAATTTGTTATCATGCTCCACTGGCAGCATCAATAAGCGATGTAAAGTAATCCCTTTAATGTTGTGTGCTGCCAACTCAGTTGGAGCAGTAACAACACAAGAGAGCGATGATTCCGTTGTTTTCTTCAAATATGTTGCAATCACTTTAATCAGGAAACTTTTCCCAGTTCCTGCTTCGCCACTCACATACAGTCGGATAGGTACAAATGATGTACATGAGCACTCTTTTTTCTCATGAGATAAACCATGCTCAATTTGTTGTGTGACTTGATCATATATTTGTCTCTGCTCAACGTTTAGTTCTTTTTCCAAATCTTCTAAGTCAACTCCATCCTCCTGAGCTTGTTCCATGGCTCTTTCAACTTCATCCATGGCAGTGGCAGCTTCATTTTGTATAATTGGTCCTCCTAGTGGATCCTGACTCAATGAAGCAGAACTCTGACTGTCTTGAGAACTGTCTCTAGCAATCTCTGCTGCAATTGTAGCTTCTTGCTGTATTTCCTCATTCAACATTTCCAGATAATTTGAAAAAACAGAACATTCTATGGTATCCTTGGTTGCATTGAGCAAATCTTCATAAGAAAATCTCCAAGTAGTTCTTCTTCTATATGCCAAGGTTTAAAGAGTTGTAAAAGAGCTAAGTAATAAAATTCCCTTTTGTCTGGAGAATCACAACTCAATTTTCGATGATTAATCAAATGGCCTTTTCTTTGTTTTACTAGACAGCCTTCACATCCAATTACAGCATATACACCTTTTTTGATTTCTTCTGTGACGTTCTTTTTAAAAATGTAGGTTTGCAGAACTTCGTAGAGACAAGCATTCTCAAGGTGAGTACTTCTATTTGGATAGTATGTATCCAACATGTTTGTCTTCAAAATATCTGTATGGCTGAGATACCCGCCACCCCCTCTCAACACAATCCCCAAGGATGGGACACCGGAAACGGTTCTGAACTTTTGGAAGACGGGAGGGAGTGACCCTCCCGGCCGTATTTATTAAAATATGAAACAAAATTAAAACATTAAAATAACAGTTTCATATTAATGTACAATTTCATTTCCACATTGCGATGTTTGGCTAACCTTAACATATTCTCTAATACAAAGGTTCTCCTAGCCGAACTAACATCCTACAAAACATTTAACTTGAAATTGTACATCCTAACGTTTAAGGGCCAACGGCAAGGTCGTAACCGGTGTCAAGATCCCTAAACCAGACATATCCCCCTCACTTGTGAGGGGCGACCGCACAGAGGTGTACCTCAAGTGCATTTACCAATTTCCCTTGACTTGACGGGGGCCCCAATAAACTCGACGCCATTTAAAGGTCATCCGAGGACTCGTGTGAGGTATCTAGAAGGTAGCGTAGACCCCCTCCCAAACCCCACACAACTTACCACATCTGCCGTCGCAGATGTCCTGGCCCCGGGAAATTCCCCAGGAGGGGGCTGTAGCCCCTCCTACCCAGGAAGGGGCCTTGACCGCCTTTCCTTTTCTTTCGGCGGCCCATCCTTAGAAGGGACCGCCTCCCCGTTGAGGGGCCAATGGCCACCTCCCTTGAGCGCTCCCATCCGTAATGGGTGACGCCCACCCATAGGGATCTTCCAATTACTGCTCACCGATCATGACCTTACCGCCCGACCAAAATAAATACGACAATTCTAACTAAATTACTAAATGACTAAATTACTAAAAGACAGTAACAATTACAACTTATTAAAAGGCATGATTACTGATCAACACTAGTGCATCATTATTTTTTTGCAAAACAAACTACAATTTGACCATTCTTTATTGCATATTCAAAGTTATCACGACAATCATCACAACCTGCCAAAAAATTAGCGTTACCACATCAAACTTTATTCAAAACCACTTGCTGTCCTCAGGGGCTGGTGGGTGGGTCAAAATTGGCTCTTCGTTCCGTCTCGAGCTCACGTGCAGCGAGGAGGTGCAGCTTTAGAGCACAGGAACAAGAGGATGCTTTCTTGGCTTGTTGCTCCTTTTATCCGTCTTCAGGGCGGGCGTAAACCCGCCCCTGCCTGCCCCAAAGGGCGTGGCCGGCCGCGTCAGTGTCTAGGCCAGCCCACTCCAGGGCGGGAAAAGAGCGCGCCCCGGCTACGCCGCTTCGGGCATACCAGCCGAGACGCGCCTCCCGCCCAAGATGGCTTCCCGGGGGGATCGTGGTACTCCGCCATACGTTCGGGGGGACCGAATGGTCGCCCCTTTCCATATGGCTGAGATACCCGCCACCCCCTCTCAACACAATCCCCAAGGATGGGACACCGGAAACGGTTCTGAACTTTTGGAAGACGGGAGGGAGTGACCCTCCCGGCCGTATTTATTAAAATATGAAACAAAATTAAAACATTAAAATAACAGTTTCATATTAATGTACAATTTCATTTCCACATTGCGATGTTTGGCTAACCTTAACATATTCTCTAATACAAAGGTTCTCCTAGCCGAACTAACATCCTACAAAACATTTAACTTGAAATTGTACATCCTAACGTTTAAGGGCCAACGGCAAGGTCGTAACCGGTGTCAAGATCCCTAAACCAGACATATCCCCCTCACTTGTGAGGGGCGACCGCACAGAGGTGTACCTCAAGTGCATTTACCAATTTCCCTTGACTTGACGGAGGCCCCAATAAACTCGACGCCATTTAAAGGTCGTCCGAGGACTCGTGTGAGGTATCTAGAAGGTAGCGTAGACCCCCTCCCAAACCCCACACAACTTACCACATCTGCCGTCGCAGATGTCCTGGCCCCGGGAAATTCCCCAGGAGGGGGCTGTAGCCCCTCCTACCCAGGAAGGGGCCTTGACCGCCTTTCCTTTTCTTTTGGCGGCCCATCCTTAGAAGGGACCGCCTCCCCGTTGAGGGGCCAATGGCCACCTCCCTTGAGCGCTCCCATCCGTAATGGGTGACGCCAACCCATAGGGATCTTCCGATTACTGCTCACCGATCATGACCTTACCGCCACAGGCCGGATAGTTGACCGGCTATCCGGACCCCCCACAACACTCCTGCCTAAAGGTCATGTATTAAAGTTTTCAACCAAGCTATCAGGTCTCCTATGAGTAACTCGTTCCCCATCCGAGACAAATGAACACCATCCCCCAAATACATACTGTCCCCTTTAATACAACCATGCGAAATAGAATGCAGTGTACTTGAACGGAACAGTCTACTCACTTTATTATTAATTTTCCTTACTGAATGATTCAGAGCAGAGACCGAAAGAGCCCCCCGCCACACTTTCCGTGGGATCATATGGGACCATGCAATTGTGCACCCTGGAACTCTTCTCGCTAACCAACTTACCGTGGAAAGCATCGCCTCAAGAAGAAGTCGTCTACCAGTGGTCACCAAATCATTGCCCCCAAGATGTACTATGACTACAGACGGCGGTGACCTTGTCCGCCCTAACAAACCCTCGAAAAATGATCGAAACTGGTCAATACAGAGCCCGCCCTTTCCGTAGAAGGACACACTGTACCCGTATTCCCCAGCCACGTGAATCATGTCACCTGCTTTGAATACGTCCGCGGCACGCCTCACGTATGAGTGGCCCACGACCCACACCTCCTTTTTCGCAGCCGGTGATGTCTGACCGCTGGCCCGGTGTTGGGTTGACTGCACAGTCCGCCCCGCCTCGTAGGCTTGCGCAACTGAAACCAAACAAAAACAAGAAGCGTGAGTACATCATTACAGCTTCACAACATGTGCAACCGCACATACCTTTTATAACAATTCGAGGACCAACGCCCCACACGTTTTACTTGATCGACATTCAGACCCCTGGCTGTAGCCTCGGTAGCAGCCCCTATCCGAAAGGAATGGGTCCCAAACTCGCCGGGGTTCATGCCCGCGGCAGAAATCGACATCGCAAGCACCCGCTGAAACTGAAACCTCGTCAGTGGGGTGGCGTCAGCGTGTCTCAACAAGGTCCCCCCCCATGATGCCACCCTTTGCGCTAAATATTCCTCAACGCAACCCACCGGGCACATGGACGACCCGGGAATCCTTCGTATCATTATGCAGTCCCCCATCGAACCCTGATCGGTCTTGGACTTGACAAATGAGACAGTCATTGTCTCCCCCCTGACCTGAACGTGCTCTCGGCACAGTCCCCCCATGGTATCCTGCTTGTTCCTTGCCACTAGTTCGCTTACCCGCATAGCCCCATGGAATGCTAGCACAAAAGCGGCTCGGAATAACACTGCTTCATACTGGGATGAACACGTTGCAGGAAGTACCGATAACAACAAAGCCAACCTATCCAGACCTATCGGGCGCCTTTCATCTACTCTGCGACCCTCAAGGCGTTGCCACCCACGTAGCGCTTTTTGCACAACGAAAGACGCAGTCGGGTCCTGGATCCCATGAGCCCTTGCCATAAAGGAAATGGCGGCCCGATGCCTCTGGGCCGTAGCCACTGATTTGCCTGCCTGATGTAAGGACAGCAGAAAATCCACTACTAGTTCTTCCTGGCCCCAAAGCTCCCTCCTAGCATCCCCCACAAAGGCCCAGTAGGATCGGAACGCCCCTTGGTATGCCTTCCTCGTCCTGGGTGCTAAACTCTCTCCCACGAGGTTCTGTAATTCGGGGCACCGAGAGACCAGAGAGCTTCGGGGAAGGGTGCCGCCACCGGGTCCGCTGTGGGCAGAAAACCCCAGAAGGCCTGCATACGAAAACGAGAAAGCGCATCAGCCGCTTTATTCATTACCCCTGGCACATGTCTTGCTTTGAATAGTACATTCAACTGCACACACAATAACACAATTTCTTTGAGCAATCTCAGAACCCATTTGCATCGTGCTGCCTGGCTGTTGATACACTCAACCACGGTCATGTTATCAGACCAAAACACCACAGAGTGATCTCTGAACCCTTCGGGCCAAGTTTTCAGGGCCACAAGAATGGGAAATAGTTCCAAAAAGGCAATGTTACTTGTCAGTCCACACTCATGCCACCATAACGGCCATTTTTGAGCCGACCATCGTGTGCCGAATATGGCACCAAAACCAGTGCTCCCTGCCGAATCTGTCCACAGCCCCAGCTCCTCGGAGGACACCGCCGGTTTGTTCCAGACAATTCGACCATTGAAATCCGCCAGAAATGCCAACCAAATGCGCATGTCCTGACGAACCTCTGCCGATAACCGTGTGCGATGATGACCCTCCTTCAGGCCGACCATGGCTTGAGCGATCGAGCGGGAAAAGGGGCGGGCCATCGGCATGACTCTCAGGGCAAAATTCAGCTGTCCCACCAATTGTTGCAACTGATGCAGCCTGACCTTGGACTCGCTAATACAAGCTTCCAGGGCAGCCCTGAATCTTATCACCTTCTCTTTAGGTAATCTAAAACAACCTTCCACAGAGTCGAGTTCGATCCCCAGGAACTCGAGGCAAGTCGAGGGACCCACAGTCTTACCTGGTGCCAATGGCACACCGAAATGCTTCATTAAAGTACAAAATTCATTCAAAGCCTGTCCACATTCCGGACCCCCGGCCGCCCCCAGAAACAAAAAATCATCGAGATAATGCATGACATGCTGTAAACCCGTCTTCTTTGTGAAGACCCATTGCAGAAAACAACTGAACTGTTCAAAATATGCACAAGAAATAGAGCAACCCATTGGCATACATCTATCCATGTAATACTGACCCTGAAACATGAAACCAAGGAGACGCTGATCGTCTGGGTGTACCGGGAGCAACCGGAACGCTGACTCAATATCTGACTTTGCCATCAGCGCCCCGGGCCCTAGGCGATTCAACATGGCCACGGCCTCATCGAAAGATGCGTACCGCACCGAACACACATCCGGGTCTATTGCATCATTTACGGACAGACCACGTGGGGCTGATAAATTATGTATCAGTCGGAACTCACCCGGGTCCTTCTTAGGGACCACCCCCAAAGGAGAACAAACAAAGTTAGCACACGTTGGCTCATCAAATGGACCGGCGACTCGACCTCGAGTAATCTCTTTCCCAATCTTTTCCTGTACCACGGTCGTATGTTGCAAGACCGATGTTTGATTTTTACATTTTCTTACACCCCGAAACTCCCCCACTGGGATGCGGAAACCATATGAAAACCCGTTCCTCAACACCCCAGCGGAAGCGTGATCCGGGTATTCGCTGAGCCAAGGAATCATTGCCATGGTATCAACCGGAGTAGGTAAAGGCGCCCCTCGGACTATTTTAGACCTGTTTGGCGCCTCCTCTCCCCCCGTTATCACCCGTTTTGGCTCTGCACATGGACTCCGGATGGGATGGCTGCCCACACCCTCCACATTCGTGACGGAATTTACATGACCCCTGGGGCCTCGTACATTTACCTCTGTTGAAGTTCCAACAAATCCCCCTTTTACCTGTGTTGCCGTTCGGCCTCGAGTTGTATTCGTTACCTGTACCTGATCGAAAGGGGGTCCCGGCATATTGGCGGGAGGATTCACCCCCGCTACTCCCTACTAATGGTACTTTTAACATACCAGTACTCTCCATTTTTGACCATGAAACAGAATCGTAACAATCCCAAGTTAAGTTTTTATCGTGCTCCTTTGCTTTTCTAAAAATATTATCGTAACAGAACCACTGATTGCCCCCATATGATACGGAATATTCCATGATCCGTGTCTGGTATATCGGCAATTCGGACAGCAACTCGGGTCTACGTTCGCCCATGATGGAGGTAAAAATTCCCCACGCCTTCCCCCAAGTGCCAATGTTTTCATCAACTTTAAAGGCGGCCATCTTTGCGCGCCAAACACTCGGATGCATGAGCTCCTTTTGGCTCTTAACATGCTCCATCTCATAATGATCGGTAAGCAACGAGAAGATGTTTATATACTCATTTGCCCATATCTTCTCCTTAATAGCCAGAGGGACATGTTGACCCAACTTTTCCCTTCGTGAAGGTGCAGACTCATCCCTCGCAATCGGCAATGGCCGCTTACCTGAACCGGAAGCTGTATCTGCGGCTGGACCTGTTCCTGGTGGTTTTTCTACTGCCGCAGCCGGCGTGATAACTGGCGATGATGCCTTCGCCGCCTCCCTCGTTTCACGCAGTTGCTCCATCAACACCCGTGCGTCGTCAGCCATGGCGCCCTCGCTTTCCTTCCCCAACCACGCTGCTAATTGTGCTGCCAGCTCGGGCGGCATATCCCCCCCGGACACGGGGGTGATCACCACGGGAATCGGATTCCCTTCTGCCGGCACCGGAGTTGGCTCTTCGAGTGGGGCACAGGGAACCGGGATGTCCCCCCCAGCTGCTCCCCTTCTGGGCCTCTTGCCTTTTCCTCCCGGAGCAGCTCCTGCCAAAGGTCGTTTCGGTCCCCCTTCCCCGTCGCTATCCGCCATCCGTTTCTTCAGATCGGTCACTTCTTTCATGAGTATACGCAGCATCTGGTCGGTAGTCATTCGCTTTCCGACTTTCTTAGGCATTCTCCGACAGAGTATCTGTAAGACAAAAAGAAAGATTACCACGCTCAAAATTGGCTCTTCGTTCCGTCTCGAGCTCACGTGCAGCGAGGAGGTGCAGCTTTAGAGCACAGGAACAAGAGGATGCTTTCTTGGCTTGTTGCTCCTTTTATCCGTCTTCAGGGCGGGCGTAAACCCGCCCCTGCCTGCCCCAAAGGGCGTGGCCGGCCGCGTCAGTGTCTAGGCCAGCCCACTCCAGGGCGGGAAAAGAGCGCGCCCCGGCTACGCCGCTTCGGGCATACCAGCCGAGACGCGCCTCCCGCCCAAGATGGCTTCCCGGGGGGATCGTGGTACTCCGCCATACGTTCGGGGGGACCGAATGGTCGCCCCTTTCCATACTGTCTGTTTTTTTCTCTGCCAAATACTCAATTTCTTGTACAGATTTCAAAACTCGGTTTCGTGCTGCAGCAAGACCTAGACTCACCCAAATGATGGTTCTAGATTTGGCATATAGACTTGCTGATGACAACCGATCAGAACATTCATATGCTCTAATTTCTCGATGCGACAACATCTTCAGACTGTAACTGTATAATTTCTTGCTTAGACTCTTTTCATGTGAAATTTCCTCCCACATTTCCTTCAGTTCCGTCTTTTCTGATTTTGTGATGTAAGATGTCACATATCAAGCCACAGCAATAGAGTTGTCAGCCACATATTGAATATCCATGTTAGCATTACACATGGACTAAATGACTGGGTTGTAGTCATTTATGTATTTGGATTCCTCATTTCTTCTTAGGTTGTATGTATTTTTGGGTGATTTCCTTGTCACAGTATGTCGCAGAGAAGACATAAAATTGTTGACTCTTCCTTTCGATGTTACTGGCGTGGAAATGCAAAACGATATTTTGTGTAGAACTTGTCCTTGGATTTGTATTTTCGACTACAGTATTTCCCACAACGATGGCTTTGAAAGTGTAAAACCTGATGTCTTAAATTGTTTTCTTCTGTACTTTTGGGAACAGCACATGTCGAATACTGCTCAATGAAACTCATCACTTTCTCATCTGAATCTGTTCCAAATTTGGGTGCATCTTTAATCCATAGCAGCATATGTATATGAAGAGCACCTCTTGCTTGATACTCCTTTCTCCAAAAGAAATCCAAAACCTCACCAAGCGGAGGATTTTTTTTGTTTGTAATAACAATAGACATCATAGCTTCAAACCTATGATTGAAATACCTGCATACATTAACTGGATCCAAAGAGCACAGTTCTCCAGGTGTCCTGTATTTAATATTTTCAATGTTTTTATTTGCCTCTCGTAGAAATTCAAGTAAGTCTTCCCAAGCATACTCAGCACAGCTAAGAGTGAGGAACCATGTAGGAGTTCCTATGTTTCTTAGCATACATTTCAATTCCCCATGACGACGGTACCAATACTCATTAGTACCACGCTGACATGCCATGAGATTAATTAGCTAAGATTCCAAAACACTGTCTTGCAGTTTCACTTTATCCATAAAATCCCTTGCTGAAAGATTTTGTAGATGTGTTCCACTTTTCAGTATATGGTTTACTGCATAGGAAAGTCCAGACAAGTCACTCTCAAACAGTAAATGGAACAAATATGGAATGCATTGATAAAACCTTGGATCTTTATTTTATTTATTTATTTCTTATTTATTTTTGATATTTATAAAGCGCATACAAAGGCCCATGGGCGTCTTCGCGCTGAGTATCTGAATTGTTTACCCTGAGAGAAAGGAGCAGGATCTATTGATTAAAAAGCCAGGTCTTAAGTTGTTTGCGAAAAGACCATAAGGATGGACTGGCTTTAATCACGTGTGGCAGAGTGTTCCACAACTTTGGGGCCGATACCAGGAATCTTCTGTCACCCCATGAGACCGTTTTTGTACGGGGTACCACAAGATCGCCTGAGCAAGATGAACGTAGTGTTCTGAACGGACGATAGGGAATCAAGTTACAGATGAGATGTGCTGGTCCTAGATTATGCAGTGCTTTATACACGATGCATAGAGTCTTAAACTTTATCCTGTTTTTAATGGATAGCCAATGCAGCTCTTTGATGGTGTCAGAGGCAGAGTGATGTTTCGGAATATTTCCCAAAAGCCTTGCAGCTGAATTTTGTATTATTTGTAGTTTGTTTAAGACTCCTTTCTGTGCGTTGAGGAATAAAGCATTGCAATAATCCAAAGTGGACAGCACGAGGGAGGTGACTAAAGTTTTACCGGCTTTATCAGGTAGAAAAGGGAGAATTTTTTTGATAAGCTTCAGTTTGAAAAAGGCTGAGGAGGTAATCTGGTTAGCATGTGGGTGAAACGTGAGACGATCATCAAAAATGACACCCAAATTCCTCACTTTGCTAACAGGCTCGGATATTTTCTGCATATAATCTTGAAGTCCGGTATTCAGATGCAGGAATTTGAACAGGTCGGTCGTCATATCATCCACCTTCACCTGTTGGAAATAACTGTGGAAAACAACGAGCTTCTAAGTCAATAGCATTCCCCATTACTTCTTTGAAATGCAATGGATGAACACTATAATGTTCATAAATTTCTTCACTTCTAGAAACATCAACTTTTTCAATTTGCCCAGTTGAGAAATCAGTGTTGTCTTCTACAGTTGTTTCCTCATCTCCCACATACACATTTTTATAGTACTGATTATTTTTTACCAGATACAACGTTGCCTTTTTGACTTTTCTAACATCCACTAATTCTTGCCAGATTTCCTTACTGTTAAAGCACAAAATTTGTTAATAGGGATAAGAAGAAGGGCACATACAAGGTTTCAAAAGAAAGTGGCTTTATTGCCAATAAGCTGCAGCTGAGACAATTTGCAGGATTGCAAAGTGATCTGGTTTTACAGAAAGGAAGTCAGTTCTTATATACATTTTTCAGAACCTGGATACATTAATCATTAACATCAACATCATGGTGTGAGCACTTCACAGATAGTCCACGCGTACCTAGACACATTAATTATTAACAATGTCATCATGGGGTGATCATTTCAGAAATAGTTCACGTGTACATTTACCTTATTCATGACGCACATGCCCATGTTAATATTTAGCCAATCTCTTACGCTACTGCCTCTGACCTAGCGCCTGAGTCTGTTATCTTGTTTTTGTCAAACATGCACTGTTTGAGGTGGTCAGCAGACACACAATTTCCACACATGAAATTTGTTCTAAGCAAACACTTTTACCCAAGCAGAGGCAGAGCAGATTGACATGTCCCAGTTCAGAGAGCCAATGCAAACACTTTTACCCAAGCAGAGGCAGAGCAGATTGACACGTCCCAGTTCAGAGAGCCAATTCTAGGAATTAACTCTCTGAACCGGCTTCTGTAAACAGGTGAAGGCCAGAGAACAGTTACACATGCTTGAGTTGCATCAGAAGGGACACGTACTCGTTCGTTTGCAATCCATTTGGTTTTAACTGAAATTCAGACAGTTCAGTTTAACCCTCTGTGCACCAGCTGTGCACCATGGAGCAACCTTCCATTATGACTAGTGGGCTCATTTTATTTGCAAGCAGGTGAAAGACAGAAATTAATATAAACTACGGTTCATTTTAATGTGTTCATTCAACAAAAGGCCAACTCATTTTTCATCTTTTACAAAACGACCCTTTGAACCTTAGTTTAAAATAATTTCATCACGAAGCATGTCATAATTTAATAATTATATTGTCCATTCTTATCATTGTCAGAAATGTCTATGTTCATCAACTCAGTAGTGACTGTTTGCATCAGCATTCTTTCTTTCTCCCTTAATGTCCTCCCTTGGCATTTTGTCAGCTGTCCCAATAGTTGACAGCACATTGGCAGGCAATTTATTAACCCCTTGCATGCTGATGACGAACCCCAGCCGTCATGCACTACGGTGCTCGTGTGCTGATGACGGCTGGGGTTCGTCATGGCCCGCCCCTGTTCATTTGTTTACAGCACAGGGGCGGAAACGGGCCAGCAGTGAAGGGGTTAATAGACAACAGCCAACTATTATTAGGAAAATTGTTATGAACACCATTCCTATCTTCCAACCCCATTCGCTCAACCAACTCCAAAGTGAACCTCCTATATCCCATGTACCAGAATCCTGATGTGCTTCTACACCTATATGATGCAATCTTTTTATTGCTTCCCTGACAGTAACAGAGGAGTCAGGGACATAGGTGCAACAGGACGCCCCTATAATTGCACAGACTCCTCCCCTTTCTGCTAACATCATGTCAAGAATCATTCTATTTTGTAACGAAACTAATCTCACAGCTTGAAGCTCTACTGTAATATTTTCAAGTATACTTGTCGTTTCATTTATTGTTGCTTCTAGTAGTCTGGACAATCTACGTATATCCCCTGAGTTGATAGATGGACCAATCCATGGTATCACCCCTTTAAATATATCACCCGCTATCTATGATGCTGTATCTCTTTGATCCACACTTCTCCTGCCTCGCCGTGGTGCATGTCTTTGCATGTCCCTTCGTACTTCTTTTGTGTCTTTTATTGCTATAGCAGGTAATACAAAACCTAGGTGACAACAACCACTCCAATTTGTTGGAAGCCATGTATAAGCCCTTTCTCCACAAATGAAATAAATTGAGTCACCTACGTAAAGTGGAATGCTAATATTTCCGGCCGTCATTTCAAATGTCATGTTACAATTTGTACTATTGCCCACCTGATAGGTCCCATTACTCTTAATACAAATACTTCCTATTGCGTTGTGTTTTCTTAATTTTAACTTCAAAAATGGTATATTCTTATTTGCTTCTTTTGATGGGCCTGCTATCCTAGTACTTGTATTCTGAGTTGGAAATAGCGGAGTAAAGATGTCAGACAGGGGGAATGTTGCATTCTGTTCTATTACTTCCGTGCAGTTCCCCAGAGTCAGAATATCTGCCATATATTTGTTATATAATGTTCCTGCAGGTGGAGCCATTGTTGTCCCTGCACCAGCAGTACTTTTCTTTAAATTCTGCAAAACAGCTATTAGCTCTATTTTTACTATTGTTATGTAAATGGCATAACAGGATGCCGCAAAAGGCAGTGGGACTTGAACCAGGGGCAAACTTTGGTCCACCGAGGCTGGGAATTGCAAACATATCCAGCAATTTCCCCTTGGCAATATCTTATTTGTATGATGCAACAAAGTTACAAAGGAATTGTGGTGCATGTCTTCTCTGTGGGCTATTTCTTCAGGTGACAAAGTGTATGCAGGTATTGTAGCAGGTGTTGTTGGTGTTGGGATCAACTGTTCCATAGGATAGAACACATCCAATAGATATACAGTAATTAATGCTAGCAATAACAGACAGAATATCACCCCAGGTATGCACATTTTAGACTTATACCATTTTTTCTTCATTCTTAGAGCTGTATTTTCCCTATCCATGCCTATCTAATCTTATACTTTCTTTAATTGGATGTAGTGCTATTGATGACACTATGTTGTGAATTATCACTGTGAATTTTTACTATAATATAAGCTAAACACACAAAAAGCATAAACACATATAAGGTGAGGCTGTAGTACAGAATATATTGCGAACAGCTATTCTTTAATATTTCAGATGGCCTCTGAGAATTTCTTTGTACTTCTCGCCTCCCAAAGATATACATGTAATTCTTGTAATGCACGACCCTTTGGTCACGTATATTAACCCTTAATGCAGCCTTACTTAATTTTTTACAATATTGTCCATTGTACCTCACCCTAAAGGAGCCTTTTGAAGCAGGTTGTCCTGCCAACCTGTGAAAAGTTATTTGCTGGTTGCTGCAGCAGCACGGGTGCTCGCAGTGACAGGAGGACTCGCAATACCTCCCGGATCAGTTCATCTACTAATTGCTGCAGTGGCACGGGCACTATGCAGTTACAGGAGGACTCGCAAATACCTCCTGGATCAGTTCATCTACTCAACGTTGTACTGGCCCACTTTTTACTAAGAACTCCTTGATGAAGTGTGCCAAACTTTTCCTGTTCTGCAACTGAGTTATTACTCCTGGTGGTAGTGTGCGATATACCCTAGTTGAATTTTCTTAGTCAGAAAGTACTCTACTCAAGGCTTCTTGTAATGCTATACTATTTAAATCTCGCATTAGTTGGTATTCTAGCTGATCAAATACTTCCTCAAGGTAAATGAGTGCGTCTTCGTTGTCTTCTTCACTGCTATTCTCAAAGTCAAAAAGTGTCGTCAAAATATCTGTTAGGATAATATCTAATAGTAGTACTTCATCTATTTCCTGCAGAAGATCATTTACCAGAATTACTGACATTTCATCTCCTTCTTCTTTGTAGACCTCAAATTGTATCTTTTTTCCTCTTTGATTAGTTCTGGTGTTGGCATGTGCTGCTGACCTGGGTCTTGGCTGGATGCAGTCTCAGGAGGTGCCCTCTTTATATGGCTGGCGTGGATCCAAGATTTGTTGTTGGTGCACTTCACTGCTGTCTTTGTGGCGAGCAGGACTTGCTGCGGACCCTTCCAGCGAGCTTGGAGACAGTTGTACCTCTGGAATGCTTTGATGAGCACCCAGTCACCGGGCTTGAACTTGTGCCCCTCGACCTGCAGCGGCTCTGGAAGGGCTCCCTTCACGTGCTGGTTGATAGAAGCAAGAGTACGTGTAAGTGACATGCAGTAATCATTCAACAGTTCATTCGTCATCATAGGCAGAGCATTTTTGTCTGGAACTCCCCAAGCTACCATTGGCAACCCAGTGACAATTTCGTGTTCACTGTCTTGGCATCTGGTGTGCTCCTCATGCTCATTAGGGCAATAGGTAAGGCATCCATCCAGGTAAATTTTGTGTCAGCACATATTTTTGCAATCTTGGCCTTAAGCACGCCATTTTTTCTTTCCACTGCACCAGCGGCCTCTGGATGATAGGCGCAGTGTAGCTTCTGCTGTATTCCCAAGGCTTTGCATGTCAGTTTTATTATTTCATTACAGAAGTGACTGCCATTGTCTGAAAATATTGTTTTTGGGACCCCAAAACGTGGGATCAGCTCCTTTATCAGGCACTTGGCTGTTGAGATGGCATCATTGTGTTTCACCGGGTATGCCTATATCCATTTTGAATACATGCACACCACCACCAGGATATACCTATACTTATTTGTAGGGGGCATCTCCATATATACGCAGGGCTTCAAATGGCATTGTTGGTTTCTGAAAGTGGCCTTTGGGTACTGGAGCAGTCTTACCCACATTGTACTGTGCACATACCATACATGTTTGACATATCTCCTGTGCTATTTTTCTTATGTTCTTGTTCACCCAAAATTTGTCCATGCAATTTACAATCGCAACCCTGCATATATGTGCCGGGCCATGCATGGCCAAACACATAGAGTAGACCATCCTGTCTGGTAACATATATTTATCCTTGGCGTCATTCATCCAACTTCCTTAAACAAATGACCCTTCCTTTGACCAACCCATCTGTTCTTCTGCTGTTGCTCCTTGTTGCATTAGTCTTATACCTTCACTTGTTAGATCTAGTGACTTCACTTCATCAGGTAATTCTTGGACCGTTAGTACTAGTGCTGAATTATTTCTTGCTGTCTGTTTTGCTGTTATGTCAGCAAATGCATTTCCCTGGCCTACCTTGTCTGTAACTTTCTTGTGAGCACTGCATTTAACTATGGCCAATTTCTTTGGAAGTGCCAGGGAGTTAAGTAATTTGGTGATAAGCACTCCGTGCTGTATCTTTGTGCCTTGTGAGGTAATAAAACCTCTTTCCTTCCAGAGTCTTCCAAAGGAATGTGCCACATTAAAGGCATATTGGCTGTCTGTATATATGTTAACACACCTTCCTTCAGATAATTCACAAGCTCGTGTGAGTGCCACAAGTTCTGCTGCTTGTGCAGACAACTCGGGAATCTTACAGGACTCAACTACAGTTTTATTTGTTACAACTGCATAGGCTGCTGATGTATTGGAGGTGGAGAAGTGTGGCTCAATGATTAGAGCAGCAGACACTGATGCAGAGGTCTAGCCCAGGACCAGGGTTCAATTCCCCGCCTCGGTGGGTCTTGGGCTCAAAATTCCATGGACCTGATAATTCTCACCTCAGTGCCTATTCCAATCATGGAGTCCCACTCTGCAACTCTGGGCAATAGCTTGCTTAATCTCCACAACGCCCCCCACAACGCTAAGGATGCCTGGCCTCCACCTTGAGGGTGCCCAGGAGTGGACGCCTCTCAGGGAAAGCCAGGATGGGTTCCACAGCGGTATTCGTACAAGTGCCTTGAGACCCTTGCGGGTGATTAGTGCGCTATACAAGTATCAATTTACATTTACATTTACATTACGTATTTCCATCCTCTGTTCTAAGGCAGGAACCATCCACCCACAATTCTCCTTCTGCATCTGCATAGGGTGTATCTGTCATATCAATTCTCCCTTTTGTTTGCTCCTCAGTTAACAAAATACAATCATGGTCTGAGTCCACTAGATCATCAGTGGGAATAGGTAACAGAGTGGCAGGGTTAAGCACATTACACTTGTGAAGTGTTACATGTGCTGCAAATAAACAGATCTCATACTGCGTGAGCCTGGCATTTGTGAGGTGCTGTGTACGTGTCTTATTCAGTATCAGCTCTATGGCATGTGGAACATAGACATCAACTTCATGTCCCATTATTATGCTTTCTGCACGTTGTAGTGCTAAGGCAGTTGCTGCAACAGAACGTATACAGGAAGGTAAAGCCTTGGCTACAGTATCCAAGGTGGCAGAGAAATATGCGCATGGTCTTTTGTGGTCACCAAACTGCTGGCATAGAACCCCAAGAGCACTCCCGTCAGACTCATGAACATAGAGTTGGAAAGACTTAGAATAGTCTGGTAGGCCTAAAGCAGGAGCAGAGCAGAGAGCTTGCCGAATGGCAAGGAAGCTTTGTTCATGTTCTGGCAACCACTGAAGGGGTTCGGGCGTGTCCTTGTGGGTCAGGGCCAATAAGGGTTTTGAAATCAAGGAGAAGTTAGCAATCCAATGTCGACAATAACTGGCCATACCCAAAAAGGCTCGCACCTGTTTTTGGGTGCGTGGCACTGGTGTCTGTAGAATCAATTTAATGCGCTTATCATCCAATCTTCTCTGCCCTTTCGACAGGATGTGTCCTAGGTAGGATACTTCCTGTTGAACAAATTGTATCTTTTCTGGTGAAACTTTGTGACCACGTTCAGCTAAGAAATTTAACAAATTAATGGTGTCAGTTGTACATTGTGTCTCAGAGATGCTACCAAGCAGCAGGTCATCTATATATTGCATTAGCACAGAATTAGGGGATAAATTGAATGTGTCTAGTTCTCTTTTCAAGGCCTGGTTGTAAATGCTCGGGCTTTCTGTGAACCCTTGAGGGATTCTACAGAAGCAGAATGTTCTCCCGTTTACAGAGAATGAAAAGAGGTACATGCTACCCTCATCTACTGGAATTGAGAAGAAGGCATTGTTTAAATCCACTACAGAGAAATATGCCATTTCTGGTGACAATGTTGACAATATTGATACTACATTTGGGACAACCGGGAACTGTGGCACCACTATTTTATTAATTTCTCTGAGATCAACTATGAATCTGTAACTTTTTTCATTAGTATTTCCATCGCTTTTTTATAAGACCGGAAGAATAGGGCTGTTACAAGGACTGCCTAATATTTCTTTAACAATCCCTTCCTTTAGTAAGTCAGTTACTATATCCTGCAATCCCTTTAGACCCTCTGGAGCTATTTTGTACTGTGGTATTCTTGGTAATTTCACATTCTGTTTGACTGTAATTGTTACAGGTGTGATGTTCATTTTCCCTGTGTCATTTTTGTGTTTTGCCCATATCCTCGAATCTATCTGATCCATTATTTGTGCGGTAATGTTTTGTATTCCTATTGATAGGAAACAGTTGCCCATTTCCTCTGTCATTGGTCCATCTACTTCCAAGAAAACTCCGTCTGCAGTGCACCTAATTGTGGCATTCATCTTTTTTAGCAAGTCCAATCCCAACAAATTAAATGCACATTTGTCTGATATAAGGAATGAATGCGTGTCCTGAATTGGGCCTATACTGTATTTCAAGGGTGCTGAAATTGGGCTTGTTACAAGTATGTTGGTGAATCCCACTGACTTATTTATTTTTCCCGAGAGAGGAACATCTGGAAACTTTTTCTTTGTTAAGGAGGAATTGGTGGCCCCTGTATCTATTAGTAATTCCACAGGTGTTCCTTCAATCTTACCCCTCACATATGGTCCAGTGGGATCTACAGGGATTACCATCCTCTGTATTAACTCTCTCGGGCCTCCCTATTGTGCATAATAGTCCCATTCCCCTTGGGGGCCTTCCTGATCTATCCCATCATAAGGGTGATGCACCTGTATTTTTGGTATTTCTTCATTATCAAAGAAGTTTGTGTTGGGGGGATACCCTGTTGGGCCAGGTAGTGAGTCACGTCCTTGCTGTTGATATCCAGCTCTTCCCATGCTCCTTCCCCGGCCTCCAGATCTCCCCATCCCACCACCTCTTTGTGACTGCTTGACGGGGTGTGGGCATTGTGCTCTCCAATGATCATGGTCCCCACAATTAAAGCAACCCTGTGTGTGTGTTAAGTCATTTGTGGTGGTATGCTGTGTTGGGGGCGCAGAGAATGACCTTTGGGGGCCCCCACGGCCTCTTCCTCTCCCCCTGCTTCTTGTACCACGGCTGCTATACTGGTGAGCCTGCTGAATCAAGACTTTCATTTTTAATTCTTTTATTTTGTTATTTTTATTTTCCAAATCCTTTTTCCCTAGCATTTCGTAATACTGTGCTAATTGAAAAACCTATGTTAGAGGTTTACATGACCAAGTAGGGTTGTACTCTAGAATCCCTCTTTTAATTGCAGGTTTTAAATTATTTACAAAACAGGAGACAAGTGCACTTTGTGTTGCTTCTTTCTCAGTATCTAAACCACTTGAAGCTGTGAACACCTTCTGTATTCTAGAGAAAAACCCAGATACTGTTTCTTCAGTGTCTTGAATGCATGCATTTAATTTTGACCAGTCAATTTGTTTTCTTGGTACTAGTATATTTATTTTGGCCATTATTTTAGCTGGCAAGTTTTTAATTTCCTCTGAAATATCTTCTCCTTGTTCCCTCTTTTCTGTAGTTATTTTTTCCCATTTTATTTTTAAGCATTCATCATCTTCTCTTCTTATCTTTCCCCAAAGGTCTGGTGGCAATATTATGGAAAACATCTGTTCTATGTCATCTAGTGTTAGAGTGCCCACTCTTAATATTATTTCTGTCTGTCTATACCATTCCTCTCTTTCTTGTCTAATGTCTGGAAACTGAAGTGCAAATCTATGTAATTCAACATTTGACCATGGTGTGTGAACTTTAATAGTGGTCTTCCCTTCCTGACTACCTGGTACTTCTCTTAATGGCATGGTGAGAGAAGGGGAAAGAGTACTAGCTTCCTCCTCTTTACTTTTTTTAAGTTTAGTACATTTTTGTTCTAGTATCAGAAGTGTATCTATCCATTCAGCTAATATCTGGACTGCATCTAGTATTTCTGTGCTTGTTGCCCCGACATCGTCTATTACTGCTGATATTGTGCCGTTATGAGCACGGGACAACCTGTCAGGTTGGGGGTAGCTGTCTTCCTCAGGCCAATGTTTGTCCCAGTCTTTAAACCAGCTGTAACTTTTCTTGTCCAACTTTTCCAAAGCACTGCGTTGAAGTGCAGGCGTGAAATCAGTCGGGAAGCGACTTTTTGCATTACGCCATGTAGAAGTACCATTTTTCATAACCTCCATCACCCACTCGTGTATTATTTTCTGTTCTTTGTCTGATATTTTTATTCGTAACCCTTGTCTACCAGAGGTAGAAAGAGGTGTATCTTGAAGTTGTATAGGTACCGTCTTACTAGTTGGTGATGTAACTTGTGGTGTGTGTGTGGTGCTGATGAAGTTTGCATTGTTTGCGGGCTGTATGGGTTGGAGTTGTTAATAATGCCTCTATTACAGGATCTTCAGTATGTTCCTGTTCTGAGGGAGCATTAGGTAGAGTGGGGTAAATATCTGGTATTGGCTTGTGAACTGTGAAGCATTTGTCTACTTCCATTTCCTTTTCCCTGCAACTTGTTACACATATTTCTTTTGCCTTCTCCCTATCATGTGCCATAGCTTTTCCTTTCGTTGTCCTAGGTTCCCCGGACCATTGATTAGCGGCGTATGACCGCCATGCATGAAATGCATCCCACTGTAATAAACGTACTTTCTTCCCTTTCTTTTCACGTTCTCTTAAACAATCTTCTAAGTAAAGCATTTTAGCTCTATCAAACGTGCCATATTCTGGCCATTGTAAATCAGGATTTTTCCTGGTATAATGAGTCCATTGATCTAGATGAACAGCTGTATGGTACCCTTTTTTCCGTGACACGTACCATGCTGGTGTGCCACGAGGAGGTGTCGGTTGGGTGACATCTAAGGCTGCCCTGCGGCCTTTAGCTGTGCTCAGAAATAATTTTCTAAGCATTTTTAATTTTATTTAGTTACTAATTTAATTATTTTTTTTCTTTGTCACTTTGTATTTATTTTCTAGAAATACACTGTTGTACACCTTACTTCAACAATATGCATATTTTTTAGACGTCTTTCAGAAGCATGCTCTGTCTTGAGGCAACCACCCACGGTCCCTCTGAGGCAACCTCCCACGGTCCCTCTGCTGTCCTTGGGATCCTTTTGATCTTTCACAGGTTGGACAGTCCTCCTCAGGCACCTATCTTAAAGGTGCCCTCAGACCTCCCCTAGACACCTCTAATGAATCTCAGTGTGTACCCTCTGATGTAGTTAGAAAAACAACATTTAATTGATAAAATTGAGTTCAGTGCAGTTAAGCACTGCCTACCTGATCATCAGATCAGTAATGCCGTTGTATGTGCCGTTCTTTGCTGTGGCAAAATCACCTGATGGCTCAAAGGAAGCTGGTGGTGTCTATTGTCAAAGGCTTATCAACGGGAGCCTTCTTGTCTGGGCCTTGCAGGAAACTATGTCCAATCAGCAGCTGTGCAGCATATACCGAGACTGGAAGGCCCCTGAAGAGTCCCGAGACCACAATTCTTTATCCCCTGCAGAGACCATCAGTTCCCAACGAGTCACTGGCACCATCTGTTAAAGCACAAAATTTGTTAATAGGGATAAGAAGAAGGGCACATACAAGGTTTCAAAAGAAAGTGGCTTTATTGCCAATAAGCTGCAGCTGAGACAATTTGCAGGATTGCAAAGTGATCTGGTTTTACAGAAAGGAAGTCAGTTCTTATATACATTTTTCAGAACCTGGATACATTAATCATTAACATCAACATCATGGTGTGAGCACTTCACAGATAGTCCACGCGTACCTAGACACATTAATTATTAACAATGTCATCATGGGGTGATCATTTCAGAAATAGTTCATGTGTACATTTACCTTCTTCATGACGCACATGCCCATGTTAATATTTAGCCAATCTCTTACGCTACTGCCTCTGACCTAGCGCCTGAGTCTGTTATCTTGTTTTTGTCAAACATGCACTGTTTGAGGTGGTCAGCAGACACACAATTTCCACACATGATATTTGTTCTAAGCAAACACTTTTACCCAAGCAGAGGCAGAGCAGATTGACATGTCCCAGTTCAGAGAGCCAATGCAAACACTTTTACCCAAGCAGAGGCAGAGCAGATTGACACGTCCCAGTTCAGAGAGCCAATTCTAGGAATTTACTCTCTGAACCGGCTTCTGTAAACAGGTGAAGGCCAGAGAACAGTTACACATGCTTGAGTTGCATCAGAAGGGACATGTACTCGTTCGTTTGCAATCCATTTGGTTTTAACTGAAATTTAGACAGTTCAGTTTAACCCTCTGTGCACCAGCTGTGCACCATGGAGCAACCTTTCATTATGACTAGTGGGCTCATTTTATTTGCAAGGAGGTGAAAGACAGAAATTAATATAAACTACGGTTCATTTTATTGTGTTCATTCAACAAAAGGCCAACTAATTTTTCATCTTTTTCAATGTTTTTATTTGCCTCTCGTAGAAATTCAAGTAAGTCTTCCCAAGCATACTCAGCACAGCTAAGAGTGAGGAACCATGTAGGAGTTCCTATGTTTCTTAGCATACATTTCAATTCCCCATGACGACGGTACCAATATTCAATAGTACCACGCTGACATGCCATGAGATTAATTAGCTAAGATTCCAAAACACTGTCTTGCAGTTTCACTTTATCCATAAAATCCCTTGCTGAAACATTTTGTAGATGTGTTCCACTTTTCAGTAAATGGTTTACTGCATAGGAAAGTCCAGACAAGTCACTCTCAAACAGTAAATGGAACAAATATGGAATGCATTGACGAAACCTTGGATCTTCTGCATATAATCTTGAAGTCCGGTATTCAGATGCAGGAATTTGAACAGGTCGGTCGTCATATCATCCACCTTCACCTGTTGGAAATAACTGTGGAAAACAACGAGCTTCTAAGTCAATAGCATTCCCCATTACTTCTTTGGAATGCAATGGATGAACACTATAATGTTCATAAATTTCTTCACTTCTAGAAACATCAACTTTTTCAATTTGCCCAGTTGAGAAATCAGTGTTGTTTTCTACAGTTGTTTCCTCATCTCCCACATACACATTTTTATAGTACTGATTATTTTTTACCAGATACAACGTTGCCTTTTTGACTTTTCTAACATCCACTAATTCTTGCCAGATTTCCTTACTTTTTGTCGGAACACCATTAACTAGAATAACCAGAGGTTCCTCTTCTACTTTTTCAACACCAATTGTATCAATATTTTTCTTAAAATCTAGAGGCAAATAAACAACTCTTCCCTTTAATCCTCTCTGTAATCTGAAGGAGGCAATTTCCCTGTCTTAGGCTCCATGCAAACATTAGCCTGAAAAGGATGCACACATTGAATCAGAATAGACTCATAGGTATTTAAATCCATCAATTCAGAAGGAATGTCTACCAACTCCAGATTATTATGAACAGCTCTAACAGGCATTCTGTTTTCATTTAATTAATTATAACAATATTTACAAATACGTTGATCAGAGCCCAAATCAAAACAATTTTCAACCAACAAATAAGTTGCAAAATCCTTCCACTCATTATTATTTATCTTTTCGCTTTTTACATATAAATCAACTAATCTAGTCTGATGCTTATAATGAGTCTGTCAATAATAAACACAAGAAAAATTAGGCCTTTCACTTGAATGGACTTTAAACTAGATAATTTCATTTTCAAAATTTTCTGTACTTAAAATCTCTACATTCTCTTCTACATTACCTTCCATTACTGGATCAATTTCTGCACTAACCTCTTTTTCACCAAAGTAACAAAATTCTATTTCATCACAAATGTTTTCGACATCTAATTCAGTTCCATGCAAAAGAGCACTGTTTAACTGTTTTAGTTCAAGTGCTGGACTTTTTGCATAGTACAACCTTCTCACTTATTTCCTCACTTTATTATGATGCACTGCTAACATCCTAAAATGGTGAAAAACACTCTGACATACTTTTCTAGAAAGACAAGCCAGTGAATGACCATGCAAACCTGTTTTTTCCCTCACTCTACAAGGATCGAACTCTTGTAAAATTTTCATTTTTTGTTTCACACTTTTCTTAGTATATGTCCGTAAGAAAGTGCGAAACAAATCAATTGATTCCTGTCGGACACTACAAATACTACTACAATTCCATGTATATACTGGAGCCTTAGGACATCTCCCTAAAACTTCATCAGCTAACACCTCTTCTGTATTTCTAGGCACAATCTCTTCTTTTTCAACCGGACAACCGTCCTTCACCTCATATGCTCGACCACTGGTGTCAACTGCATGTACCAAATCATTGCCTGAAAGTAACTTTCTTCATAAAAAATGGCTCAGAACTTGAACTATGCTTCCATTCTCCATAATAAACCTCACAGAAATTAGTTTGATTAATTACTCTCCTCCACTTACATTTTGATTTAAACACATTGATTATCTTATCAAGTGTACGAATTCTATTCATTACTAAACAAAACAATGTATTTTTCACTTTAAATGCTTCATCCATGATCTTAACTATGTTTTTTTTCTTATAAAAAGCTGTCTTTTTTATACCTTTTTACATTTCTTAATAAATGTAATACAATTCTGTTGTAAAACATTTGTCTACGAATGTCAGAAAATTGTTTGCTTCTTCTATTGCTTTGCAAGATATGGTCTCCTTCTACACGTGTAACACTTTTAGAAGGACATCCTGTCTTTTTTTAAATTACATGTGTTTCATTCTTCTTAGTTAAAAAACTTTTTTTTGCTTGACATTTCAATAACTTCCTGAGAAAATTTTTACTTTGCTTACCAGGAGCATTTTTCTTTTTCTCTGAAGATTTTATTTTGGTTGGTTCTTGATTTTCTTTTTCCTTAGACCTTAATTTTCTCTTATAATTTTTTTCTATTCTTGTTTTAGAAGGCATCTTTTTGTTTGTTCGTATAGATAATTATAATCTGTGGAAAACAAAAAATAACAAAATCTATTGCATTTTCAATGCTTGTTTACTTTGGTTCCATCAAGAAGGCATTCAGATGTGTCACACATTTGCCATAAATTCTGATTGTTTGACATTAATGCTGGTCCAGAGATAGTGTAAAGGTTTCATTGGCATACTTACAAGCCGCTTGCGCAATGTTAGATATAATTTACAAATGGATGTTATATCTTGTTTACATATAGGTGGCCTGTTTTTAGACTGTAGGTACAGAGAAATAATTTGTGCAGAGACACACATACTGCTTGCAAAAACAGAGATGGTAGATTACATGTAATATCGTGGACATGTGCCTAACATCACACCAAATCTATTGCATTTTCAATGCTTGTTTACTTTGGTTCCATCAAGAAGGAATTCAGATGTGTCATACATTTCCCATAAATTCTGAATGATTGACATTAATGCTGGTCCAGAGATAGTGTAAAGGTTTCATTGGCATACTTACAAGCCAATTCCGCAATGTTAGATATTATTTACTAATTAATGTTATATCTTGTTTATATATAGGTGGCCTGTTTTTGGCCTGTAGATACAGAGAAATAATTTGTGCAGAGACACACATGCTGCTTGCAGAGACAGAGATGGTAGATTACATGTAATATCGTGGACATGTGCCTAATATCACACTGTGAGTGAAGCTTGATTTTAAATGGATGTGGATGTGTCAGCTTTAATGTCAAACATTGCGCACGCAGCTTGTAAATATGCTAATGAAACCAATACACAATCTCTGTATCAGCTTTAATGTCAAACATTGCACACGCGGCTTGTAAATATGCCAATGAAACCAATGCACTATCTCTATATCAGCTTTAATGTCAAACATTGCACAAAAGTCTTGTAAATATGTCCCTCTTTATCTTATATTCCATCTCAATTGATACCATTCCTGAAATACTTTATGCATCTCCCACACCATTTCATATGGTTTTCTATCTGCTATTCCTATCCCTCTCCATACATTGACTGCTTCCACCCATGCTAAACGTTGCACAAGGCGCTTCAAAAAAAGGAGCATATTTTCAAGTCCAATGAAACCATTACACAATTTTGAAACCAACATTGAATCCAAGCATAAAAAACTATTTATAAAGAAGTCTACCTTATAAACACACAGCTATGTCAAAGATTGCGCAAACAGCTTGTAAATATGCTTCTCTGTTTTTGTGCATTCTATCTCAATTTATGCCATTAAAAAAAAGCTTTAAACATCTCTCACGGCATTTCATATTCTTGTCTGGGTGCATATTTAATGTTAGCACTCTAGTTGCTCATTATTTCAAGCTTCACTCACAGTGTAATCTTAGGCAGATTAATTGGATTTTAGATATAATGTACCATGTCTGTCACTGCCAACAGTATGTATGACACCAAGGGCAAGATCTATTGCATTTTCAATGCTTGTTTACTTTGGTTCCATCAAGAAGGCATTCAGATGTGTCACACATGTCCCATAAATTCTGAATGATTGACACTAATGCTGGTCCAGAGATAGTGTAAGGGTTTCATTGGCATACTTACAAGCCGCTTCCGCAATGTTAGATATAATTTACTAATTAATGTTATATCTTGTTTATATATAGGTGGCCTGTTTTTGGCCTGTAGATACAGAGAAATAATTTTGCAGAGACACACATACTGCTTGCAGAGACAGAGATTCTAGATTACATGTAATATCGTGGACATGTGCCTAAGATCACACTGTGAGTGAAGCTTGATTTTAAATGGATGTGGATGTATCAGCTTTAATGTCAAACATTGCGCACACAGCTTGTAAATATGCCAATGAAACCAATACACAATCTGTGTATCAGCTTTAATGTCAAACATTGCACAAAAGTCTTGTAAATATGTCCCTCTTTATCTTATATTCCATCTCAATTGATACCATTACTGAAATACTTTATGCATCTCCAACACCATTTCATATGGTTTTCTATCTGCTATTCCTATCCCTCTCCATACATTGACTGTTTCCACCCATGCTAAAAGTTGCACAAGGCGCTTCAAAGAAAGGACCATATTTACAAGTCCAATAAAACCATTACACAATTTCAAAACCAGCATTGAATCCAAGCATAAAAAACAATTTATAAAGAAGTCTACCTTATAAACACACAGATAACATTATGGAAAAAGGTAAAAATATAATTCCTTAATTCACACAGACACTCACTATGATACTAGTCAAATATCTTTAAGCTCTCTATCTTTTTTAAAAGATGTCAGTGTCAGTCACAGTCAACAGATATTCTTAACAAGAATCTCTGAACAATGCTTCCTTCACTGGAGCCTTTCAATAATGGCACAGATTCTTTCTCATTTCAGAGCCATATTCTTGTACATAGCCAATCAAAATTGTTCCCAAGCAAATTCAAAACCAAACTGCACTTTTTAATTGGTTGTACATTTCAAGACTTTGAAACTCACATAACATTCACCTATCCCCCCAGTACTCATTCACCAAGTAACCATGGTAACTCCCTCTTAAACCAACACTCAGTTCACAAGTTCAGCATGCTAAGTTGCAAAACAATCCTTCAAGGTTGTTTGACCTCTCAATCTACTAGCTAATGAAATGCAATGTTTTTTTTAAATGACTTTTTCTCAACCATTGAAATGACTTCTTACAAAAAAAAGCATGCACCCTAATTTTAAGTGGAGATTTTTAACAAAGCACCAATCTTTTCTGGTTATTCAACTGCACTGATTCCCAAGCACTTTTTTTCATAATCAAACTGCCATTTCATTTCCACAACTCATCTGACTAGAAGCACATCCAACCTCAAAATGAAAAAAGTCTGGTTTGTGGGTCATAGCTATGTCCACTGGAGTCAAAATTACGCAGCTAACAGAGGTATTTACAATCTTGATTTACCAAATGTGGACATTGTATGGATTGGACAGAGAGGATTGAGGAGTCCCCAATTGATACCATTGGTAAAATCCTTTATGCATTTACCACACCCTGACCTTATAATTGTGCACTGTGGTGGAAATGACTTGGGCACTTTGACTGGGATAGGTCTAGAAATGCTTTTAAAGGACATCTTTGGACAATTGATGTCACTTTTTCCAAACACTGCCTTGGTATTTTCTAATATATGCCAAAGGCAAAAATGGAACTGGTCCAACTGATTTTGTCCACAGATTGAGAAAGCAAGGAAACATGTAAATAAATCTGTTTCTGCTTACCTCAGAGTCTATGGTATGGGTTCCATTTTACACAACAACTTGCGTTACAACATGCAAGACATCTGTAGGAGAGATGGTGTGCATTTTACAGATGAGGGGAATAGAGTTTTCCTCTTGAATATAAGACTCTGCATTGGTACCTACTTGTAGCTACAAAAAACACCCACTTAACACAGCAGCTCTTTTCAGAGCTAACTTACCTCTAAACACTTTACATTATTTTTTCACTCTATTTTTTTGCACTGTTTTTCCCCGTGGTGCGCTCAGGGTGCACGTAACGGAGAGCATACCGGGGAGCGCAGCCAGCGCTTACCCAGCGAAATTTGTTTTAAAAAAAAAGGTTTTTTGCCCTTCAAGGTCCTTCTTGGCGCCCTCAGAAAACCTAGGGGGTCAGGGGGTGTCTACTCTGCCCCCTTTTAATCGTTTCCCCCTTTCTTTTCACCTCATTGCAGATTCTTCATCTCTCGTGCGCCAGCTAGGGTTTAGATAAGCCATTATCATATCCATTGATTAATTAGGGGTTCTGACAGGTACACTCACTATATAATTTTTTGAAATGTCTTTAAAAAATACAAACCATCTTTACACACTTATGTTCTCCAATCCTTGTTTTGTTATTTCAGCTCAGTTGAAGCACATTCCATGGACCATTTTCAACAGTTCTTTGTACTTACCTTAAGCATAATAAAAATTTTAAAAATTAAATATTACAAAATTACCATCTGTGGATGGCACAAAAAAACCAGTTACAATATATCTTTTACAATACATAATAATTTGTAAAGTATTACATTTGCCTTTTTTGCTGTTCTCAGAATATATTAAATTTCACTAGAAACAGTGACTTCAACACTACTCATCACATAACAGCGGGCAAAAAAAAGACATCAATAAGATAATCTTATCCTTTTCCGTGCTGATGACGGAACTGCTCCGTCATCAGCCACGGTGGCGCTGTGCTGATGACGGAGTGTTTCTGTCATTGCCCGCCCGACGCGCCTGCGAGGCGCGGATTCCGCACCTACACTAGGCGTTCTATTGAGCGGGCGGGGCCATGACAGAACTGCTCCGTCATCAGCACAGCTCAACCGCGGCTGGTAACGGACAGGTTCCGTCACCAGCACGGACCCGCCGCGCGGCCGCCCCGCCCCCTTAGCGTTGCGGCGGAATAGCCACCGCAGTGAAGGGGTTAAAGCATTCTCAATAACAATCTAAGAAAAAGAAATATAACAAATCTTAAATGTTTTTATCTAAGAAAAAATTGCGTCAAATTCTTTGTATTTTACTTTTATCACTACTACATTTATCATAAACAGAATACAACAATGAACAGAAACTTTTGTCCCAATTTTCAACAATTTGCTGTTGCAAATGTTCAAGAACAAAAACAACATTGACAACTACATTAGCATAGCAGTTGACACCACAACTATTTCCAAACCGATAACCAACATTCTCTTCAACACTGTCCTTTTTCATTTTGCTTGCAGGCGCAACTTCATCTTGTTTTTTTTCTTTCTCTAAATTTTTAATACAGATATTCTCAAATCTTTTTCTACCTACCACACGCTTTTCAAATACTGGATATTGACCTAAATTAGGTGCATATTCTCTTCTTAACCTATCATACTCTTTCACACAATTTACATCTGCACTAACCTTTGTCTCATCAAAATCAATCAAGTACAATCCAGATAAAGTTCTGACTCGAGACAAAGCTACATATGCCATACCCTCTTTAAACACAGTACTTTCAATATTCACTAAAGCACTATCTACACTTAAACCTTGAGATTTATGAATGGTCACGACATACGCCAAAGAAACAGGAAACTTTTACAAGCAAAAACCGAGCTGAACAATGACTAAATTGTTGTACTTCTTCAATTTGATCAAATTTGATTTTCAAAAATTCAACACCATCTCTATTTACATAATTACCAAAATCAACACCTTTACCCATTGCTCCATTTATGAAACCTTTTTCCACATTCAAATTACGTCGTAAAATTACCTTACAGTTTACATATGCATACAAATTCTTTTCTAAACAGCAGTTTTACTTATCGATTTCTCTAAAGAATCCATTTTCCTCTTCAACTTTTCACTCAAAATAATAGTGATTCCTTCATGTTCTACTTTATCAATAGCTTAAGATTTTAAAATTTCTTCATTTTCCAACTTCAACATTCCTTCATTGAATTTAGAACATTCACGTAGTGTTGGCATTAAGCAGATTACAGATTTATTTTCTGCAATTATCATGTATATTTTCTCTGGTACAATATTTTAATTTGGAAACAATTTGGAAAGTAATCGTCTCTGTAAAGCTTGTTTGCCATGTCCAGTCATTTTTCCAATTCTTATATCTTGAAGAATAGTTCCATAATCAACATCATTTGCTTGTCGCCTATTTGCAATAAGTTCCTTAAACTCAAAATATGACCAAATGTTTACATTTCCAATACTCACCAAAGACTTTCGAGTATCTTCATGCAGCAGTGTTTTAAACACTGGTTGTCCTTTTACAGGAGTAAGTTGTAGAAGATCTCCAAAAACTATGATGTGCTTTCCTCCAAATAATACGTCATACTCTGTTTTAAGAATTTGATGAATTCTTTAATGCACAAAAGCAAACATTAAGTTTGATACCATGCTTACCTCATCAATAATAAGAAGTTTAATTTCCTTCAAAACTCTTGAATCTTCACAACAAGCTTCTCCAGATAGCTTTTGCTATTCTAATTTGTTTTCATGCTCTACTGGTAGCATTAATAAACAATGTAAAGTAATTCCTTTAATATTGTGGGCTGCTAATCCTGTTGGAGCAGTGACAACACAAGACAAATGTGACTCAGTTGTTTTCTGTAGAAAACTTCTGATTACTTTAATTAAAAAACTTTTGCCTGTTCCAGCTTGTCCATTCACGTATATTCGGATAGGTTCAAATGATGAGCAAGAGCACGCTTTCTTCTCATGAAGTAATCCATGGTCAATCTGTTCTCTCACTTGCTCATATATTTATTTCTGCTCAAGATTTAGTTGTTCTTCCAAATTTCCTAAGTTTCTAACATCTTCTTGAATTTGATACATTGCTTTTTCCACCTCTTCCATAGCAGTTGCTGCTTCATTTTGAACAATTGGTTCTCCTATTGGGTCCTGACTCAACGGAGCAGAAGTTTGACTATATTGAGAACTGTCTCTAGCAATCTGAGCTGCAATTGTAGCTTCTTGCTCAATTTCGTCATTCAACATTTTCACATAATTAGCAAAAACAGCACATATATATATGTATAGTATCTTTAGTTGCATTGAAGGAATCTTCATAGCTCTCGAAATGTCCTCAATTGGCCTACCCCTGACACTCAGTTGAACTCTGTAATGCTTCCATTCGAACTTTTTCTGTATCTCTCCTTCCTTGCCTTTACCCTGTATTTTTGTCTCTTCCTCATCATGTTGTAAAGCGCTCCGATACCCTCGGGTCTGGCCAAGGCTATAGAAGACTTCCAAAATAAATAAATGAATAAATAAATTCCAATTCTGAACGCCATGGCTTGAAAAGTTGCAAAAGAGCTAAATAGTAAAATTCCCTTTTGTCAGGTGTTTCGCAACTCAGTTTACGGTGATTAATCAAATGTCTTTTTCTTTGTTTCACCAGACATCCTTCAGAACCAATCACAGTATACCATTATTGATGTTTTCTGTAATATTCTGTTTAAAAATATAGTTTTGCAGCACTTCATAGAGACAAATGTTCTCAAGATGATGACTTCTATTTGGATAATATGTATCCAACATATTTGTTTTCACAATATCTGTACTTTCTGGCTCTTTACATGTTGCAGCAAGACCTAGACTCACCCAAATGATTCTTCCTGATTTGGAGTATAGACGCTCCAATTTCTCGATGAGATAACATCTTCAAACTATATGTATATAATTTTTTACTTAGACTCTTCTCGTGGGAAATCTCTTCCCACATTTCCTTCAATTCCGTATTTTCTGATTGTGTTATGTACGATGTTACATATCGAGCAACAGCAATGGAATTGTCTGCAACATATTGAATATCCATATTAGCATTCCACATGGACAAAATGACTGGGTTATAGTCATTTATGCATTTTGACTCTTCATTTCTTCTTATGTTGTAGGTATTTTTTGAAGATATTACTGGACGTGGAAATGCAAAACGAAATTTGGTGTAGAATTTGTCCGTAGATTTGTACTTTCAACGACAGTATTTCCCACAACGATGGCTTTGGAATTGTAAGACTTGTTGTCTTTAGTCCTTATCTTGTGCACTTTTGGGTATATCAAATGTAGCATATTCTTCCATAAAAGACAACACAGTATCATCTGAATCTGTACCAAATTTGGGAGCATATTTGATCCATATTAGTATGTGTATGTGAGGAGCACGTCTTGTTTGATACTCCTTTCTCCAAAAGAAGTCCAGAACCTCTCCAAGAGGAGGATTTTTTTATTGGTGATAAAAGACATCATAGCTTCAAATCTATGACTGAAATACCTGCATACATTAACTGGATCCAACTAGCAAAATTCTCCAGATGTCTTGTATTCAATATTTAGTATATTTCGATTTGCCTCTCGAATAAATTGAAGTAAATCACCCAAAGCATATTCAGCACAGCTTAGAGTACGTAACCATGTAGGAGTTCCTAAGTTCCTTAGCATACATTTCAGTTCTCCATGACGACGGTACCAGTACTCATTAGTACCATGCTGACACAATATGAGATTAATTAGCTGAGATTCCAAAACATTATCTTTCTGCAGTACTTTATCCATAAATTCCTTTGCCGAAACATTTTGCAGATGTACACCTGTTTTCAATATATGGTTTACTGCATAAGAAAGTTCAGACAAATCATTCTCAAACAAAAGATGTAACAAATACGGAATACATTGTCAAAATCTTGGATCTTCTGCATATAATCTTGATGTCCGGTATTCAGATGCATTAATCTGCACAGGTCGGTCATCATATCGTCCTCCTTTTCCTGTGGGAAACAATTCAGGGACACAACGAGCTACTACACTTTTTCCCATACACTAATGGGACTTCCTTTTGCTTCTTTCATTTAGAATAACTCTATAGTATTCCCCATCACTTCTTTAGAATGCAGTGGATGAACACTGTAATGTTCTTAGATTTCTTCAATTCTGGACACATCCACTTTTTCAATTTGTCCAGATGGCAAAGTCACCATTTTCTTCTACAGTTATTTCTTCTTCTCTCACATACACATTTCTGAAATATTCATTATTTTTACCAGAAACAACGTTGCCTTTTTTACTTTCTTAACATCCACTAATTCTTGCCAGATTGTCTTACGCCATTAACAAGAATAAATAAAGGCTCATCCTCTACATTTTCTACACCAATCGTTTCAATATTTTTCTTTAAATCTAGAGGCAAATATACAACTCTTCCCTTTAATCCTCTCTGTAAATCCGAAAGAGGCAATTTTCCTGTCTTGGGCTCCATACAAACAATAGCCTGAAATGGATGGACACATTGAATAAGAATGGACTCATAGGTATTTAAATCCATCAGTTCAGAAGGAATATTTACCAACTCAAGATTATTATGCACAGCTCTAGCAGGCATTTTGTTCTCGTCTAATTTGTTATAACAATATTTACAAATACGCTGATCAGAACCAAAATTAAAACAATTCTCTACCAACAAATAAGTTGCAAAATCCTTCTACTCATTATTAATTTCCTTTTCACTCTTTAAATACAAATCAACACCCCTGGTCTGATTTTAATAATGAGTTTGTCGACAACAGACACAACAATAATTGACCTTTCACCTGAAATCACCTTAAACTTTGTAATTTCTAGCTCAAACTGTTCTGTACTACAATGTTGTACATTCTCTTCTACAATTCCTTCTATTAATATCTCTAATTCTGCACTGTCTTCCTCAGGACCAAAATAACTAACCTCAATTTCATCACAAACGTTATTTACATTTGATACAGATCCATGCAAAAGAGCACTGTTCAACTTTTTTAACAGTAGAGCTGGACTTTTTGCATAATACAATCTTAAAACAAATGTTCTAGTTTCAGAATGATGTACTGCTAACATCCTGAAATGGTGAAAAACACTTCGACATACTCTTTTAGAAAAACAAGCCAGAGAATGACCTTGCAAACCAGAATTTTCTCTTACTCTGCAAGGGTCAACTCCTTGCAACATCTTAATCTTTTGTTTGATACTTTTCTTAGTATAATTATGTAAGATATTGCGTAAATAATCAATAGATTCTTGCCGTACACTACAAATACTACTACAATTCCAAGTATACACTGGAGCTTTAGGACGTCTCCCTAACACTTCATCAGCTAACACCTCTTCTGCATTTCTAGGAACAATTTTCTCTTTCTCAATAGGACAACCATTTCTAACCTCATAAGCACGACCACTAGTGTCAACTGCATGCAACAAATCATTACTCTAAAGATACATTTCATCATTAAAAAAAGGCTCAGAACTTGAATTATGTTTCCATTCACCCCAAAGAAACTCACAAAAATTACTTCTGTTAATTACTCTTCTCCACTTACTTTTGGACTTCATTAAATGGAGTGGCTTATCTAGTGATCGAATTCTAATAATTACTAAAATAAACAATTTTGTTTTCAATTTGAAAGCTTTCTCAACTACATTTTCTATACCTTTCTCTTCTTATAAAATGCTGGTTGTTTTTATATCCCTTAATTTCTTTAATTAAATTTAACACAACTCTATTAAAAAACATTTTTTTCCTAATTTCCATAAATTGGTTTTTCCTCCATTTATTATACACTATTTTTTCTGCAGTTGACTTTCCATGATTGTTTTCTTTATTCTTCTTTTTCCTTTTCGTTGCAGACACACTAATACAATTTTTTCCTTTGTGAAAACTACTCCTAGGGGGGTCATTATGATCGCGGACGGACTTGAGTCCGTCCCCGACCATAGAGGAGGAGGGAACCTCCGCATGGCCTGCGAAGTTCCCTCCTGTGCAATTAGGATGTGACCGCCACCCTGGCGGTCACATCCTCTATTTTTAACATTGCGGCGGGTGCTGCTGCAAGGAGCAACTGCCGCAATGTTAAAAATGAAAGCTGTGCATTTGCATGCACAAAGCGGCAGGCACCGCGCGGTGCCTGTCGCTCTGTGCACGCAAATGCAGGGGGGTACCATAGGTACCCCCCATGTGCACCCCCCACCACCCCTGGACCCCTGGGGGCCCGCAACGGGCCCCCAAACACCGCCACCATATTAGGCCTTTTCCGCTGCGGTTGTAAGCCAACCGCGGCGGAAAAGTAGCGGACCTAAACCAGGACCCACCGGCCATCCTAATGTGGCGGTGGGTCCTTGGTGGGTCCCCAGAGGACTTTCCGCATCCGCCGGGCCGGCGGTGGCTTCCGCCGGCCCGGAAGATGCGGTAAATCCTCCATCATAATGTGCCCCTTAGTCTTTAAAATTTTCCTCAGAAAAGTGTTCCTTCTCTTACCAGGCTTTTTTTCTTTTTCTCAACACATGGTTTTTCATGTAAATCTTGTGGATAACTTCTCTTCAAATAAACACCTTTCTTTCGTTGTTTCTTCTTTTGACATTTGGTAGGCATGATACTGTTTTTTCAGTATTGATAAACAGAATCTATTTAAAAAAGTATATATAACATGAAAAAAATAAATATATGAAATATTCTATAATATTACTTATAAGAACAGAGGGAGGATTATGACGAGAAACGTGGGACTATGAAAATAAAAGTACTTACAACAAGACATGAAGAAGTATGAAACAAGGGAAAATATAACAAAAAAGGGGAGTATAAACAGACACTGCAATATAACGGGATAAATGAAGTATGAATAAACTGGAAAGTATCAATAGGTAAGGGAGACTATGAAGCGAAAGATGGAAATATGAGGAGAGAAGAAAGAGTATAAGAAGAAAAAAAGAAACTAAGAAGACAGAGGGGGCACTATAAGAAGACAGAGAAAGACTCTAAAGAAAAAAGAAGGAATATGGGAAAAGACGCGCAACTATAAGAACAAAAAAGGAATACTAGCAAAGGACAGTATGTATAAGGACAGACAGAACAGTACTTGAAGAGAGCACAAAGAATGTGGGGAAAAGTGGAGCATAAGGAAAAAAGGGATGTACAAGAACAGAGGATACAGTCTGAGGAGAAAAGAAAGAGTATAAACAGATGGAATATTATGAAGAGTGAAAAGTGTATGAAGAAAAAGGCAGAAGTATGACAAGAGAAACAAATATAAAGAGAGAGATCAGTATGAAAACACAGAGAATATGAGGAAAGTGCTGCAGAGTGTATGCAGGGAGTCAAGGAGGAGTAAGAGAAGAGAGCAAACAATATGAACAGATTTAAGAAGTATAAACAGAGAGGACAGAAAATGAAAAGAGAAAAAAATATGAAGAAAAAGAGGAAAATATGAACACTGAGAGAAGGAGTATAGGACAAAAGGAAATATAAGAAAAACTCAGTACTATAAGGATACCTGCACAAGCAACAGAAAAAAGAGGAGAATATGTAAACAGGGGGGAGTATAAGAACAGGGGGGAAAATGAGGAGACAAATATGACAATAAGAAAAGACGGCAATATTAGTAGAGATTGCAAAGTATAAGAAAAGAGAGGAGAAATGTGAGTACAGAGAGAAGAGTATTAGAAGAAAAAGAAAAGTGTGAGCAAAAAATAGGGAGTACCTACAAAGAACAGCGAGAATAACAAGAAACAGAGAATATAAGAACAGAAGAGTATATATGAAGAAAGAGGAAAGACTGTTAAAAGACACAGAGACAAAAATGTGGAGAAAAGACAATTATAAAGGAAGACTGACCGTATAAGGAGAGAGGGAGTACTATGAGAAGACAGTAAGAACTATGACAACAGTGGTGAATATAAAGACAAGAGAGAATATAAAGAGGAGGACAAATATACAAAAAGAGGAGCAAGTATGAAAAAAAGAATATAAAGAGAGCAGAGTATAAGAAAAAGAAGATAGTATAATGATAGAGGAAGGAGTAAGACGAGACAGAAGGGAGTATAACAAGAGAGTGTAGAAAATATGCAAAAAGGTTCGAATATAGGGCCATATATTCAAGCCAGGGCGATAAAATTATCGCCTGTTTATCGGCAAGAAACTGTCGCTAAAGTTGCAATAATGAGCTTGATAATAGGCTCCATGGAATTCCAATTGAAGCTCATTTTAGATGTCCTTCACATCTAACATAGGCTTCGATTGGAATTCCATAGAGCCTATAATCATGCCCATTATCGCCACTTTAGTGGCAGTTTCCTGCCGATAAAGTGGCAATATTTTTATCACCCAGGCTGGATAATATGGCCCATAATTCCTTAATATACACACATGTACAGTGTGATATTACCCCAAAAATTATAAGACCATACATTTTACCAAAACACATTTACTACTGTAAAACATTTAAAAAGGTGTGAATATAACTCCTTAACCCCTTTACTGCTAAGGCATTATTCCTGCACTCATTCACTTTCCATTGAAATCAATTGAAAGTCCATGACGAGTTACCCTTGTCATTAGCGGCGAAGAGGTTAATGTACATACATGCACAGTGTGATATTAGACGCAAAAAATGAGTCCATGCATTTTACCATTTACTACTGAAAAACGTTTAAATGACTATACATATTCCATGTATATAATTACAAAATTTCAGTGAACAACACTGACTCATTTTCCAAATACATATGCAATTTAACACATTTTTTCTGCCACAATTACATCAAAAAAACTAAGGGGCATATTATCAATGACCAGTGTTAAAATTATTGCAGTTTTATCGGCAGGAAACTACAGATAAAACTGTGATAATGGGCTTGATAATACGCCCTTGTTAATTCCCATAGAAGCCCATGTTAACATCAGAACATGGGCTTCTATGGAAATTAACAAGAGCGTATTATCACGCCCATTATCGCAGTTTTATCGGCATTTTCCTGCCGATAAAATGACGATAATTTTAACACCGGTCCTTGATAATATGCCGCTAACACAATAAAACAACAAAGACGCACAAGAGGCTTGTAAATCGACCCAGACTATATACAGAGGGAGAGAAAAAAGAAAGAGGACATAACCGGGAGTATCAAGAAAAAAAAAATATGAAGAGAAAGGGAAGAAAATGAGGAGACAGAAGGAATGAGAGAAGAAACAGGAAAATATAAAGACAAACAAGGACAATATGACTACAGAGGACAATATAAGAAAAATACAGTAGTACTGAGAGAGAGAAAGGAGTAAGAGGAGAAAGAGGGAAGTATAAAAAGAAAGGCTAGAAATTATGGAAAAAGGGGCAAATATAGGGTCATATTCTGAAGAAAGGGCGACACATTATCGCCGCTTTTATCGGCAGGGAACTGCCGCTAAAGCGGAGATAATGGGCTTGATAATATGGCCTTGTGAATTCCCGTAGAAGCCCAGGTTAACACCATAACCTGGGCTTCTATGGGAATTCACAAGGGCATATTATCAAACCCATTATCGCCTCTTTAGCGGCAGTTTCTTGCCGATAAAAGTGGCGATAATATATCTCCCTTTCTTGATAATATGGCCCATAATTCCTTAATGTACACAGACGCACAATGTGATATTAAACAAAAAAACATAAAGCATGCATTATAGCAAAACACATTTACTACTATAAAACGTTTTACAAGGGACGAATTTAGGGGCAGGACGGTCACTCCCTGCCTCACTTACCTACCTACCGGCACCCCTCCTGCTGATTTCAGAGTGAATTATAGTTTGTTGCGCCAGACATCGCCTGCAGTTCCAGCGCCTCGACGCTGTCTTAGCGCCGACTGCCTGTCCTGTGAGAGCGCCTGGTATCGTTTAATAGAAATTAATATTTTATGTTCATTGCGCTGCATTTATTGTACTTTATTTGTCCCCTTCAGTGTGTCCGTGCCCCAGTTTCACTTTCCCTACCTCCATTTGTTGTGCTCGTGGCCCCTGTCTCCTCCCCGCCTCCCAGCTGCCCCTCCCACCCACTAGCCGAGTTACAGCACTCCTCCCTTGGCTCACTGTGACCAGCTGGACTCGCTCCTCGACGGTCGCTCCCTGCCTCACTTCCCTACCTACCGGCACCCCTCCTGCTGATTTCAGAGTGAATTACAGTTTGCTGCGCCAGACATCGCCTGCAGTTCCAGCGCCTCGACGCTGTCTTAGCGCCCACTGCCTGTCCTGTGAGAGCGCCTGGTATCGTTTAATAGAAATTAATATTTTATGTTCATTGTGCTGCATTTATTGTACTTTATTTGTCCCCTTCAGTGTGTTTGTGCCCCAGTTTCACTTTCCCTAGCTCCATTTGTTGTGCTCGTGGCCCGTGTCTCCTCCCCGCCTCCCAGCTGCCCCTCCCACCCACTAGCCAAGTTAGAGCACTCCTCCCTTGGCTCACTGTGACCAGCTGGACTCGCTCCTCGACGGTCGCTCCCTGCCTCACTTCCCTACCTACCAGCACCCCTCCTGCTGATTTCAGAGTGAATTACAGTTTGCTGCGCCAGACATCGCCTGCAGTTCCAGCGCCTCGACGCTGTCTTAGCGCCCACTGCCTGTCCTGTGAGAGCGCCTGGTATCGTTTAATAGAAATTAATATTTTATGTTCATTGTGCTGCATTTATTGTACTTTATTTGTCCCCTTCAGTGTGTTTGTGCCCCAGTTTCACTTTCCCTAGCTCCATTTGTTGTGCTCGTGGCCCGTGTCTCCTCCCCGCCTCCCAGCTGCCCCTCCCACCCACTAGCCAAGTTAGAGCACTCCTCCCTTGGCTCACTGTGACCAGCTGGACTCGCTCCTCGACGGTCGCTCCCTGCCTCACTTCCCTACCTACCGGCACCCCTCCTGCTGATTTCAGAGTGAATTACAGTTTGCTACGCCAGACATCGCCTGCAGTTCCAGCGCCTCGACGCTGTCTTAGCGCCCACTGCCTGTCCTGTGAGAGCGCCTGGTATCGTTTAATAGAAATTAATATTTTATGTTCATTGCGCTGCATTTATTGTACTTTATTTGTCCCCTTCAGTGTGTTCGTGCCCCAGTTTCACTTTCCCTACCTCCATTTGTTGTGCTCGTGGCCCGTGTCTCCTCCCCGCCTCCCAGCTGCCCCTCCCACCCACTAGCCGAGTTAGAGCACTCCTCCCTTGGCTCACTGTGACCAGCTGGACTCGCTCCTCGACGGTCGCTCCCTGCCTCACTTCCCTACCTACCGGCACCCCTCCTGCTGATTTCAGAATGAATTACAGTTTGCTGCGCCAGACATCGCCTGCAGTTCCAGCGCCTCGCCGCTGTCTTAGCGCCCACTGCCTGTCCTGTGAGAGCGCCTGGTATCGTTTAATAGAAATTAATATTTTATGTTCATTGCGCTGCATTTATTGTACTTTATTTGTCCCCTTCAGTGTGTTTGTGCCCCAGTTTCACTTTCCCTAGCTCCATTTGTTGTGCTCGTGGCCCGTGTCTCCTCCCCGCCTCCCAGCTGCCCCTCCCACCCACTAGCCGAGTTAGAGCACTCCTCCCTTGGCTCACTGTGACCAGCTGGACTCGCTCCTCGACGGTCGCTCCCTGCCTCACTTCCCTACCTACCGGCACCCCTCCTGCTGATTTCAGAATGAATTACAGTTTGCTGCGCCAGACATCGCCTGCAGTTCCAGCGCCTCAACGCTGTCTTAGCGCCCACTGCCTGTCCTGTGAGAGCGCCTGGTATCGTTTAATAGAAATTAATATTTTATGTGCATTGCGCTGCATTTATTGTACTTTATTTGTCCCCTTCAGTGTGTTCGTGCCCCAGTTTCACTTTCCCTACCTCCATTTGTTGTGCTCGTGGCCCGTATCTCCTCCCCGCCTCCCAGCTGCCCCTCCCATGCTCCGCCCCCCTCCACTCACCATTTAGGACAAAGGAATCAACGTGCAGCGTCCACGCGCAGCGGTCGCGCCAAAGGTGCGCCAAAGGTAAGCCCGTCTACGCCCGTCCGCGCCAAGCCCGCGCCCAGCGCCAGACCCCCTGGCCCCTGTACCACCAACCCCACCCGCATTACATATGACGCCTCCACCCTCTTAGCCCTAAACCCCGGCCGACTCCCCAACTGCGCCCAAGCCGCTCCTGGACACACCCATGGACCCTTCACATGCAATTACTGCAAGTATGACGGCACCAAGACCAACTCCTCATCCACGAATACCAAACAGAGATCTGACACCAACCACCTAAAATGCATCCTGCTCAACACCCGCTCGGTCCACAGACACGCCATCGACCTTTGGAATCTACTAGACACCATCTCTCCGGACGTCGCCTTCCTAACAGAAACATGGATGAACGCCTCCTCAGCCCCAGACATCACCATTGCCATCCCGGAAGGCTACAAGATCATCCGAAAAGACCGCACCTACCAAACAGGAGGAGGCATTGCTATCGTCCATAAGAATTCCATCCGCATCTCAACCAGCTCAGACGTCAACCTCGCTAGCGCCGAACACCTTCCCCTCCAGATCCACACCGACCCCAAGACCACACTCAGAGGCACCCTCCTCTACAGGCCTCCAGGACACCGTGCACAATTCAGTGGAGACATCACTGACTTTATCACCCCACACGCCCTCCCCTCCGAGGACTACATTCTATTGGGAGACCTCAATTTTCACCTGGAAAAGAGCAACGACTGCAACGCCACCACCCTTCTGGACAACCTCGCCAACCTCGGACTCAAACAACTTGTTAATACCCCCACTCACTATGCAGGTCACACACTCGACCCCATTTTCACCTCCAGCAAACATATCTCCTTCAGTCACACCACAGTTCTCCATTGGACGGACCACAGCTGCGTTCACTTTGTCTACAAAAAGACCACAACCCACAACCATCCTCAACCTACTCTGCGAAGAAACTGGAACAAAATCACCATCGACCAGATCTCCTCATCGCTTCTTCAAAACCCCCCTGCCCACTCTTCGAACCCCAACCAAGCAGCCATTAACCTCACTCAATGGCTAACCAACAGCGCCGACAACCTAGCACCTTTGAAAAAACGTCAAATCAAACTAGGCAGCAAAAACGCTCCCTGGTTCAACGATGATCTTAAGAAATCCAAAAAACTCTGTCGCTCCCTTGAGAAGGCCTGGAAAAAAGACCCAATCACTAGCACCAAGGACGCCTTCAAAAACGCCACCCACATACACCACCAACTGATCCGGACTGCCAAGAAAGCCGCACTTAAAGACCGACTAGACAACAACGCCCACAACAGAAAGGAATTATTCAACATCGTCAAAGAATTTACCAACCCCTCAACCAACTGCAACGACATCACTCCCTCTCAAACCCTTTGCGACTCCCTAGCTTCGTCTTCCACAACAAAATCGCAGACATCCACAACAGCTTCGACAACCAACCCGGAGACCAACCCACCCAACCTTCTGCCGTACCTTCACCCCCCTTGAACATCCTTAATGACTGGAACCCAATCTCCACTAAGGACACCATCCGCCTGATGAACTCCATCCACTCAGGATCCCCCACAGACCCATGCCCTCACCACATCTTCAACAAAGCAGACTCCATCATAGCACCACACCTCCGAGACATCATCAACTGCTCCCTCAACTCCGCCACCTTCCCGGAAAGCTGGAAACACGCCGAACTCAGCGCCCTTCTGAAAAAACCCACAGCTGACCCCACCGAACTCAAAAACTACCGCCCCATCTCGCTCCTTCCATTCCCAGCCAAAGTCATCGAGAAAGCTGTCAACAACCAGCTCGCCACCTTCCTCGAAACCAACAAATCCCTCGACTCCTCACAGTCCGGCTTCCGAGCAAAACACAGCACTGAGACCGCACTCATCGCAGCAACAGACGACATTCGAACTCTACTGGACAATGGAGACACAGTCGCCCTCATCCTCCTTGACCTCTCCGCAGCCTTCGACACAGTCTGTCATAGCACCCTGCTACAACGCCTCAGAAACATCGGAATCCAAGGAAACGCACTGGAATGGATCACCTCGTTCCTTACCGGAAGAACTCAGAGAGTCCGCCTTCCACCATTTAAGTCAGAGGCCACTGAAGTCATTTGCGGCGTGCCACAAGGATCTTCACTCAGCCCCACCCTCTTCAACGTATACATGAGCCCCCTCGCGACCATCTCACGCCAACACAACCTCAACATCATCTCCTACGCTGATGACACTCAACTGATCCTCTCACTCACCAAAGACCCGAACACCGCCAAAACCAACCTACATGAAGGAATGAAAGAAGCAGCTGAGTGGATGAAGCACAGCCGTCTGAAACTGAACTCAGACAAAACAGAAGTCCTTATCTTAGGTACCTCCCCCTCCGCCTGGGATGACTCTTGGTGGCCAGAGGCCCTTGGAATAGCACCCATCCCGACGGACCACGCACGGAACCTGGGCGTCATCCTGGACTCCTCACTCTCGATGAACAGACAAGTCAACGCCGTTTCATCATCTTGCTTCAACATTCTTCGCATGCTCAAAAAAACATTTAGCTGGATCCCCACCGAAACTAGAAAAACGGTCACCCACGCACTGGTCACGAGCCGCCTGGACTACGGAAACACCCTATACGCCGGTACCACCGCAAAACTTCAGAAAAAACCCCAACGCATCCAGAACGCATCAGCCAGACTCATATTAGACATCCCGCGTAAAGACCACATTTCTAGTCACCTGAAAAACCTCCACTGGCTCCCCGTCAATAAGAGGATAACATTCCGCCTCCTAACACACGCACACAAAGCACTTTACGAACTTGGACCCGAATGCCTCAACACACGACTTTCCTTCTACACCCCCTCCCGCCAGCTACGCTCCTCCAACCAAACCCTTGCTGCTGTACCTCGCATCAACAAAACCACCATGGAAGGTAGATCCTTCTCCTACCTGGCAGCTAAAACCTGGAACTCACTTCCCATTCGCCTTCGCCTCACTCAGAACCACCTAGCATTCAGAAAGCAACTTAAAACTTGGATATTCGACAAGTAATTTCCCACCCTTCTTCAAGCGCCTTGAGACCCTCTGGGTATGTAGCGCGCTATATAAATTATCTGACTTGACTTGACTTGACTTTATCGGCAGAAAACTGCCTACCTGGGAGAATTTGAGGAAGACCTTATTGAGATGGTGCTTCCAGGTCATATCCTCGGATAGTTTTATTTATTTATTTATTTATTTATTTAAAAAGTTTTATATAGCGCTGCTGGACCCGAGAGTATCAGAGCGCTGTAGATAGTGAGAAACAAGAACAAAGCAAGTACATATTAAGTAAAAATATACAATTGGAAATGAACAGGAGAAATTAAAAGAAAATAAAAGAAAATAAGAAGTATAAAGCGGTAAGTTAGTGACAGGGGTTAGTAGAGCAGAGTAGAGGCAATGCAGGGGGAGTTGAAAGTAGTGCTAGGGAAGTGGGTGAGGTGGGGGAGGGTGAGATGGAAGGGGAGAAGGTAGGGTGACAGAGAGAGAGTGATCGAAGGGTGATGAGCAAGTTCAGGATCGATAAAAATTAAGAACCCCAGTATTTATTGAGGAGAAGAGCTTTGGGTCTCCTTTTGAAGAGAGGGTAGGAGGGGTTGCAGCAAAGGTCTTTGGGTAGTGCATTCCAGATAGTGGGGGCATTACCAGAGAATGCACGAGATTGGGTCTTTTTGCATTTCAGTTTGGGAGGGATGAGGACAAGGGAGTTTGTACTTCTCAGGGATCTAGTGCTCCCTGTTTTTTGTAGTTTGCTTGACAGGTAAGAGGGTGTGTCTTAGTGAAGAGCTTTGTGTGTAATGCAAGCAGTCTTGTATGTGGATCGACCTTCGATTGGGAGCCAGTTCAGTTTTTTGAGGACAGGGAAAATGTGGTCGAATTTACGACAGTCAGAAATAAGTCTGGCGGCTATGTTGAGGACAGATTTAATTGGTGCCAGGTGGACTTTGGGGGTGCCGGCCAGGGTGGCGTTACCATAGTCAATCCTGGATAGGACAAGAGATTGTACGATGATTTTGACATCATCAGCTGGAATGAAAGGTTTAACTTTTTTGAGGTGGTGTATTGTGGAGAGGGCACTTCTTGCTGTATTTTTGATGTGGGGGATGAGAGTAAGGTTCTGATCAATGCTGATACCCAGGGATTTGACCGTATTGGAGGTGGAGAGGGAGCAATTAAGGCCTGTGATGTCATTAATCCAGAGTTGAATGGGTAGGGAGTTGAATTTAGGGGTGAAAAGGATAATTTCGTTTTTTTTAGGATTGAGTTTGAGATGATTAAGGTAGAACCAGGCTTGGACTTTCAACAGAGTGTCATTGAGGTGAAGGATGTCATTGTGGGTTTTAATTTTGTAGTATAGTTGGGTATCATCGGCATATAGGTGGTAACTGATTTTGGCTTGTTTGAGAATGAGAGTGAGGGGTTCCATAAAGAGGTTGAAAAGGGTTGAGGAGAGGATAGACCCTTGCGGGACTCCGAGAGTGACAGGTTGAGGTTTAGACAGGCAGTGACTGAGTTTAATTTGTTGAGATCTGTTCTGGAGGAAGGAGGTGAACCATTGGAGTGCAATGCCTTTCAAACCAAAGCGAACACTTAGGGTATTCAACAGGGTGGGGTGGTGTACCGTATCAAAGGCAGCCGAGACATCAAGGAGGATCAGCAGTGAGGATTCGCCCTTGTCAAGAGAGCGTTGGATGTCATCAGTAAGATTGAGCATAGTTGTTTCAGTGCTGCATCCCTTTCTAAACCCAGATTTGACGATGGCAAGTAGGTTGAAGGAGGAGATATGGTTGTCTAGCTGAGACAGAACACATTTTTCAAGTGCTTTAGAGAGGAAGGGAAGGTTGGAGATAGGGCGTAGATTGTTCAGATCATTAGGGTCGGCAGTGGGGTTTTTTGGAATAGGAGAGATTTGACCTAGCTGAAGGGAGGCGGGAACACAGCCAGAAGAAAGTGAGGAGTTGATGATAGCGGTCCAGATTGGGACAATGGTGTATTTGAGTTCTTGAACTAAGTGGGCGGGGAGGGGGTCTTTAAAATGTGAGGACGGTTTGAGTTTGGAGATAATGTTGATGATAGTGGTTTCCGAGGTTGGATTAAATATACTCCATGAAGCGTTATTTTTAGGAAGGGAAAAGGTAGATGATGAATCCGGCAGGGTGAGGGAGGGGAGGGGTTGGGTGGACTCGGTGTGCGGGTGGGAGGAGGAAATGAGTGAATTGGGAGTGCTGGGGAGGGAGATTTGGATGGGGGAGGTTGATAGGTGAGAGGAGGGAGGGAGTAGGGAGGAGGTGAATTGGGAATATTTGGTATGGTGGATTGGATGGAGGGAGGTTGGAGAGAGAGAGGAGGGGAAGAGAAGGATAGTTCAATTGAGTTGACTTTGTTCGAAAAGAAGCTGGCAATTTTTTCGCATCTATCTACAGAGGCTGCAAGTTTAGGAGGGCCACAGGAAGTTTGTTTTTTAACAATGTTAAACAGTTCTCTGGGACGGTTTCTGGCCTGGTCAAGTTGAGACCGGAGGAAGGTGGCTTCTTCATTAAAGATATGTTTTTTGTAAAGTGCTCTGTTGGATCGCAGTAGGGTCAGGTTTTCAGAGGAGGGATGATTCTTCCAGGCGCGTTCAGATTGTCTGAGGGTCCGCCTTTCGTTATTGAGGTCAGCAATGAACCAGGACTTGGGAGGAATGTTTTTTTGTTTTTTGAGTTTAATGGGGGCAATTAAGTCAAGGACATCAAGAATGGAATTGTTATATTGATCAGTGAGATCATTGGTGCTGAGAGAGGGGGGGGAGTAGGCGAGCTTTAATTGAGGATTCTAGTACGTCGGGTGGGATGAGGTGAAGGTTACGAGTGGGTTTCATGGGAAGGGTGCTGATAGGGGTGGGGGGTGAAGGGGCTCTTCAGGGTGAAGAGGAGGAGGTGGTGTTCAGACCAATCAACAGGACAACAACGCCCACAACATAAAGGAACTCTTCAGCATCGTCAAAGAGTTCTCCAACCCCAGCGCCGGAAACAACGACATCACTCCCTCGCAAGACCTCTGTGACTCACTCGCCTTGTTCTTCCACCGCAAGATCGCCGATATACACAACAGCTTCGGCGCACCAACCACGCACCCAACCACCGAACCAATGCCCCCCACCACCACCATCTGCGCCTGGACCCCGGTCAGCACCGAAGACACCACCGGCACGATGAACACCATCCACTCCGGATCACCAACCGACCCCTGCCCCCACCACGTCTTCAACAAGGCCGACTCCATCATCGCACCCCAACTCCGGGACATCATCAACACCTCCTTCAACACCGCCACCTTCCCGGAGATCTAGAAGCACTCCGAGCTCAGCGCTCTCCTGAAGAAACTAACAGCGGACCCCACCGACCTCAAGAACTACCACCCAATATCTCTCCTACCTTTTCCTGCCAAAGTCATCGAGAACACCGTCAACAGACAGCTTGCCGCCTTCCTCTAGACAAACGGATCCCTCGACCCCTCGCAGTCCGGTTTCCGAGCCAACCACAGCACCGAGACCACCCTCATCGCAGCCACTGACGACATCAGATCCCTTCTCGACAACAGGGAAACAGCGGCCCTCATCCTCCTGGACCTCTCTGCAGCTTTCGACACTGTCTGCCACCGCACCCTAGTACAGCGCCTCAACAACATCGGAATCCAAGAGAAGGGGCTGGAGTGGATCATCTCGTTCCTTGCCGGAAGAACCCAGAGAGTCCGCCTCCCCCCGGTCATATCCGAGACCACCGAAGTCATCTGCGGCGTAGCACAAGGATCATCACTCAGCCCAACGTCTACATGAGCCCTCTCGCAGCCATCGCACGCAAACAAAACCTCAACATCATCTCCTATGCCGATGACACACAGCTGATCCTCTCCCTCACCAACGACCCCGCCACCGCCAGAACCAGCCTACACGAAGGGATGAAAGACGTCACCGAATGGATGAAGAACAGCCGCCTGAAACTGAACTCAGACAAGACGGAAATCCTCATCCTGGGATCATCGCCCTCTGCCTGAGATGACTCCTGGTGGCCCCCTAGCCCTGGGCACCACTCCCAAACCAACGGACCATGCACACAACCTGGGCTTCATCCTGGACTCCTCCCTCTCGAAGACCACAAAAGTCAACGCCGTCTCATCATCATGCTTCACCCACCGAAACCAGGAAGACGATCACCCAGGCACCAGCCGGCTGGACTACGGAAACACCCTCTACGCCCGAACCACAGCCAAACTTCAGAAAAGACTCCAGCGCATCCAGAACGCCTCCGCACAACTCGTTCTGGACATCCCCCGACACGACACAGCCACATCTCCGGCCACCTGAGAGACCTGCACTGGCTCCCCGTCAGCAAGAGGATCACGTTCAGACTCCTCACCCACGCACACAAGGCCCTTCAGGACCTGGGCCCCAAGTACCTCAACAACCGCCTGACCTTGTACGCGCCCACCCGCCAGCTACGATCGTCCAGCCTCGCCCTCGCCGCCGTACCTCGCATCCGCAAAGCCACCGCCGGGGGAAGATCCTTCTCCTACCTGGCAGCCAAGACATGGAACTCCCTCCCGATCCACCTCCGGCTGACCCAGAATCATCTCTCCTTCAGGAAGCTCCTCAAGACTTGGCTCTTCAAGCAGTAACGAACCCCTCCCCCCCAGGCCTTGAGACCCTCCCGGGTGAGTAGCACGCTATACAAATGCCCATGATTGATATTCGAGAGAGAGGCCAAATCCTTGTTCGTCAGAATAGCATCCAGGGTGGAGCCTTTGATGTGAGTGGGGGCTAGGCAGAGTTGGGTCAGGTCAGTGATATCTAGAGTTTCATTAAAGAGGGAGACCGCAGGGTCATCTTTTTTGTTCCCGTGGATGTTGTAGTCACCCAAGAAGAGATTTTTGGGGAGAGAGATTGAAGCTTGGATAATAAGATCAGTCATCTCTTCTGTGAAGGGGAGGCAGTTTCCTGGGGGTGGTAGATGGTGTGTAGCCGAGTGGTGGGAAAGCCAGGAAAAGAGAGGTCGGTGCAAAGGAATTCAAAGGACGAAGGGTCTTGGAGTAGGACGGGTGATATGTCGAGTTTCTCCTTAAAGATAAGGGCAATGCCTCCTCCTAGTTGTTTGATTCTGTCCTTTCTGATAATAGAGAAACCTGGAGGGATAAGCAGATCGAGGATAGGGGTGGAGTGGGCGGTGAGCCAGGTTTCAGTAAGGAAAGCGATGTCAATGTTTTCATTGAGAATGGTTTCTGAAATCTCAGTTGCGTGGCAGGTGGCGGATCTACAGTTAATCAACATGCAGCGAAGGGGAGAGGGTACCGGAGGAGGGGTGGGGGGACAGGATGGGATAGGTCTAAGTAGTTGGGGGGTCTGGGAGATGTCGGTTGAGGGGGGAGTCTGTTCGTGTTTAAGAGAACAGGTATTGTGGATGAGCAGGGGATGGTAGGCGAGGGTGGAGAAGGGGAGTCAGGTGAGTTAATAAAAAAGTTGGTTCCCGAGGTTAAGTTGTGAGTATCACGATGAGGCGGAGAGGAGGTGTTAGAGTTGCTGGGTGGGGTTCTTAAGGGGTAATCATTATGCTTAGCTCAGGCAGTGAGTTACAGGGGAGGAGGGGGGTGTCGGTGAGGGTCGATACAATAGGAAGTCTGTTAGGTGGCGGCTTGAGAAGAGTGTCATCTTGCGACTGGACGGCGCAATCTGGCATCATTGAGGTGTGGTCTGAGTCAGACGGGTGAGTTTTAAGGAAGAGTGAGATATAATTTCTGAGTGAGGAACAGACTCTCTCTAGTGGGACATTGTCCAGGAGTAGGTTACCCTTGAAGGACTTGTGGGGATTGAAAAGCATGAGCTTGGATTTTGATGTATTGATTTCAAGCCACCTCCTATCGCAGAAGAGCTTGAAATGGTCTAATAATTTTTGCAAGCCTGTTGGGGTCTTCAAGACAAGAAGAGTGTCGTCTGCGAATAGGAGGGTAGGTATTCTTTGCTTTGCTAAGGACGGCTGCATCCGCTGGGAAGGCAGTTAGAACCTCTGCAATATGGTTGACGAACATTGAGAACAAAGTTGGGGTCGGGACACATCCTTGGCGGACTTCCCGCTGAACCTTGATGGGATTGGTCCCTGGCTACTCCACCTGACCCTGGCAAAATTCTCATCATGGAGCCTAATTAGGAGTGCAAGGATGCCCGGAGGCATACCCATCTCCCTAAGCACCCTCCATAAGTTGTCCCTGGGAACGAGATCAAATTCAGTTTTTAAAGCAATAAATGCAATGTACAGGCTCCCTTTACCCAGCAAAACCACCTTCCAGTTCAACATAAACAGTCAAATTACCTGATTGACTGTGCCAGTTTCCCGCTAGAAGCCCACTTGGAGGAAGAGAGAATGTCATTTTCCTCCATCCAATCCATGACTTTAGCTAGAAGAGCGCGACAGACGACTTTCTGGACACAGTCGATCAGGCTAATCGGTCGGTATTTTGCGGGTAGGGACCTGTCGCCTATTTTGAAAATGGGGATCACCCCAGCCCCTTTCCAGGAATCTGGGATACTACCTCCTCCCGCAATGTCATTGGCAAGGGTTAGAATATATGTGGCCCAGTTTTCCCTATCTGATCTAAAGAGATCCCCTGGGATACCATTGGGATCTGTGGCCTTGGTGGGTGTAATTGCATCCAGTGAGGCCAATATTTCATCTCTGGTAAATGATAGATTGTGTGGTAGTTGCATTAGATCAGGAACTACAGCTTCCAGGGCACAACAGTCTGCTTGTATCTTACATCCCGCGCCAGGATACTATTTCAGTAATTGAGCGCGCTACAAAAGCCTTTAATAATAATAATAATAATAACAACTTATGAGGGTTGAATAGAGAGAGACAAAGTGTTCCTGCCACAGGTGGGCCTGGATGTTGCTCGCTGGGGGGGCAGGGCGGGTGGTCCTTTCATGGTTACACCCTTGCCCACGAGTAACCAGAATAGTCGAGCATCTGGACTTGAAATGAACTCGCCAATTTCTGCCCACCTCCATTCATGTAGTGCCTCTTGGCTTTCACTTGGGCCACTTTATACTGCCTCCTTAGTTCCAGAATTGACAGGATATTCCCATGCCGTAGGGCAAGGGACAGACGTCTTTTTAGGGATCGACACTCTTTTGAGAATCAGGAAGTCACTGTCTTGGTTTTGGCTTTGCTCGACCTAGGTTTATGTTGGTGAACAATAAAGTTTTTAGCTAGCTGGTCAAAAAATTTAGAGTGTAAGTCACTACATTTGACTTGTGTGGGAGAGTCTCTTGGTCGGGATGACAGGAGTTCTAGATGGTTCTCAAGATCATGTTTTAGGGTATCAAGCTTGGATTCATCCGCCAAAATTGTGGATCATTTTTGCGGCAATTGTCATTGGAGCGGGTCACCTCCCTTGTAGAGAGGAGGTCATGGTCTGCCCTGCCATTCTCAGCCTACGGTTGCTCAATTATAAGGCTCAGGGGATTGTGGTCACTTTCACATGTCTGGGTGATAGACATGTCAACTAGGAGTGACCATAGGCAGAGGTCCACAAGAATATTATCAATCCGGCTCGACCCTTTCGGACACAAAGGTAATTCCCCCTTCTTTGTCTGACGAGGTCCTTCCATTGGCAGCCCTAAGCCTATGTGTTAGGGTGAGGGAATTGAGCTGAATTGCTGCATGGGACTATTTCTTTATTGGTGGCAAGTCCAGTAAGGGGACTGACCACATGTTATCCTCCTCATTAATCTCAAGGATGTCTTCCCGATCAGGGGCTCGAATGTTACATTAAAATCACATGTCACAACTAAGGGAAGGTCAGTTTGTCTTGCATCCAATAACTCGTCTACAGACTGCAGAGTAGGTGACCTCCCTGATCTGGAGCTTCTTGCATATACATGTACAATATCTGAAGACTTTCCTTGGGGACCTTTAAGTCTGACCCAGAGGATGTCGCTATTGTTGCTTTTGATCTCCTGTGTTTCATGATTTAGTGCAATTTGGATCAGAATGAGTAGTCCTCCGGAGGGGTGGCCATGTTTGGAGGGCATTGCCGATTTATGAAATGTGGCATACCCTGGAATATGAACAGGTGACAGGCTCCAGGTTTCCAGAGGAAGAGTTGCACCCTGGGCTCGAGAGACAGCAAATTGAAGCACCGGGTGAATTTCAGCCCCCAAAGAAGTCCGGACTATCCAGCGCGAGAGCAGCATCATCCTGCGCCCCTAACTAGTTGTGGACTGGTACTGGTTGTAACTGACCCTAACTTACCAGGCCAGAGCCAGTTAGAATACAGTGAAAACACCTACATACACTAGGGTACACTGTGGGTTGGGGTATCCCTGTGATTGGTATGACCTCCCCTGTAAGGCCCTAGTACATAATAGGGCAGAGGGATTAAAACTACCTCTAACTCAGGGGTGCAGAAAGAGGCAAAAGAGGTAAATAAACAGGCAGAAAAGGTACAGAAACCGGGAACAGGGGTGCAGAAAGAGGCAAGTGAGGTCCAGACAGAAGCAAGAGCAGTGTAGAAAGAACCAACAGATGTGCATAAAGAGACAAGAGGTAAAAAGGTAGTAGATGTGCACAAAAAGGCAAGAGGTACAGAAAGAGGCAGGAGGGGTGTAGAATGAAGGAAGAGAAGTGCAGAAAGAGGCAAGAGAATTGCTGAAAGAAACAACAGAGATGTAGAAAGAAGCCAGAGTACTGCAGAAAGAGGCAAGTGAGGTGCAGAAAAAAGGAAGAGCAGTGCAGAAAGAACCAACAGAGGTGCAAAAAGAGACAGGTGAGGTACAGAAGGAGGCAAGAGAACTGCAGAAAGAGGCAGGAGAATTTCAGAAACAGGCAAAAGGGGTGCAGAAAGAGGGAACAGGTGGTCAGACTGAGGCAAGAGAGGAGCAGAAAGACAAAAGAGGGATACAGAAAAAGGCAAGAGGGATGCAGAAATTTAGAACAGAGGTGAAGGAAGAAGCCAGAGCAGTTCAAAAGGAACTAACAGAGGTATAGAAAGAGGCAAGAGAGGTACAGAAAGAAGCAAGATGTAAATGTAAATGTAAATGTTTTTGTACTTGTATAGCGCACAGCTAAAAGCAGTGGGTTTCCCGGATCTTGTACGAATATCGCATGGGAACCCTTCCTGGCTTTCCCTGTGAAGTGTCCACTCCTGGGCACCCCCAAGGTGCAGACCAGGCATCCCTCGCGTTGTGGGGGCCATTGTGGAGACTAAGCAAGCTAATGCCCAGAGTTGCAGCGTGGGACCCATGATCAGAATAGGCACTGAGGCGAGAATATCCGGTCAAGGGAATTAATGAGCCCGAGACCCGCCGAGGCGGGAATCGAACCCTGGTCACTGGCCAGAGCTCTGCATCGAGGTCTGCCTGCTCTAACCATTGATCCACAGAAAGAAAGCCGCAGAAAGAAGCAACAGAAGTACAGAAAGACGGTAGGGGGAAGAGAGAGAGGAAAGATGAATGAGGGATACAGAAAAAGGCAAGAGGCGAACAGAAAGAGGTAAGTGAGGTACAGAATGAAGCAAAAGAAGTGCAGAAAGAACCGACAGAGGTGCAGAAAGAGGCAAGAGAGGTACAGAAAGAAGCAAGATAAGTTCAGAAAGAAGCAACAGAAGTACAGAAAGACAGTAGAGGGGTAGATAGAGAGGCAAAAGGGGTGCAGAAAGAACAGGACAGGTGCAGTAGGAAACAAGAAAAGTGCAGAAAGAAGGAATTGAGGTGCAGAAAGAAGGAACTGAGGTGCAGAAAGAGGCAACAAGGATGCGGAAAGAGGCAAGAGAGGTGAATAAACATGCAGGAAAATGTACCGAAACAGGGAACAGCGATGCAGAAAGAGGCAAGTGAGGTGCAGAAAAAAGCAAGAGCAGTGCAGAAAGAACCAACAGGGGTGCAAAAAGAGGCAAGTGAGGTACAGAAGGAGGCAAAAGAACTACAGAAAGAGGCCGGAGAGTTGCAGAAACAGGCAGAAGAGGTGCAGAAAGACAAAAGAGGGATACAGAAAAAGGCAAGAGAGATGCAGAAATTTAGAACAGAGGTGCAGGAAGAAGCCAGAGCAGTTCGAGGCAAGAGAAGTACAGAAAGAAGCAAGATAAGTGCAGAAAGAAGCAACAGAAGTACAGAAAGACAGTAGGGGGTAGAGAGAGAGGAAAGATGAAAGAGGGATATAGAAAAAGGCAAGAGGGGAACAGAAAGAGTCAAGGGAGGTACAGAATAAAGCAAAAGAGGTGCATAAAGAACGGACAGAGGTGCAGAAAGAGGCAAGAGAGGTACAGAAAGATGGTAGAGGGGGAGAGAGAGAGGCAACATGGGTGTAGAAAGAAGAGGACAGGTGCAGAAGGAAGGAACTGAGGTGCAGAAAGAGGCACAAAGGGTGCAGAAAGAGGCAAGAGAGGTGAATAAACAGGCAGAAAATATACAGAAACAGGGAACAGGGGTGCAGAAAGAGGCAAGTGAGGTGCAGAAAAAAGCAAGAGCAGTGCAGAAAGAACGAACAGAGGTGCAAAAAGAGGCAAGTGAGGTACAGAAGGAGGCAAGAAAACTACATAAAGAGGGAGGAGAGTTGCAGAAACAGGCAAAAGGGGTGCAGAAAAAGGGAACAGGTGGGCAGACTGAGGCAAGAGAGGTGCAAAAAGGAAAGATGAAAGAGGGATACAGAAAAAGGCAAGAGTGATGTAGAAATGCAGAGGTGCAGGAATAAGCCAGAGCAGTTCAAAAAGTACTAACAGAGGTACAGAAAGAGGCAAGAGGGGAACAGAAAGAGGCAAGTGAAGTACAGAAAGAAGCAACAGAATTACAGAAAGACGGTAGAGGCGTAGAGAGAGAGGCAAAAGGGGTGCATAAAGAACAGGACAGATGCAGAAGGTAATAAGAGAAGTGCAGAAAGAGGGAACTGAGGTGCATAAAGAGGCAACAAGGGTGCAGAAAGATATGAGAGGGGTACAGAAAAAGGGAAGAGAGGTACAGAAAGAGGGAAGAAGGGTACAGAAATAGGCACGAGGGGTACTGAAAGAAGCAAATGAGGCAAGAGAGGTGAATAAACAGGCAGAAAATGTACCAAAACAGGGAACAGGGGTGCAGAAAGAGGCAAGTGAGGTACAGAAAAAAACAAGAGAACTAGAGAAAGAGGCAAGAGAGTTGCAGAAACAGGCAAAAGGGGTGCAGAAAGAGATAACAGGTGGGCAGACTGAGGCAAGAGAGGTGCAGAATGGAAAGATTTGGAACAGAGGTGCAGGAAGAAGCCAGAGCAGTTCAAACAGCACTAACAGAGGTACAGAAAGAGGCAAGAGGAGAATAGAAAGAGGCAAGTGAATTACAGAATGAAGCAAAAAAGGTGCAGAAAGAACCGACAGAGGTACAGAAAGAGGCAAGAGAGGTACAGAAATAAGCAAGATAAGTGCAGAAAGAAGCAACAGAAGTACATAAAGATGGTAGAGGGGTAGAGAGAGAGGCAAAAGGGGTGCAGAAAGAACAGTACAGGTGCAGAAAGAAACTAAAGAAGTGTAGAAAGAGGAAACTGAGGTGCAGAAAGAGGCAACAAGGGTGCAGAAAGATATAAGAGGGGTACAGAAAAAGGCAAGAGAGGTACAGAAAGAGGGAAGAAGGGTACAGAAATAGGCACGAGGGGTACTGAAAGAAGCAAATGAGGTACAGAAAGAGGCAATAGACATGCAGAAAGAGGAAGAGAGGTGCAGAAAGTAGAAGAGATTTACAGAAAGAGGCAAGAGAAGTGCAGAAAAAGAAAGAAATGTGCAGAAAGAGGCAACAGAAAGAGGTAAGAGAGGCGCAGAAGGAAGCAAGAATGGCTTGCACACCATTAGTACCAATTTAATACCCACATTTAGAAATAAGTAACGAATGACCATTCTAGGTTTGCAAAGGGCCTTCCACCATGCTGTAACATGTGTTGCTGCATTTTTGGTAATGTCTGAGCCATTTGAATTAGATATGCAAATCAATGGGAGAGAGAGGACTAGGTAGGCTAGCCCGTATCCCCTGGGTTATATGTATAGATCAATGAGGACTAGCTAGTTTAGGGAGAGGTAAGGAGACTCAGGTAGGTACGTCAAAGAATAATAATAAGGAAAAAGCACTGTTTTCCTTATAAAGCCCTCACCCACCGACCTAGTCGGTGGCATGCTTCATCATCGGGCCCACCACAGTGGCACCGAATGTGCCCCGGGTGTGCTGCAACGCCAGGTGACTGCGGAGCTGGTATATTGCTGAGTGTGCAGTGAAAGGGTGAGAAAGGTGAAGTCCCCTTTCCTCCTGAGGGTGCCTGGGTGCCAACTAGCCCTCCTGTTACCTCCAGTACAGCTCGATTGCTGAGAGTGCTCAAAGGCCTTGCCCCCGTTTTACACCATTCTGCAAACGCAGCTCCTGGCGCACTGCTGCTTGGCGGATGAAGTCCACTTGTGACCTGAGGTCATCAGGACACAAGAAGGCCAATTTCAGCCCCGGGGACTCCTTTCCCTGGGGCATGGCCTCCTTTTTTTAATATCTATTTATAGGGAAGCGGGCCCGTGGCCCCCTTCCCTGGGCCACTATTGGCCCTGGGGCCCCCTCCCACGGGGGTTGACCATTTCATATATATATTTAGGAAGGGGGGTGTACGGTCCCCCTCCCGGGGCTTATTTCAACCACAGGGACTCCATCCCCCTGGGCCCGACCATTTATTATTTTTAAAATAAAGGGAGGGGGACCGCTTGGCCCCCCTCCTGGGTCATTTGTGGCCCCAGAGACCCCATCCTCCGGTTCCAGCCATCAGCATTGGGACCTATTGGTGCCCTGAGACCTATTGGTGATTTGTGAGCTATATAAGAACCTATGGCTATGACTATGACTACCGTGGGGGGAGCCCCAATTCCCCCCACGGTCCCTGCTGGCTCCCCGCCTTCTGCTGGAGCGGGCTTTGCTTTTGGGCCCAAAAGCAATTCTGATTTACTTCTTGGAAGCAAAAGCAGGTTTACTGCTCTTGCTTCAAAAAGAAAAGAAGGAGTTTGCTATGACAGGGTGGGAGCCGTGCTCTCGCCCTGCCATAGCAAACGGCAATGTCCCGGGGGTGGGCACCCCGGGACATTGCAGGAGCCAGCCCTGGGGATGGCGATCCCCAGGGCCATTAAGGTCTTCAGGAGGGGGCTGCATGGCCTCCCTCCCAACATTTTAACAGCCCTGGGGAGGTGGTGGTACCCAGGACCTGGGGGTCTGCATCAGAGCCCCATATATGTAAATAACTAGTGCCCCGGGGAGGTGGTGATCCCCGGGGCATGTGGGGGGGCTGAGCCCCCAAACAAATTTTTTTTAAAACATCAAAGCACCTCCCCAGGGCAGCGGGACAGCTGTGTGCCTGTACATTTAATTGTCAAAGCCCCAGTGAGCATTGCCCCCGGGACCTGGCCCACCCGGGGGCTTCAGGAAAAATAAGCACGGGACTCCTCCATTCATTTTTTTTTCTTGGCCGGATTCGTGCACGCAGCGTGAATTTGGCCCTTTTTATTTAAAACACACTTTTTTGGCCCTGAGGGTCAGGGTATTTCTACCCTGCCCCCTTTTCTTGTTTTTCACTTTTTGTAACTGTTTTTGTGTGATGGCTCCCAACATTTCCTGGTTTGGAGTGTTAGCAGCCAATCAGAAGTCAGCTTGTGCTCGGGAGGAGTTGCAACTCCTCTTAGGTGCTCAGACATATACATTTTTTATATTTTTTAACGTCTGAGCAACTACTGAAAGGATTTACACTTTCACAGACGCCTACTAGTGCAATCAGACAGATCACATGATTTTGGCACGCGAGCGAGCTGAACGCGAGGTGAGGTGAGCGGTCGTGGAGCAGGAGTGCTTCTGATCCGGGCTTGTGGAGAATGGCCGAAGACCCTTGATGGTGAGTGAGTGCTGGTGAGTGCCGGTGAGAGGGCACGGCGGGTGTTTGGCGGGTGTTTGGCGGGTTTTTGGCGGGTCGGGGCCACGCAGGGTTCACGATTGCCTTGTGCTTTCTTCAAGTACTTCCACGCTGGTGCCCGTCTGCCTGTACCGGTGCAGCTCCCTCTCCAACCCCAGCCCAGCCCAGCCTCGGCACGCCCCCTGCCTAGAGCTTGGACCCTACGCTGCTCATTTCAGACGTTTTTCCGTCACACCAGCAGTAAGCGTCCGTTCTGGTGATCGCGTTTACCGCCCCTTTCTTCTTCCTCTCTCCAAATAGGAAACAAATAGCACTAGTGGCACCAGTCTCACAGAGGGAAGGAGATGAGTCCCCCCCTTCTCTCCCCCTGATAACAACTGCAGCAGGAGCCGGAGGCTTAGGAGCAAATTCTCAAGGCTTGCAGCCTCCCCCAGCCAGCACCCAAGCCAATTTAGTCGTACAATCAAGTACAAACACCAACATAGTAGCTTGGCCAAATTAGAGACAATAAGGGCTCTGAGGATACTGGAGGACACAACGCAGTCCCCTTCTGCAGTAAATGAATAACCTGGACAACCGCCTGGAACGCCGGGAGAGACATAGATTACCAGATCTAAGAAGAGGGAACGTATGTGGTGCTTACAGAAGAAGAACAAAAAGACCCAAATACAGGACCTTAGACATTTCAACAGCCGATAGGACCAGCGGCTGAAAAATTGATGGGAAAATTAACTGGAAAATGGCCCCTCGAGCATTGAGGTTGGGGTCAAAGGTAAAGGAGGGTAAAAAACGCCAACTGGGAGGAGCCCCAGAGAGCACACAAAAAAAAACCTTGGATGACTATTACAAGAGAATATCCCCAGAGAACGCCCAGAAGGGAGGAAAAACGTTGGAGGTCTACCACAGAAGGGTAGATACAATCACGTACGGCAAGCGTGAAACCACGCCCCAAAAAAAACATAGCGGAGAGGACGGCCAACGAGTGATAAACGTACAACTACCGTCTCAGGCCAGCAAGGACAGCGAACACTCTCTAGAGGTTAGTCACGGTGCCAACGTTGGCATAGCGCGGGGCATACACAGTACACATAAAGTGGATGTAATCACCAAAGGGCAAACTTACAGCATTTCCCTATTGTCAAGTGGGGAAGAGAACAGTGTGATCGAGCTCTTTTCAGTGCTGACAGTCGCGTCCCACATTGAGTGGGATCAATCCAAGAACTCATCGATTAAGACATTGAGTCCAAGTCTATCACACACAATAGATAGTGTCCCAGAGATAGAAAAAAAGGCTTGCGAATCAAAGCCGATACGGGGGCCTACGATACATCAGAGTTGGATCTGCCTCAAATTAGCACACATAGCTCAATTGAGTGGGAAAATACCAGCAACGATTGCTCTAAGATACGCCACGCAGGAGAAAAGTATGATCAAGCCACCCTGTCGGAGTCCAGGAGGGTTAAAATAACAGGTCATCCAAAAATATGAAGGATGAATGCACCAAGATAAGTGAGGTTGAGATTGATATAATTTCGATCAATGATACACTCAGGACAGCCACGAATGCCCTAAATTGGCAGTCACATAAACTAGAGGTCCAAATGGGCACAATGCAACCTATAGCCTTAGCTATAGCAAACATAAGCCTCAGGCTAGAAGCACTAGAAAAATGTGTAAATACAGAGGACTGCCACTGTAGAGTCATTGTAGAAAAACTTTCATCTCTTCCGGAAGTCCTGTCTACGCTAATTATGGATCGGAAAAAACTTAGTTCAAGCAACAAAGGAAATAACTCAGAAACAAAGGCTGAAACAATGCCCACAGCAGAAAATACAGAGCTACGAGGGATACAACTTAGTTTAATAACTCAGAGTAAAGAGGCCAGCCCAGATGCTGTGCCAGTAATGGTTAACCCTCAACATAGCCCATGTAAGGCAACAATAAACAAGGCAAGAAAAAACAACAGTTCCAGCACCAATTTCACTGCTAAGTCGAATCTCACAAACTCGCACAATCTGACAAAATTGAACAGTAGTAGTCAGAATCTACAGGTGGATACATCAGAGGAGCACCTCGAGATCAGGTGCATTAGTAGCCTGAAGCCAACTACTCCGCCATTAAGGACAACAAGACCCTGTCTAGACGAGAGAAAAAAAGATTAAAGAAGAAACAAAAATTGAATAGGCAAACTCAAGCTCAAAAAGCCTGGGAGAATTCAATCATAGAAGGGAAGATAACTCCCATAACCGGAAAACAGCCAAGCAGGAAGCTTTTCCCAATCTTTGAATAACGGAGGAGGACCTTGATGAGTAATACACTAGTCCACATTCCAATATTATTGGAAACCGATAAAGCAAGCAGGAATTAAATTCCCAAACAACCGTGCAAGAACGCAGAGTCAGGGTCAACCCAAAGGGTAGCGGGGAGCAGCCCGAAATCTATTTACATGGCCAAGCCTGAGGACAACAGAGGAAGTTCAAGACAAACAAAACCTCTGGGGACAGACATTGTCTGTCAGGTATTACAGGAAGAGAGGACAGATGGAAAGGAAAAGACCATAGAGGGAGAAGCTACAGAGAGAAACGCAACAATGGAGCAAACTCAAATGCGTCTAACAGAGAACAGAGCCCCAAGATCACATTTAAACATCGAAGAGAACCACACGGTACAGGCATCGACCTCATCGAAAGTCATGTTCTGCCCCCAGTATAGGTCACGTGGAAGGACAGACATCCTGGTTTTTGGAATCGCACCACTCAGTCGGAGAGCGTGTTGGCCCACACCCCGTGCAGCATTGGAGTAATCCGCCGACATGGGAAGGTAATATTTCCTGTATTATTCGAAAACAGAATAAGAGTAAGAAGTATCGTATGGAAGAGCAGGATACACTGGTTCACTGAATAAAAAGTTGAGGGGTATACCACGTATTGAACTGTCAAACATTCGTGACACACTCCTCCAAAAATCAATCCGGCGCCAATGACATCATCCTTTTTCTACATTGGGGGAGTCACAGTGAAATCTCCTTGATCTACTATTACACATGGTTCATTCTTTTGACATTGTCCTCCATGGGCTAAGACTAACAAACTGTTTTTAATTGTCCCCTGGATATCTGGGTTTGATTGTCTGGAAGAGGTCCTGAAGAAGGTGGCATTGTGCCGCCGAAACGCGCGTCCACCAAGTGCGGGGTCTCATACTGTGTCCTTAGACCTACAAATTGGCGGGGTGACTCTGCCAATTAAGATTCAGTTTCCTTTTTTCAGATGCTGTGGTTTGAATGCAGTGAGGGTATGACTGTGTTGGTATGTTGTGACTGATTGTGTGCTACCGGGGGTACAAATATTTGGGTGAATTGGTTTTGTGTATATAGCTTTTGTCGTATTTACTTCATTTTTTGTTCTTTCTATTGTATGAACCATGAAATTATTTATGAAATATATATGTGATTAAATGTTCCTTATGAATTGAGTATTATGAAAAAATATAAAAATATAAAAGCAATGATAAATTGAAAATAAAAAGCTTTATATCTTTTGAAGAAAATAAAGAAGACTGTTGTGTATCTGTCACCTGCATTATATGAAGAATGGGATTTATACCAGTATTGAAACATTGTGGCCACTGAGGGAACATTGCTCAACAGGGGCAATATTTTGAAATTGCTTCAATACATTCCTTCGCTAATTCACGAAACGAACAAAGACCTCCTCAGTATCCAATTTGAGGTGGACGAAAAGCAAACCAAAATGGAAAATACATTAACAACATGGAAGTCACCATCCCTTGCCGATATGATTCTAAGAGAAAAGATTACATTTGATAAATGAGGCATAGTGGTGCATGAACTAGAAGAAGAAAAATACCCAGACGTGCTAGCCACAAAAGGTGGCGGCTCGATCAAACAATATAGAAACAATCAAAAGACACAAACCTTCCTAAAAGGGACTCAACCCGTTGACACCCAGTTGAGTTTTCACAATTTTACAATTTAAATCAACGAAACAAAAGGTCACAGTGAGAGGAAAATACTTGAAAGAAACATCGGCGATGAAGGCCATCTTAGACCTCTGACAAGAAGGACACGTAGCAAAGCCACCTCGCTGTGCGGAGGCCACACTATGCAGCACTCCTAGCCCTGCAGCACAAAACAAGTTATATGCTGTAATTCCATCACAAAGAAACTTGGAGGGACTGGCAAAAAGAGACCACATGACCAGCCGGAGACTCATAACATGGAATGTGGCAGGAATTCTAAACACAAGAAATTGCATTTCTGCAATGAAAAGATCCAGAAGGGGGACATTCTCTGCCTGCAGGAAACATGGGCTACAGAGGACAACCACCTGCATGGGTTTGCCGTTACTCATGTACTAGCCAGGAAACTACATTTTGTTTGGTAGGCCCTCGGGAGGCCTTTCAATCTATGTGCATTGTGATAAACGGTCTATGGGACGGGAAAACTAGAAAATAACTCCTAATCATCAATGTATATCTCAATCACAAGGGAGTTTCGAAAATGGTAAATACCAAACAGATCACATCAACCCTAGAGGAAGTGCTTTGTGAATATAATCATTTGGACCCGATAATCACTGGGGATTTTAATCTCCATAACCTGAGCTCGGATAAAGATCAAGGCTCCCCTGCGGAAAGAGAATGTAATCATTTTTTTAAGGTCATTTGATCTAATCTCAGTACAGGCCTGGACCGAGCAACATAACCCCAATGCTGTGAATCCTCTGGCATTTAATAATCAAACAACAATTGACTATATCTTCATAAGGTATGAGGGAATAGAATTCAGAACTTCCAGATACAACAACATGTAACAAGCGACCATGCAATGCTTATTGCAGAATTCAAACTCCAGTGTGACCGCCATGAGGAATTGGTCCCCATAAGCAACACAGCTGGGTGGGAGGAGCACAAACTCATGAAGAGGATTAGATGGAACCAGTTCACGTGTTTGAATTGGGAAAGCTGCAAGCAGAGACTACTACGGAATGGACATAGTGGACCTTTCTCCCCTACCATCCAGAGTTAGGACAGTTGGATCGAAGCACTGCGGGCAATTCTATTGAAAGGGGCAAGGAATACAAACCACAAATCGGCGAGGCAACAAGAACAATGCAATATAAAGTTGAAGAATAGCACCCGCACCCTCAGACAGACCAGAGGAGTATTCCGGAAAAGTGGCACCCTGGTGGCAGAGAGAGCCTACACAGACGCCCAGCGGAATCACAAACATTTAGTATGGAAAAATACCAGATGATGCAGAAGGAATGGATCACATGATGTCAATTATGCAAACAGAACAAACAAAAGCAATTCTGGGAGTACATAGCCAAGATGGAAAATACAAAAACAGACAGGTGGAACACAGTTACAGCAGACGCCTGGATTGACCACACAGCAAAAATATATACAATGAACCCAGGTGGCCAAAATGTCAGCTTTTTCCCTGACATGTATTTAGCCTGGCACCTAATGGCTGCCAGGGCTCTTGGGTGCACTCTTAAATGAGTAAACTCTTAGTTAGCTTTCAACTTTTAAATTCTTATTTATTCCATTATTTATATGTTATATTGCCACTGTATATCAATCATATTCAAATAATACTGACATTATTCATCTTTTTTCAAAATAAGTGCATCACATTACAATTTGATCAACCAAAATATACAATATAAAATACATCAACCCAATGCATTTCGGGACCATTCGGCCCCTTCGTCAGGGGTCTATCAAAAATATACACAAAGACAAAGAAGATTAGTAGAAAGAAAAGAAAAAAAGGGAAAAAAGAGAACAAGAAAACTCGTTACTCTCAATGTTTAGAGGTTTCACAGTTAATTTTATCATTGTTAGTATTTAAATGATCTCCACTCTCTTATATTGAGATACTATCTCTCTCAATGTTATTATAGGAGTTATTGTCGCTTCTACAACACAAGGTAAGTTGTATATACATAAGTTTATTTGAAACGTATGATCAAATTAGTACTATGCCTTTTACTAAGCCTGCCTACCGTTATTATGAGGTTGATCTTGTTGGTGTGCAGCTTGCCTATAGAAAAACGAAGGATAAATATGGGGTAACTTACTGCACCACATGTTAAACAATATTACACGTGATCAATGTTCCACCTTTGTGGTTACCTTGCGAGCCTATGCGTGTCGCGTCGGTCTCGCTTCCGTGCTCCGGACAAATGAAATCTTTCTGATGAAAAAGGAACCAATTAAAATCTAGGTTCATTCAAAAATGTTTGATATTCATATGTTTATAATACACCATAGTTTACCTCTTTAAGGAGTATTATTTGCGCCTTTATGTTCTTTTATTTAGCCAGCTTGACACGCATAGGCTCGCAAGGTAACCACAAAGGTGGAACATTGATCAAATAAACTTATGTATATACAACTTACCTTGTGTTGTAGAAGCGACAATAACTCCTATAATAACATTGAGAGAGATAGTATCTCAATATAAGAGAGTGGAGATCATTTAAATACTAACAATGATAAAATTAACTGTGAAACCTCTAAACATTGAGAGTAACGAGTTTTCTTGTTCTCTTTTTTCCCTTTTTTTCTTTTCTTTCTACTAATCTTCTTTGTCTTTGTGTATATTTTTGATAGACCCCTGACGAAGGGGCCGAATGGTCCCGAAATGCATTGGGTTGATGTATTTTATATTGTATATTTTGGTTGATCAAATTGTAATGTGATGCACTTATTTTGAAAAAAGATGAATAATGTCAGTATTATTTGAATATGATTGATATACAGTGGCAATATAACATATAAATAATGGAATAAATAAGAATTTAAAAGTTGAAAGCTAACTAAGAGTTTACTCATTTAAGAGTGCACCCAAGAGCCCTGGCAGCCATTAGGTGCCAGGCTAAATACATGTTTCAATAAGTGTTGCAGGCACTAATCGAAGGTAGCACTCGTATCGGACTAATTTTGTCAAAAATTACAATACAGAGTGCAGTACCCACACACATACATAGCTTTTTCCCTGAAACAGACGGGGCTGAAGTGGAGGAGGACGACCAAACAGATTTGGGGGGTCAAGTGCTAGAGCTGAAAGTTATGAAGATTCTAAAAAATAGATGGAGCCCCGGGCCCAAACGGCCTACCGGGCGGACTGTTTAAGCAGGATCCTAAGGAGTGGGCAGACCTGTTAACACCGCTGTACAGGGAATGCAGAGCGCATGGTTATGTGCCAGATGCCTGGCGAGGCTCTTTATTGCAACCAATACATAAGAAGGGAGCAGAAAACGGACCCAAAAAAATTATAGACTCATTGCCTAGCTAGACATCGAAGGCAAAGCTTATGCCAGCACTTTGTTACATGAACTAACAGCCTGGATAGAGGAAAACGAAATACTACCTTTTTACCAGACCGGATACCGAAAAGGCTGCTCCACTAAGGATAATATCATGGCCCTTTAGTACCTGGCATATCAGGCAAACTCCGGTAAAAATCTCCCAGTATTTGCATGTTTCATAGATTACTCTGCCGCTTTCGATGGATTTAATCGAAGCAAGCTGTGGCACAAATTGTCCCACTGGAAGATCCCCGGAAAATGAATGAAGGCACTGATGTCACTGTATACCAACACGTGGGTGAGGATCAAACTGGTGGGGGACACAGTCACATATAAGATGTCAACTGACCGCGGCCTAAAGCTGGGCTGCGTTTTAGCACCTACACTTTTTAATCTTTACACGGCAGACTTGGGGAATGGGACACAAGGAGCAAGTTTGGTAATCCCAAAAAATTGGACCGCAACGACTAAATATACGTCAGTATGCTGATGACCTGGTGATTCTTGATCACACCAGAGTAGGCTTACAAAGAGGGCTGAATGTGTTAAATAATTACAACCTGGAAAATGAACTTGTGGCCAATCCCAGTAAAACAAAAGTTGTGGTGTTTGGTTAACACCCAAAGAAAACAGGGTTAAAGTGGAGACTGGGAAACAACAGCATAGCCACAGGAAGAGCGTATCAACATTTAGGAGCATGGCTGAACGACAAAGGCAAGGAAACCTTGCACCAGGCCAAGACACAAGCCAAAATACAAGCCACCATTTAAGCCCTCTGCAATCTACATGGCAAATTATATAGCCCTACCATGAAATCCATCATGAGAGTCACAAAATCAAAGCTCCTTGCGGTTGCTGGGTACGCATCACAGGCATTCCCAGGTAAGATGGCAAAGATGATGGAGAAAGCTCAGTGCCAGTGTTACAAAAGACTTTTTAAGCTCCCCAAGTACACAAGAAACGCCCTGATTCGGCTTGAGTATGGCCTTGTACAACAAAAATACGAATGCAGGAGCACCGTGGTTAAATTTTGATTCAAGACGACAAAAGCTCAGAAAGGATCTCTTAAGGAGGCATTGAGAACAATATTTGAGGGGTTGCCGAACCCATGGCAGAAATATTGCCTGGAGACAGTGGCAGAGTTGGACCTATCTACAGCATTCTGGTCACAAGGAGGTCTAAACTACTTTGCAATAAAGAAGGTGCTAAAAAAGCACAGCAACCAGATATCAAGGAACATTGATCTTGCAAGACTGAAGGTAAACATAGATCTGGCAGGACTAACTAAAGCATACGAGCTGCATAAAATCCAGCCCTACATGAACAGTTCTCTAGGAAGGAAGTGTTTGAAGGAAATTCAATGGGCGTGTTTAGTCCCCCTGCCAATAAAAGAAATGATCCGGCTTGGAAATCGTTGAACAATATAATCAGTTGCAGACTGTGTAATTATAGGGAGGAATCATTGGTACATCTACTACGCTGCTGCCCTGCACTACTACAGCAGCGACGTATTCTGTTAAAACCAATGTTTCTGAGACATGGGCCCAGAAGATGCGCCGATGCAGTGGCACTGCTTCAGTCAAGTATGGAGTCTTCAGGTCTGGCGAAATTTGGCAAATATATGAACATGACACGAATGGCCCTAATCGGAAATAACGCAGACGAAAAGCGTGGGCAGCAACTGTGCCCGGTAATGAACTAAAAATGTATCTTGTACGAAAGCCCAGGCAATATGGACCTTTGCTAATATTTAATATTTAATTTTAAATAAAAAAATATCGAATATAAGAACAAGGCCATATTTTAGATATGGTCTGGTACAACTGACCAAAGAATAGTCGTAAATTTGTATACTTGTTTAGACAAATATTTTATAATGTAGATAGATACATTTTTTATTGTAATTCTGGATAACACACTGCAATTTTGCAAATATTTTAAGTAATTATGCAAAAAATAATATTCATTCATTCATTCATTCACTAGGTCGCTTTCTGAACCAAGAGCTACCTTTTTGCCAAAATTGGTGTAATTCCGTTCAGCAGGTCAGTCTGTAGCCATGTCTAAAGTTTCTATGGAAATTAACATAGGGAAAAGGTGTTATGGGACTCCCCTTTTTTTTGGACCCCGCTTGATGAATTACCACAATATTTTCAAGACAAGAAAACGTGTTTTCCCCACGTTCATTTCCATAGGAAACTTTAGACAAAGCTACAGCCCGAACTGCTGAACAGAATTCAAATTTGGCAAAAAGGTAGGTTGTGGTTCAGAAAGAGCACTTTTTGTAAATGGTGTAAATCCGTTCAGTAGATCTTGAGAAATTAAAAGAAAAAACGTTATACATCTGAGCACCAAGGAGGAGTTGCGACTCCTCCCTAGCACGAGCTACACTCTTATTGGCTGCCAACACTCTAAACCAGGAAGTGAGGGTTCTGTGTGGGGTTTCTAAGTGTGCAGGAAGAGTGGCACCTGTGCTGGTAGCGGTGTGTGGGGGGCCTCAACCCCCCCATATGCCCCGGGGACCACCACTTCCCTGGGGTTCTGTTTTTTATTAAATACTTGTGTGAGGGGGCTCGAGCCCCGTCCACATGTCCCGGGGACCACCACCTCCCTGGGGCACTTAATATTGAAATTCAGGGGTCTGTCATGGACCTCCACAGCCCTGGGGACCACCACCTCCCGAGGGCATTACAAATGAGGGAAGAGGGCCAGGGGCTCCCCTCCTGGAGCCCTTTGTGGCCCTGGGGACCGCCACCCCCCAGGGTTTGGGTCCTGCAATGTCCTGGAGTGCCCACCCCAAGACATTGCTGTTTGCTATGACAGGGCGTGAGCACGGCTCTTGCCCTGTCATAGAAAACCTGCGTTGGTGGAGCTGCATGTCAGCAGTTCCCCTTGTCAAAAATCAATGCTGGTTCCCGCAGGAGGCGGGGAGCTGGCTGGGACCGTGGGGGCATTGGGGCTCCCCCCATGGTTCCCAATAACAATCCTTGGGGGATGGGGTTAAGCATGGGCGGAAAATCCGTTTCGCTCGCGGATTTTGCGGATTTTCGGTAAATTCGCAATCCGCGAGATTCGCGAATCTCCCGCAAAATCCGCAAATCCGCGAGCAGCGGATTTTGCTCACACTGTTCGCGTGAGTTCGCGGCTTCCCAGTACAACTTCGCGCCCCGCGAATAAGTGCAAAATTGCAGAAATACGATCTTAGCAAAACTGAAACTACTTACCAGGTTCAAAAGTTCAGGCTCATCATTAGTAGCCATTTCCTGTAGTGCTTCCTGAGGGGCCCCTCCAGAGTTCAGTTGCCAGTTGCAACTATTATGTGACCCTGCTCTGAACCTCAGAATAGTTACACATATGCCACAAAGGTCCTGAATTACAGCTAAGGGAGACAAGCAGGAGCCAGGCTGGAAGTTCAAATCCATTAATCAGCCCCTAATTCATTATTGTCAGTTGGGGCAGGGCAGGTGTTGTAACTAATTTTGCAACAATGAAAGCACTTAGCAAGTGCAAAAGATCACTAATCAGGAAGCACTAAGGAAGCAGGTGCCAGCTAAAAAAATATTCTGTGACACATTAATCAGCCCCAAATTAATTCAGGTCACTTGAGGCAGGGAAGGTGTGCTTGCGTTGCCACAATAATGTACACTGACTGGACAACCAGAGGGTGCTGTGATGAAACAGAGGGTGGCATGGGTGGGCCAGAGGGTGGCATGAGTAGTCAGAGAGTGGCAGTGGTGACAGAGAGTGGCAGTGATGAAGAAGAGTGTCCCAAACAGGCTGGACACGTAGAAACAACAAGTTCGCGAAACTTGCAACCCGACAGGTAAGTTCGCAATTTGCGAAATTGTACAAAACCCTCGCGAACTGGCAGAAACCCGCGCAAACACAAAAAAAAATCCGCAAATTCGCGAGAATTCGCGGATTTTGCGGATTGCGAGTTCGCAAATCCGCAAAATTCGCGAACGCGAGATTCGCAAAATTCGCCCATGCTTAGATGGGGTTCCCAAGGCAGAAATAAAGTATTTAAAAGAGGGGCAATTTTTTTTTGATTTTCTCGCTTGAAGTCGCGTGTAAATGCGATGGGTTCGCGACTTCAAGTTAAATTGTACAAAGAAAAATATGTATGTTTTTAATAGTTAAGATTCACTGTTGGGTTATAGGGTGGCTCTAAAAAGAGCCCTTGCGTTTATTACGAGTTTCTTGTAACTACATGTAAGTGCGGATGCAGAGCTTTGGGTTGTTGAGAAAGACTGTTTCCATGGTCTGTAAAGTGCACTCTATCACTCCTGTAGATGCCCTCCATATCAAAATATAGATTGTTGTTATATATGGAGCCCATCATTTGGTCTCTTAGATAAGCAGAAATAGCTTTATTTACATTTTTCCTAGCTTTCTCAATCTGCTGACAGAATTGGTTTAACCACTTCCATTTCTGTCTTTGGCAGATGTTAGAGTATAGAAAGACAGTCTGAGGTAAAAACACCATTCATTGTGCAAAGGTGTCCTTCATTAGCTTTTCCAGACCCACCCCAGTCAATGTGCCTAGGTCATTGCCACCACAATCATGAGGTATGGGGGTTGGAGATGCAAAGAGGTTTTAACCAAAGGAATCAATTGGTGCCACTTTAATCCTCGCCATATAATGTCCACATTTTTCAAAGCTAGGTCTTTGTCAATACCTCTGCGTTCAATATACCTTTGGTACCAGAAAACATAGCTGTACCCAACAATCCAAACTGTAAGCATCTTGAAGGGATGTCTGGAAGTAATGAAAAGATGTCTGTAGTGTTATATTTCATATCAATACCCTAATATAGGTCCAGGGAACATTGTACACTTTCCTTACATCCTCTCCCCGTCATTTCATATGAACAAGCCTTATAAGGACATAACTCCAAATAAGGACAGAATACCTTATAGGGATATAACGCTTTATATGGACTGCAGCCTTTTATGGACTAAACCTTTCACCTAGTTCCATGCCGAGGGTGGTTTTTCCCAATCAATATTGCTAAGACGGCATCCTTAGCACATATGAATCATTTATGAGTACACTCTCCAGGGGATACACTTCACCTCTCCCATTGACGCACAAGGTTTAATCCCCAACGGCATCCTCATAATGAACAATGGGTAACATACGCACATGGACTGTATAAATAAAGCACCCCTTGCTATCAGTAGGCAGGAGTGAACCGAGACTTCAAGGCCGACACACTGACCAGTGACGCTGCGGCTCAGACATGCAATCGCTCCAGCTGACAGTGGTCTGACTATCCCATGCGGGATGTCCAACTCAAGTCCAGGACGAAGTCCAACACTCTCACTATTCAGGTATGGGGTTCAACTAAATCCTAGTGGGATTCTGGGCTCTTAGATTCTTAGACTCTTAGGCTTAAGCTCTTTTCACACCTACTCACACGCTAGGTACATTTAGGTACATCTAGACAGGCATCTTAGGAGTATGCACTTTATTTTATAAATGCATTTTATATTCATGTATGTGTTCATAACTATTGCAAAATGGTAGAACAATACTATTCCTTTTTATTTACTGTACTGCTGGTTCTATATCTCTGCTACTGTGTCACAGTTGTAGCAGCACATTTATTTTACATGAGAAGAACAACGGTACAATAAATTCTTATTATAAACACGCTCAACTCTTTCTTCTGTGTATCTCTCTGAGAGCAAAACAAGCAAGCACGAGTGACTGGGCAAAAAGTAATATATTGTTTCCACGAGTCTGAGGAATCTGGGTTTGTTGTGTTCTCAGGTAGCCAAAAACTAATCTCTCTGATAATAGGAGATTCTAGTAGCACTGCGAGCTAGCTAGTGGAAAACTTAGGCTAACATATTTGGCGGGTTGTACAGAGTCATTTTGCCACAAGATCCACAGTATATCTTATCAGGTCTTGCATGAAGGGTACTATAGGAACTACACTACACGGCACCCTAACGTTTGGTTTGGTACTTATTTAACAGTCGAATCTGAGTAGCTCAGTTGTGCTAATTCTCAGAGACCCTACTTACAATACCAGAGACGTCTGGAGTGGGTGGGTAAAAACTCCACCACAGCTGAGTAGGGGAGAGATCTTATTTATTGGCTGTTGGTTAATCAAGCTTAAAAGGACAATTTTATCAAAATTGTGCATATAACCTTCTCAAAATTTCCTTGGACAGTTATTCTGCATCTTAAACACGATGTCTGACCAAGAGGGAGTCTTAAACCAACTTTCTCAGTCTGGTGAGGAAGATGAAAATGCAATACAAATTGCAGCCAAAGTAAGATATACTCTGACAGTTAAGCTCGTCAAACATGGGTTACCACCCAGAGGAGGTATAGTAATATTCATGATAGAGGCACATGAAGATTTCAAAACAGAGGTATATTCCCAGAAGCAGATGCTGTAACAAAAACTTTTCATTATTACAAACATGAAGAAGTTCCAGTGGCATACACTCCATTTCAGGAGATTGAGATTCCGCTTACCTACCAGGACTTTATTTTCTGGTTTAATGGTGCCCTACCCCACAGAAGAACAAGAGCAAGGCTTGGTTCTTTAGGAAGAGCAGGAGCAACATGGCCGATGTTAGCAACCTATGCACCGCATCCAGACATTGACACAATGCCACATTATGAACACAAAGAGTTGATAAAACTCTACAGAAAGATGACACACTTCGTCTTGAGGACACTCGCAGTCCAACCTGCAGTATTTACACCTACTGCAGCTCCTACACAGAGTACTAAAATTACTCCACAAACATTAAAACACAGTAATGGGCAAAGTGCCCAAAAAATGTGAACAAATTCCTTTCTGGGTATCTCAGAAAATAACCCAGTTAGAAGCAGTATTCCCAAATACACCACCATTTGAAAATCACAGAATGTTAACAATCTGCTTACTCATGGGGATAACACCACAGTTAGATAATTTCACCTCTTGGGGTACAGTCTTTGCTGCCATATATATCAGAACTCATAGTATTCCTTCCTTAGCAGTAATACCATATGTATTAAAACAAATACAAAATGATTACAGAGCAGAACCTGCCCTAAACTTAGGGATGAAGTTATTAAATACCTACGGCCAGGTATCAGCCATAATACTAGCTAACATTAAAGGGGAAGTAGCATCAGTGGCAATTCGCCAATGCCTAAGGGAGCTCTCTCCATTAATTCAGTGCCCTCTACGACAACTTCAACAAACAAGCGCCTGATGACACCTCCCCCATTGCTGCCGATAGGCCAACCACCATGACCTGGGATCCTGTTACCGTCGAACACACCACAACCACCATGCAAAAAACCCACTCAGGAGCCCCCACAGACCCCTGGCCACCACACATATTCCATAGGGCTGCTGCCGCCATCGAATTCGAACTGGGATGGACCATCAACGTCTCCCTCACGTCTGGCATCTTCCTAGATGACTGGAAATAGGTGGAGGTTAAACCCCTCCTTAAGAAACCGGCGGCTGACCCAACGGACCTGAAAAACTACTGGCACATCTCTCTCCTCCGGTTCACGGCGACAGTCACAGAGCGACTCGTGTATGGCCAGCTGACCACCTTCATCAAAGAGAAATCCATACTTGATGCCTCCCAGTCTGTATTCCGCAGCAACCACAGCACCGAGACCGCTCTCCTCGCCACCACTGAAGACATCCACTCACTATTCAACCAGGGACACACCATGGCCCTCATCCTCCTAGACCTCTCCGCAGCCTTTGGCCCTGCCTCTCATTGCACCCTGGGAGCCAGACTTCACGACGCAGGGATACAAGGAACTGCCCTAGACTGGATCCAATCCTTTCTCTCCGGCAGAACCCAGAGGATCAGACTCCCTTCCTTCCTCTCTGAACCCACAAATATCAACTGCAGAGTACTCTAAGGCTCTTCACTCAGCCCCATGCTCTTCAATGTCTACATGGCCCCTCTCACTGCCATTGTCAGACAGCAGGGGCTCAGCATTGTATCCTATGCTGAAGACCCCCAGCTCATTCTCTCACTCACGAAGAATCCCAAAGAAACCAGACTTTGCTTCTAGGAAATAATGAAGAACAAGGCAGTCTGGATGAAAGACATCTGCCTGAAGCTCAACTCAGAGAAGACTGAGGTCCTCATCATTGAATCCTGCAAAACCGCTTGGGACAACACCTGGTGGCATTCCACCCTCTGATCTCTACCCACTCCTACTGACCTCACACACAACCTCAGCATCATCCTCGACTCCTCCCTCTCCATGAACCACCAGATCAACATCGTCACCTCCACCAAATTCAACTGCCTGTGCATCCTCCGCAAAATCTTCAATTGGATCCCCCGTCCCACTGCAGAAAGGCTGTCACCCACAGACTCATAAACAGCAGACTGGACTACGGCAACGCCCTGTACGCCGGAATGAACAAGATCCTACTACACAGACTCTGGACCATCCAGAACGCCGCTGCCAGACCAGTCCTCAAAATGACGCGTCACAAACACATGACCCAACATCAGTGAGACCTCCACTGGCTCCCCGTCGAGAAAAGGGTCACCTTCAAACTCCTCACACACGCCTACAAATCCCTCTACAACATCGGACCCAAATACCTCAACAAGAGAGTATCCTCACACTGGCAGATGTCCCACGCATCCGCAGAAACAGAGCTTTCTCCTACATCGCAGCCAAGACCTGGAACGAGCTCCCCGTGAACATCAGATGCTCGCCAACCCTGCACACATTCAGGAAGGACCTCAAGACCTGGCTCTTTGGCTCACCCGGAGCTGACCCCCCCGAGCGCCATGAAACCCTCACGGGTGAGTAGTGCGCTATAAAACCCCCTGATTGATTGATTGAGAATGAACTACTCAAAATAATTGAAACTGCTTATGCAGAGTTAGTCAGGGATAGTTTGCGGGAAAAGCTTTAAAACATAAACTATTGGGCAGTCCTGAAAGGGACACTTCTAAGCAGATGCCTACTTCTTCTAAAAAGAAGTGGGATAGTAAAAAAGAAAACTCTAAAGACAAGAGATCTCAGTCCAGAGGTAGGTCTCCTCCACAGGAGCCCTCTGAAAAGAGGTACAACCTTAGGAATAGGGATAATATTAGGAAACCTGACAGGTATCAGGATACTGATACACGTTCCTCTCGTTCCTTTCAGGGCTCAAAGAAAAGCTCCGAAGAGAAGGACGGTCAGAAAATAGAGACGAGTGCAGACAGTCCAGTAACAAGCAGCGCACTCAAGACTTTACTTCTAAAAAAGAAGATAATCAAAATCCAAAACCTCAATTTAAGAAAAAGAAAGTTACTGGTCTGAAAATCAGATATGCCCAGAGTTCTGTGGACCCAACTTCTGAATGGAGAATGGCCTCTAATGATGCTAAACAGTGCTGCAGAAGTAACAATAGCTCGCATGAACCTCTAGGAATTTCTGGTGACAGCTGACTTGAATGATTACATCACGGTGGAAACACCAGACACCAGGGTGAGCGTCCCACATAAGTTATATGGAATAACACTCCAGTGGGAGGGGGAAAAGCCCAGGAAAGGAAAAGCTCTTTTTTTGGAAGAACTTATCATCTGGTGACGACATCCCATTAGCTGAACAAGGTTTGCCCCAGGGTAGAAAGTATAATTTTCCCTGCATTTTCCAACTATGTTCCCGTTCACTTTAAACATACATATGCACAGGAGTGGACAGTAGCCCAAGCTCCAGCACTGTACAAAAACCATGCAGGGTGAGATGAGAACTCAACTTACCACGTGATCCGTTAAAAGTTTCACCTAATGCTCACAGGCAATAACCTATACAGCAAGAATCTAAAAAACAGGTCAGGGAGATCTTAGACCAACTTGAATACCAGGGGATCATTGAAAAATGTACCTCTCCAATAATCAATCCTTTGTTTCCTGTCTCTAAACCCGACAATACATATCATCTAGTTTTAGATTACAGACATTTAAACTCATGAACAAAGACATTTGCTGTCCAAAATGCTCATAGTGCCGCATTAATGAATAACATTGTGCGCAAAAATACAAAACCACGCTTGATATCTCAAGTGGATTTTTCTGCCAAAATATAGCGCCTGAAAGAAGGTATCTGACTGCATTCAGTGCGTTAGGGTCCCAACGACAATTTTGTCAACTAGCCCTAGGTATTTAAAAAGCCCCAGTGTATTTTCAGCAAGAGTAACATAGTTACTTCAAACATTTGATGAAGGGTTGTCCTATGTAGCTGATATTTATCTGACGGACGATGACTTGGAGAGGCACTTGACTGGGGTAAGCACCATTATTATGAGTTTTGCCGCAGAGGGCTACAAATTCAACTTTAAAAAACCAAAAATAGCCCACCTCAATGTCCTATTTTTGGGATATGAGCTGTCAAGTGAAGGCAAAAGTCTGGCAGATAACGTTTGAGAAAAGTGTGCGCTGCTCCAGCCTCCAAAATCATAAAAACAATTACGAACAATACTAGGATTCCTAACTTTTGGCAGGACATACATTTTAGATTACGCACAAAGGGTAAAACCTTTCTACATCTTAATAAAACCTGACTTTTCAGCCAGAGATTGGACACAAGAACATACTAATATTCTTTTCTTACTCCAGGAAGACATGATTGCTTCCAAACACTTCCAAACATGCGTATAATCGCGGGTCAATGCGGGTACACTTATTTGACCTTTAATGAAGTAGAAACTGTACCAATCACTTACAAATTACACCTGTATACAAATGCAGAAATGCGTTTCAATTCAATAGAAAAAATACTGACAGCTGTCCAGACTGCAGTAGCAAGAGAGAAAGCGCACTGGCCCTGGGAAAAAGCATTATCGTCGTAACTAGGGTACCGGCTTTAGAAGCTGTTACAAAGGCCAGTATCCCAAATGTGAAAGCGTTACATCCAATATGGATACAATGGGGTAATTTTCTTACTGGAACAGACGTTGAATAAAGATTTGATCCAAGTTTAAAAACACAGGTATTCCTGCAATACAAACAAGAATATCCTCTACCAAAAGAAATCTTGTCTCTAGAACAATATGAATATATTATTTGTACTGACGGATCTGTGCAACTGGCCATAGGAAGTAAGCAGCAATATTTTTCGGTGTGTGCTATCATTAAAGGTCGCATGCGTGATGGCAAGTTCCATCCTACTTGCACAAAAACGCAATCTCTAGGAAACTGCACGGCTCAGTTGGCAGAATTAAAAGCACTAATACTGGCACTTGTAATTACAGATCACAAAATCCCCACAATAATCGTGTGTGATTCCTTTTACTGTGTACAGTAGTACAATGAGTACTTACAACATTGGGAACAAAACTGGTTAAGGACCTAGAAGGTGGCACAATTAAGTGCAGAACCCTTTGGGAACAGGTAGCAGAGTTGAAAGCCGAGCTACCGAGGACTCACATGATCCATACACTGAGTCATCAAAGTGATGGTGGTCACTTTGAAGGGAATTCATTGGCTGATGAAGCTGCAAAGGGTGCTGTTCGCACGGCTTCCATAGCTGCACTCACTCGTTCAAAAGCGAGAATAGAGATATTAAGATGGCTGTCATCGCATCACGCAAAGGCAGCACAGCAGTACCTAAAAAATGTCCACTCAAATACTCCTACAAGTTAGATGCACAAAACAATCCATATGCTCAGATTCCTGGAGTGGGGGATAGAGTAATACCAAATATGGATCGTAAGCAAGGTTTAATACTAGCTACACACAAGGATTTAGGGTCTGCACACACAGGCGTTACGGCGACTATTTCTTTACTGAAACAGCGCTATTGGTGGCTAGGGTTGTCTAAGCAAACGAAAAACTAAAGAATGTCTTGAAATGCAACATCTGCTAGCAGATGAAAGGGTCCACTTTTGCACGCCCGGCACAGACGCCATTACTAAAGGCAGACAAACCTTTTGCATGTGTGTACTTGGACCACTGCACTCCCTTTCAGATTGACGGGGCTTACAGGTATATCATGGTCACAGTGAATTCATGCTTGAGGTTCCTATGGGTATGGCCGCAGCGTTTGGCTGATGCTCAAACTGATATAAAAGATTTGTGAATCTTTATCGGCACATACGCAGTTAGCATATTACATTCTGACCGCGGCCCTGCGTTTAGCTCTCGGGCTTACAAAGAGGCCATGGAAGGAATGGGCGTAGAATTGCAATTCTCATCTCCGTACTATCCCGAGGGAAATTCGGTTGTGGAGAAAAAAAATGGTATTTAAAGCAATCTTTAACAGCTAGGGTATTAGGCAAGGGCGATAGTTGGTCACACACCTTTATGGGATACAGCGGGCATTAAACAACCAGCCAAGAAGCTCTCTGGGGGTGTCACTCCATATGAGGTCCTCTTTGGGACACTAATGTGGGTACCTGATCTTGATTGTGAAGGCGCAGTGGCGGATGAAAAACCTTTGAATATCCATGATCGTTTGGTTGTTTTACAGGATCTAAATGAATGTAGGACAAAACAAAGCAATGTCCATCTAAAGCAGACCGTCACTGAGGAAGTCAAGGTAGTCACAGCAAGACCTGTCTGGATCCTAAAAGTGGGGGATCTGGTCAAAGAGAAAATTGCGGACATAAATGAATTTGGACCTTCTTTCAGAAAGCCTGTACCAGTCCTTGCAGTACACGGAACAAGAACTGTGCTACCCCGGCCTCTTGCCGGAAATAAGGAGAAAAGATTTGTCTCAATCGACATAATAAAACCACACTATGTGGCCGATACTTAACAGTAGGCCAAGTGGACTTCGCTGTAGCAATTGTCCTCCTCTAGCTACAATCCAAGAAGTTCAAACAGAAAGACTCATCACGTTTGAAGAGCCACCTGTAAGGATTGAAGGAATAAGCAACAATGCTATGGAATTTGTTCCACTTGAACCAGAAATTCAAATTCAAAATCAAAATAATTCACAAGTTGCAATTAGACCTAACACAGACCTCTACATCAACATGCTTCATCAAGAGGAGAATAACATTTCAACTAATCCTGATGCAATTCCTACAATTGATCGAAATGATTCTGGCTATTTCATTAACTTTGAAACGTTTTCTCTGGATCCAATTGAGCCGGAACCGACACCAGCCAAAACACCATTCAAGCAAGAATTACAGAACTTTCTCCTCTTTCTTCAAAAGACATACCTGGTATCACCTTGGATTGAGCTCTGGGTAATTTCTGGGATATTGCTTTTTCTTTTCTTGCTAGGCTTAGTACTGACTTTTAGTATGCGTATCAATGGACACTATCTTCAACAAGGTTCCACAGCCCAAATGGTCAACATCCTAATGAAGCCACATACATTGTCACATCGAGAACAAAGAGACTTGTCATCAGTGAACATCAAAGCTGTTCCTATACCGGATGTTATAGTTGTGGTAAATATTTGATTTACCGTCCTAATTTCTATGCAGGTAAGTACTTAAACAAAAATAACTCAATCGGAAAGAAAGACGCAGAGTCCGTGGTGTTAGAGTTCTTAGGGGTTTTATTCCTTAAAAAGGAATGGTTCTTGAACCGGATATCGGGTTCCTGACACCACTGGGGTGCAGGAAGGGATAGAGCATACTTTATTGACAAGACATAACTTTTATACTTAAACCATATAATGAATACCAATACAGTAGGCGTAACAGCTGAGAGAAGCAAGATAAAATCACACACGTGTTAGTAATACGTAATCACAAGGCGTGAACTAGGCGTGAACATAGAGGTGTGTGCAAGAAACGTCACATGTAAGTGTCACAAGGAGGTGGGTACAAAGCAGAATTTTGCAATGTCAGCAGAAATCTGAGGCCTGGATGCGCGCGCAGCTGCATGACGTGTGATTGACGTGGAGCTGGAGGGTGCAGGGGACTTGACATTTACACTAGCGGAAAGAGACAGAAGTCTGGCATGTCAGATCAGCTCGTACCTATATCATATCTGGTATCTGATGTTTGGGAACCATATTATCTAGAGGGAAAGGTCTCTTGGACAGAGGCTATTCTATACTGACTGTGAGTGCGTGTATAGGCGTCTACGTGTCTGCATGAGATGCGAGGGGGCATGGGCCTACCATGGTAACAGAAGCTATGAATTACTTGCACGGAGACAGTGAGGCCGGGCCCTTTGCTCTGCAGCTGGAAGGATGTTTACTTGAACTAGTAGGCAGGAATGTATGTTTGAGGAGCGGAGCAGATAATTCGAAGGTTGAATACAGTCTTGGCAGGCAGCAGGCTGAGCTAAGCGCCGTTAGCCGCACAGGGAGTAAGGCAGAGGTCACGGGTACAGAGGCAGCCCAGGCTGAGGCGTTCAGAGTCAGAAGGCAGGAAAAGGCTCGATGGCAGAATTCAGGGCCTACTTCGCCAGAGCTGAAAAACGTGTAAAGTACACCACAAAAAGACGTTGGCATGGCATACTTAGGAACGGAATATTCAACCCGTTCAGGGTGGATCTGAAAGAGGACATGTTAACGTTGGACGCAAATGTATTTGCATCTTCATAGCTGGCACAGGAGGGAAGTTACATGCACTTTAAGCTGGTACATGGATACGGTGGGGTACACGTTAGGGAACATTTCTTGACCATAAAATTTATATTTCCTCATTCCCTCCTTGTTCCCTACGGACCCTTCATGATATATCGATCCTCATAAATCGATCAGTCTGTTCTTGTAACATCATTTGCTCTTCTTTCTTCTTTTCGCGTTTTGAGTGAAAACTGGAATGTGGAATACATGAAGTGGCGCACAGTCCACAAATCGCTGGCCCACACTGTAGGCACAGGCAGCAACTGAATACTATGACAAGGGCAATGCCTAGGAAGGATAGGATCTTCCATCCCCAAGCGGTCAACGTTGTCCAGAACCAACCGGACCAAGTCCAGGTGCCTGGATTCTGATGTATCAAACTTGCAATCTTATGAAGACGTGTGATAGCTTTATATACTGTTGGCGCGTTTTCTGGAATGAAAACACAGCAACTTGACCCGATGACCTTACAAGCTCCGCCCCTATCTGCTAGGATGACGTCAATAACAAGACGATTTTGGAGAACAACAACCCGCATGGCAGATTGCTCCTCTGTTAAGTTGCCTAGAGCGGAGGTAGTTTCATTCACTACTGCTTCGAGCGTTCTAGTTAATCTTCGTATCAGTTTACTATTAAAGACAGTACCTAAGTAGGGGAAGAAACCTTTATTGAAGTCTGTATATTGCTCCCATGCCGTTTCAGTATAGTCGACAATCGGGAGATCTCTTCGGAGTCTATTCTTTACTAGATTTGTATTTCTATGATAATCAGGAGGGGCTAGAAAAACAGGTGGCAGAAGGAATGCAATGTAACAGGTACCATCCCAATCTGGAGGTAAGCGTATGTATGCGGTATGGCCACAAACAAAGTAGGAATGACGAGTAGCTCTAAAGGAAGATTTGCCTTGATCACTGAATTCAACCACAGTAGTACATTTGCTATGACCTAAGTGTACTGAACCCTTCTTTCTGACACATAAGTCACCTGTGACTGGTAATACTGACATAGCAGGGAGAACTGGTGCAGCTTCGGATTCGACAGTAAGAATCATAAGGTTAATTGTATAATTACCTAATCCATATACTTCATTTTCTAGATCAGTTCCTATTCTAGTGGGAAGTCCCTTCTTGTCTGGATAACAGGCGTTAAGCAGAACTAAGTTCAAGTTTCCCCAAACCCAATTTCCTTCGAAAACAGCAATATCAGGATCTAAAGAATTAATTATTCTAAACCATGCTCCACATGAGCCATTGTGTGTGAACGGGTACGGAAAGAGGGGCAGAACTCCCTTGTATTTCTGATAGGGAGGGAGTCGGCCACATATCCAACAGTTTGTAGCATTATTAGTCTGATGGGAGTGATGTAACATACTAATGAATGTGTTGTTGCTCAGCGCAAGTCTGTAAGATAATTCATGAGGGGGTAATTCGCTAAAAGAATGCTCGGCAGTAACATTGTAAGCAGATTGTTCACGCTTGAAGATAGGGTAATATATAGGCAGCAATATACTGGTAACAATAATCAAAAGACTTAGAAAAAACATAACCAATAATGTCACTATACAGTGACTACGGAGTGATTTACAATATGCACGTTTCTTGAGTCGTCTCTCTCTCTCTCTATCTCGGTCTAGGGGATACATGTCAGAAACTATTTAACCGATTCACCTAGGGGAGGACTTAAACAATTAAACTGTCTGACTTGCTAGACCGTAGTTTCGCTTTGTACTCCTCTTGGGGAGTTTTCTCTCTCTTGGGAACTTTAACGTCACTAGTATCGAGGCAGTCCTTTGAGGGGGTGGACGAGTCAGTCTCTGGCAACAGTTCATTACATTTTTTAATATGACTCGTGTGGATCCACCCCTTTCGTCCTTCCACTTTAATCGCCGTCCTCGTGGTCAGAAGGACGATCTTCGGCTCCTTCCAGCGGGGCTCCAGCGGGCTTTTCCTGTCGAAATTGCGAATCAACACAGTATCCCCTGGACGGACATCGTGTGGCTTTACATCAGTGTTGTCGGGGAAAGCTGCGGCAACCTGTGAACGACATGATTGGAGTGCAGACATCAAGGAGGCAAGGTAATCTGTCAGCATATTACAATCAACATCGGTTATTTTCTTAGGCATGGGCGTCCCCCACATATTCGGTGGTCGGCCAAAGACCACCTCATACGGGGATAGTCCTGATCTCGAATGGGGGACCATTCTCATATAGAACAGTGCAACTGGCAGGGCGACTATCCAGTCGACCCCTTTCTCTTTACAGATTTTAGCAAGGCGTGTTTTCAGTGTCTGGTTATGCCTTTCTACAAGGCCAGCGGCCTCGGGATGTCGGACACAATGGAATTTCCACTGATATCCTAGCAGAAGGGAAACCTGTTTCATGAGTTCGGATGAGAATGGCTGTCCGTTATCTGAGTACACGATACGAGGCAAGCCATACCGTGGGAAGAATTCTCGAACCAGCTGCCTGGCAGTGGTCGGGGCAGTGTAATCTGGGACTGGATATGCTTCGGTCCAACGGGAAAGTGCACAAACAACTACGAGGACATACTTGAATCCTCGACAACGGTCCATCTGGATATAATCCATCTGGAGGACTTCAAAAGGGTGATCGGGAGGATGGAATCCACCTTGCTCTACAGGGACGCTTTTACCTGGATTGAACTGACAACAGATCATGCAAGTACGCACTTTCTGTTTTGCTGCTGCTCGTAAATGTTTGTTGTACCAGAGATTCTGTAAACTGTCTAACATAGCTTTTTCCCCTAGGTGTGCTGGACTATGTGCTGTATTTATTATGACTTGAACCATAGAGTCGGGGAGAAACCATGTAGATTTTCCCTTCGTCATCCAACCTTGATCTGTCTGGATCCCTCCTAGTTCAGTCCATTTCTTGATTTCATCTGGAGTAGCATGTGTCTGAATATCGATTACATCTAGTGTGGGATCCCTGACTGTCATACAATGTGTCGGTACTATTGTCTTTGTCACATCAGTTGTCTGGGTGTGAGTCAATGCTGTATGTTTTGCTGTTTGGTCTGCCAGGTCGTTACCCTGGGAAATGGAATCTGTAACTTTAGTATGTGCTTTACACTTCATGATGGATATGCCTGAAGGCAGATGTATTGCTTCTAATAGTGCTTGAATGAGGGGACCGTGTTGGATCTTGGCACCGTGAGAGGTCAAGAAACCTCGTTCTTGCCATAACACTCCGAAGTCGTGTACGACTCCGAAAGCATAACGTGAATCTGTGTATATGTTAACATTTCTGTTCTTGGCTAGTATACAGGCTCGGGTCAGAGCGATGAGCTCTGCTGCTTGAGCGGACAGTGTGTCAATACGATATGTTTCTTTAACTTCAGTTTCAGTGGTCACTGCATATGCGGCCACTAATTCTCCTGTGTTTGTTCTCATACATGAACCATCCACATAAAGTGTCAGGTCTGGATTTGTCAGTGGAACATCTGTTAAGTCTCGTCGGGGCTTTGTTACTGCATTAATGATCTCTATACAATCATGCGGGGCTGAATTAGTCATAATCGAAGGTAACAATGTTGCGGGATTCAGAATGTTACAGCGTCTGATTTCTATGTGTGGCTGGAATAGCGTCAATTCATAACCTGTCAGTCGTGCTATAGTCAAGTGTTGAGTCTGGGTTCGGTTTAGAAGAACCTCTACAGAATGTGGAACTTGTACTGTTAATTGATGTCCTAAGACAATTGAATCGCTCTGTCTGATTGCTAGGGCTGTCGCTGCGACTGACTTTAAGCACGCAGGGAGTGCCTGGGCTACTGAATCCAATGTACTTGAAAAATAAGCACAAGGCTTATGTGAACCTGCTTGATCTTGAGTGAGGACAGACAACGCTGTACCATCACGTTCTGTAACAAAAAGTGTAAAAGGTTTGCTGTAAAATGGTGTCGCTAAAACTGGTGCTTGACATAAAGCTTTCTTTAATTCCTCAAAGGCCTGTGTATGTTCCTGAGTCCAAGGAAGGGCAGTCGAAGTCGCTGCCTCCTGTGTTGTCAACTGAATGAGTGGTTTAGCTAGAAATGCATACTGGGGAATCCATTGTCTGCAGTACGAGGTGAGGCCTATAAAGGCCCGCACTTCCTTTTGTGTCTGGGGTTGTGGCATATTTACAATTAACTGAATGCGGTCAGGAGTGAGCTGTCTCCCCACTTTGGACAGCAAGTGACCCAAGTACACAACTTGCTGAACACAGAATTGTAGCTTCGAAGGAGACACCTTGTGTCCCTTGTCGGCCAGAAAATGTAAAACTGTCAGTGATCCTTGTTCACATTCGGGTTCACTTCGTGCGGTGATCAGCAGATCATCGACGTATTGTAGTAAGGCGGTGTTAACTGGCATTTGGATACAATCCAGTTGTCTTTTCAGTGCTTGACTATAGATGCTGGGGCTTTCTGTGAATCCTTGAGGTGCGCGTGAAAATTTGAAACTTCGTCCATTTAAACTGAATCCGAAGAGGTATTGGCTCTCTGGATCAATGGGCACACTGAAGAAGGCGTTCTTGAGGTCAATTACAGTAAAGAACGTTGCTTCTGAATCAATAGCAGTCAATAGGGATGAGATGTCGGGAACCACAGGGTACTGTGGAACAATGCATTTATTCAGTTCTCGTAAATCAATCACCAGCCGATATACTGGCGGTGCATTGGGATCAGTACGTTTAAGAATCGGAATGATAGGGGAATTACAGATATTGGAGTCGGTCTCTACGACCACTCCTTGGGCAATGAGCTCTTCAATGATTTCCAGTAAAGCCACTACAGCATCGGGTGGTAACTTGTATTGTCTGATTCTCGGTAAAACAACTCCTGGTTTGAGTGTAACACGGTATGGTGTGATGTGCATGCAACCTACATCGGTTGGGCCTTGTGCCCACAGGCGCTTCGGTACATTTTTCAATCTGACATCAAACTCTCGTAATACATAGTGACCCTTAAAGTCACGCAGAAAAAGTCTAACTCCTTCCGGAGAACAACATATCACAGCTCCTAGAGCCTTCAATGTTTTGATACCTAACAAGTTTTCTGGACATGATTTAGTGAGTAACAAGTCTGTAACACGTGATAATGGACCCACAGCCAGGGGGACTGGTTTCGATACCTAATTTACAATAGGCTGTCCTGAAAAACCAAGGGAAACATTCTGTGAGCCTGAGAGGGGTGCCCCTGGGACTTCATTATGGCTGATTGTTGTACGGCTTGCCCCTGTGTCAATTAAAAACTTTCTGTCTTTTCCCAATACTTGACTATGCACATAAGGACCCTCTTGATCTACAGGAATCTCAATAAGAGGCAAGCCAACCTCCCTCTCTAGGCTGTTTCATGTGTAACGCTGATAATCGGGATAATCAGATTGTGCATACTGGTTCATCTGTCGTGAAACTTGCTGTGTCGCGGCAATGGGCTGTGGCTGTGGCTGTGATACCGCTGCGGTCTGTGCTGTATGTGGTGGAGCATGCATAGGTTGTGAATTCTGTGAAGTCTGTTGCTGGACCTGGTCTTGTCTAGGTGGATGCGGTCTTTCTTTAGTTTTACCTGTTGCTATATTGTGTTTCAGGACTGGACATTCATGTACGTAGTGACCTGGCTGCTTGCAATAGTTGCATGTCCCTTTAACGGGAGCTGCGGCATTACCTGTCTGGGTCGTACCCTTTCTCTGGCCGTCGGCTGGAACCGACTGGGCCACTAACATTTTCATTTTCGTGTCTTTCATACGTCTCTGTTCGTGATCCTGTTCTTCTCTAATTCTGTTCTGGTGGTATTGCAACATTTGTAACATCTGGGATGGCGTGTTTGCTTGCCATGTACTTTCAACTTTATATACACGGTTCTTAACTGATGTCAGGGAATTCTCGACTAACTTTGTCACAAAAAGATGCGGGTACGACTCGCTACCTGGTTTTAGGCCACTATTATTAATGAAACATTTCTCGAATCTTGAATAGAAGTCACTGGTATCTTCATCGTGTTTCTGTTTACAGGCTGAGATTGCGTCCCAGTCTTCCTTTTTAGTTGTCAATAATCTTGGCAAGACCTGTACTATTAGACCTGGTAATGCTTTTGCTTTCTCCCCAAGGCCTAGCCCTGGAGTACGAATTTTTTCCTCGTCTTCTATTTCAGTCCATATAATCTTTTTATCTCCCACCTCCCATTCTCTTTCCTTGAGTTTCTCGTAGATGCCGGTGGGCAGCAGTACCTTTAACAATTTCATAATGTCTGTATATGTGTAATCTCCCATGAGTAACATGTCTTTAAGTTCTCGGTGAAAACCTGCAGGGTCTTTATCATGACAGGGTACTAGTTTCTTCATTTCTAATAGTTCTAACTTGGTCAGAGGTGTGTATACATACACACGTTTCAGGGTATTATCGGTACCCATAACTGGGTGTACTTCTCGTAACGGATTCTGCCTGTCAAAATGCTCAAAATGACACATTTTTCTTTCTGGTGGCTGAGCTGAAACATATTGTGGGCCTAAGAAAGCGTTATATTTACGTCGTTGTTCTAGAATTATTTGAATTAATCTGGTACTTAGGCCTCTCCATCTATTCATAAGTAGTGCTTCTAATGTATCGGGTAAGGGACCTGGATCAGAATGTTGTTGTCTGTATAACGTGATGAGATGCTGAATCATGTATATACCAGCTAATTTCTGCTCGTCTGGGGAAAGGTTCAGAAATGTCTGTGCTACTGTATCATCATTGTATGTGTTAGAATTGTCAGCCCATAGTACGGCCGACCGGGCTAGTTCTTGTTCATCCATAGAATTGAGTACATGGTACCCCATTTGTTCTTGAAGCATTTTATCGGCAACTTGAAACAGATGTTCAGGAGAAATTGGTTTTGATATGACAGAGAGAAAAACTCTCTTGCTTTCCGGACGAATGCCTTTTCTAAGGTAACTTCCCTTACCTACATACGCTATCCTGTTGTGGAATTTTAGTTCGCAAATCTGAACATCATCTGCGCCAGCTTGTCACCTATGTACTACGTGCACGGCAGCCATTTTAGATATCATGGTCTCCCTGTCCACGACCGATCGCCAGCGCGCCCCTCTGACCCAACAAGCATCCTCCGCGCACCCTGGCTCCCCCTCCCTCCTCCTTACGAGCATGACCCATCTGCATGACCCTGTCCTTGGAAGTCATGCCAGCGCCTGACCAACACCTCCTCCCCTCCCATGAATGCCCCTCTGTTGAACAAACCTCCCCTCTGCGCTGGATTGTCCACGCAGCATGAATACCACTCCATTGATGGCCCCTCACCCCGTGTCCGACTGTCCACACAGGTCCGAGGCCATTGCCTAAGCCGAGAGATATCATTTACTGCCCTTATTGTATGAGGTCGCTCTCCTTCAAAGGACCCTCTATTGATCCAGGCCTCCCCACCCCCCTGTGACACGATCAGGCGCACACATCCTAAGACTCGACGAAACACTCAGCTGCGTGATGACTCTCTCTCTTATCAGCAGGTTGAGGACCTCCATTGTGAAGGTATATGGGGGTGGGATTAACACGAGGATTACGGGGATGTCTTTTTTTGTGCCTTACAAAGTTGTGATTGTAATAAAGGAAGGTCACATGCCATAAACCAGTGTATAAGAGGCCAGGCCTCCGAGAGGCTGTTAGAGCACCTCGAGACGATACCTTGTTGTCTGATCTGATGTGTTCTGCTCCGTCGGAATAAACTTCTGTTTCCTGCCTTCTGGTCTCCGGCGCCTGCCTCATTGCTTGATAAATTTGTATGGTACAAGGGCGGTTAGCGCCGGGCAAAACTTGAGAAAGGTCCTAGCCCTACCTTTTTCGACAATTGGCGTCCCAAAGCGTGGGGCCCATCAGCGACACGTGGATCCAGTGGGAGAGGTCCCGATGACAGAGTGAACGACTGCAACGATCGGGAAGAGCTCATGTCCGATAGACCCTCGTCTGACAGCCGATCATCCGACCTTCACTAGTTCTGAACAGACCTCTCTCGAGTGATCTACGGTCCTGACTGGGAACCATCAGGAGTGCCGCGAACAATCACGAAGGAGAGAGGACGATCGGGCGCTGGATCCAGAGGACAGGAAACCGTCCATGCGGTCCGGGTAAGGTCGTGTAAACACGACGAATTGAGGAAAATTGTTTGTTTGGATAATACTAGTATTACGCTTTGTTGAAACCTCTGGAGATTCGCTGTCTGCAAACGGGGAAAAACAAACAGGCTCTCTCTTTGCAAACAGTGAAGGATAGGTAACGCGGACTTTTGTCCCTATTGTAATCCGTCGTGCCTATCTTCCTCCCCCACTGTTTCCCGAACTGTCGTTCGTGGATTATTGTCTGGAGATTCTTTTTCTGCAAACAGGGAAGAACAAGGTCTCTCTTTGCAGGTAGAGAAAGAGTGGGTAACGATAACTTTTCGTGCCCACTTATTCTCCCCACTGAATTGTTTGATTGGCCGATTATTCGGTATTGGTTCGTTTGAGGTATTCACCGCCGGCAAACAACGGAGAATAGAAATATTCTGTCTAGTCTTTGCCCGCCGTGATAAGATAGGTAGTGCAGACTTTTGTCCCCGGTGTAAACCGTCATGCCTATCTTCTCCCCACTGGTTGGTAGCCTGTTTAGCCCGGACCGCTTATTAGAGATGAACCATCCAGCTCCACTGGAGGGCACCCCTAATAAGGACATGTTCACTAAGTATGGACTAGTCGCTATAGCTTACACTAGACTATGGCATAAATATACGAAAAAGAACCCTGAAAGTCAGTGGCCACTGATAGGTTCCCTTAGTGAAAATAAAATAAAAACATTAGAAATAGCGCTCCAGAAGAATAAGACCACGCCCACTATGCTCGACAGTATCGGCATGTGGCGCAAAGAAACGGAACAACGAAAGAAAAGAGAAGAAGCAAAAATAGGGAAAGAATTACGAAAGGCAGCCCATCTGGCCGCAAAGCAACTAGAAGAAGAAATAAAAGAAAGAAAAGAAGCTACACAAAACCAAGAATCAGGGTCAACAGGCCAATGCCCTGTTAGGACCCCCTCTGCGCTCTACCCTGAACTACTCTCCAAACAACGGGCAAACGATGAGCTATTGCTAGGTCCACCGATCATCTACATGCCCCCTCCATATGCTCCCAGCCAACAAAACTTGCGAGCCCCGAGTGTGAGTGAAAGTGGCCCTAGTGCTAGTGCACCGGCCCTCACGGCCTCCGCACCAGCCACATTAACAACTTCGTTAGACGACCCCGAGGCTAGCAAACAATCATCCGCCAGGTTAAGTAGGTTAAGCAAAGACGAGCGGGATGGGATCAACGAAATAGCAAAAACATTGGTAGAACGAAGGGAGAGCGAAGAATACACAATGAGCGTATATAATTCACATGCCGACAGCCATAGACGGCATTTCATTTTGCGGTTCAGCTACCACACCCTGAACGCGTATGAAGATAGGTATCAGAGTAAGGGTCCCGCTAAACTCACAACACTGTATAGAAAGATTGATGTTGGAGATGGGACTGAACGTGAGGCGACGGAGCTCTTCATGCAAATGCTTGAGGTCTTCCGCCACCTCGCGGAACAGAAACCAGAAACCGAGGTTACGGTCCCTGAAACAAACTCGGCAGAAGTAGCCAATACTATGATGCCTATCAGAGAAGCGGCTCCTTACTGGATCCCGCCACGGGGCCAGGGAACGAGCGATGATGTTAATAGTGAAAATGCAAAGGGGAGGGTTGTGTACAATTGGGTTTACCAACCATGGGACCGACAAGACATCCTAACCTTTAAGCAAACCTTGCCCGACTTAAGAAAGAACCCGACAGCATTTTATACCGAATTAGGCACAGCCTTGGGTTCGACAATAATGACTTTAGCAGATATTGACTTGTTCTTTGGGTTATGCCTGCCAGCTGATGTGTGGAAGCAAATCCGGAAGGTCGACCACACGGATCTGTTTGGACATACCTGGGACCAACTCGGTAAACTAGATAGACAGCGAGAGCCAGGGAGTAAACCAGTGAAGGACATACTGGAACTCCCAGACAAACTGGTCCAGAAGTTAAAAACCCTGGTCCCGGAAAGAAAAGTCGACTGGTCGATAGTCACGGCCTGTCGACAGAAACCCCAGGAGGATGTGTCAGAATACTTCTCCCGATTTGAGACCGTGTTCTCCGACTACAGTGGCCAAGACATGACCACCGCAACCGGACAGCACCTGTTTGTGCAAAATTACGTAAAGGGACTAACACAGGAGGTCTCCCAAAAACTGCAGACGAGTGAGAGTAGTTGGGGGGCCTCCAAACCCGCAGCTATCCTTCAGATGGCTCAGTATTACGAGCACCAAAAGAATGAGAATGATAGGGCGTCCGAGAAAAAGAAGAAAGATTTGAAGGAAAGGGTAATGATAGCCCAGATACAGGGTATAGCGCTAGGGCGGGAACACCAAAGGGGGAACTACCAATCAACCACCCCCAGAGATCTACCTCCTAAAGATCACACCCCAGCACCCCACACTGGACGTAGAGACGTTGGCAATGACCAATGCGCCTTCTGCAAAGGGCTCGGTCATTGGAAATTTCAGTGTCCAGTTCTGATAGAAATGAACAGAAATAGGGAGTCCAGGGATGTGGCGGGTGGTCCGAGGAATAGAATACAGGGACGAGGGAGCCCCAACGACACCAATAATGACAGATCAGGAAGACTGAACACATTTGACCGTCCCCGACAGAACCAATATCAGCTATCTGAAGGTGAACATGCCCCCGACTTTGCATAGGACTGCCAGGGGCAAGGGAGGGATCCAGTCGAGCTCTGTGTTGACCAGCAAGGTCCTTATGTCACCGCTAAGGTCTTGGGTACAGAGTCTCCATTCTTGGTAGACACTGGGGCGACACGTAGTGTGTTATCAAAACGACTGATTCCAAGGGCACCCTTGTCTGGCTCACACATAACGTCGATAGGTTTCGATGGGACGCCCTCCACTAACCCCCTGTCCGTACCTATTATCTTTGACCTAGAAAACAACACTACTGACGCGACATTTCTCCTCTCCTCCAACTCCCCTGACGCCATTATGGGCATTGACTTACTGAAGCATTTTCGAGCTACCATTAGGTGTTCCCCAGATGGAATACGAGTCATCCTGTACGACAACCCAGACATGCCCAGATCCCGTCCCCCACGACACATGTGCTCTATAACTGACGCTGACATGTCCTTGCTTGACACCCTACCTTCGTACCTGTGGGCCAAAAATGACTCTGATGTGGGGCGAATGATGATTGATCCTATTCACATAACTGTACGACAGGACGCTATGCTCCCGAAACTCCCGCAGTATCGGATATCGCCAGAGGGCGAGAAGGCACTGGTAGCGATCATTCAGTCTCTGGTAGACGCAGGAGTGGTTGAAGAGGTGGTTAGCAACGTCTGCAACAGCCCAATCCTACCTATTGTTAAGAAGCAAGGTGAAGGAGATGAGAAAGCGTACCGCTTCATCATCGACTTGCGAGAGATTAACAAAGTGGTTGTACCCCAATATCCTGTGGTATCTGATATCACCACCATTCTGACCCTCATCCCGTCCACTGCCACCACCTTTACTGTTATCGACCTTAAGAACGCGTTTTTCTCTATCCCCATCCATCCAGACAGCCGTTACCTCTTCGGCTTCACTCTAAAATCCCGCTCGTACCGATTCTGTAGAGCTCCCCAGGGGTACACTGAAAGTCCCAGCATTTACAGCCAGGCCCTCAAAAGACAGCTGGATGCCTTCCAGCTACCAGAGGGAGTGGTGTTGATCCAATATGTCGATGATATCCTTTTGGCGGCTGACACCACCCCCCTTGCAACAACAGCCACCGTTCAACTCCTACACTTTCTTGCAGAGAATGGCCATAAAGTCTCCAAAAAGAAGTTACAGTTCTGTCAGCCACAGGTGACTTACCTAGGCCATCTTCTGTCCAAAGAAGGGAGGAAACTTACACCCGACCGAATTCAAACCATCCTAGATACCCCCATCCCGAAAACGCAAAAGCAGGTCCGCTCTTTGATTGGCTTAACATCTTTTTGCAGACAGTGGTTGCCTAATTACAGCCTCATTGTGAAACCATTACTTGCCCTGCTGACCAAAGATGCCCCCTCCCCGCTTCCTTGGACCGCTGAGTGTCAAGCCTCCTTTAAGGAATTACGGGATGCACTCTGTTCAGCGCCTGTCCTAGGAACTCCGGATTACTCCAAACCCTTCTCCCTCTTCACCCATGAAAGGGAGGGATGCGCATTGTCTGTCCTAACGCAATCAATTGGTCCTAAGCAGCGCCCTTGTGCCTACTTCTCCGCCACTCTTGATCCTGTAGCCAGAGCTTTGCCTGCCTGCCTTCGAGCAGTAGCCGCCGCTGCTGTCTCTATCCGTCAGAGCGAGGGAATTGTACTTTCCAACACTCTCACAGTGCTAGTACCCCATGCAGTTGACACCCTCTTGAACCAGACCAAAACCCAGCACCTGACTAGCGCCCGGCTGACAGGGTATGAACTGACGCTACTTGCACCCCACATCACGCTAAAGAGATGCACGACTTTGAATCCTGCCACATTGTTACCCCTGCCTGAAAATGACCCTGACATTCCTCCCATCCACGACTGTGTGACCCTCACGGACGAACAAACTAGGAGTAGGGTTGACCTCCGAGACACTGCTTTCCCTGACCCCGATGGAGAGCTATGGGTAGACGGCTCTTGCATCAAACTCCCAGATGGCACCACTTCAGCTGCCTATGCAGTAACGACAGCCCGAACAGTAGTTGAGACAGCCTGCATCACACAACGATCTGCCCAAGCAGCAGAGCTGATAGCCCTCACTCGAGCATGCATCATAGCCGCAGGGACCACCACGAACGTATATACGGACAGCCAGTATGCCTTCGGAGTGGTCCACCATTTTGGGCTCCTGTGGAGAGAGAGGGGATTCCTGACGTCCCACGGCACCCCGATCCTCCACGGAGATCTAGTCTCCGCTCTGATTGAAGCAGTTCTCCTCCCCAAACGATTAGCGGTGATTAAATGTCAGGCACACAAAAAGGTGACAGACTTAGTTGGACAAGGGAATGCACTGGCCGACATCACTGCACGAACCACAGCCGAGAATAGGACAGCGACACACATGTACGTGACCAGGTCGCAAGCAGAAACATGGAGTGACACAAGGATAATGATCAGGGACATTCAATCGGCCAGCACCCCTCACGAGCTGACTAAGTGGGCAGGGGTGGGTTTGAAGGATGAGGAAGGCTGTTGGCGAACGAAGGATGCAAGCAAATGGATGCTGCCCGACTCATATCTGATTCCCATACTGACCATGGCTCACTCCCCCGCACACATAGGATCTGCACCCATGATTGAACTCATTTCCAAAGTCTGGCATAACGACAAAATCCCTGATTCAGCCAGACGCCTAGTTCGACAATGCCTTATCTGTCTGCAACACAACCCCGGGAAAGGAGCTGTAGTGCCCCGGGGAGGGTTTGGGACCCCCAATCACCCCTTTGAGGTCCTTCAGATGGATTACATCCAACTAGAGAGATGCCAAAACCTGAAGTATGTACTAGTCATCGTATGTGCCTTCAGCAAATGGGTAGAAGCCTATCCAACCCGTGACAACACTGCCATGACTACTGCCAAAGTACTACTGAAGGAATTCTTCCCTCGCTATGGCCTTTGCCGAATTCTATGGAGCGACAATGGCCCCCACTTCATAGCTGAGGTTATCCAACTAATCCTGAAGGGGTTGGGGGTGAAGCAACGATTCCACGCGGTCTTCCACCCCCAATCCGCTGGTCTAGTGGAACGCCACAATGCCACACTCAAGCTGAAACTGGCAAAAATAGTGGCCACCACTGGACTTAACTGGCCGGATGCCCTCCCACTGGCTTTGTTATCAATGCGCTCCACTCCCACCAAGCACCATTTGACCCCCTACGAGGTCGTGTTCGGGCGGCCAATGAATCTCTGGACTGCTCCCAAACCGACCTCCATTCATGACGTCCCAGACGTCCTGCTATCTGATTATTTGTGCAAGTTAACTAAAACGTTGTCTGTCATTCATCAACAGGTGCAGCAGGCCATCCCCGATGCCTCCAGGGGCCCCGGTCACGACATCCAACCGGGAGATTTCGTATTGATACGAAATTTCCAGCGAACCAAGAGTCTGGAACCCCGGTGGACGGGCCCCTGGCAAGTGCTGATCACCACCCGAACGGCACTCCGAGTGGAGGGGAAGAAGCACTGGCTGCACGCGCATCATTGCCGGAAGGTCTCTGCAAACCTGGCCACGACAGAAAACGTCAGCGCCCAAGAAGAGCTCCTGAGCAAAGACCGACCGATATTGGACTGTTATCCAGATACTGAGGCACTCGAACTTGCAAAATTCTCTGATCCTACTGTGCCATCCAGAGAAGGGTATCTCCTGCGTCGAAAGGAGGGAGTCTCGGCTAAGTAGGCCACGGACTAAGTTAAAATCTCAGAACGGTGACCTACACACAATCAAGGGTTGCCGGGAGAGAAGCTAAACGAAGTCTGTGGTTCTGCCCACTACCGAGCCCCTTGAAGGTGATGGAAGCGCCAAATAAGAAGATGATGGAAGCGCCAGAAAAGAAGATGATGGAAGCAACGGGAAATACCCAGTATAGAAATCCAAAGACTGACAACCTGCACAAATCAAAGACAATTGCACTCTTCATTGCCTTCCTCTTCTGCCTCCTCCTCATGACCTCCTTCTGGATTCTGGAGGAGAGCACACCGGCTCATGAGACATTGCTACCTACTGCACAGCCAACACCCCTGAAAGAGCATCACCTAATCTCTCTGTCGCCTCAGCTCCGAGAAAGGCGCAGGGAATTCTGGAACAATTATTTCGTGCAACTGTTGCACCAACATAACCTTGCTGCAAATGCTACGAACTGTTGGATCTGCGGGTTGCTCCCACATGCCACTGGACACTCCATCCCCTTCATCCCTTCACCCTTCTCAGTTCACGGCTCTTGCCTCGCCTGGTTGATCCTCATGCAAGAAAGCCACAGGGACAACGCCACCTCCAGCCGGACAGTGTCACACTTCTACTCTGGGTTCTGGCTGAACAAAACAGGAAAGACTCCAGCTGCCCTGTGTCCTGCGCTCGCAGGCACCACCTTCATCAAAGACATTCCAGCCAAAGAACGAGTCGAAGTACAGGTGCTCCACAATCCAGCCAGAACCACCTTCTCTCATCTGCAGAAACAAACTACCGCCACCCTGACTGTGGCTCTGTCCGTGATCAATGTCACTGGCCTTGTGTGCCTAGAAGGCCAGGGAACGCAGCTGGTGGGTTACAGCGCCTGCCGAGTCACCAGAACATTGGACTCAGCTGAACCCCCTTCTTTTGTTGCTTCTCCGAATATGTACTTTGTGTGTGGCACCAAGGCTTACACCTGGCTCCCGAGAGGATGGAAGGGCACCTGTTATATTGCCTTCGTTCTTCCACCCACATATGTAGCCCCTGCCAACCACCACCGGCAGAGGCGGGCAGACGACCTTGGACAAGCCGACTCCACCGGAGCACAGTTCCTGGATGCAGCAAAGGGACTTGTTCCTCTGTGGGGTCCAATGGCAAACAGCCGTGCTATCCGACACCTGACCCAGGCCGTAGAAACAACGATCAACATCACGGCTGGCATCCTCGCTAACAACACTGCGGAACTTCAGGCGGTCCGCCTTGTGACCCTCCAAAATCGACTCGTCCTAGACGTAGTCCTAGCCGATCGAGGAGGAGCATGCCGCATCATCGGATCCAGCTGCTGCACCTACGTGCCTGACAACTCGCCTTCAGTCTACAAAGCCATTGAACACCTCCACAGACTGTCCTCAGAGGTTCACCAAGAGCAGGAAGGATGGTCGCTTGGGAGCTGGTTTTGGGACACTTTGAAAAATTGGGGTTGGAAGTTGTTTTCCTTCGTGCTGATACCTGTTGTAATATTATGTGGGTGTTGCTTAGGTATCCAATGTCTGCCACCATTGTTTGGCCTTGCTTCTAGCTGTATGTGCCCAAAACTTTGGACTTCCGAAATGAGCACATGAGCCCGCTGTATGAAGTAGAAATACGTGGCCTTATGGGGATAAATCCGAACTGACAAGTTGGCGAGACATGTTAAAAGGGAGGACTGTGGAATTTTAGTTCGCAAATCTGAACATCATCTGCGCCAGCTTGTCACCTATGTACTACGTGCACGGCAGCCATTTTAGATATCATGGTCTCCCTGTCCACGACCGATCGCCAGCGCGCCCCTCTGACCCAACAAGCATCCTCCGCGCACCCTGGCTCCCCCTCCCTCCTCCTTACGAGCATGACCCATCTGCATGACCCTGTCCTTGGAAGTCATGCCAGCGCCTGACCAACACCTCCTCCCCTCCCATGAATGCCCCTCTGTTGAACAAACCTCCCCTCTGCGCTGGATTGTCCACGCAGCATGAATACCACTCCATTGATGGCCCCTCACCCCGTGTCCGACTGTCCACACAGGTCCGAGGCCATTGCCTAAGCCGAGAGATATCATTTACTGCCCTTATTGTATGAGGTCGCTCTCCTTCAAAGGACCCTCTATTGATCCAGGCCTCCCCACCCCCCTGTGACACGATCAGGCGCACACATCCTAAGACTCGACGAAACACTCAGCTGCGTGATGACTCTCTCTCTTATCAGCAGGTTGAGGACCTCCATTGTGAAGGTATATGGGGGTGGGATTAACACGAGGATTACGGGGATGTCTTTTTTTGTGCCTTACAAAGTTGTGATTGTAATAAAGGAAGGTCACATGCCATAAACCAGTGTATAAGAGGCCAGGCCTCCGAGAGGCTGTTAGAGCACCTCGAGACGATACCTTGTTGTCTGATCTGATGTGTTCTGCTCCGTCGGAATAAACTTCTGTTTCCTGCCTTCTGGTCTCCGGCGCCTGCCTCATTGCTTGATAAATTTGTATGGTACAAGGGCGGTTAGCGCCGGGCAAAACTTGAGAAAGGTCCTAGCCCTACCTTTTTCGACACTGTCTGTGGTCGTTTCTGGTTCTTCAGGTCCTTCCTCCTCGGAGGAGTCATTCCTGTCACTTTCTTTTTCTTT